>NC_092685.1:22353425-22965092 GCF_964275005.1 Diadema setosum
GTATTATATATATTTCTTAGTACATTGTTTTACATAGTATATTACATAATACAATATTGTATATTTACATGTGTGTGTGTATGTGTGTGTGTGTGTGTGTGTGTGTGTGTGTGTGTGTGTTTTGGCGGGTGGACCGAACTATACGTTGCACCCGGTGTAATGCCGTAGAAGATTCTCTGTAGTAGACCCAACTCTATAATGTCTCACACGATGTACTTCAACATTGTTACGCAGGTCCGATAATGCATCCAGCGTTCTTCAAGGCGACCTACTGACATTTTTCATTAAAATATTCATCAAATCTGAATAATAAGCATATTGAAGCCGGCTGTCAACAAGTTTTGAAGTAGCGAGTCAAAGTTGAAAAGATTGGTTCCTCAGAACGATGTGAATGGATCGACGTATTGCGCCCCACCCCTCCACCAGCAAACAAAACACAAACCGGGCTTTCAACAAAAGCAGCCACGCCGCGCCGGTTCACCAGCGACACCACCACATAACAGCTCACTGGGTAACATCAATACGAGACCCCGACAGGTGTAGTGTGAAAAGCCAGTGTAATCTTGCGGTTAAAAAAAAAAAAAAAATGATTGTAACTGGATTACTCCCTCACCCACGTGATTTTGGAATTATAATGATGTATACAAAACATCGCAATCAGATTACTCGATCGAGTCTATACAGAAGCTCAAAGGTGCATGCTGATATTGTATGTGTCAATCCTTAATATCAGTGGAACTATTGACCCTTCTATTGAACCGTAATATACGGCTGGGAATAACAAATCAATATGCATGCAGGACACGCACATGCATACGGTGAACATATCGAAGAAGATGAAATTGAGAAAGGGAAGGCGCGGTGCACAGATAGGTCTGTGTGCGATCTGACAAGACGAGATACAACCTGTATTTCCTCGCCTCTAATTTTTCTTGGGTCCGAGAAGGAGAACCGTGATGTATAGGATCTCGTCTGCTGACATCTGACAGATCTCGCATTCTCGTACCCCAGGATCCCGTTGCATAAAACTTCTTTAGCAACCTTAAAAAATTCAGGTTGGGATTTGCCCAACCTGAATCTTTTAAGGTTGCTAACCTAAGAATGTAAAATCCGTTGCATAAAAACTCTGGTTGGGAGCTTCCAACCGGAATTTTGTGATTTCAACTGGAAAAAAAAAATCCGGTTGGAGTTTTATGCAACGGGCCCCAGAAGTTAACCCTAACTAGGCCGGGCTATTTAGGTAGATGATAGAGCCAAGGGGGGGGGGGGGGGGGGGGCCTCCCAGGCTCCCCCTCCAGATCTCGGCCGTCGACCGCGCGATCGCGACGAAAATTGGCGCACACATTGCCTATGACGTAATCTAAAGTACTGTGAAGTTATTTGCTAACCTAAGAATGTAAAATCCGTTGCATAAAAACTCTGGTTGGGAGCTTCCAACCGGAATTTTGTGATTTCAACTGGAAAAAAATCCGGTTGGAGTTTTATGCAACGGGCCCCAGAAGTTAACCCTAACTAGGCCGGGCTATTTAGGTAGATGATAGAGCCAAGGGGGGGGGGGGGGTCCCAGGCTCCCCCTCCAGATCTCGGCCGTCGACCGCGCGATCGCGACGAAAATTGGCGCACACATTGCCTATGACGTAATCTAAAGTACTGTGAAGTTATTTTATTTTTATATTATCATTTATGCTAAATTATGCTAATTTATGCATAATGATGCATGAAATCAGACAATTTGGTATAAATCACTAAATAAAGCTCGAAACAGGCAATTTTTTGTGTAAATATTCTTTTTAGTGTCCTTAGCAAATGTACGAGAAAAAAATTGTGCTATCAGAAAAATTTCTTAAGTATTTTGTTGTTTTTGAATTTCTTATGTATTTCTTTGTTTTTTCGACTTTATGTTTTTCATTATTTTTTCGATGAAATTTGTCCGCGACATTGTTCCGAACAAGAAATTATGTTATAAATTGATTTTAATCAATAAAACCCCAAAATAATCATGCTTTTATGAAATTTGCCTGTAAGCACAGTTTGCATTGAAATTGTACACGAATTCATGCTTTTGAGCAATTTTTAAATCTGACATGCACGTACATATTTATGCACAACTTCGGAACCGCGCGCCCGGGCATCGAAAATTTGGTGTCAAAAGATGCGGGAGACTCGAAAGAAAATAGTCATGAAACGTCGCGGCGATAGCTTTTCGCGATAGCGATACATCGCGCGGAACGTCGAGGGGGGGGGGGGGCCTCGGAGCCCCCCCCCCCCCCCCGGCCTAGTTAGGGTTAAGATCTTGATTGTGGCCCTGTCAAAAAAAAAAAAAAACATTCCACATATATTTTTTCTCATCGGTCAGTCATCGGAAGTTAAGTTTATCGCTTCCGGCCACCTACCGAAGTTATCGAATCGCAGTCCAGTGGATCCGACTTGTGTTGACTGTCACGTCAGAGTCAGACATGTCGTGCATGCGCATGCGCATGATTATGATAACTTTACAATACATGTACAGTACTATAGTACATCACTTGCGGAATTGCCCTCATTGTCCCCTTCTTTACTGTCGTCAAACTTCTTGGAAGAGAAGAAACTGCTCACAATCACTCTGCCCGAGACATATCAATGAATAGCATTAACTTTTATCATCATTCATCCATTTATGTATCGTGAGTTCTTCCCTCAAGTACTCATGAAGAACCCATTCCTATACTCTCATGCAGGGTCTTCATCTCAAATTGCCTATAGCGAGCTTTAGATCTACGACGCGAACGCTATGACGACGCTGATTAGCCAATAATAATTACGATGTTCTGCCCAATGTGCGAGACGGCTGTTTCCATTGTACAACCCGTCGTCTTAGCGTTCGCGTCGCAGATCTAAAGCTCGCTGGTGGATACATTGTATTGTATGCCGGGATGGTATTATAGTGGAAGGTTGATCATCTCGGGACCTGATTGCCCATGAACAAGTTGGCGACGATACTGTACCTGTTGTACCTGTAATACTTGCAGTTTTGTAGGTGCGTGTGTTGACAGAGGGAGAATTGTTAAAGACGTAAGGACCGTTTTTGTATCGTAATATGTTAGAATTCATGGATTTTTCTTTTTACTATACAGCCTAGTAACGATTCATTTTATTAACCTACTCCATCCAATTAAGTATCTTCGGCAAAAAATTCACTTTCGTATCCGTATTCATTAGTTGCTGTTAAATCTCCCGCAAGCCTTGTGGTTGTTGAAGTGTATACTTTGAATACATTGCTGAATGATCTCTGGAGCCATGTGATTGGTAAGAGGCAAAACAATCACTTATTTTGTGCTGAGCAGAAAAAAGAAGAAACCAAAGTTGTTGTTTTTCAGACTCAAGCTGCTCTTCTCACCACCATTAATTTTGTGGGAAGAAAGAGAGCGGGTGACACTTCTTGTAATTGCCATTCATTTTTCCCCACGCGAATCAATGTGGAATATTTTCTGGTCCGTCGAGCGGATCCAATGATCACCTGATGATAAAAGAGGAGTATGTAAATCGATTTGATGCACCAGACAGTCATTTCTCACTTTCGAACGGATAAGTTTAACAGACAAATATGTGTGTGTAGATATATATATATATATATATATATATATATATATATATATATATATATATATATATATATATATATATATATATATATACATTTATTTATTTATTTATTTATTTATTACTCAGGGTCGACCCTGAGGAAGACGAATGTATTCGTCGAAAATTTTGGTCTGAATAAATAGCACTGTTGGACTGTCAAAATGCATTACCACTCTACTTTGTCATCTTTTCTACACGGGTACCAACACGCGAACTACAAGTATCATAAATTCTTACGCATATTCACGACATACACTGATATTTCCACCTACGCAGCTTTCAATCTATACATTCACTTCGATTGGACGATCGCCAAAGGTGCACAATTGGGTTTACCCACCTTTTTGCATTTGAGCATCTTGCGCAAATAATCTTAACAAATATGTCGATTTCTGTGGAGAGCCGTCACCATTATCTTCGTTTCCGTGAATGAAACCTACTTTTGAATCTGCTATTGTGATGTGTGCTGATTTATGAAAGACACTGAAACACCACCACAGATTTTTTTTTTCTTTCTATCACGGCACCATTCCACTCAACGTGTGGTTATTATCCCTGAAAGCCTACCCAAAGCTCCTGCCGTCTGGCGACATTTTGGTTTTCTATTTTAAACGCTCCTTTCGCGTTTTCATCTTTCACGCCTTCTGATTCAAATTTCATCCCGAATTATAAAAAAAAAAGTGTGCTTGACTTGAAATTCTTTCTTGATATAGCCTTGTGGTGTACGCATGGCCTTGTTTGATGCCACTTTTGCGTCACGATGACGAACTATGAGTCGGAGGACTGCAAACTTTATACTGTACATTTAAAAATTCAGTTCAGATACAAGTATAGAAACAGCTTTACGACAGTGTTAAAAAGTGGTTTGTAGCGCATATATTTTCTATTCACGTCCGTTAAACGTAGTTTACCCTCTCTAAGAAAACAGTAATGTGACTATAAACAATGTGAATCAATTGAGAAGACATCATTGAAAGCAGCGCCTCTTTTATTTTGAGCTCCTCATAGAAAGTAGGGTATAAACAAATTGAATATTGTTCACATAATCACCAATCGTTAATTCTTCTTACCTCAAACAGATGTCCATTACAGCACCCCGGACGAGTTACACATAAAACAACATTACGACAAACAGTCAGCAGTGTTGCGTAATGATGATGATAATAATAATAATAATAATAATAATAATAATAATAATAATAATAATAATAATAGTAATGAGAAGAAGAAGAAGAAGAATACCTGCCTGAACGCTAATACTCCACCATTTTGTATTATGAAACAAATGTAATGTAAATAGAGAAATTACTGAGCTGGAATATAACTAAAATTATAAGTACCCTTAAAGGTGGAGATAAGCCACCAGTCTGTGGTTGGTATATGTATTGAGATCTTTAATTTAGGTAAAACCATGTTTTCAGAAAGAAATGTGAATGCAAATATGCGACTAGACACTTTTTAAAAAATGATTCTATCAATGTGAAACTTCTCTACAAGTGGAAGTGAATGTTTTTAGAGTAAAATGAAACACACCAAAAGGGAGAGGTTCGTTAAAATCAGACTTAAAAGACAGCAATACTGTGGAATTCTAAATTTTAATGCCACGAATGCATTAAATAATAATGTAATAATATATATGTGTATATTTATATACATATTATATGAAATATAATAATAATTAGATAAATTGATTTCATCGCCTCACAAATTCCATTTATAACCGCCAAGAAGCAAATTTTCATTAATTTCCCTTGCAAAACCGAGTTTCTAGCTATAAGTCAAAATTGATAAATCTCTTTCATATTTTTGTATGATTTTTATCAACTCAAACATGGTATAACAATGCACTTTGTTACAAAGGGGAACCATTGACGCTCGTGTTTTGTTCAGCATAAAATTATTATAATTCAACATAATGGTCTCGGTAAAAGGTCTTTATTCCATTCAATCAGAACTAATTAGATGAGAAACGTTGTTACACGTATTTTTTTAATCGTTCTCTTTGTAAGCTTAGTGCATCCTTGGTGACTTCTAGCAGGCCCTGTTTAAAGGGATGGTAAGAGTATTGGTTGAAGAGAGGATTCAGCTTTTAACTTTTTTACAAGATACCTAGAAACCACTCTATATGAAATGCTAAAGAGCATACAATGTTAAGAGGAATTCAAAGTGTATTTAATGAAAATCGGTTTTGAAATGGCTGTGATATTCAAAAACAAAGTAAAACTAAGTAATCCTAATAAAAGATGGACCCCACCTTTTATAATGATCACTTTTTTGTATATCTCGGCCATTTTAAAACCAATGTTCATGAAATGAACTTTGCAGTCCTTTTAGAATTAAATGCTGTATCATATTTCATATTGACAAAGAGGTTTCTCATTATCTCACAAAAAACTTGGAAGCCTGAATCCCCGTCTCTACCAAATTACTATACCCTCCCTTTAAGCATATAACAATCATGACCTTGTAAGACAGAGAATGTCATATAACATTAAAAAAATATATATATACAAAACGTGTTACAACAATTAAAGTGCACAACCTATACATTATAACACAACATAAATGTCATGTATGCCAGTGTTGACAAAGTGATAACATCTCAAAACACAACAATCCATTGTTGTGTACTAGAAACACGAGATGTGGTTGAAGTGTGTACATATTAAAGCCACGACCTAGAAGAGTTAACAGTTTCTGACACTACAACAATAGAAACAAATAATAAAAAAATCTGACATACACGATAAATTGATATTGGTTGGTATTTTGCCGATGTCATATCTCGAATGGAACGGACGATCGAATGGTCCATGAACTGAAATTAATTACATAATTTTATAGGGTTATCATTGGAGTGCAGAACATTGGAGTCATATCGACAATGCCATTTCTTGTGTCCCAGGTATAAAAGGGCAAAATTACTTATTTTTTAGAGAGACTGATACTACAAGCACTTTTATCCATAATCAATACTCTATCATCACAAGCGAGTAGAGCGCTATAAGCTCCTTATCGCAAGATTTGATGTGGATTCATATAAATATATAGTGCGTGTAATCATTCAGAGGTTAATTCAGTTCGATTCAATTGTAACTAATATCTTATGACAGAGGTCTCATCTTTACGTGAATTATCTGTTTTAAAGTATACTGCATCTGTTTAAGATTATTGATTCGTCACACGTCTTCTAAAATATCTTTTATTTTGGCATGTTTTGAGCTAAGCTGGTATCTTTTATACGAAATATTTTTTTCAAGGTGCTTTGAAAAGGAAGGCAAAATCAAAATGAATCGATGATTAGATATATTTCAGGGATAATTTTTTTTTTAAAGTATTGGTACCACTTTAGCTACTTCAAACAATGTTAAAGGACTATGGATATTCACCTGTAGATAATGAAAGGTTAGAATATAACCCAGTCAGTGTCATCAAAATGAATCGTATATTTTCTTCAATAGATATGAACTTAATTCATCATGAACAGAAACATAATTATCTTTCAGTGATTTAGTGATTTTCGATATCTCACCATCATTTACAGGATTTAAAAAAAAAAATGATGTATGATTGAAAAAATACTTAAAATCCGTTCCTTTCCTATTAATTTTCTCAGATTGGTTTTGACCAATTTCGGCAAAATGCTAATTGAATTTATTTGCAATTGTTAATTGTGTGTCATACGACATCTTCAAAAATATCAACCTTATACATACGCAATTTTTATTCAAAATTTCTTTAGTTACTTTCCAAACAGAATTACAATTATTTCTAACTTATACAAATTTATTATGAAACAATTTATGAGACGTCCTTATCAATTGTTCAATTTATTCTTATATCTCTTATATTTATAAAACATTCTGAATCAAATATGTTATTCATATGCAATTTACATAACATTATTTATCAACATTAACTTCATTTCGAAGCATATTGTTATTAAAATCATATGAAAAGTTATTGAAAATAAGCAGAATTAACTTGCTCGCATGCAAGGACATCTACGTTTCTAATACCAAATCATTCTAACCTATTCATTGAATCAATTACGTTTAGATATTTTGTAGATTGAGAAGATCTTTTTGCAATCATATTGGTAAGGATTAAAAAAAAAAATTGGAGATAACCAGATACAACGGCATAACGAAATAAATGTTTTTGATATATCTCGTTGTATATTCATGAAAATATTATCTATTACAGGGGATGGTTGAGGAATTATTCTTGTCGGGTTATCGCTTGTTGGATAGAATGGAATGTGATAATAAGACATTAAGAAAACTTAAAGTCGGATTATTTTCCTTCGCCAGATCGATATTGAAATTAAACAGCGCATCTTATTAGAAGAGTTAATTTTCCTGAGCCGGTTTTCTAGGTCTTCAAAAAACAATTCCAGGTTTGTATACACATACAGTAAGATAGTTACCAGGCGTTCAACATACATCAGCTTGTATAGCATTGTAGAGAGTATTTCAGCAATGGATGTAGAAAATTTTAAACACTTTCTCATTTTTGGGGAACACTGAATGAGTAATGTAAAAACCCAACACTTCCGCCTCTTCCACATGTCCTGTCAGCACGAATAAATTTATTGGCATTAATGGTACAAGATCAGGAGATGTATCATTCAACCGTTGTTTCTGTTGCCCCAGTGACAGAAAAGTTACTCTGTATGGAGGACAGAAAGTAAGAAACATTATCACAGTTTTTTTTTTACTATGCTGCGAGTATCAACATGTGATAAGCTTAAATCGGAAGATACACTATGATCTGACATTTGACGATGAAATTCGTGACATAGGACGTATCAAAGAGTTGTCATCTATATCAAGTTGTTGATCATTTATATAGCCATTAAACATAGTAAACATGGGATATCAGGGATTTTTCAATTATCGAGGTACAGATGTTGAACGCATAACTTTGCAACATAGTTTCGAACGAGGAAGGAAGGGATATGAGAGGAAGGATGCATCACAAGGCACATGAACTACGAAGAATTGTTCCTCTCCACTTTCAACTGAAACAGCGTAAAGGTAAATACGAGGATTATATACATAGTACTGTACGTTCATGAAGAAATATCGAAACCAAGGATCTTTACAAGTCATGTTATCATGAATAATAGTCTTTTGTATAAAGACAAAGGAGAAATTTATTTCTTGCACTTGATATACGCATATATCTTGATATTCACCTCATATCAAATAAAAGCAGGGTGTGGTAGCACTATGAAGAAAATAAGGTATACATGATAGTATCAGCGTCTTGAACTGGTATATTTTCACAACGGCGGAATACAAACTGTACTGGCAGTGAGTGGAATTTGAATCGATGAAGTTTGAAAATAGGAGATTCCGATGCTGAGACATTTACTCTTCTCATTTGTTTGGTATATATTTGTTGGTTTGTGCCATCTGAGTGTGGGAAGGGGCATGTGCAGATATACCCATGCTTACCGCCGATATTCTTACAATAAGTTTAAATTACTAGCTTAGTGTTTCAGAAGTTTAAAAAAATGTTAAAAAGATAGATTACTTACAGGTATTTTTGGGAGTCAAACATACCCTTGTAAGGTCCAGATCATGACCTTCAAACACAGTACCTATGCTTATACATTTCCTGGTAGTATGGCAAAGCGGCGTCAACGCCCTGGAGGACATCCTCGGTCAACTGATCACGAGGTACTGGATCTTTTGCGCCGGTGCTCTTGAAATTCGTGCTCCACAAGGCTGCGGAGTAGTAGTGAGGGAAGGAGTCTACCAATGAAAATTCGCGGGAAGGCGTGTGCCACCCAACTCCTCTCAAATCCCCGGGTTGCCATGACAACATGGCATCGCTGTATGGATACCCAACTTTGTCGCAGAACGCTTTAAGCGTAGGGCCCGGTTTTGAGACAAGGTCTGCCGAATCTATGATAATTGTGTCATGGTCGAGGTTTTGCCGCACGAACCGCCATAGTTCGTACTGCGTCTTGTAGAACGTCAGATGCTCCATCGTCGCCGATGGGTCGTCCGTGATGATGCTGGCGTTTGCGAAGTCGTCCTTGCCGTGACCACCGTGCATATCACAAAGGGTTAGAAGCATTGCTTTGCGTATCGACTGAAACACTTGGGTCGGCTCTCGTATCAGGAAAGCGTGGTGAAAGCCACGCGGGATGAAGCTTCGAGCACGCGTAGTTGCCATGGAATAAGCTTGCTCCTTCACGAAGACATACCTGCTGCTGTCACATTCCATGTGTTGTTTGATCTCGGCGTATCTGAAGAAAAACGAGGAGTCTTGGAATGACACTTCATGTAAAATAAAAGGTGCTTGTACTGAGATGAGCTGCTCACGTGCAGACACACAAGACACTATAATTATATGCAGTAGTTAAAAAAAAAAAAAAAAAAAACGCCCAGCAGAATGAGATCAGTATCATTCCCGCTTTCGGACAAATCTTACAACGTAAGTGCAATATATCTCCTCAATAGTGTCTATTTTTTGTTTGTTTGTTTGTTTGTTTGGTTTTTTTTTTTTTGTTTGGTTTTTTTTTTTGTCTTCCTAATAGGGCCTATGTGGGAAATTCTCTCAGAACAAGTTATCTCTTTTCTGCACAGAAAAAGATGTTGTAAAATCTTAATCAAGATATTTGCACTCACCATATTCATACAAATCTGCAGTGGCATCAGCTAAGTACTCCCCTGAACTCCCTTAAACAAAATTCCCCTCTTAAACTCCTTTAAAAAAAGGGGAACTTAAATTCCCTTAAACAAAATTGTAAATGACAGTGGTAATAGTAACAACAGGGGCCCGTTGCATAAAACTTACCGTTGAATTTCAATGGTAACTACGGTCAAAATTAGGCGTCACAGCCAATCAGCATCAAGGATTATAAAATTTACCGCTAATTTGAAGACTTACCGCTAGAAAGGAGCGGTAAGACCAGCGGTAAGGGTTTTATGCAACAGGGCCCAGCAATACTGAAAATGGTAGTGATAATGATGATGATATTCATAACAGTGATGGTATCTATTATGATAATCATAAAATTGACTGCCTAACATTATTTCAAAATGATTGATGCATACCCTACTCTGTCAGGTGATGGAGTGAAACCTTTCCCACTAAGTTTGATGAACTCCATCGCAGTGTCAAAGACCTGTTCGTTTCCTGCATACTCCATTGGGAGAAGCGTTCCCGTCGCGTCTCCGTACACCTTGGCAAACCATTTGGCGTAGGTGAAGTTTGAAAACCAGGACGACACACAGTCGATCTCGGCCATGCACTTGGTGAAGACCGTGGACCGTGAGCGAGGCACGCACCACAGCACCGCTCTCCCTGCTTGGGGGACCTCGTCGGCTTTCGGAACAGGGCCACGATGCAGAAAATCACCACTGGAAGCATGCATTGTGGATGTGTTTACTCTAAAAACTTCGCCTCACAAATTGCTCGCTGACCAAAGCGGTCTTCTCGCCGATACTTTGCAGGGCAAACTGATGTGTTCGCGAACAATACAATAATGCCAAACCCTGACGACGGGATCACCAATATTATTCAAGTTATCTAGTTGTCAAAGTAAACAAAATGTGTAGGCGAGGTATACACCCGAACCCTAAATCTCGACAGTGCCATACGTCATGCAAAGTTTCACAAATCTTTTCATTGATCATACTCTCTCCCTCTCTCGACCCCCCCCCCCCTCTCTCTCTCTCTCTCTTCCATTGGGTCTCTGTCTGTATTCACCTTCTCCTAAGTCTCACACTGTATTTCTCTCTATCCGTCTATCTTCTTCTCTTTCTTTTTCTTCGTTTGTCTATAAATCTGTCTACATGTCTGTCTTTATTTTCCTTTCCTGTTTCCCGTTTTGACATGAACAGAAAGGAGTTCACTCCCGCTCATTCAGACATATTGACGAGCTAGGGGTACGTCTTTTAATTGTATTCAGCATTTCGGATTTGGGAATGTTGGGAGTTGGACAATCTCTCAGTCTCACCATTCAATACGTGACGTTCCTTTTACATGAGTATCGGTGTCAAAGAATTTTTGTGCAAACCTACCCGACTGATAATAAAATTCGTACATACTGCCCTATCAAAGCACTGACCAATTTGATTTCAGAATCACTTAACACACACACACACACACACACACACAAACACACACACACACACGCGCACGTACGCACCCACACACGCGCGCGCGCGCACACACACACACACACACACTGTCTGTTCACCCACTGAAAATTATGTCATCTTCCGGCATGCACCCTCCAATGCATGTGCCAAACAGCAGGCATTGTTGAAAAAAAAAAAAAATTACTCGAGAGTACGCAGTGCAGCACATCCCCCTCGGATATGCCTTTCCTTCTCGCGCAATCAATGTATTTGCCAAACATTATTATTATGATCCTTTATTTACTGACGAATCTCATTGATGTTGACCAGTAAAGTAATGACTTGTAACCCTCACTGCGCAATGGAAATAGTTTCCAAGCTACATCAACCCAAGACCAAATCCATCGTCATAGGTGATTACATTAACGTGTGGAAATGGCAAGATAAACATAGTTTGAGTGGCCATTGAATTGACCTTTGACCTCTTGCTTCTAATTTCTCATCCTGTTGTTCCGGATAACATTTCCACGGGACATTACTAACTGAAGGTATGACTGGGGTTTTTTGTTTGTTTGTTTGTTTGTTTTTTGTTTGCTTGGTTTTTGGTTTTTTTGAACAGTACAGTGGCATTTTGCCTTCATTATCATCACCTCGTACAAAGGGCCTCGTGTACTTGTTGAAATC
This sequence comes from Diadema setosum, assembly GCF_964275005.1. Classification (NCBI taxonomy): domain Eukaryota; kingdom Metazoa; phylum Echinodermata; class Echinoidea; order Diadematoida; family Diadematidae; genus Diadema; species Diadema setosum. The sequence continues at coordinate 22,365,833 of NC_092685.1, forward strand.
GCGGTTTTATATTCCGGGTATTTTCACTGAAACGACTTGCTCCCTAAAACCGCGGAAATTGTGTAATAAAAGAAACCCAAACAAACTCTTTTCCAACGATGTATGGGTGTTCATTCTGCGATATTAGACTGCGGGATATTTATTGTAGGGGCGTACGAACACGTTAAAGGCATTATTTACTATTTGCAGATGATTGTACTCACACTCTCAAACTGATGCGCTGGCTGAGCAAGAGTCGAACTATATTCATATCATGGCGAAAGAATCACATTCCTTTCGATATCTCAGTTTTGTACTGGTCACTGTCCGTTTAATGTTTCACCGTATACGTGGTAGAGAGTCCGAGCCGTCACGTTTGGCAATATCACAAGTCAATTGATCCCGAAGGTGTGTATGGGACTGAGGGACTCCAATAGACGGCATTCAGTTAACATTTGCTTGTGACGAAGACCTGATAAAAATGCACTCCAGGTCATCTATAATCCAGCTCATAACACCAAACGATGTTTCAATGTCAGCGAGATATTAGTGCATCGTCATATCCCAATAATGACTGAATCAGGGGTGGGATATAAGACCGAAATCAAGGTCTAAAATGGTCCAAAGTGATTTTTAATCCCATAAGTGCTTCAAAATAGTTCCAAAATGTGAGTCAAGGATAGAAACAACCAATGTAAAAATTTGAATCAGTATAATCAATGTTAAACGTTGTTAAATATACAAAATGTAAACTAAAGTTATAATTGAAATATTTGTAGATCAAACCGTCTACGGTAATGATTTGTGAGAAAAATAGTGATATCTCCTTATATTGTAGGCTTTATTACGAAATCCTTAAGGTCGAATGTTTTGTGATACAACTGACGCACACAAGTCATATGCATCAAAAGATGTGATATCTTGGACATTTTTTTTTTAATCACCGCTCCCAATGGTGAACTGTACCTTTAAACTTGTGACAAATTTCTATACACAGCTTTGCTGTAGGCCTATGTTCCATGCGCTTTATATACTGGCCAAAATACTATCTTCAATAATAACCCAGAGCCTGTAAAGAAAGAAAGTTAAATCCGGAAGAACATGAGGTCATTAGACAAAAATCACGAAATTTCTGCAGTCTGCATTTACACTTCCCGATACCAGGAACTGCGCTTGAAACTCCAGACGTTTAACTGCAGCTGAGCCTTTTCGAGGCTGCTCTGCAACCAATCCCATGTAGTCGAAGGTGGTATCAGAACATGATCGGATATGATCGCCTTTGTCCTGTTCTGTCTGTATAAACTGTGCCAAAAGTCTGTTTGAGGCTGCTCGTGGAGACTTCAGAGATTTACTTTTGCATAAAAAAGTACGAAATAATTTGGTATCTGTTTCACATCACGCGGACTCCTGTTAAGCTTCTCTTGCAAAAGGACACAGCAGCAGATAATAGTCATTTGTACTAACAGGCATGTTGGTTTTTAATTTTACTGATAAAAGCATCTATGATGTAATTATCATATGTAATCCTTGTAACAGATGCTTGCCAGGATATCCACCTGACAGTAACAAAAGTGTCCATAATCTATAAGCCAGTTCGGAGTTAGCTCATGGGCACATTGGTCCGAATGACCTTTCTTTTTTCTCAGTCGGTTAAGGGGCTCTTCACTCGTTTTCAGAGTGACATAATGCATAAGCTTTACGCAACGATTTATGGATTCATTAATCCTGCTTAAACAAAGAATGAACTCGCATAGACCAGATGGCCAGAATGATCGTCAATTAACACTTGGGAAAGCATCCATTTCATTATCTTACATTGAATGTAAGAACAACCTCTTTCTATCGATATTGCCAAATACCACTTTTGCTGTCAGGTGGATGTGCTGGCAAGCAGCATTTATAAGGATTACATGAATAATCATTATACATGTATATAATAATACATCACAGACGCTTATCCCAGTGACTTTAAAAACCAACGTGCCTGTTGGTCCGAATGACCTTTTTTCTGCTCATGCGCAGAGTGGAACTCCGAACTGGCTTATTTGGCAATATCAGTAGAGAAATTTTGTTGATACTTTCAGTGCAAAACAGTGAATTTGATGCTTCCCGAAGTGTTAATGTGACGGACCATTCTGGTTATTTGGGCTAGGCAAGTTCCTTCTTTGTTTGAACACGAATTCCAGGGCCTGTGCATTGTGCTGCTTTGAAAACGAATGAGAAAAAGAAAAGTAATTGGTGCAGATGTGTTGTGCACATGAGTTGCTTATAACCCGACTTCATACAGTGTACCACAAAAAGAAACACAGCCTTAAAGAAAGGCTGTGTCGTATAATGGGGGAATAAAATACTCAGTCGTTGTCAGTATACAGTACATGTTATTTTCAATACGTTGACCTTAACCATGATTGCTTTTCTTCCAGACCCACGCCTTTTTATAGAATTTAAACACACACACACACACACACATACACATACACACACACACACACACACATAAACACACACACAAACACACTCACGCACACAATGAATAGACAAGTTCAAACACAAAGGATGATGTTGGGCGTCTCGGTAATAGTTCATGAGATCATTCGGGGAGTGAACATAACAAGTGTGCCCTTATTTTGTAAGGGATGGAGCGAAATATATAGAGCGCAAAGATATATATTTAAAGATCTGTACCGCTCGATTTATGAGGATTTTATAACGATTTGGGTTGTTTTACAGTCTTAACTATTTACATATTTTGACAGAATTGCACGAACGCAGAGTTCTTGCGTGAGAGACTCGGTCACACGCCATCCTGTCGGATGAGGATTGTTAAATGTTGCTTTGCTATACAGTTTGCAAATACCACGCATGGCTATTTGAAACAAAATGGCAACTGCGGATAGACTGATTGGTGCATGAAGTCAATACATCGGCAAATCCAAACTTTCATAAGCTTCAGTATGCCTGCGAGGTATACACGCTCCCGGCATTTATATAGGCCGATGAAGGTTATTAATATAGTGGTACATACCTGTCATTTTTTTTTTATTATTATTATTTTTCAGTGTGCTTTAACCGGTTACATTTTCGGGGGGATATGATGGCGTGTTAACTTTAAAAAGAAAGAATGTGACCTTAGGCCGTGTCCTTGGCAATAGCTTGAAAAAAATAATCCTACGTCTCATCTGAAAATAAGTTGGGGGCGAAGGACTTGCAAAACACGATACAAATTGCACAAAGAAAGAACTAGACCTATATCACAGCGCCTATTACAGACGGGGATCAAGGCCAAACTTCAGTAGGTGGCCGCTCTACCTTGATGAATAATCAAGAAACCGTGGCCCGTGCCAGAAAGGTGGCAGCTATTATATTATTCTCAGGGATATGAGTACAGGTGTGTGGGTGTTATCTTGGGGGGGGGGGGTTCAGCTGGTAGCATATAAGATTTATTTAAATCTATAGATTAAATAACCGCAATGTCGACGTTTTGTTATTTTTCATTAGTTCATTTGTAACAATAATTCTTTATTTTCTATGCTTATGTGGACAGATAGCTCTTTCAGGCACAGGCTGCTTTTCAAAGGGGTCCGATCCAAATTCAAGACCGTTACATCAAACTTATTTACAATCAATAACAACAAAAACAAACTACTATAGTATCTCATGATACTAGCAACTGGGGGGGGGGGGGTGAGCAGGGGTGGCACTTGCCCCCCCCCCCCCCCATCAAAATGTAGGGGGGGGGGGGCAAAACGAGTTTTTACCCTCCCCCCAAGTGCCCCCTGTAACAAATAATTAATCACTGATTTAAAGTCAAAATGAACAATAAAGGCATATTTCTTGTCTAAATGTTGTAATAGTGTATAATACACTAACAACATACATTATTGTATCTATACACTAATAGTAACTTATGAGTAAATTTAGTGTATAGATGGTAGCCTCGTGTCCTCGAGTGTGCCCGCTGAAACATACCTTTATTAAACTTTCCACATTTCATTTTCTTCTTTGCTTTCTAGCAGTATAAGAATATCTTTTATTGTTCGAACGATGAGATCACGTATAAGCTTTTAATGAGTACATTTCAGATAAATTGCAAAGTAAAAGTGGCTCGCTCGTTCTGCCCGTACTTATAGTAAAATGAAAAGTTTTCATAAGTTATTCTAGTCCTTCGCAGTGATTTCTTTTACTATGTTTAATTCCTCAGAAATTTAATTTAAAATGCTCTATAAAAGCGACTTTTATACTCTGTTTTTACAAAAAGTCCCTACTGTGGGAGGGGGTATCCACCTCCCACACCCTTCCCCGCTCGGTCGGTTCGCTCCCTCGACGACGATCTCACACAATCACATAATAATACCCCCCGTATGTTAAGATCATAGTCCTTCCAACTGATTTTTTTCAATATGTAAATTCCCTAGAAATTTGCTTTTAAATGTTCTATAAACGCGACTCTTATACTCTGTTTTTACAAAAAGTCCCTACCGTGGGAGGGGGGGGGGGGGGATACCACACCCTCCCCCCGCTCGATCGCTTCGCTCCCTCGCCGAGGATCTCGCACCATCACATTATTAAAGGGATCGTATAGTATTGGTTGAGACCTAATTTCAAGTTTCTAACATTTTTGGTGAGATAATGAGAAACCTCTTATGAAATGTGAAAGAGCATGTAATTCTATGAGGAATTCAACGTTTATTCGATGAAAATTGGTTTTGAAATGGCTGAGATATCCCAAAAAGAGCAATTCTGATAAAGTGTGGGACCCACACTTTATTACGATCGCTTTGTTTCACTTTGTTTTTGCGTGTTTCAGTCACTCCAAACCCGATTTTCATCAAATAAACTTTGAATTCCTCTTAAAATGGTATGCTCTGTACTATATCATAAGTGTTTTCTTGGTATCTCGCAAAAAGATAAAAGCCCAATTCTCATCTCCACCAATACTGTACCATCCCTTTAATGTACTCCCCGTATGTTATGATCATAGTCCTTCCAACTGATTTTTTCAATATGTTAATTCCCTAGAAATGTGCTTTAAATTCTCTATAAACGCGACTTTTATACTCTGTTTTTACAAAAAGTCCCTACCGTGGGAGGGGGTATCCCCCCTCCCACACCCTCCCCCCGCTCGGTCGCTTCGCTCCCTCGCCGATGATCTCACACAATCACATTATTATGTCCTCCCGTACTATGTAATAATCATAGTCCTTCCCACTGATTATTTTTCACTATGTTTAACTCCTTAGAAATTTGCTTTTAAATGGTCTATAAACGCGACTTTTGTACCCTGTTTTACAAAAGCTCCCTACAGTGGAGGGGAGGGGGGGGGGGGTATCCCCCTTTCCACCCCCCGCTCACTCGCTTCGCTCCCGCGCCGAGGATCTCACATCGTCACATAAATGTGCCCCCGTTGAGATTTTGCCCCCCCCAAAAAAAAAACAAAAAACAATCAAACAAACAAACAAACAAAAAAAAAAACAGAAATGTTCCGGCGCGCTTGATTGGGTTCCTATTAAAGCTTTTCATTCCATTACGCATGTCTTTGTGCCTCACTCAGATCAGGCAGCCTCCAACACCAAGACACATCCACCGCAATATTGAAACTTACACCATGGACCCTTTAGGGACCATGCTTACGAGCGAAAGCGAATGATGTACCGTGTGACAAGGCAAACTTGTCATAAAGTTTATTTTGAATCCATCAAGTAACATTCTGACTTGATCTTGTGCGTTTGGCGCTACGTTAATAATGACATACTCCAAAAAATGAATTAAGCTAACAAACTTCACAGACACACTTTGTCAAGGACTGTGCAACAGCGACCAGCGTTTGTTCCTCCCCTTCCTCGGAAAACTATACATCTATAATTTATATGAAAAGCACCCTCCTCACCTATCTACACAAATGTTAGAGTCAAGTTAGTTGAAAATAAAACCGCTAGTAGTTCACAAAATAAAGCACAGAAAATATCTGCATGAATAAGCGGATTCCTTTATACTTGTTGTCCCCTGGGCGTTAAATAGTTGTTCCAGATCTGCCTGATGGCTCTAATTTCGCGATGAGATAAATGTCGTGTGATGTCCTTTTAAGGCTTATGTGTAGTTGGTTGTTGAATGCGAATGGGAATCACTGTGTTATACTTCCCTCTCCCGTTTCACCTCAACCGCGGGTCTCTCCAACAAAGTTGCAGTCATACCAGGGAGGTGCTATAGCACCTCCCTGGTCATACTCATCTGAGCAAGCCATATTGCAGGTCATCGTACAAAATAATTATATGAGTTGAGACGATGACAGCACTTGATATTGTTCATCGCTCTGAACAACGGGAGAGTATTTCAAACAATGGCTTCACACTTCTTACATTATTATCTTCGTCTTTTTTTTTCACAGAAGACCATTTCAGTCCCCTTTGGCTATACGGAAGAGAAACAAACGTATATACCTGTCTCGATGCACCGTAAGGTTTGAATTTGTGTAATGAATATCTAATAAAATAAACGTTCCGAGAGCTTAAAACACCATAGGGATTGTCCATCAAAACTCTCACATCCACGCTGGAGAGGAACGATTGAATGGCTGCCGCAGGAATCCAGGTCGGCTGTTCACGTTGGTATACATGAAGGGGAAGTCCTGGAAAGATGTAAATTATAATATTTGAAAATTCCTTATTAAGACGTTTAATACAGTATCGCCAAGAAACAGTGTGAAAAAGATTCTTGGACTGTTCTTGTTTTGATATAAATTTGTCTATTAGACTCATAAGCCCATGTCATTTATTGCCTTATCTTCTGGTGTTCATCTACACTAGCATTTACAAAGACTGGAAATTAAAATGCTTCCGCGTTGGGGCACTGATGATTGTTCGATCAAGCAATGAGGGCATTCAAAAAAGTAGTTGTAGTTATAGTAAGATATTGATACATCGGAAAATACAAAACCCGTATCATATTTTTTTTTTAAAGTCGTATTAGAGAGCTGCATTTTCTACCTTTCTTCTGGAGAAGAACATAGTGGGTCTTAAGAAGAGGGTCTTACCGTTGACGGACAATCCAGCGTTTCTCCGGGAGAGTAGGCCCGAGATTTGGAGCCAACTGGCTGAAACTACAAAGTGGTAAATGATTGCGATAAGTGAACCTACTTTGCATATTAAAAACAACATACGGTTTATAGCTAATTTAATCATCTTGAACGTTTAAGATTGCGATCAATGGTTCTTTCAAAACTATTACGGTGTGAGCCATTAGGGCCCAAAGTCGACCGTCGCCGTACGGAGATAAGGGGAAGGGTTTTCATATCCCCTTTTTCTTTAGAGTCGGATTTTGTAGATTTTCAAATGATTTCATCAGTAAATAAGAAAATCACGCCACAATTAAAAATACAGTTTTTGGATTTGCAATCTCGATTGCAAGGATATCAGGTTAGAAATATATTCATACGAGAAATTCTTGTCAGTTGGAGTAACTTAGTTTTTTTCTCAGAACCCTCCTGAACGATATATTCATAATCAGGTTTTTTATATGGAACAATTCTTGCATTAGAATTAATGGAAAAGTTGTTATTAAGCATAATTGGATAAATAAAGGTATTATAAGAATTCATCATATATGTTGAATGAACAGGGTAATTTCCTTTCATTTTCACAATTCAGAAAGAAATATGAAATTCAGTGTAACTTTTTGGATTTTTTTTCCATTATATCTGCAATTCCTCTTAACTGGAGCCTCATTTCTGCCTCTTATTTCTAAACCAACAAGAATTACTAGTCATTCTGCTACTCTTATTGATAACATTTTTGCTAACCTTAAACCTTTTCCAAAATCTGGCATAGTGGTTAGCGATATATCAGACCATTTTATGATATTTTGTCACTTTGATATTGGACCAAGGAGTCAAAGTACAATTCGAAGGCATGTATTTCGTCGTAAATTCACCCCTGAAAATATCGCTCTAGTTCAAGAAAAACTTCAGTCTGTGAACTGGTCAATTGTGTATGACGCAAATGAAAATATTGACCAAGCATATGATAATTTTCTTTATCTTTTGAATAATTGCCTAGATGCATGCATTCCCTTAAGGAAATGTACACAGGATTAAAAACGAATCCCCAAGCAACCATCGGTTTCCAAAACACTCTTACGCTCAATAAATCGCAAGAGTACTTTATATGTTAATTTTATCAAAAACCGTGACGAAACCTCTCGAATGAAATATATTTCATACAAAAATATTCTTACCAATACACTCAGATTAGCTAAAAAGAAATATTTTGCGGACCAATTGAGTCAATTCAAATGTGATATCAAGAACACTTGGAAAGTAATAAATACCATTTTGAATAGAGGGAAGGCTGTAAATCTCATTTCTAAAGTTCAAGTTGATAATACTATCATTGAAGACAAGTCTGAAATTGCCGAGATTTTTAACTCATACTTTTCAAAAATAGGTTCAAACTTAGCACAAACTACTACTCCAAGTGATAAATCATTTTACGAATTTCTTTCCTCACCAAACGACCACTCAATTTTTTCAAGCCAATTGACAGGCAAGAATTAATCAAAATTGTACTTCAGCTCAAAGCAAACAAAGCCCCTGGCTATGATGACATTGGCAATGTCCTTATCAAAGACATTATACATTGTATAGCAGATCCTTTATTGTTTTTATATAACCTTTCACTACAATCTGGTCAAGTACCATCTAAAATGAAACTCGCAAAGGTGACTCCAATATTCAAGAAAGGAGACAAATTATGTATCAGCAAATATCGCCCAATATCTTTGTTAACTTCGTTATCAAAAATCTTAGAGAAAATTGTTCATTCAAGGACTACTACCTTCCTTGAATCTCACAACATCATATCTGACTCCCAATTTGGCTTTAGAGAAAAACATAACACAACTCATGCCATTCTAAGTTTAATGAATACCATTTCAGCTTCAATCGAAAAATCCTGTCATACTATCGGTTTGTTCTTAGATTTTTCTAAAGCATTCGATACTATAAATCACGACATTCTGTTATACAAACTTGCGCACTATGGTATTAGAGGTAAGGCTCTGGAATGGTTCGAAAGTTATCTTTCTGGAAGAAAGCAATTTGTTACCATTGATGGATATAATTCGTCTACGGTACCAATCACGTGTGGGGTTCCCCAAGGAAGCCTTCTTAGTCCACTGTTATTCTCTATTTATGTAAATGAAATTCGATGTTCTTCGAGTGTTCTCTCTTTTATCCTTTTTGCTGAGGATTCAAACTTATTCTATACTCACAGTGATCCTAATAAGTTAGTAGAAGTTTTAAATGTAGAACTTACACATGTAACAAATTGGATAAAAGCAAATAAATTATCTTTAAATAAACAAAAAACCAATTACATGTTATTTAGTAACTCTGTTAAACAACTTCCTGACCAAGTGATATTTGATAATTCTGTCATTAAAGAAGTCAAGACTACAAAATCTCTCGGTACTACAATTGACAATAAGCTAACTTGGAATTGTCATATTGATAATATTTGTAAGATAGTTTCAAGAAATATTGGCATTATTAATCACGTTAAACGGATTCTCCCCAAGTCAGTGCTTCTTATGTTATATTCAACTCTTATTCTTCCTTACCTTAATTATGGCGTAATGGCATGGGGAAATGCAACACAAACAAAAATGGACAGGGTACTTCTCTTGCAGAAAAGAGCGATGCATTTGATATGCAATACCGCTTATAGATCACACACTGATGTCTTGTTTAAAGAAAACCGTATTCTTAAGATTACTGATTAATATCGTCTTCAGCTGGGTTGTTTTATGTACAATGTAGAAATTAACGCTACCCCTGCTGTATTTAAGGAAATGTTTCGAAAAAAATAATGTTATACATAATTACTCAACAAGGAATGCGAATGATTATCATCTTCCTAAAAATAGAACTAGTTTTGGTAACAGAAATTTCATGTTTACTGGTCCTAAACTTTGGAATTCCTTTGATCGTTCACTAAAACAAGCTCAGAGCTTGAATAGCTTTAAGTATAAGCTCAAAACTTTGTTTCTTGATAAGTATTGATAAACAGTTTTATGGTAATAAAACGTATGTATATTTCAATCAATGTTTTCTAGAAGTACTTTCATTAAGTATACTCGGAAGGTTATCTTCTGTTTCATTCATTATTCTAATGGCATATAATGTACACTGTAAACACTTTATACATAAACCTGTGCTTTGTAACATATACATGACTTGTTGTATATCCATAGTACGGTTCATAATTGTGCCCTTGTAAATAGTGTATATATGGTGTTTTTGTTATTCCACTCAGCCTTATCTTTCATATTATTTTGTCTATAATCTGTAGGGGGACTACATTTAACAATCAGTGCTTCTAAGTAGTCCCCTCCACATTTGTACATGGTGTGATTTTATCTCAGAATATCACGATATTTTGTATATACATGTAATATACTCTGTATAGTATTGATATAATGTCCACTATGTGTTATACTCTGTATATTTTATCATATAATGTCCACTATGTGGAATATGAATAAATTTCATTTCAAATTTCAAATTTCATTTCATTTCATTTCATTTCATCTCATTTCAAAATGTTGTTAGAAAACCTCAAATTCAAGATAAAAATTATCAAGAAGAATTGATTCTTGATATTAAGAAAGCTCCTAAAGTATGTAGATTCATTCATAGAAAATGCGTTGATAAACTTCGTGAAGTTCCAAAATCACAAGAAAAATGGAATTCAATTTTGATAGAACCAGTCACTGACTAAAAAAAAGTTTATCTCATTCCTTTTAAAAGTTCATTGTCGACAAAATTACGTTATTTTCAGTTTAAAATTCTACACATCATCCTCGGGGTGAATAAACTATTAAAACAAATTGGTTTGTCAGATTCTGATTTATGTAGCTTTTGTTTAGATACAACCGAGACAATTTCACATTTGTTCTGGGAGTGCCCTTATACTCAATGTTGTTTTTTTTTGAGAGAGTTCCAAAGACAAGTTTTGAAAGACGAAGTTATTCTCACATTTAACGATTTCATATTTGGAATTTCAAATGGTCCTTTCACGACATTGAATTCGGTTTTTCTATGCGCCAAATATTACATATTCACCACAAGATGTAAGAACGGTACATTATCTTTGGCGTTATTCCAAAAAGCTTTGAAACATTATTATGAAATTGAAGAAACTATATATTTAAAACAAGGTAAAATCACTGTGTTTCTAGATAAATGGAGACATGTCCAACTTATTTGAACTGTCTGATGTTGCTTCATTAATATATTTTATTCTATGCTAATTTCATTGATGATCCAAGGATGGAACTGACGCAACATTTTTATTTGGTCTGTAGTCAAATATATGGAGGTATTTTCCCCCGGTAACTGGTAACATTCAATTTCGTTTGTAGAAAATAATTCTATACTTGGAATCCACCTTGCATGCATTAGTTGTTGCAACGTCAGGTGGACATTGACGGGCTTACGGGTTGCCTGCATATGGAGCAACCTTTGCTGGGGAGGTATATGCATAAAAATAGTTAAAAGGTCTATGTACCCGTGAGTTTGTTCTAACGTTGTTATGATGTAAGCTAATTTATGCATGCTTTCGGGCAGGGTATGTTCTTGGCAACCCGGTGGCTTTCTAGAGGCCTACCTGGGCGTGGCGGCGGCGGGTGCATGCGATCGGCTAATTCATGGATGTTTCTTCTTGTGGGATGAATTTTCTTTCATTAACCTATACACTGGTATGATACTGTTGTACTTTATACAATTTGCATGCACGCGCTGTTGCTATGTCGGGTGGGCCTGGGCGGGCTGTCGCACTGCCAAGAGGGACTTCATCCTTGCTCGAAAGGGGTTCTTCGGGTTGCCGGTGGCAACCGCTGTTGAAGTAGTATATGCATGAAGTAAACAAGCGGGTTTATTCAATGTATTCAAATGTATGCAGTTCGTTTTTATTGTGTAATGTACATGTATACATGCTTTTGGGCAGGGTATATCCTTTGCGACCCAATGGCTTGTGAGTTACTTGAATATTTGAAGAAAAAAAAAACACCTTTGTACCAAAGAAATGGCTTTATATGGTTTTAATAATTATGTATTTCATTCATCCTCTGTATAATTATGTTGCTTCGAGAAATCAATAAATTCTATCATTTGAAAGAAAAAAAAAAGAATACAGTTTTTTTATTAAAATTTACTTATTACATTTCTCCTTATCCTATTGTGAAAATAGAACCTACACAATGGCATTTCATGATATCTGTTACCATTTCATTCACTGCCGTTTACTTTGTCATTGCCAGTGAACGCTATCTGCCTCTATAGACGTCATACATAATGAAGACGCACATACGAAGCAAGAGATTGCAGATGCATGCAGTATCCCCCTCCAACATACTCAAATCTATTTGCTTACGTAATCATTATGGATACATTATAATTTTTCAAATAATGTATTCGGTAAATGGAAAAAAAAAATCATGAAAAATTAAAGAGTGGATTTTGATTGTCGCTTTATCATCCAACTTACATGTATTTCAACCAAAGTATCATGTTACTTTTTTTTTTCTGATAAAAGTTTTCCAAATATTCCACCAAAAGCGTGCACTAGATTGTTAGATTTCAAATCTAAAACTGAAAACCAAAAAAAAAAAAAAAATCCCTTGTGCGGTAAGGGGCATCCCGCACCCCCTTCAGTGTGGTCGCTGAAATTAAAATACTTAATTTCATATACTATAAGTTTTATATACTATAAGTGAGAAAATCACCTCACAATTACAGCATATAGATTGTTTTGTTTGTTTGGAGCTTTTTACAGTTTTATAACAACGTATAAAATAATGGACGTATAGTCTTGTGATTGACAATTCTGCAAATATTTCACCATAAAGTGTGCACTGATCGTGTGTGTGTGTGTGTGTGTGTGTGTGTGTGTGTTCTTCCACCTTCAGTGATCTGTTCATGAGTTCTCATCATCTTCGATATGAATAGATATTTCATAGTAACTATACACTGGTGACTGACTTGTTGTTCAAATAAAACGAAAACAATAAGCCATTGAATTATTTTTGAAGGGTTCGAGCGACACCAATGAAAAGCAAAACGCAACTGCTCGTTAGTATAGCATATTAATGAAACTTTACTGACAAGGAATAATTGATATATTATCGTTGCACGGAACTGAGAAAATAAAACCAGCATATTCACCAAGGAGTTCCAGTTGACGATGGCTTGTGCCGAATGCCCTTTCTGGCTGAAGTGAAAGCAGTCCGGTGCAAAGTAAGATCTGTCTACACTACCGTCCTGAATATCGCAACGTTGCCAAGGGGACCGTAAGTGATGTAGAATGAGTAAATAAAGGACGCAACACGCACTGAATCCTGCTCCAGATAATGTGATTGAGGGGTTTCTTTAGAGGAACATACAGTCATCACATAAAGCATTACATTTTGCGAGAATAAAACGTTTGCCAGTCAGTCACTCGAAATCATTTCTAATCGATAGGCCAGTTTACCAATCAAATTGAGCACATTCCTTCCGAAAACCTGATAACAAGTTTTTCATCCACCTGCACATACAATATTAGCACTTCAATACCTGCAATGCACCCATACAGCATGCGTTTGATATTATCTTTTCGGCAAACCTCGGCATAGTCCAGCACTATGCTACATAAAAATATGACTTAGTACGAAACATTGGAATAAAGGCGTGGAGAAATCGGGTGATGTTTATTATTCCGAAGGTGTGCTTAATCGAAAATGAAAAACTTTGTTAATTCGAACATAATGTGGCGTTATTCCAAAGATTCGCGATATTAACTATTAATGACAACAGAAGGCTTACCAATAATGAGAAAAATGGTCATATTTAGAAATTTTTACTCACCGGTGATTGAGGTGGGACAGAGTTCTCAAAAAAAGGCTGGTAAACTGCGGCGAAGTCTTCTTTGTCGTCGTATTTACCACTCTGAATTGTCGTTCGAAGCAAATCCTTCAATATTGAAATCAGAAAAGAGTTTATACATTAAAATATATAATAGATGACTTGTCATTCCTTATGCTAGTATACCTATACATAGTTGCTTGGCATGTATACAATCATACACGACAGCACCTTGTTGGAATGTCATCATCAGGAACTGACTTCGCGGTGGGTCAGAAACAAAACGGATCAATGGATCACTGTAGCTCATATTTCCTCGCGACGCAATATTATATATATGTAAGACGGTCATGATGTGGAAGCTTAGTGTCAGAAAATATTACCTGATATTCCTTGGTCTTGAGGTACAGGAGCTTTTCTGCCTCCGGGCCTCCCAAGTTGCAAATGCAAGACCATCTGTTGTGACACACGAGATAGACAAAGAGAAATGAAAGAAAACATAAGGAAGTGCAAACGTAGTTTCAGAAAATTATCTTAATGACGCACAGAAACACGTACATACACACAACACGCATACATAATCATTCATGGACATGACAGAGATAAGCAGCGATAGAGTGTTCGCCTGCAGCCTACATTTTAAACTGTGCTGAAGCTGTATACACTGCTTCATCCTCCTCCTTCTTGTCCGTCCTGCCCCCACTGCCACTGGATGGCATGATGGAGGACCGTACTACTCTGGAGTTGAAACTGTCCCACAGCAAGACAAAATGATCTTATGAGGCCTCTTCAAAGCCAGTACTAGGAGCAGCATCAGTAGTAGGAACAAGACTACATTATGAAGACCTGGACCGGGCCGATGTACGTGACTTGGACAGGAGTGGAGGCGACACGATGTCAGCACGCGCTTTTCAATATAGTCACGTGGCCTCTAAAGCGTTTCCAGCAGCGTCGCGGAGTCGTGGTCGCATCGTCGCCGCAACGTCTCCTCTGTCTCATTGGTCTCCAGCACGTCTCGGAGACGTTGCTGCAACTGATGGAGACGTCGCGGAGTCGTCTCCAAGACCTTCTGAAGACTAGAAAAAGTCTCACAAAAATCGAACTTGTTTGAATTTTTCTCTCCGGAGACCCTGATAGTCTCAAGGAGACATCGTAACCCTGTGGATTTTCCTTCAATGCAAAGGATTGATATCCCTCTGCTGTTGCCGTATGACTTCCTCTTGTTGAGGTGAACAATGGAGGTGTTTTTAATTCATGCGGGATGACTCCTTGTATTCTCATGGCCGGAAGAGCATTTTGTCACACGTCTGGGAGCTACCATGCTTGAAGACCTCGACTGGATCGAATGCAATCTTTAAGGGGCTTTACCACACTACAGCTGGTCTATATGGCTTTGTCTACTTCTGGCAGCATGGGTGGGTTGTCTATCGCCTGGGTGATCTCCACCTTTAGTAGTCTTGCGATGACTTATGGATGTGCGACGGCCTGTTGAGGACGTTCTCAAAATGCTCAGCCAATCTCTCCAGGATTTGGGAGTTCTGAGTGATCGAAGAGTTTTGTTGCTGTCATGGGACCCAAGTCCTGTGGCCGTGGGCGAGCGACGAAGCTGCAAGTGGGAATGTATTGGAAGCTGTTTGCCGTAGACCTACACACAGGCAAATATCAATAGTCACGTAGTACAAAATGTACCAAGATGATAGATAGACCAGTCCGACACAAATCAAATATCACTTTGGTTGATGTAAATGAGTAATGATTGAAATATACGACATTCTTAGGTGATTCATAACCCTTGACGAGACTAACCCTGTCATGATGTTACAGGTGTAGGGACCCCTGAGTTCTGACACTGTGCTGACGAGTGGAACAGTGAGCACGTTGAGAAATGTTCGCGGAACCTGTGTTAAAAAGAGAAATGGGTGAGAAGGGTCTAAAGGGATGGTATACATTTGGTTGAGATGGGAATTGAGATTCTAAGTCTTTGCGTGATAATATTACAAACCACTCAAATGAAATATTAAAGAGCATACCATTCTAAGAGAAATCAAAAGTTTATTTGATGAAAATCGGTTTACAAATGGCTGAGATAAAACAAAGTGACCCTAATAAATGGTAGGACCCACCCTTGAATAGTATTTTATTAGTCATGTTAGTTGCTCTTTTTTAAGCCCTCCCTTCCAATCCACGAAAAGTTCATATATCTGTATCACAGCGCCGTGCAAGCTCTTAAATATTGATGCGTCTTTATAAAATAGCAGATGAAACTAGCCATGTCCACACAATATGTTACGTAGTCTCTTTTCGCTCTTGTATTCAGTAAATTAACCTCCCTGTTCTCTATAAATGTTTTATATATATATATATATATATATATATATATATATATATATACATATACCTCATCATGAAGCGTTTGGATGGCGCTCTCCACGTCCTGGACGAATTTCTCCGCTGTATTTTCGTACGATGAAATGCAACCACTACAAAGATCGTTGCCCCCAATGAAGAGTGTGATGAACTTCCAGTCCTTCTCGTAGTTCACCGAATTGTCAGCTTTCAACATAGTGATAAGTTCTCTCGCCTGCTTCTGTACATCTCTGCGGAAAATGATGTCATAGAGTAGCCATAAGTGTTATTTCAAAGGAGATTGACCCTGAACATCCATGTGAATGCAGAAATGACTTTGGAAAAATACATTAGGGAAGTTTGAGGTAAATCTGGCTATCATTTCAGTAGTTATGCATAATTATTTCAAGTTTTCTTTGAATCCATGTGCCGTCAAAGCTGGCTAAGAAGATAACATCAGTTCGTGATGAAGGGGGACTTGGTTCGATACAAAGAAAATATTTTTAAAAATAGCCACAAATTGACGTCTCAATGAAAAGAACTTGACTTTTCATAGACATAATCCGTAACCCTTGCCTTCAGAGAGAGGCAAGTCAAGAGCTCTTTCATTATGCTAGAAAATTGAAAATATGTGGAAATGAAATTTATCATTCCCCTACTGTGACATCAAGTATTTTTTCATAGCCTTCATATCCAGCAATGACGGCAGACGGATTTCTCCATTTTTTTTTAATCAATAACTCTTTTTTAAATCAACAATGGATCATTCTATATTCAATTACCAACAGGTCAGTTCAGTTTAGTTTATTTCTGTATTTCATTTTCAATACAATATAACATAATTTAACAAAGTGCCATGAATTGTATTCCGATGCATCAATACACATTATGGAGTATTATATTCCACATACTAAGAATCTTGCTGTAGGATTGGCCAAGAGCTGATCACGTGATAAAGTGTAGTTTTGCCCATCACATCACCTGAGAAGAAAAGTTCGTTACACTCTACGATGATAGTCATTTTGTTTCGCTGATCTCTTAGTCCACACCACAGTCCAAACGCGTGATATAACTTAAAATTTGAGTAAAATATGAATAAAAGTGCGTTGCACTGTGGTCTATCATTTGATCTGGGTCAAGTGATAGACCACAGTGCAACGCACTTTTATTTCGGTACCACGCGCGGGGTGCGGAGCAAATTCGTTGTTTCGTCATCTACGCGCATACGTCTAAAGTAAACTACGTAGCCTAAGCCCTGAGGATACCCTGAGACAGCTAAAACGGTTTCAGATGTGAAATGAAATGGGAATATCTAGGACCCTAGATGTGGAATATAAAGCAAATAATCAACTTTTAGTTTCAGGCAATGAGACAAACTATCACTTCCTCAACGATCTGAATGTGTACGCTATCTTTCCTCAGCTGCGCTTCGGAAAGATAGCTACATCCAGATCGCCTCGGAAGTGATAGTTTGTCCCATCACCTTCACCAACGTTGATTATTTGCTTGCTATCACAAAGGAAACATACAAAGAGGAAAATATATAGAGCAATGTCAAATTGAAGGGTACACTATATACGAGAGGAAACACTTCGAGTTAAATTTTGATATACATGTATATGTATATATATAATATATATACATATATAATTATATATATATATATATATATATATATATATATATATATATATACATAATGGAAAATGAAGGGGACCATCTCCATAAGCAGAGCTTAGGAAGATGGCCCAGGTAAGCTTACGATATACGATATAAAAGAAACCATCATGAAGTCGATGAAATAAAATATCATAAACTTCCTCAAACTTTACTGGCGTTCTGCTAATATTTCTGCATTCTCTTAACCCATATTGTACTTAGGGGTGAACAGATGACGGAAGTAGCATCAAGTATATTCCTTTTGTCTTTGAAAATTTATTGAATATCATCTACTAACCTTGCTACCGCACCAGATTTTGCAACATTGAACTTTTTGTTGCTAGGCTGGGTATAGACACTTGACCGGCCAGTAGAGAAACCGTAGATGTCGCTGTTGTACTTTCTGAAAATATCTGAAGAGAGTTGAGAGGGCATTGGAAGAGGCAATTTCGATGTGACGATATTCTTCCCGCGTTTGAAACTGCTGGATTAGGTAATACAATACTGACGTCTGTCATGTATTGTGAATAAATCAATTGTTGTTGTTTTTTCTTGTCACAAACGCTTCACTCACATTATCACGACTATAACTTAGATTAACCATCCTCATGTATACTCATTACATTCAACATTAATTAGTCGGGTAGGGAATAAATGGCGTATTACAGAAACAGCAAAGTAAGTAGTATCTATTTTGAGAAAATTCAGTCCAAAAGTGTGGCAAATGCATACAGTATCAAGCAAAAGAATCCAACAACAGATTGAATTTTAGGAAGCATGAAAACGTTTACGTATAGATACTACATAACCTGTCTACATAAATATCCATACCAAGTGCGATACTTTATGTCACCTGATATGATTTGTCAGAAGCGAAAGATCCGTACTCTTTTGTTCTCTAAAACACAAGCCTGACAAATAGTTTTTAGCTATCTTGCTATCTGCACTCAAAATAATGATAATCAGTTGACTAGTCTTCTGGTCACCGTATGAATGCAGGTCAATGCACTTTTTTTTTTTTACAATGAAACAAGCGAGGAAGACAAAAATTCTTTGATGTTATAAATACCGATCACACTTACTTGGTAGTGTAATGACTTTTTCGAGTTTCTTGTTACCTCCAATGCTGGGATGGAAGAGGGAGAGAGAAAGGGAGACTATGTCATACACAATGCATAACTATCTTACACTTGCTACTACCACACAGCGAGGTTTCATTCACAAAAATTCAGATATTAGATAATATTAGCTTCTCTGTGGCTTTATTTTAGTGAAAATAGCAAACTCACGTTTTATCCAAAGATTTGTTGCGTTTACTTCTGAGCCCATCTAATAAACATATACGTTCAGACAGATAGACAGACAGACAAACACACACACACATAAACATAACTTCATACATTAAATGTGCATTTTTATGTAAACATTGATATAGATCATTGATAAATAAACAGAAAGACAAAAGTATGATATGTATATAATGTGTGTGTGTGTGTGTAATATAGACCAATAAATTGAGTGATAGATGGGTAGATAAAAATATATAGATAGATAGATTGATTGATTGATTGATTGATTGATTGATTGTTGAAAGAGTCACAGCAAGACGAAATTGTAGATTTGGGTCAAAAGGAGTTGAATTGTGGCAGGTTCAAGCGGGTGCTATACATTCGAGACCCGCTCCCTACAATGATAGTACATTGTGGGCTACATGTACAGTGGTCGGCCAATTTGTGCTATTCTTTTCTTCGAAATTTAGCGCGACTCACCTCGCAGAAACACCAGGATATTCCCAGTACACCAGTTGGAAGGTAGAAGCTTTTGCGGCGTAACCAGCCTGAGGCAAGAGATCAATATTAGCAGCAGGGAGATGAAATTCAGGATATTTACTAATTCAGGTTTTTACTAAAATGTTCTGTGTGGATTCAGTTAATATCAAGAACACATCAGTGAATTTTGAAGAAAATCGGATAATCCATTACAAAGTTTTGGGGTTTTTTTTTTTTTAGATTTTATATACGTTTTGACAAGTTAATGTGATGTCATCACTTCATTCGTGACGTCAGTGGAACAATATGAAGAAAGCTTAAAGAGAAAACAGTATAATGGCAAAACATAGATAAAAGACAAAAGTTTGAAAATATCCGAATAGAGAAGATACTAACCGTAAGTGAATCACCCATCGCCGCTACCACTTTAATGTCACCAGGTCTCAAGAGATGCACTGAGATTCATGGTGTGTGGTCAAAACATAAAAGCAAGCATTTATACAAAGACATCAATTAGAATAGCATCAGATTGCCGTATTTTGCAGATAAGTAGCCATTAACTCCTCTTGTGCTATATATAAATGTAAATATGAATATGAATATAAATGTGATTATTATAGAGATATAAACATATCTTCTTCAAAATTACTCAGTTTATCAAACTGAATGTTAAGAGTTGGAACGAATCTTTCCATTAAAATGATATTTATTAGTGGAAAATAAGCAAAGTAAATGGGATTCCGTCGGAAAATGATATTTAGTAATATAACAGATAGCAGCCAGGTTTTTCAATCCCCTTCATGAACTGAATCACAATTTTTGCACATTGCTTATCGAGATAATCGTGTGTCAGTTTCACGTAAATTCTGCCAATAAAGTTGAATTTCATTAAATCATCTTCAAATGAATTAAAAATGTGAAACATTTCATTTACTTTCAAATTGCTCCCTGGAAAAAAAAAATGCATAAATTTTCGCAGTACTCATTGGTACTGTATTGATTTGATGGCTATGACATACCTGGACTCCACTGCTAGATACTCTGGGTGTAAACTTCCGTTTTTAGCAATGGGGTCCAGAATTTGATATGAATATTGACATTTAATTTGCATAATGCTCTCATTCCACATAGATTTTTTTTTTCTCATTGGTCGTTCTTCGGAAGCAAAGTTATTTGCTTCCGGCTACCAACCGAAGTGCATCGGACCGCAGTCTGACGAATCCGACTCGTGTTGGTCGCCTATCAGGTCAGTGTCAGACATGGCGGGCGATGATCCGATGAGGCAAGATCGTCCGATGATGCTGACCTAATACTAGTAGTCGACAAGCTGGTTTCATTAGACTGCGATCCGATACACTTCAGTGGGTGGCCGGAAGCAACAAACTTTGCTTCCGACGAGTGACCGATGAGAAAAATCTCTGTGGAATGGGGGTATTAGTCAGAATATTCTACCATCTTCTGTTTACTGTAAAACCGCATATATATCAATGCCAAGTGACATGCGTTACAGTGGACTTCTATCTCTTTGTCAGTCTATTAGATGTAAATTTGAATTCCTGAATGAATGTACTCCATTGGACACTAGTAGGTCATAATTATTGACGTAATATAAGACATGGGGGCCACGCGGAACGTTTATCTGTGATGTCAGGGCTTTTCCAAGTATTGGGGTTATGTGATGGGGAGTACTCTTGGCCTGGTCATGGGACAACTCTCTCCTTCTCCACCCCACCCCACCCCCACTCCCGACCTTTGCTCTGAAGAATCCCTGGGCAGAACCTTTGACAAATCACAGGAATGTCTTTCTTCTAAACTTTATATGTTTGAAATATGCTTGTTATAATTAACCATAACATTATCATCAAAAAGTGTCTGCGGGGACCTGATATTCCTGTATTATCATTATGACTGTATAGTGTAGATTTTCAAGACATCATCCGGGCTTACCTGATGTGGGTATTGTTGGCGAAGTAGAAGGCGGGCAAGAAAAGTTGGACCCAACCTAGGCGATGTCATGGTGATGATAGTGATATTGATACAAGTTATGAATTTGACAGTAGCATACTATCGAGACAAATGACAACCCCCCCCCCCCCCACACACACACACACACATACACGCAAAGTCTGCTGTTCAGAACAAACGAGTGAATTTTCAGGTTGTTGAAATCATACATTTGGCAGTATAGGGAAATCTTCATATCTCCTCGGGCCAAAGGTAAAACCAGGACAGAATCAGAATTATAATGAAAAAAAAATCCTTTTCCAGATCATTGATTAAATGTATTATTTACCATTTGCAGATCAATTAAAAAAAAACAGCTTTTAGTGCTTCAGAATAGTTCTAAAATGATAGTTAGGTATATAGAAACAACAAAAATTTTTGGATACACAAAATGTGAACAATAGTTATAATAAAATTATCTATTCCTTATGTTAGGCTTTATTGCGAAATTCTTATATGATAGGATACTTTGTGATACAACTGACCTACACATATGTATCAAAATGTGATAACTCGAACATTTTCTTAAATCACTGCTCCCAATGGGAAACAGTATATAGGCTTAATATCAGTAAAGAACAATTTTGTGTTAATTCTTTCAGAGACATCACATTTCTATTCCTTGACACCACAATGACTCCAAGTAAGATTCAACAGATTGTAAGATTCAAGTTCAAGTTCAAGTTCAAGTTCAATCATAGTTGATTCAACAGATGTAACAAAATAAACTCGGAAATATTGACAATTGCTCGAATCTTGAGCAGAGTAGTTCTTTCCCAAGTACTCGTATCGAAGTGATGCCGCTGGTGATCAGTGTTAAGTGACGATAAAGTGCTCACCTCCTTGACATCAGCTCTCGCTTCGCTGTGGACATGCGTCAAGTTCAAGAAGTGCTTCTCTGCTCTCTTTAGAACTCCTACAAAGACGTCACTCAGGTTTTGTTGGGCTGACAGACAAGAATGACAAGATAAAAAGAAAAAATAATAAAGCCATCCATGTTTACTTTAGAGAGTATTGATTTTAGAGAGTTACCAAAAAGTTTTGTGAAATGTGATGGACCTATGACAATCTTGATTGTTTATAGATTGATACGCACTGCAGAGAGAGAAAAAAAAAACCCAAGTGAATATGCTGTTATAGCTTTCTTATATTCATGCCATTGATTAGAAAAGAGATCGAAACATCAGCCATCTAATATACAACTTAAAGGCATACTTTACCATTTGCAGATGAAACAAAAACCCAGTATTAGTGCTTCAAAATAGTTCTAAAATGTGAGTTAGGGATAATGCAAAAATTTGAACCAGTGTAAACGATGTTAAGTATTGTTAAATATAAAAAATGTGAACAATAATTATAATAAAAGTGTTTCCAGACTAAGCCGTCTTAGGCTTTATTGCAAAAAATTTATATGGTAGGATATTTTGTGATACAACTGACTTACACATATGCATCAAAAGTGATATCTAACATTTTTTAAATCACTGCTCCCAAATGTAAACAGGACCTTTAACCCTAACTAGGCCGGGCTTTTTTGGCCTGTTCTGTGGCCGGGGAGGGTTGATTCAACCCCCCCCCCCAAGATCTCGGTCGTCGATTGTGCAATCGCCCTGAAAATTGGCATATACATTACTTGTCGCATAATCTACCAAACTCTTAAAAAATGGAATTTTTCAATTGTTATATTTCATATTAATTAATATGCGTGAAATCATAAATTTTGCTCTAATTCAGAAAATAAAACTAATGGCATCCTAATTTTTGGTGACATTATTCCTTGTAGCATTCATAACAACGTTTTTTAACAACGTTTTTTAAAAAAAAAATGGTATCAAAGTTAATTTCTTATGATATTGTATTCTATTTATTCTAAGAATGTCTTATATATTTCTTTGTTTTTCGACCTTTTTTCCGTTTTTTTCCACAAATTTTATTACAGAACCTATTTTGAACATAATCATGCTAAAATTAATTGATTTCAGGCATTGAAAGTGAAAATAATCATATCTTTTTGAATAAGGTGAGAAAACTCTATTGCATAGACTTTGTACACAAAATCACATTTTTGAGCCATTTTCGGTCTGACAAGCATGTAAAGGTCATGCAGCGTCATAACGGTATGTCAGATTTTCGCGAAAATGGTGTCAATAAGATGTGCGAGACTTGAAAGTAAGAAGTCAGCGAGGGGTGCGGTCAAAAAAAAAAAAAAAAAAAGAATGGTCGCGGAAAATGTCGCCCCCGGCTCTTTTAGGGTTAATATACACCGTGAAAAAACCCCCCCAAAAAACAATATGTAAGACAACAATAAATTCGACGATGTGGGAGGTGAAATTTTTCACGCTGGGAAGAATCATTTCTCACAGACGTAGATAATGTCTGGGCCTTATGACAAGTCTCATGTTGCTGCTTGTTAAAATTCAAAAATAAAACAACACCAACAAACTCCTTAAGAGTTAACAAAATAGAAAACTTCCAAGAAAAGAAATTCGTGATACTTTACGCAACGGGGCGTCAACGTGCCACGTTATCCTTGAGCCTTCTTACCAAGATAAGCGCACTTTTGTAAAGGCATCACAGGTGTATTATAGTTCTAACACTCTTGGAATCAGTGGATTACAGTTGCTACTAAGCACTTTAACGTAAGAAGAGGGAAAATGCAGTAGAGGATGTTAAATTGCACGACTTCTGACGTCTACAATTAAATCCGTCTGTCTCCGAATCTCACCATCGCTCCCTTTTCTCTTCATTCATATTTTACCCGATTTTTATCATGCAGGGTTAAATGGAGGACGGATGCGATAGAGGGGCTGAGTGATGATTTTCCAGTGTCATCCTTTGTTACTTCTTCCGGGCGTTGAAATGTTCTCATGTCGTACACTTGCTCCCATATTCCAAAAGAAAAACAAATATATATATATATATATATATATATATATATATATATATATATATATTCGAAGGAAACACGTGTGTGGTCTTGTATCAATTTTATTAATGTTTGTCATTCAGAATACTAGAGACATAGAGAGAAAAAGAAGTGACGCTCTTCAATTATCACGAAAATTCTACAAAAGACGAAAAAGCAGCAAAGTCCAAATTGCAGTAGCTATGCAGTTCTTATGTGTGCAAAGTTGAAAAGAACATACCAGTATTTCACTATCACTGGCCATTACCAAAATCACAGGAGCAAAACATAATTTTGTTAACGTAAGATTTATGGGCAATAATAGTAATTTTCATTTTCATGTTATGATGTTTTGGCTTTAATTTGTGTTTCAAGCTTAACGCATAACGCGGCAGCATGAAAAGGGCTTGCTGAACATTGTCGCCGTTTGGTAATGTCTCGAAGATAATGTAACGCTTCTTGACACTATCCCGCCTTGTGCTAGATGGATCAGTAAACACTCGTTGAGCTAGAGGACTGGATTTTTGTGGAGCTGCAAAGTTGAGTCTCTCTTCGAGACAAACCTCTCAACGGAAAAGATCTAGAGTTATGACTGGAAATAACTAGTCTTGTAATGATGAGTATCAGTACCTTCAATAAATCATACTTCTGATGAGGAGCGGGAAGAAAGATAGACAGGAGGAAAAAGACCTTTTTTTCACCGTCAAGACGATCCTTTTTTAGACTTTACTATACTAGTATTCTCGAAGGAGCGTACCAACCTCCCCTGGTATTAACAAACCATTGTCTTATCATCAACCAAAGCGAAAAACTTGTAACTGTGTTACCTTCTCCGTCTAACTCACCTTTCTTGTCACTTTCTTCCACAAAACGTCCTTTATGGTGTTTTCGTTGCTACGCATTGCCCTTCATTTCAGTTTATATAACTCATTAATTTGAAGACAACTCATATGAATGACTCAGTGAATAGTAAACATCTTTACAGTAATCAGTTTCTCTCTTTCTTTCATTTTAAAATGCTGACAATAAAATGACGCTTACCTGCAATATCCAGAGAACTCTGTGACAGTGGTACAAATACAAGTAGAGGTATGCCAATCTTTAAAAACCATTTCGCCGCCATGTCGAACTTTCCTTGAATGCTGCAGTATGTCCGAAGAATGAATGGATTCTTGCTGCTTTTTTTTACACCTGTCGTCTTTGGCTGGTGGCCTGTCTTATGAAAACAGGGAGACCTGCAAGAGTTATCTATTCATTCACGTCGTAATTTGTCATGTGAGCAGCTTTCAGGTACTTCCCCCCCCCCCCTTAAGTCCTATTCGAGACTCACCATGCGGGCTTTATAACACGCACACAAAGGGTCTTTCAGATTCACAATCAACTTCACCTAAAGCCCGCCGCACACTATACGACTCACGACTATACGACTGACAGATTTTGGATCATAAATAACAAGCATGTTTATTCTATGGCCATTAGGATTTATTTCGGATCCAAAGTCTGTCAGTCGTATAGTCACGAGTCGAACAGTGTGCGGTGGGCATTAGTCCACCCCACCCTTCACAAGTCGAAAAATTGGCTAAGTTGAAGAAACATCTCTCTGGATGAATATTCGAAAAAAAGGTGGTGATTCTATATTGTGTAGGTCGACATTCACGTTAAGTCGAAGGATTTTCTCCAGTTCTTTAGAATTCGACCCAAAGGAGAGGCTGGCTGCATTATAAATCCGATGAAGCCACTAAGGTGCGGTCGTCTCAGTTAAGACGATAAAATCTATAATCTGTTCCGATGAAACTTGTTAACCAGGGCTGGCCAGACTTGGTATCTTTACTGGCTGCATTTACCAAGGTTGTGCGTACCCATCCTCTACAAAGAGCCCCAACTGTTGTTGTTGTTTTTTTATCTCGTGTTTTTCGAGTTATCTTGTGGTGAAACAAGACGTTTAGATATAAGACTGTGAGTACTCACTGAAAAAAAAAAGATCACAGAAAAACTGATTTTAATACTTTTGTGATTGAGAGAAGAAGCGAAGCACTGAAAAGAAGGATTCAAGCTTCTTTTAAATACGTTAGAGTTGGTGATTCCGGTCCATGGGATAGGATTATGACTTACATCAGACTTTTGGCTGTTATTCTCCCTTTTTTCTGCCCAATGGATGCTCGAACCATTATCTTGATACTTTTATATTCACGTATATTATTCTCCACAAAGTATATCACTATACGGGCATTTAGAAACATTAAAAAAAAAACGTTCTATCTCTTATGTCAAATGTACAAACGAGAACTCTCTATAGTCATAATAGTCAAGGGGAAGGGGAAGTCCGTCACTAGGTTAAGCTAAATCACACGTTCATAATAATATTCATAGTATTATCACACCCAAACACGCGCTCAAAAGCACAAAATTACACGTATAATATAGAAGAAGGCTTACTTGATACCGTATTGTCAATAGACTTAAATAGACTAAAGTTTTCACTCCAGACCCACTCTCTATAGTCCTCACTGTCCTCTCCGTTATTCCTGCCATTGCCATCTCGTATGTGCAGTTTTAAGGTTGTGGGTGTGAAAGGGTTAACGGCTGATTTTGTGATTCATTTCTCGAATATTCCTGACACGTGTATCATGTTCATGTGTGCGGGCGTCCACGTGATATAGATATCCTTTGGTTCCAGAAGACGCCATCAAAATACATCAATATAATCTGTACTTTCAGTAAACATGGCTTACCGCTGTACTTTCAGCTATTACCTATTTCAGTTCTTTGTCAAAGATCATATGATCATGTAAAGTGCTGCTGATTTATGCTGACTACTTGCGTATGATTACTTTTTGTTGTAGGCCTATCTTTAAAATTACGTATCTAACCACTATGTGTGTACCGTCAGAAAAATCAATGCAGACATGCACTCAAACTCAAAGCAACCACGCAAGCAGAATACAGAGTAGACAAAACGAGATATTTCTTCGATATTTAAACTGGTGAATGTTTTAATGTTCTTATCATCAAGAGTTGCAATTTCACAATTGGCATCTTTCGTCTTCTTCTGAATATTATACATTCTTTGAACGAAATGTATGCTTCGTCACAAAATTGAAATACTGGTAAAAAAAAAAAAATACGCGGACCAATTAACCTGCATGGCAAGTGTTAAATATAAATTTTTCATGTCATTATTATGACTTCCGCTGTGGCATACGCAAGAGGAGAGATACCCATCTGGAGACCCATTACGACATAAAACATTTAAGTTGATTTTGCCGAGAATGGACACTGGTCTCTTGGAGACGTGAGACATGGCCGAGATTATGAAAGACAATAGAGACTGCTGGAAAGAACTTATTCAGGGATCTCATCAGTTCTAGATGACTTATCTGATTGATTGGTTGACTGACTGATTGAATGATTAAAACGCAACACCTCCGAGATCAAGAAAGACAAGAGAGACTGCTGGAAAGAACTTATTCAGGGATCTCATCAGTTCTAGATGACTTATCTGATTGATTGGTTAACTGACTGATTGAATGATTAAAACGCAACATCTCCGAGATCAAGAAAATCAAGAGAGACTGCTGGAAAGAACGTATCCATGGATCTCGTCACTTCAATCCGACTTAACCGATTGAGTGATTGACTCAATCACGGTGAGTTGGCTCAGTCGGTAGCGCGTCTGCCTCACGATCACGCGGCCCGGGTTCGAACCCGAGTCTGGACTGAGCAATGTTGTGTGTAAACATACCGTCCCCTCTAGCAAGAGGCAAAACACTCTGTCCCTCGGATAGGACATAAAATGGAGGTCCCGTGTATGAGAGAGTCACAGCTCATGCACGTAAAAGATCCCGCTTCATTCATTCATCGCAAAGAGCAGGGTGTCTAACCCGGTGAAGTGGTCCCACCCCACATCCAACTGGACCCCATGGAAGACCAGTTTATTGTAGCTGAATATGGGCTATCCAGCCATCTTCACAGAATCAGCCATGGAAAATGAACAACAACAACTTACTGATTGATTGATCGATTGATCTGTGATGATTTTTCGAAGGCGTATGTGCTGGTATCTAGGTCATGAACAATACCTTGAAGGTAATTCCAGTTTGAACAACGGAAATTAGAACAAAGGAACGAGGGTTTTAAATTTTAAGTTGGAGTTGCATGTCTTTATATCCCACATAATGGCATCCACACCTCTGCGTAAGTATCTGCGTTTTGATGTCCCTCTCTATTTTAAGGAAATTGTCCATGGAAACAACAACGAAGATGAAAAACCATGCAGTTATAAACTAATCTCACTTAAAACAAACACTGGATTGAAAGTATACGAAACGGAAGCATGAACAAGAGGAACAAATCTTACTATCTTTTGAAAGAACGAAGCAAAAAAAAAAAATAAAAATGAGACACATTAATTTGTCGGTACAGAACAGCACACATAAACTCTGTCTAAGCGTTCAAGGCACTAAACCCAAGCTCCGTGTGTTACCCCTCCGGTAGGTAGGACCTAAGACTCGAGTCTTTGATTACACACTTTGACCACTCCGCTTCAAAGAAACAAACAAAAAATCAACATCAAAAAGAAAACAAAGCCCTCTAAAACATATACTTACATCGTAAGACAAATCCGATATTATTCAATCTCATTTAGGAGTAGATCTTAGTATAAGGTTGGTATGTACAGCAATCAAATCTACTCTTCGTCTATTTACAGGTAAACAAGTAGAGATCTCAGATCCACAAACAGGACAACAACATACACGCATATCTGAATCATATTCGTGTCATTCATTTTACATTTACTCGATGAAATCGAGTCCACACAATAATCATTATTCTTATAGGAGTTTCTGAATTCTACTCCTCACAGAACTACACGTATTGTTATGCAGCTCTTGCGCCCTCTTGTGTTAGAAATGATAATACCATCGATGATAATGCTTTAAAAGAAAACAAACCGACAACAGATGACCCTCGGTCTGGCGAACATTATTTTCTAGGTTAAAATGAATGTAAGAATACTTTCGCCACGAATGTCTGGTCATCACTGAATAACATACGACAGTATTACCAACACAAAACGATCACACATGGCTTTGATTTTTTCCTACCCATAAGCTTAATTAAAGGGGCACCAATTTACAGTAAGAATTGACAAAGCAGTGGATCCCATTGTTCTTCGACTGTTTTGTCATTCTTCACAAGGCCTTCTATCTCTGATAGGAATTTCTTTTTCAACTAGAAAAGCACCCAGAGAGCACAGACCTTCGTCAAGTAGTTCAATTCCACCCATATTATAATTTCCACCCTGTATTATAACCCTACATTCATATCATCTCCATTATTGGATTCCTTGACAATGAAAACATACCCAACTGCGGACCAGCCGTCGCTGTCTCCGCTATACTTTCTGGCCAACAGCGCAAAGGCTCTGAGAGTCGCAAAAGCAAGTGCGCCATCTAGAGTTCATTTGGCACCTTTTAGCAGTTAATAAGCCAGTTCGGAGTTCCAGTTTGAGCATGAGCAGAAAAAGGTCGTTTGTACAGAGAGACAAGCTGGTTTTTAATTTCACTGAGATAAGCAACTGTAATGCTATGATTATTCATGGAAGCCTTATAAATAGTGCCTGCAAGTACATCCACCTGACAGCAAGCCTGGTATTTGGCAATGTTAACAGAAAAAGTTTGTTAATATATTCAAAACAGCACAATGAAATAGATGCTTCCCAAAGTGTTGATTGACAAGCCATCCTGGTCACTTCATCTACACAGGTTCATTCTTTGTTAGAATACGAGTTTCATAAATTGCTATGTTGGGCAAGCTGCTGCATTTTGTCGCTTTGAATTTAGTGAAGTGCCTAACCAACTGAGAAAAATGAAAGGTCATTTGTACCCATGTGCACACGAGCTATCTCCGAACTGGCTTATTGAAAAAAAAATCCTGGAATCAGACAGTTGATCGGGATCACTACAAAAATTTAATTATCTCTTCCTTGTGTCATTATTAACCTTTCCTAAAATTTCATCCAAATCCGTTCATAACTGTTTGAGTTATTTTGTCAACAGGCAGGCATACGAACAAACCAACGCCAGCAAAAACGTATTGTAACCCTTTTGGCGGAGGTAACAATCAAGTTTCCGCCCCCGGGGCCCCTCCATACTGGATTGTGGGGGCAAAGCGATGGCGTTTGCACACTGATGGCGCAATCACAGGGGGACGTTTTCTCTGTGAATGTAAATCTACCTATACAGTGATAACAGAAATCAGTATAACCTGTTCATAATATCAAGCAATAACACAGGGAGAAATGAGATTCATAATACTTGAAATGCCCCCTTTATGTATGGTACAGTGTGTTTTTTTTGTTGGAAGAACTCGATGTGTTTTGAAAGAGTGTAGTTCACACAAGGCAACAATACATTGCACGTATATGGCGAATAGACTGTACACGTCCGTCGAGGCCTTGATAGGCCTACCATGTTTGTGATTAGCCGACATCAGACATGCTGACAAGGCCCAATAAAGTCTGCACCTCTAGTGAGTGTTCCATAATCATAATGAAGACAGCTTGGTGTAATGACTTTCACTTCCGGGTTCTTCAATCGCCGTTTCCTTTCCAGACTCTTCTTGACACTATGGACAGAGCCAGGTGGCATGCAATGTATAACACGTAAAACCTCCGAAAAGACCCGAGGCAATTCGTCTCTGAGCACAAACACAAGGTCTCTACAGACATGTCATGTTCATCTCCCAGTTGTTGTCATCAGGCTGTTCCATCAGCAGAAGAAAAAAAAAAACAGTATAAAAAATAAAGATGAATATTTAATAATTGGAAGTATCGATTTCCATCTGGTAGACTGCTCCTAAGACTTGTCTGTTTTAATGAGTTTGTCCGAGAATTTTCGAGCCACTATCAGACTTCTGTCGCATCAGGTCCACTTTCGTGTCGGTTTATCAGCTCTGCCTTGGACAAGTCCTTGTGAAACTGCTTGACCATCCGGGCGAGGACCTTGAACGCGTCGTGCAGTCCCACGCCTGTGTTTCCCTGTGTGGGCTGCACGTACCACGGGTGGTTTGGAGAAAGTCGTTTGAGGTCCATTATATCCGTAATCTCTGAAGCGCTCAGAGCACCTGAAAATATTCAGACAATGAAAGAACAAAATCATGGAATTTGCATTCAAAGAATACATCGGCGTGACAGTTCTAACTGGAAGAATATCATCACCCTATAGCTTAGTCTCAAGTGTAAAATGACATCAGGATGACGGGCGAAAGACGACAAAACGTAATTTCACGGAATCGCCGCACAATTGAATAAATGATATTGTTTGAAACATAGGAATTTAAAAAAAAAGAAGAAGTCATAATAACATGTTGAATCTATCTGGAGAACTGGTATCTTGAAATCTGCCACTCTCTGATCGGAGGTATAGATCATAACATTTCTATAGTGTGGAAAGCGTAACAAAGTATCAAGCACCTACTTTTGATGTCGTGTGCTTCAACAATAGATCAATAGCAATGAAGAAGGCATGGTGATTCGATTTGTGAAGCAAAGCAACGTATGCCAAATGTTTCACTTTCATTGTTTTGAGTTCAGTGGGGGAAATATTATAATCCTCACATTCACCTGCGATAAATCAGAAGTACGCCTCTTACCTGTCTTTTGTCTAAACCTATATACAAACCCCGTATTATCTCATATGAAGAAAGAAAAGCGATACCGAAAATGCCAAGATCATATACAACAGAAGTATGAACACATCAGACTTTAGTCAAGCTTATGAGGGGAAGTTTTGATACGCGCACGTTCTAAATTTGTGCATAGCATTTATCATCTCCAGAGTAGACGTTTCCCTTTCAAATTTGCAAATAAAGTCATCCCTTTGAATCTTTAGTGTATTACTTCAAGAATTTGGTATTAAAATACACCTATTTCTATTCAAAAGTAAATGTACAAATCGCTACACAATGTCCATGTACTCGGGCTACTTTGGTCGCTATCCTGATTTTGATGTGTATTTTTCCACGCCAATTTAAACTACTAGCTAAACTTGGACATTCGTTCATTAGTTCTGATATGATCAAAGGTATTGACTCTGCGTGAATGGGATGGTGTGGTACATTACGTTTTGTTACATTTTGTTCCATTTCTTCATCACGCCCGTTTTTCAGGGTGAAAGGGGGGGGGGTATGCGAGATTGGGGGAGATTGAGCAACAAATATCTTCACATAATCCTTCATTAATCCTCCCAGAATTAATGTCTAAAAATGGCACTGATAGTCTACATTAGGATGACATTCACTCTGGAATAGAGGTGATGTAGATGACGTACCAGGAAGATCTTGCTTGTTCGCGAGCACGAGCACTGGAATACCAGGCGTCATGTAGGGATTGGTTAGCGCCCTCATTAGTTCGTCTCGTGCTTCCCATAGCCTCGCCTTGTCTGCGCTGTCTACCACGAACACGAGCCCTACATGGGGAAAAATATACAGTGTAAAAAATGTGATGAAAATATACAAAACATCTGTGGAGAAAGTTAAAGAGGACAGTGTACTTAATCGTTCTTTTTAGTGAACAACAGGATAACAAAAATCAGTAACTCAAACTTGAGGGATTTAGAAAGTTGCATGCATGTGGCATCATTTTGTTCCAATGTCCGCATTGCTATCAGTTTGTTTATATTTGGCTTGAAACATATGTTATTATCGGAAGAGATAAGTAATTATAACAGTGTCAGCGCATATTCTAAAAGCAGATAAATAATCTGCCACACGTGATGACATTTTCATGAAAAGAAATTCACCAATGCCCTTAACATAAGGACAATCACGAGTTGTGTTCAGGCTTATTACGAGCCCCTGACACGGTCAGTGACATCAACAGATTATCCAAAATCAGTGGTTCACGCTTCAGGGACCATCGTATTTGCAAAAAAAAAAAAAAAAAAAAAAAAAAAAATAATAATAATAATAAATATTGAGTTGGACGGATAATGAATAAACTTGACTCGTACCAACAAACAAGCTTTTTCCATGCGCTAGCTCTCATCACCACATCCGGAAAGAAAAATCATCATAACTTGTGAATGACCAGAAAAGCCCACGCACTCAGTACAGTATAGTGTTATCTCGGTTTGATAGAGTGATTACTAACACGCACGATGTAGTAATGCATACGAAATTCTGTGTCGATGAAAATAAGTCAGTGTATACTGTCGTTGAGATCCAGTTCACTCGAAAATTGATTAATACGTGAGTGTATCTCCTAATGTGTGCCATTGCTCTTGTATAAACGCATTATGTTGATGACTGTGTAGTAAAGAGACCAATATTTATCAAACAAACAAACTAACTAAACAACATAATGGAGGGAAATCGTACATGTGACTGGTGTTCACACCCGGTTCGGAATTGTTTTGATTCACTCGGCTAGTGAAGCGGAATTTACGGCGGAAATTAAGACACGCTCATGCTTTATTGCACCGCTCTTTTTTCTCTCACGCTATTTATTTCATATCAGGCAACTACAATAACGACACCAGATGAAAAGAGGCAAAGAAGGTATAAGGAACACTTATCACGCAGGCAGCGATTTAGATTGTGTTTTTCGGCACAGAAGCTACAGGAAATTGATCTGGTAGT
This sequence comes from Diadema setosum, assembly GCF_964275005.1. Classification (NCBI taxonomy): domain Eukaryota; kingdom Metazoa; phylum Echinodermata; class Echinoidea; order Diadematoida; family Diadematidae; genus Diadema; species Diadema setosum. Next base: position 22,400,028 of record NC_092685.1, read on the forward strand.
GTGAATCTATAAAAAAAAAATCCAACTATAACAAAAGAAATCTCAGGCGAATTTCAATAAGTGGAACAAACGACTATTACACATGAACGCCGCCATCATTTATTTGTGTTTAGCTATAACATGGGATAGATGACACCCCCTGTTTAGAAAATAGGCCTTGAAAGGATAAACTGAAATAAAACAACATCGATTTCATGTGAGTTGGTATCATCGATTTCATGTATGTCGCATACTATACAATCTAGTTCCGAAGGATACTTTAAGGTGGAGATTTTGGTAACATTGATATCTCCTAGATGCGTACAGAGAAACCTTTGAAACAGATGCACAGTAATGACCTAAAAGTTGATTGCTTTAGTGCATATACTAAATAAAACGCCTACGATACTAAAAGTCAGCTCCGTGTTGCTATTGAATTTTAGATCTGCTACAAGCAGACTTATGTGTATTTGACAACTTCACCGGCAGGAGCAAAGGGAGTTTTCAAGCATCGCTTTTTAAAACATTACTTACACAGCATGGGCGTTTGAGAACATGTGGTATCGTACTTTTCTCTTCTCCGTATGTGGCGTGTAATGCGGTCGTGCTGAATTACTGCAGCATGCAATGCATTTCTTTGCTTTGCTGTATACAGGATACAGACGGCCGGTTACTAAAACCACAATAATTATTTTTCAAGAGGTTATGACATTTAAAGGGATGGTATAGTTTTGGTCGAAATGAGGATTCAGCTTTTAAATTTTAGCGAGATAATAAAAAAAAAAAACACTTAGTCCTATATGAAATATTAAAGACCATACTATTCTAAGGGTAATTAAAAGTTTGCGTCATGAAAATCGGTTTGGAAATGGCTGAGACATCCACAAACAACAAGGTCCTAATAAAAGGTGGGACCCACATTCCATTAGGACCACTTTGATTTACTTTGATTTTGCGTATACCAGTCATTTCAAACCCGATTATCATCGATGTCAACACAATCGTCATCGCCGTATTCGCTATCATTATTATTGTTCTTAGGTTAATAGGTAGCACGTCGAAGTCAGTCTGGAGCAGTGGTCGTGCCACAGGCCCATTCGTTTCTTAAATTCAATCATCATCATTATCAATACTCGAAGCCTACATTATCATTGGCACTTAGTAACTGTGGAAAATATAGTAGCAAATATATCATAGCAGCAGTATAGATAATCGTCCATTTAACTCTGAATCGTTACTGCTGCAGCAGCCAGGTCCATGCTGTAGCGGAAACTCTCTGCTATATGATGCTTTGTAACAGGGAGGTGGAAAGAGACCGTTCCACCTCCCTGTTTGTAAGTAGTACGTTACGATGGTTACTATTAATTAGTATCTTGCTTCATCTGAAGTTCAAAAATCTAACTTATTCCTTGGGGTCGATGTCTAGATATTTGTTCTAGAGTTTTATTTCTTTGTCGATGATGAAAACCTACTTTCCATACGGGAGCCATTACTTACTGGATGTCTCAGAATAGGAGTTTGCTCCCTCGTAAGGGGTGTATCATACACCCTGGGGATGTCTTCGCTCAGGCATGGGTGTAGGACCTTCAAGGGTCGGGTAACTTGGCCTCGGTGAGTCGGAAATGTTCGTTTCCCATCGTCAACTGTCGAAATCGATACTATACGCTGGTATGTTCACCTCTCTATGGGGTCAATTTGGGGTCACGAGATGGTAATGTAAGTGTGGGGTGGGGGTAGGGGAGGGGGCTTGCGCGGGACGGAGCTATTAATGACTGAGTATATGCATGAAACAGTTCCTGTCCATATCACAACGCACGAGGATATGACCTTATTTCATATTTTCTCGGAAGGGAAAATAAGAGAGCTCCAAGATTCACAGCGGACTACCTTCCTCCGAAAGTTCAACTTTTATTTATTCATATGAATTCGAATGTAAGGATGATTCGCTCTATTAGGGTATTACGTTTGGGAGCAAGTGCTGTATCGAATCCTGCAATTTAACCCTTTGTGTGGTTTGAGTGCCGATTGGTACAGAAAACCCCACAACAATGTACACACTGTCCAAAGTCTGTGACACAGAAAGGGTTAAGCAGTCAGTTAAGAATGTATATAACGTTGCTGACGCAATGAAAGTTTGTTCCCATACGTTTCAGGTGACTACAAATTGACTTTAGAATGTAAAAGCCACACTTGAATTGAGACAAAATTGAGAAAAAAATAAATAAGGAAGAAAGACGGAAAAGTTTTCAGAGCGACTCTAATGAATCAAAAGGAGTCGATACTATTAGCGGTTGTAATGTACCGTTATAGGCCTACCAACGTATCGTATACATACATTTTCCCAGAAGCCCTCCCCATCCATCCGCCCCCCCCCCCCCCCGGCCCATCCACAATGCAGGGATCTTTGCATAAAGGGACATTGTATTTCCATATACAATGACTCCAGAAAGTGCAACAAATCTTGATCCAGCACCAGTGGCGTATCTAGGGAAAACGGCGCCCGGGGCAAGCACGAAAATTGCGCCCCTAATTTCTGAAAAAGTGTTCAACCCCAACACCATCCCGGTAGGGACTTAAACAAAGTAAACGTGATGCTTTTTCAAGCACTTAAAAGGGATCTTTTGAGGGTGATTTAAATGTAATGAATTTTGAAAATTTCTGTATTTCAGCTTACAAAACATGGAATTCTAGTCATTTTTTGCTTGCCAAATCTTACAATTCTAATCAAGATATAGTGACGGCCTTATAGATAACGATATATACCAAAAAACTGAGGACTTTAAAAAACTCTAAATTAATGCGCGCGAGTGAGCTGAAATTTGTATATGTCCTCGTCATCATCACGTATTGTTCTTATCTTTTTTATATAAATTTTGGCGAGCGAGCGCAGCGAGCGAGCCGGAAATTGTTGTATTTCAGCTTACAAAACATGGAATTCTTGTCATTTTTTGCTTATTAAATCTCACAATTATAGTGACGACCTTATAGATAACGATTTATACCAACAAACTGAGGACTTGAAAAAATACTCTAAATTAGTACGAGCGAGTGAGCCGAAATTTGTATATTTCTGCGTCATTACGTTTTTTTCTTATCTTTTTTGATTTTTTTTTGCGCCCCCCTCCCCCGTATGTTCGAAACCGTTGGCGTCCTCTTTTGATCCAATCGGCGATCGCTTCAGAACGAATGAAATTGCAGTCGCTGCTCCGTGTAACATTTTTCCTGCTAAATATAAAATGACATGAGTGAACACAATAGACATTATCATTTTGTCCGCGTCATCGTCACGTTTTGTTCTTATCTTCTTCTCTTTTTTTTATACAAATTTTGGCGAGCGAGCGCAGCGAGCGAGCCGAAAATTTTTGTATTTCAGCTTACAAATCATGAAACTCTTGTCATTTTTTGCTTATTAAATCTTACAATTCTAATCAAGATATAGTGACGGCCTTATAGATAACGATTTATACCAACAAAATGAGGACTTGAAAAAATACTCTAAATTAGTGCGAGCGAGTGAGCCGAAATTTGTACATTTCCGCGTCATCATTACGTTTTGTTGTTATCATGTTTGATTCGGGGTTTTTTGCGCCCCCCCCCCCATATGTTCGAAACCGTTGGCGCCTTCTTTTGATCCAATTGGCGATCGCTTCAGAACGAAATTGCAGCCGCTGCTCCGTGAAACATTTTGCCTGCTAAATATAAAATGACATGTGTGAACACAATAGACACTGTCATTTTGTCATCATCACGTTTTGTTCTTACCTTCTTTTTTATATAAATTTTGGCGAGCGAGCGCAGCGAGCGAGCCGAAAATTTTTGTATTTCAGCTCACAGAGCATGGAATTTTTGCGTGAACACAATAAACATTGTCATTTTGTCCGCGTCATCATCATGTTTTGTTTTTATCTTGTTTGATTTGGTTTTATGCCCCCCCCCCCCACCATTCTCCCTCCCCCCTTCCGGGCGAGGTTTTTTTTTCCCCTTCTTCTTCTCCTTTTCTTTTTTTTTTCTTCTTCTTCTTCGTTTTTTCCCTTTTTTTTTCTTCTTCTTCTTCGTTTTTTTTTTTTCGTTTTTTTTTGCGCCCCCAAGGAGTGGCGCCCGGGGCACGTGCCCCCCTTGCCCCCCCCCCTTAGATACGCCACTGTCCAGCACTGTACGTTGATTAGTGATGATGACAAGGGTGTGGTAGCATCACCCGGCTGCTCTTGTATATATAATAAATGCCAAAAGATACCAAAAATACCCTCGAAGCCTCACTCTAAAAATGACTCATAGTCCCAAAGTAACAGTGACAACAGCTGGATTCCTCAACACGACTTTCCGACCAGCTACAATTATTGTCAACTCACTACATCATGAGCGCTGAGCATGCTATCAGACCGAGCGGTTAGTCGATAACCCATTGACCATTCAATATGCCATTCGATAGTGTTTTGGTTTTCAAATTTTACATTTTTGGCCGGTAGCTCGCAAAATAAGGTCATGGGTAGGCCCCATAGAAATATTTTGAAACACGTTACAACTTCTTATTTCAAAACTGGTCGATTACAACCATTCCCACTCACCCATCACCCAATCCCCCCCCCCCCCCAAAAAAAAAGGATGTTATCACAATTTCCATAATTTCAATGAAAAAAAAAAAAACTTGTTTTGGGGACTAAAGCGGTTAATGAGCAAAACTTGAAGTATCTCCCCTACGAGGTGTCTTCCTATACGAAGTTTTATGAAGACAGTGTCATGCATCAGTGCAGTACTTTTTGGTATTCATCCGACGCTATTTCCGCGTCATCGATCAGCGAAGATGAATTGGATTTTGTCGCCAGTGATCTGAACTGAAACTTGCGCCTTGCCGAGATAACAGCTACAATTTATCTAATTATGACACTTTACACACAAATAGGCCCTATCACATGAGACGATCATCGTTGAATTTATAAGCCCCGTCCAAAGCTAACAAATCAGTTATCTTGCTAACCAGAGTGGAGAGCCAACACAGCCTCCTCGAATGTAATCAATGCATTCTCATGTTTGGAGGATGTGAAATGTGTATGGCATCAAAACTTGGCAAGCGCTCTTTAATCGGATAGGATTGAAGTGTTTCGATGTATAATTATGGTGTATCGGTATCATCGGACAGGTATACGTTATCAATCAATCAGTCATATGCATGTTTATAGAGTGGGATTCAATATCCCCTAAAGGTGTCCGTGAAATATTGATTTACATCCAAGTGAAGTAGATCTGAAATCAAAACATTAATATATCGTACAGTTTCTCTCTAAACATTATAGCAAGTCACTTGCTTGTGATATCCAATACAGAGTTATGCTGTAGTGAAAGTTCCACATCATGATTGCCTTTTGCCAACTGCGATCATCAAAACAAAACAAAACAAAACAAAACAGTCGGTTAAATCATTCAGAAATTCCGACAAAATATCAAGCATTTTCAAATCATTTGTAATATCTGTGATTAGATTGATGGTATATGGAAGGGAAGGTGATCACAAACAGCCTTCCGCAATCATATGTGTTTTGAAGAAGATGTCCTACAATCTGTTTAATTAAAACGAGAAGACCCCCCCCCCCAAAAAAAAAAAATAACAAAAGACAAAATTTACTTTTATCGAACTGTCACATTCTATTTTGTTCAACACAACTCATTGCTCATTCGATCAGAGTGATATATGGATGTTTAGACTTTTGACATGTTTTTTTTTACATCTTGGCTTACTCAATGTCTATAAGAATTATATTCTACGAAGACAGGAAACAGCAGAGAAATACCTGACAGCTGCCTGATACTTAGTATAAGCTGCAACGTAGAATTGTTTCAAGCGATGATTTTTTCCTGTTCATAACCAGACATTTCATGTAATGACATTTGCTTCATGATCTTAAAATTTCTTCGTTTGGCAACTGTGTAAAACGAAATTACGAAGGGACGTCTTGTTTCCAGTCAGTAGATTAATTCAGTTATGTATAGACGAAAGAGAGTGAAAAAAAAATACACCGTATTTGGGTGAAAGTAATCATTCCTGTCTTTTGAAATCCGTTAGTATAAAGAGATCAACTCCTCTGTGCATGTCTCCTTAGCTATGAAAAGTATTTGCCTTGTTTTTTCCCTTAAAAGTGCACGCGGCCTTCTAGTCTAATTAAAAAACAACAACAAAACAAAACAAAACAAAAAACACACAACCATAGAATTGTAGAAGTATTCATTAATACATGCACTATTTCCAATGATTTATTGCATCGGTTCATCTTGTAAAACTTCAATGAGGATAGTTCCATAATTATATAATAATATACAAGAGACAAGACAGGTATACAATACATGCGTAATGTATATGAAGAGAAGACTCTCTATATAGTTTTAGTTCATTTTGCAAACCATATCTCCCTTGTTTGCGTTTACCGCAGTGGATTCGGTGTTCAAACATTGAGTCAGGGACGAGGGCGTGTGCTTGCTCTCAAGTTCCAGTTCATATTGGGTAACAAACCTTTATTTTTAGACACAGACACACACGAACGCACTGTGTCTGTGTGAGCGCTTTTGTGTAGGAAAACGTAAGGGGATGGTAATAAATCAGGATACCGCAAACCAAACTAGCCAAAATATCTGGGTGATATACCCAACGTAAACTCCGCGTTCTAAACAAACTTTATCGTTTGGTTTCTGTTTTGTTTGTTTGTGTACATTTTCATGCATCATAAGGACAAATTCTTTATCTATGAACAACAACATTAAGTTTTTGTTTTCTAACCGCAATGTTCCATGAGGACTGACAAGCATTAGGGCCTATTTGTATTTTCTTTCGAGATTTGTTTACTGTAAAACTAGAAATTTTCGCGTGCATGAAATTTTCGCGAATTTCCCGAGGAGCCATGATTTGCGAAATTGTGATGCATGGGAAAGTTTTTGTCTACGCTATACGCGTTAAATGCCAGCGACAAATCACGAAAATTTCATCCCATGAACATGTCTGCTTTCACATTATGAGATACCGACATCATTATATTTCATTTCGTTTCATCTTTGACATCTTCTGATGTCGTTGAAAATTAGTGAAGTATGTACTTCAGGGCCTACATATCAAGGATGGTTTATTTCCGGTCAAGACCTTGACCGGATGTGATACCTCCTGACATAAAGGGTAAAACAACTCTACCTTGGAATGGACCGATTGCACTGTTATCTGTCCATATTGTTGAAGGTTTCGTAGTTGACGATACTCATCTATTCCGTACTCAATATTTGGGTGCCAGAATACAAACAAGCAGTGGGGTGTTGTTGTCTCAAAATAATGATATGCTTATTAGTCTTTTTTGTGGAATGTTTCACTTAAGATCCTTTGGGTTCATGGCAATATCCAACCCTTTACCTTAATAACGATGAAAGCCACGAATACTCCCCCCCCCCCCATATGAAACAAAGAAATAAATGAATGAATAATAATAATAACGGAATTGAAAGTAATCAATTAATACAGCTTTGGGTGTATAAATTCTCGCTAAATTTTAAGATCAAGATAGTAAAAGAAAATTCCTGGAGGCTTTCTATATGGTCCTACAGTCCCATGCGACAAAACAAAAATACTGGTATTTTAGATACGACGAAATAAAGTTATTATTACGAATGCCACTCAAAATCATTGCAATAGAAATAAGTGACCTTCGAAAAATGACCCATCATGATCAAGCTCCATTTGAAACGACTGGCAACAGTATCTACAAATCAATTGACGGTGGAATAGATTAGGCCTAAACCCTCAGGACAGTAATATCTAGCTCGACCCTGACTATGAGAATAGCAGGGTCACAACAGTGTCTCTGCAATTACCGCCATGCAGAGATATCCCTCCCTTCCCCTCCAGCCCTCCCGACTAGTTGAAGAAATATTGTCCCCGGTGGATACCATGCGATTTAAGACGCGCATTGGCAAAAGTAATAAATAGAAGATTTAAAACTTAGAAGACACTGCAGAATTACAACAGAATTACCAAAGCGATGCAGTAGGACAATAATCATCTCAAACATTCTCAGTTAAAGGCGTACGTGGCGCTCATGAACGGTTGGTTGTCGAAATCACTTCGCGGCATTTTGCCAAGTGAGTTTTGACAGCGCCAAACTCATTTCTTCGTGATAAAAATACGAAATGACTCAACTGGCTTGGATGACAGGTAATCCTCTCTTTCTCCTCCATAACTGATCCCAGACGTTTAATATTTGGACCCGGGCCTCGCCTACGACAATGACAACCCGAACAAACCAACCAATGACCTTGTTACTTCCAACCGTAATTAAAAACGCATTTTCCTCTTCTTTCTCTCCCCCTTTTTGTGTAAGGTGGAAGAGGGGGGTGGGGGCGTCGAGTAAATTGAGAATGTAGAGTACCGTGACGGTAAAGTACTGATCTAAAAGTGACACGTCCACATGTCATTGGAGATTGTCATGCACCTAAACGTGGTCGAGGTGCGGTGCAACATGGATCCTTAAATGTCACGTCAACATTTTAGGCCTCCCATCCAGCTGTTCGATCTCGACAACGTATTGTTTGCAGGAAACAATAAAATGTGTCGTTTCTCGTTTGTATGTCTAAACATAGCGAAACTTTCGTTGCTGTTGTCTTTCTGTTGTCGCATACAAGCCTGATATTGACAGCATCAGCACAAATCTGATGGGGTTCGAACGGAAGCCGGCATTTCCGAGAATTCTTGATGAACTTCGCCATCTCACCCGTAATGTTCTCCCATGACTTCCCGCTGGTAAATAATTGCGGAAGACAGCCAGGGGTCCCGACCTCATGCATGTAGCTTAGCGTGATAATTTCTTCAGAAATTCACGGTTTTACTGGTGTCAATAATTCGACGTGATCTTGTACTATTATGCTTGTACGAAAAGAAATTTATGACTGTTAAAAAAAAAATGAATAGTATGAAGTTTTCTTATCACTTTATAGGGATTACAACAATGAAATTTAAAAGAATGCAGGAAATAATTGTAACATGTTTCAGAAAAAAACATATGATGTTTGCTCAGATACTTGTTTTCTTGATAATATGTTCTGTGACACGACAGTTCATTCTATGTTTCCAACTGCCTTTTTGCTGAATAGAAGTATTAAAATGTATTAGATGTTTTGTACTGATGAAAATTACACTTTGAACTGTGGTGGATCCAGAGGGAGGCGCACCCGGCGCACGCCCCCTCCCTTTATTTTTCGTTAAAAACAAAATAAATAAAAAGATACAAAATTAAATGAAACCCGAAAGTGGCACCAGAAATATTAGTAGGCTGCGCCCATCCCCCCCCCCCCCTTTACAGAATTCCTGGATCCACCCCTCTTGAAATAGAATGATGAATATCCCAATCGGAGAGAGAAAAAGTATCGTGATAATATCAAGCAGCAAACTAAACAACGTTGATGTATGTGCGCGCTTACGTATGTGATTCTTTGCGTGTGCATACAATCCATTACTCTTGCTTTTAAGTTTTAGTCCATTTATTGCAGATCATCATTGCACATTAAAGTGTTGAAGTAGGCCTACATGTATAAGTTGCTTTAAAGTGCAATTATGTAATTGGATGTTCTGAGGTAACCATTCGCCCACCCAATTGTTTCCATGTCTCGTTCTGTCTATACTCTATAAAAGCACGTGTTATATTTACCAATCTACTCTTATTATCTGCATAGTTTTTGTTATCACGTTTCTTCTAATTTGTATATTTAAATGTCTATGCATGTGTATCCATTTGACATTTCTCTCGAATTAGCAAAACAGTGACCGATATTGTCCTTTGTTCCTGTATCATTAATCAATTTCTGTTCATCTAAATACATACCTCCGACATCTATCCCCATACTTCTGAATGTATCTCGCATACATCGGAAATCTTTTGTGGCTTTTCCTTCGGAAGGAGAGCGCTCTAAAACAGTGTTACCAAAGGTCATGGGAAGAATGTCTGATGCGGTATAAAAAAGAAGAGCAAGGAGCATCTGAATCTTCACCTCGACATATTGTGTTATCCTTTTTTTTTTCTCTCTCTCTCTTCCAACGATGGCGTTATTAAATAGAAGGGAACCTTAGTTTTTCATCAGCTCCACTCATATCTGAAAGGCATGTAAAAGGGGGATAATCACCCTATGACAGGAAGCTTTCGAGGAATTCTATGGGATGTCTTCAACAAGGGTTAGGAGGTTTATCCAACATCAAAGTTGAAAACGCCTTTGACTGCAAAATTCCAGCAGTCGATTGTTGGCACACTTTTCATATTATGAGGAGGGGGGGGGGGGTCTTATGACGGTGAAGTTCGTTTTGCCGATTAGAGCCGAGGAGGTTACGAAAAGTCACACGTCAAGGAGCCTCAAGCATCCAACATTGTTTGTGCCAAACATTCTATCTGGCCTGCGTCATATCTGGTTTATTTACTCTTCAGTAATCGTCCTCAAGGGGCGCATGTCTCCGATGTCTGACCCTTGAGAAGAGTTCAAGCAAAGAGGGGACGAGGGAGGACGGCATCTCCTTGACAACGAAACGACACTGAGAGGGGAAGGGATCAGTGTGTATGCTGTGAAAGAGGATGGAGAGATGAGGACAGAAAAGGAAGAGAACAGACTGAGGGAAGAAGAACGGGGAGCAGTAAAATACTTGGCTAATTATGTTGGAGGAAACAGAGGATGACAAGTTAGATGAAGAGGAAGATATAGCGAAGGGAAGGAGAAGAAGAAGAAGAAGAAGAAGAAGAGGGGGAGAAGGAAAGGAGGATTTAGCAGAACGGAGAAAAATTGTGGAAGAACAAGATGACAAATGTTAAAGGAAATATACTGGGGAAGAAAAAAGAAGATGGGAATAGGATAGATATAAGTGACGGCAAAGCTGAACGTGTGATTATAGCTTCTGTCTGTCTAGGAGGAGAAGGACCGAATTTGGAGCAGAAGAGGAGCAAGAGACACAATAACGAGAGAGAAAGAGTAAAGGGACTCAGATTCCTGCTCAAGCAGCTAGCATGTTGTATCCTCAAAGGATGCAATGACGTGAATTATCATGGTGTCTTAACAAGAGGGGAAACGTGGTTTATTAATAATAATGATAATTGCATTTATATATAGCGCTTCATACTGGCGTTTCTAAGCGCACTTGTGCTATTCATATAAAAAGACTAGAAGACTCGAAAACTAGAAAACACAATAACATTAACAAAACCAGCATATTAACAGCAACAAAAGGAAAAAGAAAAAAAAACATATGATACAATGATACAATAATTAATAACTGACTGTGTGCGCCTCCAGGGAAAAAAAAAAAAATATTACAGCTGATTAAACAGGTGAGTTTTGAGAAGAATTTTAAATGATTCGACAGATGGGGCATTCTGAATATAAAGAGGGAGTTTATTCCAAAGAGTGGGGGCAAAGGAAGAGAAGGCTCGGTCACCATAACGGGTTTTGTACGTGGGCCATGAACTAATTGGAGTGAGGAGGATGAACGGAGGGGTCTGGCAGAAGAGGAGGAGCGAAGAGAGACTAGGTTTTGAAGATATGTGGGTGCAAGATTACGTGTGATTTTGTACGTCAGAAGTAGGATCTTGAAAGTAATACGGGAATGGACCGGTAGCCAATGGAGTGAGCGGAGAACAGGAGATAATAAAATGGTCACGATGGCAGATTCTTGTTCTGGGAGATACTTGTCAGTATAAAGTCTCAGTTCCCTTTACAGTCTCATCGTTGTGCAGAGAGGGTAACTGCCACGATCTTGGTGCAAAATAGCAAAGCAACGCACGACTGAATGACGGAGTGAAGTTCAGTCTTACCGTGTGTCTCGCAGAAGTAGTGCTGCCAAAGCGCGCGAACTTTCTGCTGTCCGCCGACATCCCACACGCAGAGTGTGACGTTGGGTACAGGCGTGACGGTCTCGACGTTGAAACCGATCGTGGGAATCGTCGTCACGGCCTCGTTGAATTTGACTCGATATAAGATAGTCGTCTTCCCTGCGTGAAACAAGAAAAGGATGAAAGACAAACATGATATGCATGGCCAGAGACGTTTATCATTATTCTGTATAAAATACGACAGTAGAAATCTTAGAGAAAACTCCTGGGTCTTGTGGCTCTCTTGCTGCCAGATTACATACCTCACCTACTGTCATTCTTTTGCACTTTGATGAAGATTAGGTTCCAACGAGTTTTACGAGGTTACTCTTTCAACTATACAGGCTAGCCTAATTCTGACGTACCAGTGTTTGGGGTCTAATGGCGGCTAATATCAACGTATTCTTTGAAGGTTGAAGGTTAAGTATGATAATATCACATCATTTTTATGTAATTTATACACTCATTTCAAAAGTAAAGAAATACACTCACAAAATATAACATTATATACTCTTTTAAAACTATTTAAGCTCATGCAAAAAAAAAATGCTTTTTATCACTTGACCACACTTCTACCCTTTTGTTAGCACTGTGAACAGTGTGTCATCCCCTACACTTCCGTCCAACAAAGACTGATTTGTCTACTCTTTATAAAGAATTGACAAACGTGCTGACTTCTGTGGTCGTAATTCAACGCCGATTTTAATAAACGAACGCTTTGATCTTCAAACCGCTGATAGGTACCTTTGCGGTATGAACATTTAATCTTAGTACAAGCAGAACACAGAGAACATTTGTTTATCCCTGTAAACCCCGTGGGCAGGTTTTAGCCGAAGGTGGCTTCTTATCTGCTAGCGTATGATTATATGTAGGTTGTGCAGTGCCTTCAGCACTAATATCCATGGTGGGAATAGTATGACGTATAAACTGTACCATCCATCGTTATTCACATCAGCTTAATTATTATCGTGATTTTTAAGGGTAAGCCACAAAGTTGAAAGGAAATCGGGGCTTGCGAAAGAGGGCAGCATTATATCGGGTGGCTTTGACCTCGGCGCTGAACAAAGAAGATAAATGGCGTTGTGATCACCGCAGATAAGCGCAAGTTCTGAGAATATTATGAACACCTTCCTCTTTGTAAAACAAAGGGGCAGGAAGCTCATTAACACGTCCATTAGTGAGCAATTTGTTTCGTTATTGTAAAGGCGTCAAGGTTTTGCTACGCTGCATTATACATTCTCAAAGGGGGTGGGTACAGAAATATCTCAGCAGACTATCCAAAATGATGAGACAGACGCCAAGGCGCATAGTCTGGGTAATTCAAGAGCATTTACACAGACTATCAGATTACCTGATTGGTAATGATGTTGATGGGGCTAAAATGTTAACTGTTAACAGTTAAGGTTCCGTAGCTTTCTTGCCGTGCGTCCGATTTTGTTGAAACTTGCATCATTCAGCTTCTTCGATTTATGGTGCATTTTACTGCATCTACAACGCCAATTGAACATGCAGTGGAACTGCATTTAAATTGTGCAGAGTTCGGTGTGGATTGAACTGAATATTGACTCGGGTGGGATTAGTGGAATGATATTGATTCGTAACGCAGCGAAGAATCTGTGGACCATTTATGTATCAAACACGGTATATACTCAGTAATCATGTGTGGCGTGCATGGTGTAGATTTAACAAGCTGAAAATCTTTTGATTATATACAACTTCTTTCAATGTGATTTGTTCAGAAGCGTGTATATAGGTAACTGGAAGGTTTCATTAAGTGATCATGGAGATTTCAGGCTTAGCACTAATATTGCCATAATACTGAGTGGTAATAAAAGCGAATAGCCGTCATCGCTAACGAACATACTAAAGTTCGACCAACTCGCTATAAAATGTCAACGATCGGTATAAATATGCCAGTTTTGGCGTGGCCCGAATCATACATTTCCATCACCTGCTACACGTGTTACGGAGTCAAAATGTCGGGCAGCTGTAGAGACGTGCGCCTGTCGATTTCCCGTCTTTCGTCTCAAGAACTCGAAATGGAAACTGAAAGGTGGCACAGGTGACCTCAATCTACCCCTGCCACCACCTCTCCGGCGGCTATGACTCGCCCCCGGAGCCCGGAGCCATCAGCGATATGCACCTGCAGAGCGACATACAGCTCTCGCCGTTTTTCTGACTCTCGATGTGCGGGGATGGCTAGTAACTGATCAGTGGGAATACTGGGAGATGATTATTCAAATTCTTGTGGGATTCATTTTAGAGTACATTATTGTTGTGTAAACATCATTTGCTTCAGAATGGTCTCGTATTCAAGTAATGTGCAGTTTAATGGTTCCAGGCCAGCATGCCTGTACAGTGACGGGGCATTAAACTGCACATTACTTGACTATGAGACCGTTCTGAAGCAAATAATTTTCACACAACAATAGATATATAATGTACTCTTAAATGAATCCCTCAAGAATTGGAACAATCATCCCCCAGCATTCCCACTGATTCCCACTGATCAGTTACTAGCCATCTCCTTTAGGGGAAAGAGCACAGATTTAACTCCATTTGTAGTCGAATGAAAGAGGACATGACGTACCTCAAACAAAACAAAACAAAACAATACAAAACAACAACAACAACAAACAGATTAAGGTGATGAAATCGCTCCGGAGCTAAGCATTTTCACATGCTTTCATTGCTATGAAGAAATAATAAAAAAAAAAGAAACAGAGAAAAAGCATTGCTTTTGTGTGTAAATGACAATTTATTGTGTTCGTTAACGTACATTCATAGTGTGCAGCAGCTGTTTGTAATTTTGTTTGAATGGACTGCGATATACATGATCAATCATGCATAAAATGGATATTTGCATGACAAACTATTGTATCCAGACACAAATTCAATCAACATAAGCGCTTCCGAAACAAAAGTGCGTGACCGAAACTTTTCATGATGAATGAGTTGACCTCTGCTACTTTTAAAGGAAAATCAGACAGCGAGCATGAACTGAGACTCGTCCATTATGAAATATAATGACCATTTCCCCCCTCAGGTTCCCAGACATTCCTGGCACTGGTAGATAGGCCTACATAGTTTGATGATGGTAATTCGCTTTGTAAATCTCCTATCATTTTTGTAGTAAAACAAAACAACAGAAAATCTAAATATCTTATATCAAGTGACACTGGTGTTTGTGCATCGCAGCGTATAATGTGAGACCAGAAATCAAAAGAGGGCCTTTCGGCTTCATGATTATTCATGACACACTGACAGTCACAGTGTTTGTCAGGCGCTGTGCTTTAGGACAGAGCCAATAAGAACCAAGGAGGTACAAGGCGAGCTCGCCTAGTACCTCCTTGATAATATTATGTTCACTCAAAGATTTTCAGTACATGGACGCATTGCATAATCATTTTAACCGCTTTTTTCCCCCATTGTTCATTCTCATGCAATAGAGACAATCAATTAAATGTCATACAGCTCAGATTTTTCCTGCAAGAAATATTCTATCTTTCTTGATAAAAACTGATTGAGTGTCAAAACGAAACATGAAAATGCACATTCCGTTTTTATGCTTTATAAGTTGGCCCATAACGTAATAGCTACATCCCATGCGTACCCCTGCTAATGCGGTCACAAAAATTAATCATAAAACCGTATATAGAGCACAGACCTATTTCACTGTACTGATTTTATAAGCTCGAGATAATCTATGCAACTGGTGGTGGTAATCATACATTGACAGAAACAAAGGTTCAACATTGCCAACTGGTGCCTGTCATGTTACTGTTCCAACGATAGAGTGCCCGTTAAAATAGGCTGTCAAAATTATCAACAATATGTGTTGCTACCATGTCTTATCTCACTTCGCCCCCCTCCCCTCCCCCCCCCCCCCCCCCCGCAGTATAGCTTTACAGAATCTGTAATGGATGAGCACACCGCTGGCCTTTTTGTTATAAACATGTTTTCACTGAAACACATCATGTCAATCTACTACGTTACGTACATCACATTACATGTTATAATTCAACATACATGTAACTATTTCCTCTCTTTTGGAAGGGGGGGGGGGGCATCCGGCCTATATACTTTGATCGACAGATTCACGGTAGATAACAAATATTTGTCATAACGTCTTTGTTCTGATTTTACGGGGTCGTTTTAAAATATCAAACACACAAACGCATTAGGAAGTTATCAAAATTTGCTCTATAATTATTTGAGAGACTGACCAGCTTTGTAGTTGTTTTTTTTTTGTGTGTGTGTGTGTGTTTTTTTTTTTACTTGTGTTTCATAATTTGAACTCAGACACGAGGCTGGAGTATCACCCTGCTCTCATTGTCGGTTTTTGTTTATTCATCCTATCCGCAATTAATCTTCGATAAATTTAGATTTTTCGTTTGATTGTTTTGTCATCTAACCATGTAATAGTTTCGTTTTCGCTTTTCGAGGAAGCTCGATATATATCACTCGCTTGAATACATAAAAAGATACGCACCGTACTGCATTGACTACATTGCATCATGAAAGAAACACAGAATGAAATTGTCATTAGACTCCATTTTAGCTTCCTCGTTTATATGCACGTTTGCCATGAATATGCCTATCGTGTTTACGTTTGAAATAGAACATAAATAATAAATCTTAAAAAAGACACCACACGACCCTACAGGCATAATCACGACAATAGGCAAGTTGAGTCATTTTGCAGATACGTTCCAAACTCCCATCCCATTGCTAGAAGAAAGTTGTATGAAAATACATCATGTTAAATAAATAAATAAATAAATATATATATATTATGAATGTGTAAGCAAATAAAATGTATTCATGTTTCAGATACTTTAGACGTTCTTAGTTTTCTATTATGAAGAAGACCACACGGAAATCAATGTCCACACACAATCACAGGGTGAGGTGTTCATCATATCAAGGAAGTACCTCCTTGGTATTCAATTCATATTCGATTCAATATCCTTTTCCCATCACAAAATGAAGCAAGATGAATATCAAAAACAAGGCATTCTCTTCGAAAGACGAGAAACGGTAGCTTCAGAAGATGTTCTCATCGGTTGTTTTGACAAACGTTCTAGCATATGTGTGTCGGTTATTTTGTTTGTTTGTTTTTATGAATATTACCGATCAGGGTCCCGTTTCACAAAACTTGTTATCAGTAACAACTGCTACATTTCATATGACAAATTTGCTTTCAGCCAATAAAATGCAAAGATTTCAGTAGCTTATAACAAACTATCATAACTTGTTATTGACAACAAGTTTCATGAAACGGGGCACAGATCTTTTTGAGAGAGGCTTATCTGCTATTGGTAGTTGGGGAACTGATCTGCCCTTTATTCTTCCTACAAAAATATTTTGCACGATGACCACCAGGAAGGCCTCTGGATAGTTATTTTTTCCGGCAGCATGATGAAGTTAGGTGGATGGTACTTTTTTCAGCTTTAGGTCGATTAGTTTGATAAAGTGTAGAGCTCCGCAAAAACCTTTTTCCACGAAGTGTGAATCAACATGATCATGTTATTCGGTATGGCATCTAACATCTAAGAATGCATTGAAAAGTCATGAAAAACACCTGTTGCAGTTGACTAATGATAAACACTGTTAAATTTTTATCTGTAATAATGATAATCCACATTTCTAGAATTATGACAGCAGCTGCTGCACATAATTATCCTTCAATCTCATGTATTCGAAGTATTTAGTTTCTGTATGGGGTAGGACAGATGAAAGACGTTCTTTTTATCATCACTTTACTTTATCTTGAAAGAGTGTCCACCTGAAAACAAGGTTACATAATTATAACAGGTTAATTTCCATTCAGTGCATACATGTGCATAATATGTAGTATATTAAACATCATTATTTGAATGACAAACGTATAAAATCTGAAACAACGATGAACACTCTTCGTCTTGTCCCTAGATATGTTATACGACTGTATAAAGCTAGAACATCAAATACAGTTGTACCAGGAAAAGTCATATAAATTCCGTGATTGGCTAAGTGGGTGAGGTATGCAGAAATCTCTGTCCCCATATGGAGTAGTATACACGAGAATCTCACCACCATGGATCTATATATTACCGCTCTTCATTCTCTATAGCCCAATCAGCAATCAGCAGTGATCAGCGTTGAGTACTGCACGCTTTGCTGCGTAAGCACATCAATTAACGAATCAGCAGCTACACAAATCAGCAATCCTTGGTAGTATAGTGGTAAGTATCTCCGCCTGTCACGCGGAAGACCGGGGTTCGATTCCCCGCCAAGGAGAACAATTTTTTTTAATTTTTTTTTTAGCCACAGTATTTTGGTGTTTTAAGATCAACTACATACCTCACTGATTACCCCTGAAAGTCATCTGCACCATCGTGATTTACGTCAATCTTGTTTGAAGGGGGGAATTTGAAATTAGTTATTGTAAGTGTATAACCTTTAGGAACGTTACCATACTGGAGTAGAAATGACGAATAGCGCAAGGAAAGGTTCATTGCACCATTTTGTCTCGCTGACGTTTCATTGCCACGATTGTCGTGTCATGACGAACTTGTTTACCTGTCTTTTGAGAGTGTCACGTGATATAACCCTCTCTGGACGTGTCAAGACATCTACATTATTGGTATGTCAAGGCCCACCTTATTGTGTGGCGTTGTTTATTTTGGAGTATTAGCACACCTTCGCAAACAATCATCTTCGGTATGACTTCGATAGAATCGTCCAACCGTGGGACGTGGTAAACAACTATCAGTTCTGGGATGGTGAGTTACACCGTCAATGACTAAATCATATGACATTTGTGTACAAGCCACAAGTCATATACTATTATAATGGCCTTCCCTCTTTCTTGTGATTAGTCTGATTATCATAATCATAACAGAGACTTAAAGCGAATAGAATACATAACACTGGCAAAATCGTTACAAGTTTTGAATCTTATACTATAGACTCCACACTATCAAATTGCACCTCTAAAAGTGGTATAGTGTCCTGTGTATGCTGCGTGCTTGAGTGTGCGCGAAACAGAAGTGTGTGTGTTTACATGCTTGTGTATGCATATATTATAATGTGTGTGTGTGTGTGTGTGTGTGTGTGTGTGTGTGTGTGTGTGTATAATATAAACATAATGGCCCGAATTCACGAGGGTGGTACAAATGAAACCATGGTTTAAACCATGGACAAAAACCATGGAGCGCCAAATCAGTCATTTCGTCGATGAAGCGATTATTTGTAACGAAAACATTTTGTAACTAAATGAACATTTCGTCCACGAAATGATAATTTCGTTAACGAAACGGTCATTTATTTTGGTCGACGAAATGACCAATTTCGTAACGAAATATTCCGTGCGACACTTGGCGCTCCATGGTTTTTGTCCATGGTTTAAACCATGATTTCATTTGTACCATATTCGTGAATTCGGGCCATTGTTTGTCATGCAACATACCACATTGGCTAGGCGCCACGCCATTGGGATATCCACAGGGGATATAATATCGCGGTCTAGTCAATCTCACAGTTCTCTGCAAGTGCGGCGGTATATTGCAGATGTGATTGTCATATAGTACGTGCAACGGTCGATTTCGCGCCTAAATTACTTTCTCAGACAAATCAAGCTCGATGTCGAAAACAGGAGGCAGGCAATCGGCATTGCCTACAGTGTGACCTTTTAAAGTTTGAATCTGCCTATTGATATTACATAAGATATTGCCTTTTTAGAGGTGTAATATAACACCTGGCATATCCGCGGGAGTTACATTTTCCCCAAGAGATCATTGTCTCCAGGGAAATATAATTTCCCAGGGACTGTCAGATGTACAAGGATAGACAAGGCGATATTTGTTTTATTATAATCATGAATGGTCTACCATACACATCATTTCATTCTAGCCCCGTCGGCAGCCAGTCAAATTAATGGGCATCGCTTCATGAAAGTTGTTGTCCCTGACAAGTTGTCAGGCTCTGACAATTTCAGTAAAATCCGTGGTTTTGATTGGCTGAGAAGCTCTGGTCGCTGACTGAATACTATGGTAATTGTCAGAGACTCAAAAACTTGCCAGGGCTGACGACTTTCATGAAGTGGTGCCCTGGAGTTATATCACCTGACGTGACGTCACTGCTCGCTACATAACGATTTCGATCCTCGCTGCATTAGGCAAGAGGTTATCATGACCAATCACCGACCGATACATAAATTATGAAGGGACCTATATATATATATATATTACATGCATACATGCTATACAGACATGTCTCATACATACATGATCATGATCATATCAGCCTACTTGCATACACCAAAAATGAAAAAGAAACGATACAACCTAATCACTCCAATGAATGAATAAATCATCTCTGTCTTAGTAATATTGGCAACGCTGACATGATACCAAAACACGTCACTTTCGAAACTCATAGCGCACTTCAGTGACAAAATTCTCGGAAGAGATAAAACCATTCAAACCCACTCCCACTCGTTTGTCATCATTTTATTCTCGACAGTTGAAATGAGAGCGAAATGGGCGACAATTCTAAAAACTTCATCAACTAGGTCGCTGTACATAGCATGGTCCACAGGTAACAGAATTGGGTTGATGACAAAAGAACTGGTCTTCGGACCATCGGGCCGGAGGGTTTCCATCGAAAATCTCCTCCCTTTGGTGGACTATGACTGGTATGAGGGTTATAACCTAGTTATAAATCCCTATGCATTACAACTAAAACTGTACGAGGCCCATCAAATTTCAGACCTATGTATCATTTCGATAAATATCATTATCAAAGCTACTTACGGGTTTTACGTCAACGATAGCTAGTCTAGATACACCGTGTCCTTATATGGCAGAAGAATGGAACTGGTTTATTTGTCTGTTTGTTTGAGTTTCTGTCGATAGTGTCACTATCATAACATACAAAAATACAAATAGCACACCAGTTTTTCGACTTGAGATATATATCAAATATATAGCGCTTGCAGCTTATACTCTCCAAGAAAAAGCTGCTATATTACTTAAAGCTATAGTATATAACCATAATAGTAAACGGATTCTGCCTTTCTTTTCTTTTCTTTTTCTTTTTTTGCAACCCAACCTCAATACTATCCCCCCCCCCCAAAAAAAAAAAAAAAAAGAAGAAGATGTTTGTATATATTGCAAACATCTGGATGATTCCACACTCTGTGCACAATCAATTGGCGGGAACACTCGACTTCTATCAGCAGAGTGCGAATGATTGCAGTAGGTAATCATACGAAGCAGCAAAACACACATCACTGCGCACGAGGCATCTGCCCAATTTCTATGTTTAAAGGAATAATTTAGCATTTGCAGATGAAACAAAATCCAGCTTTAGTGCTTCAAAATCGTTCTAAAATTTGAGTTAGTGATAAAAACGACCAATGTAAAAACTTTAATCAGTATAATCAACGTGAAGTATATTGTTAAATATACAAGATTTGAACAATAGGTGTAGTTAGTATAGAATTGTTTGTTTAGACTAAACCGTCTTCAGTTATGGTTGATTGAGAAAAATAGTAATATCTCCTTGTATTTTAGGCTTCATTGCGAAAATTTCATATGGCAGGATGTTTTGTGATATAACTGACCCACACGTATGCATGAAATGTCATAACTTGAACATTTTCTAAATCACTGCCCCAAATGGTAAACAGTACCTTTAAAGGTGGAGCTCCATGGGATGCTTTCTCATCGCTATTTGTTGATGTATAGGAACTGGACAATACGTCTATTGAACGTCTTTTTTTGGTAAAATATTCATACATTAATCATGAAGATCCATTCTCCATGTAACACTAAACATCGGAGCGTTAATGTTGATTGTTGAACAGGTTCACAATATTAATTTGTTGTTAACAGCGTAGCTGCTATACAGTTCCTTCTACCATTATTTTGGGTTTTCGATCTAATCTAACTGAAAGATCGGCTTGGTTGCCCACTTCAAGATTGATGTTATTTCCCATGATACTAGGATAGTTTCGTTTATTTCAGTGGACGAGCACCAACACGTTCATATTAAACGAGCATCACAATTCAAACTCTGATCAGCCGCTCGTTCAGACTTGCGATGTCGCGGTGGTTTCCACACTCATAGACCGAAATTTGATATTTTAAGAAGAGAAACACCACAAAATAAGTCGAGTGATGAGAAAAATGCTATAAGACGACAAAAAAGAAAATGCACTCAAACACAACTGCACTTGATTGTCAAATTTTACAGACAAAAGACAGAAACAGAAACAGATCTGCTTGAAGTAAGACCTGACGACAGACATGAAGTATCTTAAAGGACAAGTTCACCTTCATTAACATAAGGATTGAGCACTGTTGAGAGAATGTAGCAATATTAATAGAACACATCATTGAAAGTTTGAGGAAAATCGGACAATCCGTTCAAAAGTTATGAATTTTTGAAGTTTTTGTGCAGTCATCGCTGGATGAGAAGACTACTGCAGTGTATGATGTCACATGCGTACAACAATATAACGAAAATGTAAAGAGAATTTCACAAAATTTCATCTTTTGAAAAAAGTACACATTCCCTTGACTCGTTACTGACATAATATGTTATGGGTATTATTCCCATTGCCTTTAGAAAGAGGCAAGTCAAGTGCTCTTTTATTATGCGGAAAAAGTGAAAATATGTTGATTTTTCTTTACATTTTCTCTATACCTTTGTACTCATATGACATCACGAGCCTTAGTAGTCTCCTCATCCAGCGGTTCCAATACAAAAATTTTAAAAATTCATAACTTTTGCATCAATATTGTCCAATTTTCCTCAAACCTTCACTGATGTGTTCTACTAATATTGCTGCATTCTCTCAATCCTTATGTTTATGAAGGTGAACTTGTCCTTTAACGGACAAGTCCACCTTCATATGCATGTGGATTAAGTGAATGCAACAATATTAGTAGAACACATCAGTGAAAGTTTGGGGAAAATCGGACAATCTGTTCAAAAGTTATGAATTTTTAAAGTATACACAGTCACTGCTGGACGAGAAGACTACTACAGTGTATGATGTCATGTGCGTACAACGATATAAAGAAAGTTAAAAAGAGAATTTCACAAAACTTCACTTTTTGAATAAAGTACACATTTTTTTGACTTGTTACTGACATATGATTAGGGTAATATTATTCCCCCTGCCTTCTGAAGAGAGACGTCAAGTGTATCCTTCTCGGAATCTCACACAAAGCTGCAATATTATTTCAGATGGTGATTCAAGGTATAGCTCAGTGAATTGTTGCCTTTTTCGGTCACATTGCTAAGGAAATTAAGGCGAGAATTCCCACATGATTCTAAAATTCCGTGATTTTTGCATATAGTTATTGAATATTGTTGAGGTATATACATAATTGTTTCAACTTTAATCTCATCGAAATATACATTGCGTTTGTTATTTCTATTTCCACTTGATAGAACAAAATCATTGCTGTTCTGATCTCCGTCAGATTAACTGAAAAGGAAGGATACATGTTCCATAGTCATTGATAATTTTGATGAACTTGATCCAACGAGGGTTACGCAGGTCAGCGGGTTCGGCAGGTTATTTGTCCAAGCATTTGAAATTATAAAAAAGGACACTTTAAACACGATTCTAACCACACACACAACCGCACATTCTTACATACGCACAGACTGGAAACTCGGCATCATTTTTAGGCTTGCAGACATGCCTGGAAGCGCCATCGCAAAGCACTGCCAAGGTCTTGATTGCTGTTGTGACGAGAACACCAGGCTCCTGCGCTTGTCTCATGACTCGCGTCGTCTGCGGAAAGATTCTTATATATCCCGAGGATGATGACCCATTAGGATTTAACCGAATTCCGATGCGGGAGAAATGAGATAGCGGGAGATTTTGGCCCGACATGACTTCCATAATTGCGGATGATGGGATAACATGAAATTGGGCACTGTAACTGCATCTCTATTCTCTCTATTTAATCAATCTATTTCACTTAAATCAAACAGTCATATCATTATGGACAAAGACATAACACAAGACTGTTACACAAAATAGAAGGCAGGCATTATTGGAGAGATCGTGTCTGGGTTGAAATAGCCTTGTTGGGTGGATGACAGTTCCTTCTCTACTAAATAACTGAATGACAAAGAGTACAGGCAGCACGGTAAAGGAAGACCTTATTCAGGACTGAAAGATTTCAGACTATAACAGAGATAGAGTTTTTTTTCAATACGTCACAACTCGTGTGCAATCCGCCCTTCAAAGTCACATTCTATTGACTACGTTCAATAGTCAATAATCTATTATTTATTCATTCATTTATTCATTCATTTATCTATTTATATACATACATTTTTTTTTCAATTTAGAGGTAGTATATCATAATCATGCAAATTGTTTTGTTTCCAAAGCAGCCAGACTCTTCAAACTGGTGTCTGAGTAAAAGAGACTAGGTACACCTGAAGTTGAGTGAACTTGATTTCAGACTTTTTTGCTGGAACGCGTTTGATCTTGGAGCTGACAGACTATCCGAGCTGCGCCTTATCCACTGATACGGATATCCGGATGTCATGAATCATCTTTTGACGCCTCGAAATCTAATTATTTCCCCCGCGACCTCGTCGATGATAAGTTCATTACTTAGGGAGAGGTATCATCTATACCATTAACGGTCTCAGGTCTTTCCTGCTTGATACCTCCTAGGATTCTATCTTGCAGGCAAAGACGGGGGGGGGGGGGGGGAGCAAGATGTTGACCTATCTGGAACATGGATGTGGTTACAGGGGAATATTCTTATTTTCAATATCACCGAAAATAAATGTCCGAGAAACACGTTTTCCACACTTTCATGTCTTTCTAACATCCTTAAAATGTGATAGTCTGATAGAGAATGAGAAAGAGAAGAGGAAGAAAAAGAGTAGAGCAAAAAAAGAAAAAAAAAAGATAAGAGGTCAAACCATAATGAAAGGAAGACAATACAAAAAGACAGAGTACATTATACTTATGAAAATAAAATGGAAAATATGACAAGTTTCTAGATGAATTTTTACACTGCATTTTGAAAGCGAGTCTCCTTCCAAAACTATACACAAACATGCCAACAAACCCACAAACAAAAATATTGCTGTGTAAAGTATGAATATGTCTGAACACTAACCCATAAACGCTTGTCGGTCTGTATAACAACTTGATATGTGTACGTTTTGCCAAAGTCGGTAATGTTTATTTCTCAGAAACATGGGATTAAATGTCAGAGAGTTCAAAACACTTCTATTTTGTTTCAAAGAGCTTACTAGGGCTTTAAAGCGAAATATTCGTCTTGTGTGATGTGATTCACCTCGGAAGTAATTACGCGCGCTAGTCTGGCGCGGATCTGATTACGTCAAGCCAATGTCAAAATAACGCGATGCCATGATCATGACGAAAAGAGTTGCGTGTGTG
Organism: Diadema setosum; assembly: GCF_964275005.1. Lineage (NCBI taxonomy): Eukaryota > Metazoa > Echinodermata > Echinoidea > Diadematoida > Diadematidae > Diadema > Diadema setosum. Next base: position 22,425,312 of record NC_092685.1, read on the forward strand.
TGTGTGTGTGTGTGTGTGTGTGTGCAATATTGTATCGTAAAGTGCTCTATCTTTTTTTTTCTTTGTCTCTCTCTCTCCCGCAAACACTGGCGAGAATAGATGTAAAGGTTTTGCGAAATAACCTTGGCCGCAGTTGCGATTAGAATACATCCTGCAGGAAATTTTGACTCCCCCGAAGAAGCGCCTTCGTTATGATTACATCCGACGAAGTAAGTCAAACGAAATCAACACACACACATACACTCACACAAACATCATACACACAAACACACGCGCACACACACACACATGCACACACACACACACACACACACACACACACACACACACACACACACACACACACACAAATATCAACCAGGTAACTAAACGAAATTCCAAAGTATAGGCTTCCCAAATAATTATGATGGATTATCAAAACGAAGAGCATTGACAAGAAATAAAAGGTCTTTGGATAATCGCTTCAGCTTCATGACGTCATTGACAAAAATAGAAGAATGTTGATTAATGAGAATCGAAAGAGGTTTGCATGCTGGTTAGAACTTGCAGAAATACTCAGTCATAAGGTGATTATAACCTGTCAATAACAGGTTTTGTTCTTGTGACGGGTTATTGTGGCAGTCATGTATTTACTCTACTCGTGGGCACATCTATCGCGGAGCAGTCGTGAACTCTGCGGCAATCGTGATGATTACTTCCTCATGATAAAATGCGGAAATGCTAAAAATATTTCACTGTTGTCTTTGCTATTTGACACTCTGTCTCGTTAACTCTCTCTCCCATTCTACCTGCCTACTTACATACTTTAATCTTTCCCTTCTTCTATCTCTCTCTATGATTAATAAGTGTGGTCAACATACATTGCAAGACGTCACAGAAAAAAAAAGCAAATGAACTTTACGCACTGAATGTATTGTTTCTTATTATACTCCTACTAAGCACCATTTAAATTTTTCATTCATCAACAAACGACGCGGTGTCTATTGCATGACGTCACAATAATTTGACTCGTGCGGTTATTTTGAAAGGAATACAGACACACGATACAATGACACTGTCACTATCACAATATCATAGATTCCCCTCATTAACTGTCTGACTCTACATAGCTATGAGAAATCTGGATCTATCAAGTGGCATCTATCACGTCAACTGAATAAAGTAAATGCATGAAAAGATGAATCATGGGCAAATTAATCACTCAATGAATAAGTAGATGAATGAAAAACACACGCATAGATAAACGAAATGCATCTTCAGAGTCATTACTGTCCTCCAAGTACAAGCATTACGCACATTGCATAGCTGCTTAGCGGTACAAAAAGTACCCTTTACTGTATAATAACAGGGAGGTGACACCTCCGATTATAAGGAAGGGATTACTCTACACGACTGGAAATCAACTTCTATCATTTAACGCCCATCAAAATTAATTGCAAAAAGACTTATTTTTAAACACAGATATTTGACACAAAAGTCAAGCTACTGACACTGACACCAGATCTCAGTTTCAATTTTTAGTCTACAAGGAAATTAGGACTGTGAGTGAGTTTACGAAAGGGCTATAACCAATAAAGAAATTGTGTGAAACACAGACATAGAAAATAAGAATTGCTTCGTGTAGCTCTGGCATTCTTTACGTGACTGCATTCCAGTAAGCTTGAAAACCTTAATACTTAGTAGAACTCATGAATTAATTTGATATGGCATCTGAGGGGGTTAAACCCAATCTCGACGCCGACAAGTCTTATATTAGGCTTTGACGTAATACCAATATGAAGTTCATTCCTGCGCGGAGATATCATGACATTGCCTATCAATGCCAAAAGCTCTTATCTCATTCAGTGTTCATAGTTTAAAAAAAAGAAAAAGAAAAAAGAAAAGATAATAATGATACAGTGGATGTGTCCGTTACTTGTTTGGACTTCCGTTGCCGTCCCGATTCATCACCAGTGACGAAATTGTTTAGAAGAAATGACGCTGACCAATATTGTGAGGACGGCATTCATCCCAAACCTTCTCCGATTGACCTTATTAGTCAGGGGGGTTTATTGTACATTCTTTGTTGTTGTCTTGTTTTAGAATTGTATACCTGTGTTTACCTAACCTCCATCACTTTTCATTGGAATTTCACGCCCTTGACTTTTTGCTCAAACGCCTATTGAAATCCGCTTCACGCTTGGATGCCATCGGGGACGGCATAATTACCACACAGCAGTTTTCTGTTTGGCCTGGTTGAACCACATTTCATACACAAGAGCCAGTTGATTTTGCCTTTTTATTTTTTCCATAAACATTAATCATGCCAGTTTCGGGCACACGCATCTCTCAGTCCCACATTATTGTTGCCTGCGTATCCTCCTTGTTTTCACATTGGAAGCCGCAAGTACTCAAGCCGGAAGCGTGAACTCCCCCTAGTTTAGAACATCACTCTAGCAACTTGAGGGTGAAGTCAAAGGTTTATGGATAAAACAGGGGAAAAGGGGAACAGAAATATTCATTCTTTTGAGGCTTCGATTCCGTATGGGCTGGGCCAAAATCATACTTTCATATGGACGTCGTGACCTCTGCTTTCTGAGATGATGATAGTAGCATATGACGCTTTATTGCACCCTGTGAAATCACACGAAACCAGTTGGAGCTCAGTTATCTGGATGTGGCAAGCTTGTGTTGTCACGAAAAGGTACATTTATATCGACTATACTTGGAGAGATAGAGTCCATATGTAGGAGTCTTTGGATAGCACGAAGTTGGAAAAGAAAAATATTAAAATTGCCATTGTATCTGCGAAGGTTTCATATACAGGCTGTTATACAGCATGCACTATTAATATACCATCTCTCATTCGTAGCTATTGTCGCCTCACAAAATTTATGATACAATGTGTGTGATCATTGTATAACATCACCGTATTAAATACAGTAAAAATTAACCATAATAATTAGGTGTTAACCATTGCATTATCGAACATTCATCATGTCGATTGTATCCTGATTGTTTTCTCCAGTCGATACCACAAAAGTGCATTGATACCGGATTGCATGAGGTCGGTAACGGGAAACCAGGTGACCGGATATCCGATTACACTGAGAATGTATCCGACTATTAACTGGGAATGTTTCAAATTGCTTAGCCGCATACAACGAATGGCAATGCACATAGATTCGTTGTCATACCTTTTATCTAGTATAGTACCATCCTGCTCTGTATAGTCTATGTTATGTGACTGCTCCATGGACGTAATAAATAGGCCTACATTTCACAGACTTTATAATTCACAATGTTGCTATACGCTCTATAGTTTCTCATGTAAGTTTCTGTTCATTACCTTTCTATATTGCAAATAACACCATTATTAATATCATGTAGAGATAATGTTACGATAATGATAAATAATAAACTCCACGGGAGGGACACTTTACATATCAAAAGCAGGAATGTGTTGTGACGGAAGAGTACCAGTATTTTGACCAAAATCGATCAAGCAGTATGTATAATAATACAACAAGCACGTGTTTATGTTAAGGATGGCTCCTTCAACAGCTATGGAGTTAGTAGACAGGAAAAATGGTTTGACCGAAGGTCACGTCCTTGTGCCATACATAATATAATAACCATACTTTCCATCCATTCCCTACAGCCAGTGACCGACTTTTTAAAGTGAGCTCTATAATAAGTCGGTTTGAGTCGGCCTCTCTGTTTTCTTTTCATTTCAGTCTGCCTTTTGAACCGGACAATGATCCGCAGGTGTCCAAGGAGAGAAAGAGAGAAAAAAATGACGGCGTTTGTGGTGCCGAAAACGCCAGTCCTCTTCACGTGTTTGTCCCTATAGTGTGTACACAGTCAGTGTGGACATACGGTAAACAGATGTCGAGTTCTGGTACATTTCCTGACAGGCTTGAATTTACCATCCATCAATTTACATTTCACTGACGTACACTATGCACGCACCGTCACTGCATTGAAATGCGGAAATACAAGCAACTCGTTAAATTAGGTGCAATTTTGGAATTTGAAAACCATCCTCGCCGCTATACAAAAATCCAAGTACATGACGGGTAATGGGACCTGTTTTAAAGGGAATTATACAGTCATAGAGCAGTACATTATGATGACAACATTTGGGATAGGATTTTGTTGTTGTTGTTGTCTGCTCATGCTGGTATATAATACCATGTACCCATCATGATAATTATACAATGTGTGTTCACGTGAGAAGACTCGGTTACTCTGGGGTGCTGTTCGTTATTCTGATTCCGATGGTTCGCTGTTCCGAAGGTTCGTTATTCCAAAGGTTCGTTAATCCGAAACACACAAATTCCCTATACCTAGAGGTTCGTTAATCCGAAAATGAAAAAGGGTTCGTTAATCCGAACATTTGTGGCGTTATTCCGAAGGTTCGTTATTCCAAAGATTCGTTAATCCGAAAATGAAATTCGGAATAACGAAATCTTCGGAATAACGAATCTTCGGACTAAAGAGCCTTTGGAATAACGAACCTTCGGAATAACGAGCTGTAACCGTTACTCTGGTATGTATCTTGTATTTAGGAATACAACCGCGGCGCTCTCCCTCTGCCCCCCCCCCCTTTTCTCTCCCACTCTCAAAAGGCTGATAAAAGCCAAACAAAGCAAAGAGAAAGCACATAAATAGCTCTTGCTCAGAGATACGCAGCCTCCTGAAATTGAATACAAAGTAAATGAACGAAAAGGAGGAAGAACTCTTCACGGTAAAGCTAAGGTTACTGTCATCAATGCTGCCATGGGATCACAGTTCGGCTAATTATGGTAAAAAGAGAAAGGCAATCAAAAATGCGTTAGTTGCCAATATGATGACGGGGGAATGACGTGCTTTAATTATGCAAGCAAAGATGACATGAAAGGAACAGTAACAGTTTTCTTGGGTCATGAAATATATTCAGTTGATATTATTTCAATGACTAATGCATAGGCTCCCAATTCCCCTTGGTTCTATTTTGATTTTGGGTTGTTATCTTTTGATAAATATAGATTGTTTTGGATCTTGTAGATAGACAGATCTACGAAATACAAAATATGGTGTAGGTTTAGGACGAAAAGAAAAAGATAGAGCATTTTCAAATGCGGTCGAGTATTATTTGCTAGAACTAGCACGCAATTTCCAGTCTTAGACCGATGAATGACAGGAATGTATTCGGGTTGATATCTAGTATTACATGACGAGATAAATAAAAAACTAGAAATGTCGCTATGGCGACTGGTATGCCTCCGCCATAATGCATGATTCTCCAAATAGGTGTATAGTACAATGTCTTCACAATGTGTGATGACAGTTTCACATAACTGGCAAAAAACTGAAATGACAGGTTTGTCAGAAATGTCTTGAATGTTCACTTTCCTTGAACTAGGTTTGCTATAATTGTCTAAAGTGCAGGTACATGTATTTGGGGAATTGAGGATTTTTACTTGACTTTTGACCAACCCTTTTATAAGTTTATGCATTGAGTAATTTTCAAGGTATGAAGAAAAAGTGTAATTGCAGTATAGAATAGAATTTTTTCTTTTGCATTTTTGCCTGACCTCTGACCCTTAACCTTTGACCTTCTCGCAGGAAATTTCACAGAGATTCTCCATTAGGTAAAACATGTATATATTAAGTTTCAAAAATAATCCTGCGAGCATTGCATACTAGTTTGATATGAGGGAAATAGTGAAATTTTGTGGAGTTTACCTTGACCTTTGACTCCTGACTATTGACCCATGACCCCTAAATTCCATAGATAATCCCTACCAGTCAGTACATGCCTATGTACCAAGTTCCATGAAGATACATTGAACCTTTTGCGAGAAAAGTGAAATTGTAACATTTTCACCTGACCTTTGACCTTTTGACCTTTGGCCTTATGACATGAAACTCTCTCTGGAGAATCTTTACACAGTAGTACATGTCTACACTAAGTTTCAAGAAAATACCTTCGGGCATTGCATAGATATGGGGGAAATAGCAACATTTTCACCATTTGACCTTGACCTTTTGACCTTAGACCACTTGCCAATTTCACTAAAAAAACTACTTAACTAATGGCGCCATCTTATGTCATCCTTGGACCAAGTTTGGCGAAAGTTGCTTCATCCAGTTTTGAGTTATCACGTAAACAGATACATTTTAGGATTTGACCTTGATCTTTGACCTTTGACCTCTATCTGATTTCACTCAAAAACTAGTAAAGTAATTGTCTCATCATACATCATCTTCAGACAAAGTTTGGGGAAATTTGGGTGATCCAGTCTTGAGTTATCGCGTAAACAGATACAATTTCATGATTTGACCTTGACCTTTGGCCTTTAGCCAATTTCACCCAAAATCTAATCAAGTAATTGCCCCATCATACTTTATACTTAGACCAAGTTTCGTAAAATTCCAGTCAATATTACTCAAGTTATCGCGTAAACAAATGCGGACGGACGTATGGACGGACGGACGGACGGACGGACAACCCGAAAACATATTGCCTCCGGCACCACTTCGTGGCGGAGGCATAAAAAACAACTCATGACATTATTTGGTTAGAAACATTTTGGAAACGTTGCTTTATGAGGAACATTTGAGTGAAAAGCCGGGGAGAGTGTGATTTTTTTTTTTCAATACTTGATTGTCCTAACCGAAATATAAAAAGTCTTTCAATCTTTGAGATCGTCATATTCAGAGGACTGAAAGGACTGCATGAGTACATGTACAGGCACGTGTTGCTGTATCACCAATAATGCAACGCGAAGCAAGGGTCAAAATTGTTTTGCTATATTTTGAAGTTCTATAGCTGATTTCCATGTGAAATGGTCAGTCACTACTTTATATGGTCAACAACAACAACAAAAAAACCACCCAATGGAATAAATGGCACACGGGCTCGAAATGTGACGATGAACTGAGGAAACTCGCCTCAAACAGAAGGGGTTGAAAGTCTCAAGGCATGCGATTGTTTGTTCTTTACCCACCGTGAATCGACAAATTTAACTTCATGTCAATTCAACACTCTGATTTTTACTGGCCGAAGCTCACAGCTATCTCCGAAGGGAACTTATCGCTATTGATAGAGACTTGAGATTTGGGCTCATCACTTCGTATACTTTATACGTACATGTGTATTAATTAAAATCTTTGGAAAATATCAATAATCAAAAAAAAAAATCGAAGTATTTTCGTTTGGTTCGATATATACACCAAGTAAGCTAACTTCATTCGTTCAAGTGCTAACTGGGGTCTATAGTTTGTTTCCCTGTCTGCCTGTTTTTTTTTTTTTTTATTTATCTATGCTAAATCCCACTTAGGTTTTCTAATGGTATATAAACCACTCGAATTTTGCACTTGTCTTGTGAATTCACGAGGCAACAAGTACACCGTAATATTTTACATCCCTTTGAAGTTAAAGGAGAGCACATCATGCCGCCAATATAAGTAAATATTTGAAGACGATTATTTACCTTCATCAACCACTGCAAACAAGCTCCCATCCCGCTGGCATTCCTAACATTGTGAATGAACTTTTTAAATCATGATATCTTTGCTGGAGCAGGAATAGGGTTCAGAAGGCTCTAAACCGCTTTGATCACAAAATTCACACAGACGGTGGAATTATTTCACCAACAAGGTACTAAAGGCAAGCCTTTGATTTCACAACATTGAGTAGTCTCGTCCTACTTGCGTTGTCAATGAAGAAGCAACTGACTAGCAATCGCTGCCAGAGAACATAATGGACCATTGGACGGAATGCTACAAGTCATGATTAATGTTCGGCATCCTGCCGCAATCATGACAAACTTTTCCCCACATTTACCACTAATCTTAAAGGGACTGTACAGTACTGGTTGAGGTAAGGGATTCATGTTTTGAACATTTCTAAGTGAGATAATGAGAAACCTCTTATGAAATTTGAAAGAGCATGTAATTTTAAGAAGGATTCAACATTTATTTGATGAAAATTGGTTTTGAAATGGCTGAGATATCAAAATAAAAAGTGATAATAATAAAAGGCGACAGGCAACAACTCTATTAGGATCTCTTTGTTTCACCTTGTTTTTGGATATCTCAGCCATTTCAAAACCGATTTTCATCAAATAAACTTTTGATACCCTTTATAGAATTGCATGCTCTTTGACATCTCATAGAGTGGTTTCTGAATATCTCGCAAAACGTTAAAAGCTAAATCCTCACCTCGACCAGAACTGTACACACCCTTTAACCCAGTATATCACCCTCCACGTCTCTCGCTATATCTCTCTCCATCCAGAGTAATACGAAATCTTATCCTAATCTTTTTCAGGACCATCATTGACATTGCAACACAGAGTTGTCTTCGATTGTAACGACAGGAAAGAATATAGACCTTCAGAGAGCAGGGTAGAGCACACAAACACAGACAAACGAGAAGATAAAAAGGCACAATTTTATATATCCATGTCCGAGGCCTGCTGTTCATCGGAGAGAAAGACAGCACGTTTTAAATATAGTCAGATCTATAATGGACAAAAAGAAATCTGTTTTAAGGTGTATATTTGAAAGTTTGTTAGCAGATTCCGCTTAGGTCTTCGACAGGGGGGGGGGGGGGGTTCGAAGAAAAATGGACCCAGATGATTAAAGATTAACGATGCTCTCCGATCAGGGCCGAGGTCTATTCAACCGCGTATAGAGATCACGAAGGATCAGACGGAATTAGTGTCCATATTATGAGCCACCCTGGGCCAATTGGCGCGCCGTGCGGCCGTGGTTTATAATACGGCATAAAAAAAAGAAAACCTGATGATAATTGCCAGTAAGTCCTTCCTGTCCAGATCTCCCTATACAGCATGCCGTGCGTCCCTCAGACTGGAATTCATTCTTCATTACATCCTTGATTACATCCAGGAAAGTCGGCAGAGCACCAAAGTTGATCTCTCATTCGGTGTGTGCTTGGGTGTCCGTATATAGATGGAACGAATTCTTCCATACTTCATTACCAGACCTGTTCTGGAGATGCGTGGGGATCAGAATCCATCTCCTTCCCGAATGCACCTTGTTCCGCAACCTTAGACAAGACATTCATTAAAAATAAAATAATCTGATCTAAGGAGCGGATAGAGAGCCTCAACCTACAATAATAATCATGGCTTCAGGATACCCCCATGGAAACCGTTGACATGTTTGAATGAAGGTTTCTGATATAATGTGTTATGTTTTAGCAACAAGACGAGAGTCTCGAAAATGCGTGAGTAGGTGCCTGGGCTCGGAGGCTTATCGCTTACTCGAATAGGATTAACTTGATGCTTATACCTAATGCTCCTCTAAACCTTAAATACTGTCGTGGCTTCGTTGAAACCGTGAAAAGAGGGCACTGACTTTGAAACCAAAGCGATGACATTCTGGAACTATATATGGGAACGAAAATAGTTCGACGGTTCGAATACTCAGAAGAATTAGTTTCCGCGTTTTGGATAACGCGCTCTTCATGAATATGGCTCTACAAGGACCAGACTAAACAATCATGGATTACATCGTTACGTAGACCACTACGCAAACTTACAATAAGATTGATTTTCTATGACATGTAGGACCTATACAGAACCTTATAACAGTCTGATATGCAGAATTAGATTCTGCAGACGCAGTTTGCTTTTCGCGGGGTATCTAAAGATGATTCATAATTGTAATTTACTATAAGCGACTCCAAGTTGGGAGTCTTCATGGCCTATGATACATCCGTTTCTATGGCATCCCTGCAGACATATACAATGAGTAAGAAGAACACACAGCATACACACACATGTACACACACATCCTACATCTCACACCACACCCACACACACACACACACACACACACACACATGAACATGTCACGCAAGTTTGCGGGCTACGTGATCGATGAGTACTCAATGAATGTAGGCGTTTGTTGGGTGACGCCAAAAGTTGAGGCCACAAAAATAAGTGAAATTTCTCTCGACAAGACTACAACAGTACAGGTTGCAAAGGACGAAAATAGCACTAGATTCGTCATGGCACAGGCGTCTGGGTCAAATTCTGTCAGAGAAAATTTCTCGATTTATTAACGACGATGATGTTTATTTCCACCATGAACCTTTATAGCGGGGTGATGGTACATTGTTTGGTTTGGGCCACTCGTCTCCTAGCCGTCCTACTCGTATAAAGTCAAGTCGTTTCAAACAATATGAAGTACATTATGCCGAGTTCTGTTTCCGTTCTCATCAATGTACGCCACCTGTTGGGCTCCGTCCAAGCGATGAGGGAGTGTACTGAAGGACCATGGTGAGCGAATGGTGACAGAAAAGTCTAGAAATATGGAAAACCGCCGACGTTCACGAAAACCACCAGGCATGATAGGGCACGAAAATGTGTAAAATTGGCAAACACGCAATGATAGAACGCACCTTGAAAATACTATACCTTATGAGCTCACCAGTCCCAATTCAGCAAGATCATTCATAATATAAATAGTGTGATCATGTATGGATAGGCCTACATGTAGGGCCTATAAAACAATATCTTGACCTGATTTGGGGATAAAGAAACAATACCTGGCTAAATTTGATACGGTGACTTCCCTGTGAAACACTTCACGCACAGTACACGAGTGCACGTAATATCAGAACAAGATATTTGTTTTCATGCTAACCTCATATTCATCGATCAAACAAACCGAACAAATCCAAACCCTTATTGGTATTAGTGCCTATCATGTTTTGTGTGCGTGTGTGTGGATGTGTGTGTGTGTGTGTGTGTGTGTGTGTGCCGTATACAAGCAAGCCTTTTGTTGCATTAAAGAAACTGTCACGACACATTGAAGTAGCGACTTTCTCTTGAAATTTAGTCACTAAAAACCTACGAAGAGAGGGCTTTAAAAAAGCGAACCCACTTTCAGGAGTAGGGCCCCCATGGAGGAAGCGACGTGTAGTGATTGTCTGTATCCTTTTGTCCGATAAAACTTCGCATCTGTCGCCAACAAGAGGAGTGACCAAGCCGATCTAAACACATGCAAACTCTGACATCTTGCAGAGAATGATATCATAGCTAAACGACCGAAGTTTTCCCCCTTATTTGTCCAACTGGTTAAATAGCTCGCTGGATGGACGTGAGTAATTTCCCTCCATACTTGTCTTTCCATGCATGCAACAGCAATGTTCGGACACAGTTGAGTTGATGTAGCAAGCAATTTGCTCCCTGATTCAAACCTTATAAAGTTAAAGTTTGATAATTATGCAATTATTATGTGTGTGTGTGTGTGTATGTAACATTAAATCATAAATAGAAACTTACTCTTCTCATCAAATTTAAGTTTCCATCAAATTAAGTTCTTATAACTCAATAAAGATTTGCTGCTAGATTATCAACCAAACACAAATGATACTGTACACAAACATGTGGGAAGATTTTTGAGCTGATAATCTCATTATCTCATCGTTTTTGCACATGACTGTGGTTGCGATCAAGATCACTCTGTAGTGAAAACATGTGAAACTTGATCATTCCATACCCTCATAACTTTCACATCCGATTTCGATGAAACCTGTGGTATTGTGTTGCACTCCTTGCACTTTGTCAAAATCAACTTGAACTCATGTTTACTTGAACTCGGCGTGGGATCGCACTTGGACATTTTTCAAAGTGTCAAGAACTACCTGTAAGATTACTCTGTATGCAGTATACCACGAAGTATTGTCACTTGCAATACTGCATGATGATCATCGTGAGTGTCATTAAGTGTTTTTTATAATCTTAGATTTCGACGGATGTCTCGAAGACAAGGTCATGGACCAACCTGCTAGCCCATCCCACTCCAGTGAAATATTGGCAGATGTGGTTTAGTGAATGTGATTGTTTATTTGAGTTTTTTTTTTTTAATTTCTCCAAAATCATCAATTACTATATGTATCCACTCTCAAACAGGTTGTAAAGCATATTACAATGAACTGTCCTTGAAAGTTGGGCATTCATTGGATATTTTGGTGGATGAGTATTGACGTCCAGGCAACAGAAAGGAAAAGTATGTAAATCAATATTGATTTGATGAGTTAACACACAGTACAGTTGGAATGAATTCTCGCGTGGACTGATACGTTCTAGCACACACCGTTTGTTTGTTTTTTTTCCCGAATAAGACCAAGTGTGTCCTTGAACGCTAGATCACATCGTTACCTGATATTGTACTTTGTGAATCAACTCATAAAGTTGTTCCTAATAGGTAAATCCAACCCATTACTATCTACTATAATAGATCCACTCTCGTTGACTCTCAGTAATGGCAGTTTATTCCTGCCAGGGTTCTTGTCAAAGAAAATTTTTGATTACTCATAATTATAACTGTAGCAAAGGTAAATAACAGACGAGTAAATATGAGCTATTAGCGTTTAACAAGGATACAAAACCAAGTTAAAGGGAAGGTAAACCCAAAGAGCAATGTGGATTGAATGAAAGCAGCAACATTAGTAGAACACATCAGTGAAAGTTTGAAGAAAATCGGACAATCGATGCAAAAGTTATGAATTTTTAAAGTTTTGGTGTTGGAACCGCTGGAATAGGAGACTACTAGAGGTTATGACGTATGAGAGGACAACAATATAAAGGAAATATAAAGAAATTTTTCACAAAATTCATTTTTCATGAAAACCACAAATTCCATCAACTTGATACTGACATATTTTAAGGGTAGCAATTATTCCCCCTGCTTTCTGAAAGCGGTTAGTCAAGAGCTCTTTCATAATGCTAGAAAAGTGAATTTTTGTTGATTTTCCTTTATATTTTCTTTATATTGCTGTCCACTCATACGTCATAACCTCTTGTAGTCTCCTCATCCAGCGGTTCCAACACCAAAACTTTAAAAATTCATAACTTTTGCATCGATTGTCCGATTTTCCTCAAACTTTCACTGATGTGTTCTGCTAATGTTGTTGCTTTCACTCAATCCACATTGCTCTTTGGGTTTACCTTCCCTTTAAAGGCATAATTTACCATTTGCAGATGAAACAAAAACCCAACACTAGTGCTTTAAAATAGTTCTAAAATGTGAGTTAGGGATAGAAACAACCACTGTAAAAATTTGAATCCATATGATCGATGTTAAGTACTGTTAAATACACAAAATGTGAACAATAGTTATAATAAGAATGCTTCCAGACTAAACCGTATACAGTTATGGTTTATTGAGAAAAATGCTGATATCTCCTCATACTTTAGGCTTTATTGCAAAAATTTTGTATGGTAGGATGTTTTGTGATACAACAGACCTACACATATGCATCAAATGTGATATCTTGAACATTTTTGAAATCACTGCTCCCAAAGGTAAACTGGACCTTTAAGGGAAGTATGTAGTCCACTCCGTATATAGCTGTAACACATGATTAAACTAGCATCTGCGATTTTTTAGCACCGAGAATTCCGTCAGAGGAGTAGATATCAAACAGGGAAGAGAAAAAGAGAAAATGTGAAAGTTAACAATACCTGTAGTTCCTTCTTCCTCTTTGAGAAGCGTACAACACGTATGAATATTTTGCAGGAAACCACTTTAGTTATGTGGCGGATAGACAATAAACTATTTCTATTGACTGCTTGCTCTTGGACGGCTAGACTGCTGTTAAAATGCAAAGTTGTGTATACTGGCAACAATTTGTCTCCCGTTCGACAGGTGTAAAAGAACTGACTTGGATGCAGGGCTGCTAATGTTCAAACATTTAGGAAGGTTCCAACACGCCAAAGCGGACTCGGGGAGCTACTTTAAACTTGTGTCTCAGATGTACCTCAATAACAGGCGAAAATAATACTCAGTTCAGGGATACTTTTTGTTCTCATGTGCATGAAAAGACATCTAAGTTTCCAGGTAGCCCCCTACAGAATCAGATAGGCAGGTCTGGTATAGCTCAAAGCGGCACATCACCAATGGTTACGAAGGCATATAATTATAGAGCCAAATAATCTTACATAATAGTATACGAATCTCTGATTTGGCCATAACTTAAAGGGACAGTACTCAATCCCATATTTTGATATCGTTTCTCAATCCCATGGGCAGTAATACACCTCATAACGATGTTTGTTTGCATTACATAGATTGATATTGCCTCATATTTTTAATTGTGATATCATTGAAGGATAACTTCCTGAGAGCTAAAATTTGCTCGAACTAGCTGTCACTGAAATAAAAGTTGTGTGCCGTGGCTCAGCTCAGAGATATGTGTTATGTCTATCTCACCTAATCTTCTGGTCTAGCAAATTAGTGACAGTATAGACGAATGGATATCTCACTGTGGGATACCTTTCTCACATCGCCGATCAAAAATTAGCATGACAAAACGCTGACACGCATGTAAAAGTTGCGTTGTCCAGCTTTTGCAAGACTTCTCTACCACCTACTCAATCCCCTTGTTGCCACCTCAGTTTGAGCTGAGCCGGGCCGAGGCGCTTCCAAAAGAAAGGCTGCGATTATGTCCGACACCTACAGGGCTTCCCAACTCACACCTACAATAGAAAGACTAAATGAAATTGTCCAGGTACGACGCTACAGTACATGCTTCTATTAGCGGGTAGGTCTCCTTCTTCTTCTTCTTCTTCTTCTTCTTCTTCTTCTTCTTCTTCTTCTTCTTCTTCTTCTTCTTCTCGGAAGACGTATAGATCAGTATTTTAATGCCGCGTGAAAGACTTTTTGGTGTGTGCAAGCAAACGTGCATTTCCTGTACATCATAGAGTCGGAGAGATAAACCTTATTTTTACTATTGTCTCTGTATCTACAGGAAGACTGCGCTTTAATTTCATGAATTTGAATAAGGCTGCGCTGGTACACTTGTACTAGTGTTTACCATAGCTCTTTAAATGTTTACTGACCGTATCTGATGGTCGTTCCTACACTGAAGGCACACAATCTTTTAGAGTACTTCTCAAACACCGTATGCACATTTTACGACTTTTTAATGTCTGTTTATTTCAACATGCTACATGGTGAGATACAGCGACCAGATCACACAGGTATGAAATACACACTCACAGACACCCACACACACATGGTCATATATATGAATATATATATATATATATATATATATATATATATATATATATATATATATATATATATATATATATATATTTAAATATATATATGTATACATGGGGGCCGATTATACTAGGGGGATATCACACACAGACGGACTATTTCTCGTTTCTTCGTTGTGCACATTCTGACCTGATGCATGCAGAAAGTAGATTATTATTCTGAATGGTGATATAGGTCCTAGCAGGGAGGTGGTTCTCTCACACCTCCCTGGTCCTAGCATGCAGAGTATAAGCGCTATACAATCGATGATGAAATCTAGATTCAGCGCGAAAGATCAGCGGACTTGTGGTATCCAAAACATGCGTTGTGAAGATGTGTTAATTCTCTTTTCTTTTCTTCTATCTTTTCTTCTTCTATCGGGAATTTTGGTGTTTAAATGGGTGTAGATTGTAGGGATTACAGCTCAAAGAGCATCAGGTGACGATTCTTTGATATCTGCGACCTTAAAAAAGTTCCACTTTTGTCGGAGATTTGCTTTCAAACCCCAAAGGCATGCAAGGCCTGCATTATTTTTTTTTCTCATAAAAGCCAGGTAATTCTGTATCGGAAAAGTTACGGACACTTTCGTGAAAAATATCAAAACAACAACAACAACAACAACAACAAAATAAATACATAAACAAACAAATAAACAGTGAAGACTGGGCTTTACATGAATACATTCCTATAGTATTACTGATTTTGATTTGAGCTTGATTGCTTACCTGCCGCGTCGAGACCCAACATCAGTATCCTCGATTCGCGATCTCCATTTATTGGGAATCTGCAGTCCACACTCAAAATATCCGATAATTTTCCCATTACGTGACCCATGGTGAGTTAATCTCTTGCTTGGTTCGACGATGACGAAGTGAAGTGAAGGCTCTGGAGAATATTTCAGAAATATTCCTTCCTAGTTCCCGTGACCTGTACACAGCTATCGAGATGGGGCTCATGAGAGCTATAAGGGTTCCCACGAATCTGCACCGCTTTTTGAAAAACTTTCCTTCGACTTCTTATACCTTCAAATACATTAGGGAAACGACACTGTTAGCGCCCCTTTCACTGTTGTGGCTATTTCTTAGACTCTTTGCCAACATTTCTGATCGCGAAAAGTCTCTGGACTGCTAAATCTGACAGCTGGACGGTCCTGGACAGAGCGGAGAAACACATTCAACCTTCAAGAGATCCACCGACTGTTTCTTGTTCAGGCAGACAGCGTGTTGGAAACAGGCAGATTTCTGAGCTTCTGCTGACCAAGTTTGGGCTCGAGCCAACCGCGGATCGGCGCAGAAATACAGCGTACCGTCAGAACTTGCATGTCAACCTTCTTCAATCACAATATAGTGGTAACCACGGCAAATGTCATTCAACCAGATGAATGCTCTGACCAGAGCATTTAAAAAAAGATTACTTCGGAGCTAACGGTTTATACTACAGCACGCACCGCTAAGTATATCCGACAGGTTAAAAACTTCTGTAGCCGTGTGCGGTACGAACTGAACGTCTCTCTAGTCAATCAGATTTCGCCGTGCTTCCGAGCGGGGAAAAAAAAAAGATCTACCTGTCTGCACGTTCCGTTGTAACAGCTTGCGAGAGTCGTGTGGAGTGGTACGGTTCGGTGCTCGGGCTTAGCTGTATATAAGTAATCCTGGATTTAGGTAGGCCGCGTTTCGGCGGAGCCCACGCTCGGTTGCGAAATACATCAACATGACCCCACAGGCAACATGTATCACTTCCGTTTCGGAATATCTGAGATAGAAAACCGAGATGCAACGTTTATTTAGTGAAAAGATGAGTTCTATTTCCACAGTGCACAGAGGGATAATGACATAAAATAGAGTGCGTCATGATTATGCTTGGGCTTAGGTGGTCAGGGCTTTGCAGTTTTCTCATGCACAAAATTATTGAAACCCCCTCCATGATTCCACATATCTACACTTACAACAGGCCTAACATTACAAGGGCTGTTAACTATGATTACGTGAACTACCGCCATCATGTCTAAACAATGTTCCTTCATATATTTTGAGGCGCATGCGTACAACTTACAGCCCATCATCGCAGTATAATCATTTCCTTGCTGTCGAAGATCATAACTACATAATAGAAATCTCTGTCTAAATCTGACATGCAGTTATAACAATCCTAAAATAATAGAGACTTCCGTAAGGTTAAGGAAACCCACACGCACACACACAAATATTGAAAAGAATTATCAACCATATCTGATGGATAACACATAATACACAAGTAACTAACCAGTATATGTTCTTATTCTCTTCAGTTTTCCTGCTTGTCTTAATCAACGATACAAGCTGACCTTCGTGATGCAGAACCCTGCTGTAGATATATTGTTTCTCTATATTCAGATCTGATTTCTTCAAATGTCATTACAACGTCTACAGGTGTCTGGAGTCTCTTCAGCAAAAGACCTTCAGATGAAATGACACCTATTCATCCAGTTATATTAGTAGTATACGCGCCCTAGCAGCAGTACATTGTTGTAATACTATGTAGCAGAAGTAGGCCTAAAATAGTCTGGTAGTAGTATAGTAATAATAATACTGCAATTATTCACTCAGGGACACTCATTCAGTGTAAATGGCTGCTCTCTCCAAAGCCTTGATATCATAATTAAATTCACTAGCCAAATATTGATTTTTCATTCGTCAGAAAGGTTTCGTTGCGGGTTTTCTTTTCTTTTCTTTTTCAAATCTCTCAGTTGGTGTTGTCCAACCATGTCTGCACATGTATATGTAGTGCAGGGAACAAGGTGAAACAGTGATGATGAAAACGATCTTTCTTACCAAAAACAACCTCTGGATTTTTCTCTGTGGTCACGACATTCCATTCTTAATGGATCTAAAGACATATAATGGCTGCGAGAGTCTTGCCAGATTGTAGAGTAAACGTTCGTCCTTCACTGCAGAACTCTTCACACCCAGTTTCTAGCGATCAGCACAGTTTCCTTTGCTTTGACCAGTAGGGGGCGTTCTCTTTCAATTTTTCTATTCATACATTAACTTACAAAATCGGAGGCGTGATGGTCGTATACCTGCGTCCAGTGTAATTCTCATTTCAAACTCCAATGTGGTGTTGCACGGAAGTCGAGTTGCGATCAATTACAAATCTGTCTATCACAAACTTTGTAATAGATAGATCAATAGCAACTTGCAATCAATACATGCAGGATTTGCGATTGATTTGGGGGAGTTGCAATAGATTGCAACTTTCTTGCAACACCCCCGAGACTCACTATCATAACAGGGCGACAGGAAAGCATTTTGTTAAGATTGTATACATTACATTCTGTGTTTTTGTTTTATCTTGATCTCTGATTAAGGACTCTACATTTCACAAAATATGCTCTTAAGTGGGTTCCCACATTTTTCGCTGAAGACGATTATTTTGCTAGACCGTGGATGTACTCGGCCTAAACAAGCCTTATACCTCCTTGGGCAGACCGTCATTAGAAACAAAAACAAACAAACAAACAGACAGACAAACAAATAAATAAAAAAGCAGGTTACTAGTAGTGCATTCTTTCTAATAAATATAAACACAGTGCTGTATCAACAATCATCTCATTTTGATTTCCATGTCCTGTGCTTCAGTTGATTCGAGATGGAATAAAGTAGAACAGTATGGGTCCTGCAATATAATGTGCTAAGGGTCCGTACTGTAATAACGAGATTCGGGTGATCATACACACATTGACGAGACGCGCAGTTGCCAGTTCCACATCCTTGCTGATACCAAAGGTAAGTAAAAGGTGAGAGAATTTATCCGCCCATGGCGGGATTGTCTCGTGTCTTCTGCAGATGACACAACATCCTCATGCACATGGGATAACGCGCTCTATTTTTGCTCCCCCCCCCCCTTTGCTGGTATAGGTGTCTAATAAAACGCGTCCATCTCCACGCTCTTTTTCTCAGAGTTCTCAAAATTAGATAGGAACGTAATGTTCTGTATTTCCCTGTTCTTCTTCACACTTTTTCCTACAGTATGTGCATTTGATTAAAAAAACCCACACAATCCATCCTCATACTCTGTTTCCATGAGATGTGTTCTTCGATTTAACTTCGAACGTAAATATAGAACACGATGTTGAATATCATCAGACTAACCGTACTGTTGAATTATTCTGTTTGCTTGAGGCGCTGATGCTTGTACTATTAAGAAAATAATTATCCGATTGAATTCAACTGTTTGCAAGTATCTATTACACGTCATTCCGTCAATAGACACATTTACCGACATTACGCAAGACTGGAATGCTCCTCAAATGTATCGTTGTAATAATACATTTACGCCCATCAGTAATCCCCTGGATATTCATTTCAGAAGTTGAAGATATCCTTAGGTGTTATCTTTATTCCTTGTGTTGCCAAACAGGTGAACGAGGTTTTAACAAGAAAGAAATAACGGTGAGACGACAAAATAAATAAAAGCATTATGTAGACATGAAACCACACGCTTTATCTAAATCTGCAATCCATGTTCGCTCATGACATTATAACTGTATTTGTTTTCTCTTTGGGTCTTTTTTTATCTTTTTTTTTCCGGGCAGCTTTTTCTCTACAGTCAATATCAACCATTATTTATCACTATCTCACCGTCTTCCCTGATTTGAATTCAGTTTTTAGCATTCGTCATTCACTACTTCACCTTACCGTCCAATTTCTATTTTGGTATGTTTATCTCTCTTGCATCTCTAGCTCACATCAGATGTAACGTCACTAAAAAAAAAAAAAAAAAAAAAAAAAAAAAAAAAAAAAAAAAAAAAAGCGGTGTTCTTTTTGATTGCCTATAATGAAAGAATAACATGTAATTTCGTTATTTCTCTGTCTCGGTGGAGGTTTATCTAAGTACAGTGTATTCTGTTTGTTTCCAATCACACTAGATTAATGGGTCTCATACACCCATTATTATTATTGTGTTTTGTTCTGCGTAAAACAAATTTCACCGAATGAAATTTTGATAGAAATTAGCAATCTCTTATTCAAGGAAGAATATCCAGTACTATACGTCACCTAACCTATTGCACAGACATGTGATGAGCTTGCATCTTACTTTGGAACCTATCCTTGATCTAAAGGGAAAATAGAAGAAAAAAAGTTGAATGAACTCTCATACTATAATCGTGCACACGCACAGCTGATCTGCTTTTTGTATTCTCTTCTCTTTTGTCGTAGAAAGTCACCAAAGGTCGTACGTAAGTTAAATATATTATGTATATATATATATATATATATATATATATATATATATATATATATATATATATATAACCCTCTACTCTCCCGCCCCAGCTCACCACCCTGGGCTGATGGGGCTACCAGAGGCAGGGGATGGCTGGGCTAGCGCCCGGTCTGTAAGACGCGAGGGGATTTGGTTAGTGCACTCGTATTAGCAGACACACCTGCCACATCATCATCAATTATTAAGCAAATTAAGGACAAAAATTAAAAACGACGTTACATCAAATTCATAAAGTTAATTGCCTTTATTCCAGGGGAAAATCTCCTCTTGTTCAATCAATTTCCACCAATGATTACTTGACACTGGCGATTCAAACGTTATTATACAATTTAAACGGGCATGCGCATTATTACAATCTCATCTCGGTTATTGTACTTACATACAGCTTCGGGTGCAAGTGCAAGGGGGGGGGGGGTTAATTGGGAAGGGATATTGTCCGGGGATAACTGCAATCATTTACGGAAGTCCTCCTTCGCTCAGTCCTTATCGCTGGCGCTACTTCGCTGGTGGCTGCATTCGTCGCCTTCGACCCGTACCGCTTCCGTCGCGCCGGTGGCTCGCCGCAGCATCTCCCCGACGGCTGGTATACGGCTGTGTCGATCTGGCTGTCTGGGCTCCGCTTCACCTTCTCCTCGGCCTCCTCGGGATATTAGTGGGCATCAGGGGTGGGTGGTGTGCACAGTTCACAATCAACTTTTACACGTCAAACTCGTCGGACAGTGGCACGGACAGG
Organism: Diadema setosum; assembly: GCF_964275005.1. Classification (NCBI taxonomy): domain Eukaryota; kingdom Metazoa; phylum Echinodermata; class Echinoidea; order Diadematoida; family Diadematidae; genus Diadema; species Diadema setosum. Next base: position 22,446,364 of record NC_092685.1, read on the forward strand.
CGTTCCCATTCGAATCAAATTCCGATTTTCCGCCAATTGCATTGTCATTCGAAATTACTAGCCGTTCCCCACGTCAGAATTTCAAGTTCGGCCCACGGCACTATATATTAATAAATGGTCTGGCAGAGATCAATCAATGTTCAGGACGACACACCACTATAATTCAATTCAGTCCACCTGTGTGTTGCCAACTCGGTCTTTCCCCACAACGTTCAGAAGGAAATTATGCCACCGGGCTACATCTTCAAATCTGCTACTCTGAGGACTTCATCTTCGCTAAACTTTAAATATCTGGCAGAGTTCTCTCCCGAACCGGGCAAAAGTTCTTGCCAAAATTGCTCGCAGAAGTTCTCTCCAAAAAATGTGTGCAGAAGTCTGGGCGGAATTTCCCCAAAAGTGGGTGCCGAAAATTCCGTCCAAAAAAATCTGTCTCTCTCCCTACAATGCATGCTCTTTTGAACTAACCCTTAAATCCCTCCTGCAATTCTATTATCCAGTCATTTTAATTAATTTCTCCCACCTGAATTATTGACAACCCTCTTTCGACCAATCCGCTTACCTGTCCCCAACTTGACCCTCTCCTCTCACCTGCGTAACCTACCTGCGTCTCGAACCCAACCTGACACTCTCCCTTCCTCCTATTATTTATAAAACAAAACCTGGCTTCGCTACGAGCCCTTTAACTTACTCCTCCAGTAGGATTCCCGATTTAACTCTCACTACCACAATATTCTCGTTTAACACCTCAACTCCTTGTCAAACATATACTCCTAACATCCTGCCGGCTCTCAGCGAGCGTGCAATGGAGCAAATCGTATGGATCCAAAATTGCAGGGTAAATGGAGCCACAATTGCACGGATGATGACGTCATAGTGAAATGGGCCGAATGATCAATGTTAAAAAAACCAATCAAATGACAAGGATCTCTTCAGGCGTTATATAAATATAAATAAATATATATATATATATATATATATATATATATATATATATATATATATATATTGAAACAAGGAACAGAAAACTGACCAGAAACGAGCAAAGAGAATTAAGGGTTTGGGACGAACACCGATCTAGGGCTTTCAATAGCTCAGTCGGTAGAGCACCGGTCTAGTAATCCGAAGGTCTCGGGTTCGAATCCCGATGAAGACCCATTTTCTTTGCTCAAAGTTTTCGCTATATATATATATATATATATATATATATATATATATATATATATATATATATATATATATTATAAGTATATAGAGCTATATGTTAAACATGGGTCTAGGGCAATTACCCCAGACCCTTCCCTGACCTAGAATCCTAATCCTAACACTAACCCTGATTTCTAATCTTTACTCAAACCTTATCACTAACCAATATTTGGCAGGGGGTAATTGTCCGCGGGGGGTAATTGCCCTGATACGATTGAACATGTCTTTTTTTTTCGACTAAAATTTACATATACGACCATGCCCTTGAAGCCTATTTCCTTTCTCACTTCACGCAGCATAAGGTTTATCCTTGAGAAAGGTTTGTGTTGCCAAACAGGTGAACGAGGTTTTAACAAGAAAGAAATAAAGGTGTGACGACAAAACAAATAAAGGCATTATGTAGACATGAAACCACACGCTTTATCTAAATCTGCAATCCATGTTAGCTCATGATATACAACTGTATTTATTTTCTCTTTGGGTCTTTTTTATCTTCTTTTTATTCCAGGCAGCTTTTTTCTCTACACCAAATAATTTGACACTGTTCTGTCAAATTGCAGTTCTTTTTGAAACCTTTCAATACTATCATGATGATAAAGAAACGAGATGCTCAGATATCTTGAATGAATTAAAAACAAAAATGTCAATAAGAATGACAGATAATACGACGACACAATATACCGTGTATGTACAACGTAATATTTATTCATCATTAACAATATGTAACATGATTATATAACTGTAAATTTCGTAAATATGCATTTTCAATTATTTCACAATGTCATAGATTCCCACAAGCATGAACACGATGAACTCATGATCGATGACGTCAACAACAGCTGTTATTACGTCCGACGCAATAAAAAATAACAAAAACTGCCTCTAGCCTTCATCACACGCGGATTTGAATGCGGAATACGTTATACCAGGTATTTTCTATTCAGATCTTTGGCAATCTAGAGAGCATTTGTCTAGATATTCATGTATTCAATCCAATTCAGTTCAATTTCGTGTATGGTTGTTCATGGTCACCAAGAGCAGAGAGATTAAAAAAAAAAAAGGAATGAACTCGAATAATGTAGTCCCATAAGCCAGTTTGGAGTTACATTCGCCCGACTGACCCTTTTTTTCCCCCAGTCAGTTAGGGGCAATTCCCTCGTTTTCAGAGCGACATAATGCCTAAGCTTTTCGCAACAATTTATGAGATTCATCAATCTTGTTCAAATAAAGAATGAACTTGCATAGACCAGATGACCAGAATGATCCGTTGGGAAAGCACTTGGGATAGCATCCAGTTCATTATTTTGCATTGAATTGAATCTTTTTATTGGTATTGCCAAATACCACTTTTAATGTCAGGCGAATATACTGGCAAGCAATCTTTATAAGGATTACATGAATAATCATTACATCACAGATGTTCATCCCAGTGAATTTAAAAACCAACCTGCTTTCCAATTTATTGGAAAAACACATCTACACTTCGGCTGTAGAGGGCGGTAAACGTTTTGTTCAGTTTCTCACTTGATTAGTACTACTGTCAATCTTAGCTCTAATAAACGCCAGAAGCACAGAGATATAAATAAGCATGGCCTCACTTCAGATTTTCTCTCACCTCCCTTTTCAGATGCTAGATTTAAAGTAAATTCATACAACGGCTGACATTAAAAGATACACAAACAGGGTTGCCCCCTCTGATCTTCCCAAGCTAGAAAATGATATTATATTGCGCATAATAATGCAATGTCAATATACATGTTTTACGCACCACCTAGACAAACAGGTGCTGTTTGACATGAATTTTAAGAAAGATTATAGTTTTACGAGAAATGAGAATACACGTATTTGCTCCTTCTTCCCATATGTATGACAATAATCTTAACTTTATACAATCATTAGCAAAGCATGTATACATTTATCATAACTTTTGTCTATCACATTAATTCATAATAAAGAAATTCTTATGTGCAGCTACACTTAGTGCAGCTGAGCCCAGCTGTTCAAATCGACCTAAATACGACAGCTTTAAATGAGCTTGAAATTATTGCTTTTGCAATATCATTTTGAAAATGAAGACACTGCTTTAAAATGTTGCTTGACTTTGAAATCAAGAGAGAGACAGAGAGAGGGGGAGAAAACTAGCATGTGAGGTTACTGCCTGCATTTTGGAGGAGTCGTGATATTTTTATTTTTGTATTGTGACTTTCTTTATGCCTTATTTTGCCGCGTCATATCACCACTCATACGATTTGGTCTGCTCTTGAAGAATTTACGTATCACTGGAACCATGAGCGTTAAAGTGGCTTTCTTAGTCAATCATAGAATAAATACTATTAGACGATCATCCTAGACGTTAAAATACCAGACCTGCTGTGAAGAGTGAAAGAGTGACGCGTCTAGGGTATGCCGTCACAGACATTTCCTGATTATCCACTTTATACAACGTATATAAAGTATGTAATAACATGTGAATCTACATTGTGTTTATCTTATTGTATTTATTCATAAGCATATATGTTTGTTATCCATCATACAAATTTTCCTAGTGGAGTCTGCCATATACTTCACCCGGTATTTCTGCGATTTTTTGTTGTCAAAATCTTGACTTAAAATCCAGAAAATGGCAAATGTCTGTCTTTTTTTGGTCCCTTTAATGTATGGTGGCGTTCATCGCGTGCAAATATCGTGCATTCACCTGACTTCTCCTCTTTATCAATGAAGTCGCGGTCATCAGCGCTGCTCCAAAGTCACTATTGTCCTTCCATTCGTTTTCCAGAAAGTAAACAGCAAAAGCTGCTGACAAGACTAGTATGAAAGGATGCCTGGCAATGTACCAATCATATCCATACAGACTCTGAAGAATACTGATTATGAAGTCGTGACAAGCCTGGTGACTGGTTCCAAACTGACCATCGTAGAACGTCCATCGCAATGTTTGTGCAATCTACATTACACACACATCAAGTTGCCCATGGTATTCGATGATCGATCATACGTTCACATTATATCGAAGAAATGCGATGACGCAATTACGTTCATTGTTGCTCCAACAGCAAAGTCAAACATGCCTTTCACCCTTTCGGTGCCAATCAGTCAGATTTGCATAAATTTCACACACAAACCTATGAGAAGGTAATGTAATGTGGCACGCAGAGGGTTAGGACAGGAAGTCGCTTTCGCCTATTGGCAACGACAGTGTTGTTTAGCGCCGAGCAGACTCAACAAGCAGTGTCACATCGATTGCCGACAGGCAAGGTGGACCGAACGCCACCCGGACGGCAAGACGGGAGGGCAAAATGGGCGCCAAGAGAGATCCAGTCGATCATGACGCTGCTTGATCCTTCTTCATGTTATCCTTCTTAAACTGTTTCACCATCTTGGCGATGGCGTTCATGCCCTCGTAGAGGCCCTCACCCGTGATCGCCGACGTCGGCTGGATGTGCCACGGGTTCTTGGTGATGCTTCTCAGATCGAGAGTGTCTGCCAATCTTTGTACAGGCTCGGCTTCTACCAGAAAAAACAGTGGGAAAAAACATACACATAATATTAAGCTATGACAATTTAGGGTCTTATATTGTGCTTTGGTGATTTAAACGGGAAATCCCGTCCAAATATAAGTTAGTCTGGTAAGAAAGAGTAAAATATTTCTAGTTCAACTGTATGATTTTGATAAAAATCGGATGAAAAATAAGGAAGTTATGACATTTTGAAGCTTCGCTACTTTTTCGGGAAAAAGTTCTTGAACGTTCAATATGAATATGCAATGAGCAAGTGAGCATGTCATCCCCTCACAACTTGCCATATAGTTTGTACATAAACTTTTGAAATTTCCAATTTTTTATTCAAACGCAATTATGCCCGAGGCTCAAATCCTCGTATATCTAACTGATCACTATTCTGAAGTTACTCAATCAGGAATAACATCATGTTTCAGACTTCAAGCTACGGTCACGAAGGTTCGTACGAATGTCACTGTTCGTACGAATTCTGGAGTTCCTAGAGATTCGTAGATGGGACACAGATTCTTACCGCCTTCTTACGAATTTCGTACGAACGCTGATTAATTCGCAAGAACAACTTAAGACCTTTTAGAGAAACGAAATGATTTTCAGTTATACAATGACACTAGAATTCGTACTTCTTTCGACTGTTCGAAGGAATGCCTTGAGTTATTCTTTCGTTAGACTTACGGCCATCTTACGACTTCTTTTGTCGTAAGATGGTCGCGATACTTGCAACTCACGGCACTCTCAAATCATTCGTAAGAAGATTTTACGATTTTTTGTACATTTTGTCCTCTTCCTCGTAATCTTTTACCGCTTCCTCCCTGTCACTTCGGATGTCCATCATCTTTTGAGGTTGTTGATCCAACTCTCCCCCTCTCGCACTTCCTCCTCATCTCCCTCCTTTCTTTTCTTCCCCTTCCCCCTTTGATTGCCTTCCCTTTTGGTCCCATATTTAACAGAGATTCTTTCTGGTCGAACGCCTAGAACAGAGTGAGGATTTGAACTTCGCGCGTTTGGCTTTATATCCCCTAAAACTCAACAGTTGCACAAATTGTGTACCTACGCCTTACGAGTCCCTGACGAGCGGCCTACAAACTCGAAGAGTTGTTCGTAAGAACACCGTACGAATCTACGTTCGTAAGGCATTCTCACGAAAGACGTAAGAGTCCTCTATGAACGACTTAAGGCGTATTTACAATCATCGTAAGAATTTAAGGCTTCTAGAATTGTCTCTCGACCCTACAAAATCTTGCGTAGTTCTTACAATGTTTGTACGACGTTCGTACGGCCGCCTTACGAAGAGACGGTTTCGTAAGAAGTTAAAAAAAATCTTGGACAAGACCATCGACCAGGCTACGAACTTACGAAAGTCTACGAAGGGTCTACGAAAGCTGATTTCGCACTGCCTTCTTAAGAAGATCTTACGAAATTGTCTAAAAATCGTTCGTAGCAGTTCTTAATGGTATTTGTGACCGAGCCATCAATGACAGAAACATAAACTTTTTGTTTGTTTGAACACAATCAATGGAAAATTGTGGTTATGACATTGTTAGCTCACTAATTTGCATATTCATATTCATTGTACAAGAACTGTTTTGTGGAAGTTAGCAAAACTTCAAAATGTCATAACTTCCATATTTTTCATCCGATTTTAGTCAAATTTTACCGTTGAACTCGTAAGATTTTACTCTGTTTTATCAGACTAAGTGTTATTTGGAGTGGATTTCCCCTTTAACATGAGTTTCAGCCGAACCGCAACTTTATTGATTCCGTCTTTCAATAGTCATTGCAGGTAATATATTCATGATCTGGCCATGCCAAAATCGGGTAATATGAAACATATAGATTATCATGTTAATTCTAAAAGAAAGAGAAAGAGGGAGAGAGGGAGGGAGAGAGAGAGAGAGAAGAAAGAAAAAAGAGGGGGAGATAAAAGTTGTACTAATAGTTTTCTGGCTCTTCGAGATTTATGCAAACGTATATAAACGTGGGGATTTTCTCCTTCCCTTTCATTTCCATTTTATTGTAATCAAATTAAAGTTGGGGATGTGTTATCATCAAATATATTGCAATTTGCACTTGTATTTGCATCAATTTTCTCCTGCCAATGCTGAATCATTCACACCATGTACATGATTATTGTACAATCGATAATTTGACTGAGTAGTTTTCCATGCGACGTGTGTGGGACCTATATAGCTCTGGTAAATATGAATCTTGATCGCGAACGAAAGTGTTGTGTCATGGGCATTGCTGATCGCCACGTGACCACCGGCCTCAGAGGTGTGCCATGAACAAGTTTATTTATGCCTTCCATGCAGCGTAATATAACTACCGGTATAGATGTAGCCTACGTGTCAGAGAGTGAAACTAAAAGTGTGAAAATTAGCAAATTACAAATGAGCAGGCATTGAATTATAGGTGCTGATGTCATTACTACTCTCAAACTGCTAGTGCTACTACTACTACTACCACTACTAATACTGCCACTGCTACTACTACTACTACTACTACTACTACCACTACTACTACCACTACTACCACTTCTTCTACTACTATTTCTCCAGCTACTACTATAGGTTTTCCCATCCATTTTCGCACTTTTGTCATTCAATTTCAAAGATTTATTATTCAATTTCGTCCCGAGAAGCAGGTGGAACGCAAATCCTAACTTCAATTTCGTCAATTGTCATTGTAATTCGTTTTTCGTCAAACATTTTCGAAGACATAGCATTCAGAATAGTCAACTGTCATTCAAATTCGTCCCTCCCGCTGACGGATCGCAGAATGTGAAGATCAAATTCGTCTTTGTTCACACGATTTCATGAATTTTTCATTCAAATTAGTCAGATATTGTCGATTCTTTATTTTGATGGTTAACCAACTTTAAGCCGACATATTTTTACTTTCTCTCGTAAACTGTATCGTTACACATTATTCTCTAACCATTTGCTTTAACAATACACACGAAAAACAAGACTGCCAACGAAAATGATTGAAGGATAAACGACAGTCAAAATTCATAACCCGCAGGACAGTATATCAGTGTCACATTTTGAACTTTAACTCGTAATGTTCAGGTTTTCGCATCATAATGCATGAAGCAAAGCTTAAATTTTGTACCCTGGAAAGCAGTAAAGATAATTATGTTATCCATTCTTTGACATTAAACAGGCGACAATTCTACACTTAAATTTTGTCTTTGATCATGTTTGCCAAGAAATCGTTTGTCAGTGTTTTCGTTTGCGAGACGGTATACGTCTGTTTGAACATGTTGTATCAGTGTGTAATCGGATTGCTTGTGTGTGTGTCTGTATCTGTGTGTGTGTGGGGGGGGGGCACTTGTGTGTATGTTAACTCCTGAATGTAAAATGTGAAAGGTTACAGGAAAAAAAAAAAACAATACATGAATGACTGGAAAATCACACCGGGTAGAGATATGAGACGAATATGAATGAAAATTTAACGAAAATGATTGACAAAAGACGAAATCGATCCTGCTGTTTTGAGTGCTGCGAGTGAGACTGACGAATTTGAACTGTAAATGACGAAAATGTATGCCAAATGACTAAATTGAATGGACTTTATTTGAAAATGAACGACGAAAGACGAATTTGAAAGTAAGATTGGCCTACTCCCGACATTCCGCGACGAAATTGAAGTAAAAATTTGTGAAATTGAATGAAAAAAGTTTGAAAATGAATGGGAAAACCTATACTACTACTGATAATAATGATTATTATTGTTATTATCATTATTATCAATATTATCATCGTCATTATAATGATGATGACGATGATGATTACCATTATCATTATTATTATTATTATCGTTATTATTACTATTATCATTATTATTATTATTATTATTATTATTATTATTATTATTATTATTACTATTATTATTATTGATGTAGCTGATGTCATTATTACTCTTTTTTATTGGCATCATGCTCACGTATATGAATTCTTTGCTTTGTATTTTATTTTTCAGACTGAAAACAATAATAGACAGGAAAGGCAGTCAGTTCGACCATTCCCTTTCTTGTAAGAAGATATTCAAGGTGGTTATGATAGACAGGACATGTCTGACCTCCTCTCTGTTACGTCATATCCACTTCCTCTACCTGTAACCTACTACAACTGTACCTGTATTCTTATTCATGTCCGACAAAGAACGAAATATCAGGTATACAACTCTGCCTGTTGTTGGTTTGTTTGTTTGCTTTTTGCTCATTCCTCCGATCCCTACGTAACTGATTCATTCGAAGAAATTAAACTCAGATAAGTGTCAAACTCATTTGTGTCACCACCTGCCTAAATACTGCGAACACCAGTGAGCAAGTTTCCCCCAGTGATTTCACTGGTCTGTAAATACCACAAAGTTGAGAGGTAAAATTGAATTTATTCCAATGATCTAGTTAATTCGGCTAGTGAATTGGTTGCCTGGGTCCCCGACAGGAAATGCGGCCTGATATTGTCACGACACTTGGACAACGACGATATACCGGTCACTCTATGCACATGTGATGTAGATAAAACATTCTAAAACTTTCGGACCATCACCTAATTCCTCCACCGAGTGAAATTTGGCCGCCCACAAAATAATAATACACGTCATTCTTCTTTGTTTTCGGCGTTATTTATAAATGATGTTTTGTTTTCTTTGGGTGCTTATACTGTCTGCCAGATGTGCTAATGAATTATCCCTCACCCCCACCCTAAAAAAAAGAAAACAAAAAAGTAAAAGAAGAAGAGAAGAAGAAGAAGAAGAAGAAGAAGAAGAAAAAGAAAAAGAAGAAGAAGAAAAAGAAGAAGAAGAAGAAGAAGAAGAAGAAGAAGAAGAAGAAAAAGAAGAAAAGAAAGCATACAGTGGATTTAAAAAAAAAAAAAAAATCACGCACTTATTATCGTACGCGCCTGAAACAGTGAAATGGTGTAATTCCTTGGAGAAATAACACGAAGTCATGACCAGATGCCTTAGTATCCAACTTGGCAGAAAATATATTATAAGATTCAGTTTGGTAAATGCATAACACATTTATAAGACAATTTTATAAGACAATTCCAGTGGCTTTGCATTTAGAGGTGAAAACGCTCCATGGGTTAATGTGACTACACACTGTGATCTCCCGGCATCTTAAAACTTGTATGATTCTCCAGAGGAATTATGGGGTCGCTGTGGCATAGTGGATAAGACTCCAGACTCCCGAGAAGAGGAGCCGAGTTCGAATCCCGTCCAGTCCTTGCACTAGATGTTTTACCCACCATGTCCCTTTCGACCCAGGTGTATAAATGGATACCTGGCAACGCTAGGGTAATAATAATTGCAGGGCCCTCTGGTAGAGCAGCGGTAACACTGAAGAGGCTACCCTGGGTCGAGACTTTATCATTATAATGACATTGGTAGACGGGACAGGACAAAATACAATGGTACTCTGTAACCATCGTTATCAGCTTCATAATGTTTGAATTTCGGTGGCTGCAAAGCAGAATATAGATTTCCATTCTACATTGTTCTTGGGAAGGTCCTAGTCCGGTCAGTCCTCCCCCACCCTCCCTCCCCCTGCCCCCCCCCCCCCCCCCCCGAAAAAAAAAAAAAAAATCTGCGACAGGCCATTCCCTTCCCATGTCCAGCCTCCCAAAGTTCTAGTTCAGCCAACATTTTCGACGCTGTGTGATCTAAAAAGGGTCGCTCGGAATGGATAGGGTATCAATTATTACCAGCCATGTCCTGTTTGTTGGCCAGAATAAGTAGCGGCGTGCCGTCCAGTATGTCGCTCGATCTCAACATGTTGAAGAGCTCCTCTCGCGCGTCCAAAAACCGCATCTGGTCAGCGCTGTCGATGACGAAGATGATGCCTGAACAAAAGAAAATCATAGTTATAAAAAATAGCATGAATATGAATTCACATAATAAACATACACAGGAGGGAGAGATAGAGAGAATACACGTACAATATGTTAGTGATCTCACCGGAGTCTACAGTCGTATTGATTGGTCAAATCCTTTCTTTCTTTTCTTTCTTTTTTTTTTTTTGTGCCTTTGACAAAAGACCTAGAACTCCGCTAACCTGGAAACATCTAAGTACTGACCTAGAATCCTAAATAAAATGACCGTGTTAAAGGGACTGTACAGTACTGGTTGAAGTAAGGATTCATGTTTTGAACATTCCTAAGTGAGATAATGAAAAGCCTCTTATGAAATATGAAAGAGCATGTAATTTTAAGAAGGATTCAACGTTTATTTGATGAAAATTGGTTTTCAAATGGCTGAGATATCCAAGAAAGTGCTAATAATAAAAGGCGACATGCCCCAACTTTATTAGTATCTCTTTGTTTCACCTTGTTTTTGGATATCTCAGCCATTTCAAAACCGATTTTCATCGAATAAACTTTTGATACCCCTTAGAACTTCATGCTCTTTGACATCTCAGAGTGGTTTCTGAATATCTCACAAAACGTTAAAAGCTGAATCTTCACCTCGACCAGAACTGTACATACCCTTTAACTCGAACACTGTAACTGGATGATGAGTGCTGCGATATTAATACTATACAGGGTGTATAAAAAAAGGTAATCCAACTTTGGAGGGGTACAATTTTATAATTGTCAGCTATGGAGAGCGCAATATTAGCTGTGAGGAAAGGGGAACTCTTCTTTTTTCCATTGATACCATTGTCATATTTTCCCGGTACACGCGGTTCAATGAACAGTGTCTGGGCATTAGCATTGATACTTTATTTTTATTTTTTATTTTTTCCCGACCTGCGTATCTCAAAATAACTACATGTATATATTCTCTACAAATGACTTAAATATCTATATTAAATACAATAGCTATTAAAAAAAAACTTTTGGAATAATATATTGTTTACTCATTATTTATCTAGTGATCCCACGTCCCACAAGCTTTGCTTTTTAGTGGATCACTATTTTCCATAATCGAATTTACTTTCCGAACACCCACGAAGTATATATGCATTGTTCCTCCTAATTATTGTATATATATATATATATATGTTGTTATATAATTTATCTCGTATACAATCTTTTGCAAATGTTTGAACAATATCATTTCATGACATGTATACTTTGTATATGTTGATTTCGTTGATTGGAAATAAACTATGATTGAATTGAATTGGAATTACCTAATTATTTTGACTAAAAAAAATGTCATGCATGACTAGGAAAATGAACTTTAAAGACAACAATGACAAATTGCACTTTTTCCAAGTTCGCGTGTTATTGTGAAGGAACAATGCATGTCTCATTGCATGGATGAGATCTGCCAATGAAAGTGGCCAAATAGGAAAGCCTGTACGAATGCAGGTTTATGTTTAGGGTTTGTGTTTAGGGTTTCTCCTACATGGTCCATAACCTTTAACATGGCCACCTGTCCAACAACCCACACATTACCCACACAGTCCATTTTCTCTGTTCATATTCAAAACACAGTTCGCAGCGACAAACCATGTCTTGAATATCAGATGAAGAGAGAAAAATGAATAATGGTTTACCCTTTATGGGAAATACCAAGTTACCGACAAAAAGGCCATGTCGAAGGTTATGAACCATAAAAGGTTGGACGAAACCCTAAATACGAACTTGCAGTCGTGCAGGCTGGCTTGATGATTTGACCACTTTCAATGACAAATCTCATCCATGCAGTGAGACATGTATTGTTCCTTCACAATAACACGCAAACTTGGAAAAAATGCAATTTGTCATTGTTGTCTTAAAAGTTCATGTGCTCAGTCATGCATGACATTTATCAACATAATTAGGTATCAATGGAAAGAGGAAGAGTTCTCCTTTACTCACAACCAACATTGCGCTCTCCATAGCTCACAATTTTCCCAGCCCTCCAAAGTTGGATTACCTTTTTTTTTTTTTTTTTTTTTTGATACGCACTGTATATGAGATTTACCCATAAACCTGTACCTATCTTACTCCCAATATAACAGTAACTCGGTCGAGTTGCGTCGCCATAGATTACTAGGTAAAAATCTGGAATGAAAATGGCCTCTCTGCTCCACTTGTAATGGAGCTGCAGATAATCATAATGAATGTATCCTATGTAGTTACTATATGGCGTTATGCGAGTTCAAAAACCTACATCGTCCGATGCCTTTATTGCTCTTAGAGTTTTAGAATATTACCGCGTAATTTTTTGAGATGGTTGTTCTATCGCTAGTGCTTGTAAGAGGAGTTTGATATGGTAGAATTTTGCGGGAAGTGAAACTGACCCAATTTCTCACCGCCTATATAATTTAAGCATGCACACTTTAATTATGCGCTTAAATAACCATGTCGTTAAACATCCACACTCCTGGTGGATGCTTGAACATGTTCTAATTTTACCCGTATAACTGTGCCATGTTAAATGTGGCAGCAATATTAATAGAAGTAATGTACGTTTGATTTCACACTGCATGCTACTGCACTCTGATGCAATATCTGTGGACTGAACATCCTATAAATACGTTTTGCTTTCTGGGAATCATTCTTAACCCTTTCGGTGCAATGAACTTTGGACAGTGTGTATAGGTAAACCATGATATGATATGATTTTCTGTGCCAGTTGGCACTTACAGACTTCACGAAGGCCTGATGATGAGTAATTAATGGAGACAATGAGAGATTGTTCAAATTTATCATGATCGATCAGTTTCTTCCCCCTATATGGCGTAGCTACAATGTATTTGAGAGCATTATGTTCTCACCCAACTCCTCGCTTTTTTGGATGAGAGGTTATACTGTGTTTTTTACCGGTATTTATCACTTCCCTTCTGTTAACCGAGGAACTTCCGTTTTCCCAGTTTCAATCATATAAGTTGAGTAGGAAGCTACCAGATTATGGGATCGAGGGCCTTTGCTCTTTCGATTTACGCTGCCACAATGACACTACACAGAGGTCTGTACGCGTAATGGTGCTCTAGTACACCTATAGAGTATTCTTCTGCATGTGCATGCTCTATGATGCATGGAACCCAGCGCCCACACTACGTACCTATAATAAGAAATTGATAATAGTGATGTCTCCGACAACATAAACACTTTATTGAATATAACGATACACCAGCTTCCTTCTAGAGCAGTGGTATGAATACACAGGGGAGAATCCCAAACAACACCGATTTCGCAAGAAATGACTGAAGTGGTAACGGGAACGTCTTCACACCGTAGTATACGTAATCTTGGATCTTGAACCTATTAAAGTCCTAATGACCACTTGGATATCGTAGAAAATTGAGACGTTTCCTCCCCTTGAACTTAATGGTATGACTCCAATCTGTGCATGTAACGTAAAAGAGGAAATGATCATTATTTTGTGATACTATTGCACTTAATTTGGATATCCCTGAGCGAATTACTGTCGTGTTGGGATATCAATGAAGTCAGTATTCACAGAATACACCTCCGAATATAGAATAAGCATTTGCTCGTTGATAGTTAAGTGACAATGCACTTATACTTTCGATTAGGATTTTTTTTTTCTTCGTCCATCGTGCAGACTCTTATGCTGCTGGATGTGACAAGTATATACATTCGCAGGGGTATTGTGATTTAGTTTCGTAATCAAAGGCCTACAACGTACTTGGCAATAATCATCTTTTGTGTTTGCACAAACACATACTCATGAGAAATTAAGTCTTCATCGATGGTGGATATTTTGTCCAACTGATGAACGATCAGGATCATCCCAAGTGCTCGACATTTAAAACAGGTCCATGAATCATACAACCCACGAGACCGACACTACGCAAATGAGGCCCACAAGCTAGGCACGAGGGAAAAGGCCCATGAGATCGGCACTAATTATATTAAGCCCCTTGATTAAATATCGGTCTTGTGGGCCTTTATTGCCTCGAGTCGAGCTTGTGGGGCTTGTTTACCTGGTGTCGAGCTGGCGGACCGTATAGACCCTATATTTTACTTGATGTCGAGCTCATGGGCCTCGATCATTCAGTGTCTAGCTCATGGGCTATATGACTCGTGGGTTGTATGACTGGTGGGCTGTTTGACTCGTGGGTTTCGAGCTCGTGACGTGCTCCCCAATAATCCCTCCATTTTCCTCTCTCCCTCCTCCTCACCACCCCCCCCCCCCCATTTCCCCAGCATTCCCATTCGACAAGTTTTCCTCCCGTCATATAGCAGTTAACAAAATCTGAATTTTGCAATTATGAAACTTGCTTTGGCAATCTATCTAGAAAAAAAAAAACAACCTCTTTGATAGTTAATAACGTAAATGTTATCAGGTTTTAACAATGAAAGCTGTTTGAATAATCATGATGCTGTCATCCGGTATTACATCATTACCAAACCTGTCAGTAATATCATCACCACTTTAACAGTATAGTGTAAGCCTCATTTGTATAATATCGTCGTCTTCTCAATAGTTGGTTTGGCTAGGCTACTTGTCACTGCTGCTGGGATCATCGGGATGATCAATTTTGAATGTATTCGATCTCAAGAATACAAGTATAAAGTCGTAAGCGAAGACACCAACCGGCAAAAGTAAATTCGAACACTATATTACAGCATGTTGCTCAATACAACTCTTTCCTTATAATGGGGAAACGCCTTTCACATATACATTATTATTAAAAGTAAATTACACTTACCTAAGAGATCCTTCATTTACGATGTCTCACTCTAAATCGGATTTTAGAGTTTTAACTCTTGATGTACGAATATACTACATTGTTTCATTTGTTATATAGCCTTGGGTATTACTTGGGAAAACCACCGCAAATTTATTGCTATCCCACAACCTCATAAAATGATGCATTATACACACATGAATGATGGTAGCATGTTTAATGTGGAACCCCATAAACGAAGCGGTGTCAATCTTACGCTACAATTTTCATATTGGTATTTTCAAGCGTATGCAGTTTCAGCTCGTTCTAGAATTTGTCACTTCATACATTGTTATACAATCAATAGTGCTTGAGCGCTTGTATACCTATTGGCAAACCTATCACAGGAAATCCAACCGAAGGTCTTGTCAAACCATGTTTTTGAAAGGGCCCTGATTTCATTCAGTGTATATTTTGATTGTGTGTAGACTGCTAAAACTCCACTGGAGACACACAAATATTGTATTGTGTTGTTGTTGTCGTTGTCATTGTTCACTTCAGAATCATTTACAGATTTTCTATCTTCAGGTTTAGCTAAATAAATGGGGCATGACATAATCATATTGTAAGCCGTCTGATGACATTTGATGGTCGTGCGTCACCCTTTAACGGTCTCAACTGCGATCACGTCCGTCCGTAATAGAAACCGAATCCCCCGTGCATGCCATAAGTGACGCAGAACAATGAGTAAGAAAGAGAAGTGCATTGACAATCATTGTCTGTAAGCCGTCTATAGCACAGCATCGTCGCTATGTAGGAGATCGAAGGCGGATGCGATTGCAGCAATAATACATAACACTAGAAAGGCAGTAACAATTTAGTGATAGCAATAGTAATAGTAATAGTAATAGTATTAGCATTAGTAATAGTATAGTAATAGTAATAGTAATAGTAATAGTAATGCTAATAATAATAGTTATAGTTATAGTAATAGTAACAGTGATAGTAAGAGTAGGAGTAATAGTAATAGCAACAGTGATAGTACATTTCATGTGATGTCATCACTAATTGAAAATTCTGATAACCTTTTCCCCAAATTCGTGCCAAAAACCCCCCAAAAAATGGTGTACCCCAGCCCCTTCCCCTTGTGTGTGTGGAATATGCAGATATAGATGTAACACTTGGTCTGTCGATTACTTATTTACACAAAAAGAATTGAATCTTATCTTCCAGCGAATGAAATCATTGAAAACAAGCATTTATTCCTGGTCGTGGTCATTGTCGTCAACAACGTCCGCCTCACCCTCTGTTCCTACGAAATAATGTCTCCAAAGAGCCCGTAGTCGTTCCTGACCGCCGACATCCCACACGGTGAAAGTCAAGCCGGGGACTGGGGTGATGGTCTCGACGTTGAAACCTATGGTGGGTATCGTCTGCACCGTCTCATTACACTTAAGTTTGTACAGAATGGTGGTCTTGCCTGGGTAGGGAGAGGGGGAAAACAGTCGGAAATAACATTACAGTGCGATATTTCAAGGGCACAAGTGTGATTGTTAATTCAATCTAATTATTATTATTGCATTATTATTATTATATTTTGTTTATATTACATTTCGATATAATGTAGAGATTTGCAAGATGTATTTTGAACACTTATATTCTTTGTTGAAAATAGAAGTAAATGAATGAAATGAAATAAATGAAAGTATCATCACTATGCAAGTGATATAGCTGAATATCATACAGCTGTCATATTCTGTATATGTCATGATTATCATCATAACTATTCATCCTTCTCCACGTTATTGTTAGCTGTAATTCAGTGATCATTCTACGTGTTCTCATCATCAGTATCTCTACAATGACTATAGATCCACCACGTTAACAAAATTCAGCAAATACTGTACAACTCTTCTACATGTGTCGTCTGCATTAGAAGTATATCGCGACACATCGAAAACCCATATCCTGCCTTGTGTGTATTATCGCAATCGACTAACTTCAAAAGTAAGATAGGGTACAAGACACAATGGTCATCACTATGATGTAGTTTTGATCTTACGCCAGCGATATTGTGGGCAAGTATATAAAGTGTTTCTCTCGATCCATCTCTTCTTCTCTCACTTCATCTCTCTCCTAATCATAGAATGAATAGGATGTATAGAAACAACCGAGATAAAGGCCCAAGTACTTGACAACTTTTCGAAATGGTCATTGATTGGGAGAATTACGAGTAAGCATGACGAAACAACATTGTTTATTTTTCAACGTGTATTTTCTGTTCATTCTTTTTACACCATCTGTCATATGACAACTCAGTCAAAAGTTGAGTATTCACTTACTGTCATTACTTTTTCTCATCACTTCTTGGAAGGGTTGCAAATATTACTCATGTTGTTGAACTCATGTTGTTTCTTGACTGATTGATCTTTTTAGCCATATCTTTAATTAGGGTTTCATTCCCCCTTTCTACTTCTTTGTTTGTCAGCATGCGATCATACACACACTCAAATTCACTGAATGGAAAAAAAAAATATTTTCAACCTCGAACTCATCGTCAACGTAACAAACACAATCATATTATATACGGCACAGACATTGCCTTTTACAGGTGAAATATAACATTTAGCATCCCCGCGAGAATTATCTTTTAACAACAGATTAGACTATAAGCACTCAGAGAAAATATTGGCTTGAGGGAAAATATAACTCCCACAGGTAAAGGACTGTCAGGTCAACATTACAACTACAGACAAGATAATATTTGTTATGTTATGTAATGTAATGTAATGTAATGTTATGTTATGTTATGTTATGTTATGTTATGTTATGTTATGTTATGTTATGTTATGTTATGTTATGTTATGTTATGTTATGCAATGTTATATTATGTTATGTTATGTTATGTTATGTTACGTTACGTTATGTTATGTTATGTTATGTTACGTTATGTTATGTTATATTATGTCATGTTATATGTGATCCAAATGAATACAGACATCATTTTATTGTAGCCCCATGGGCAGCCAGTCAAATTCCCGAATTATGTTACCTGACGTGACGTAGTAACTGCTCATATCAAAACGACTTCAATCCTCGCTGCAGTAGTCATGTGATTGCATTACGACCAATCACCGAACAGAATATAATGCAGAACAGTCAATATAATTATAGTACACTTAATAATCATGAAGTAATCTTTTGATTAAGCAATGAAGGGTCCAGGAAATAGATTGCATTGCACATTGAGGTCAGGGAATTCAGTTGAGTTTTCCATCCTAACTCACAGAAAATCCCGTCACCTCTCTGCCTCTGAAAGGAGAAACCAATGGTGTATAGAGCAATTGTCTCATATCGGATATGGAGCAAGTGAAAACTTCCGGGATCGTGTGTGGTAACTGGTTAAAAGGAAATGAGACAAGTTAAGCTCTCTCTCTCCCTCTCTCTCTCTCTCTCTTTCCTTCTGTGTGGGTGTGTGTATGTGTGGGTGTGCCTGTGTGTGTGATTGTGTTATTGTGTGTCCATTTAAAAAAAAATACGCCCCAGTCTCAAATACTAATACAAATATTAATAACAATTATATATCTGTCTGATCTTTATTTCGAAGTTGAGTCACGACAAGAATATCAATATTATATTTTACTCGCTCGAAGAACATGAGCCTGTGGCTTTGTACGTACTAGAAAGAGAATAGATTTAGCGCATTATCTTTATTATTGTGAGGGGATGTTACATTAACATTACAAAAAAAAATTAAAAAAATAAAAAACAAGTAAAACAACAACTACACCAGTTATGATTTATAAAAAAAAACCAACAACAGCTAGATGAAAAGCAATGATAGGAAAGTTTTGACACACACCGGTTCTAAGCGAATCCTCGGAATAAGGGGTTGTACCAAAATGATAAAGTAGTGTCACGTATCCCTGTAATTGCACAACTTTTAGATTCATCATTCCAAAAGAAGGATATACATCACAGTCATTGCTTTTGAATACGGCTGGTAAGGAAGCAAGCAATTCATCAATGGTGGCAGCTAGGTCCATTCGCTTGAAGTCCTATGCAAGAATATCATGTCTATTAAGGAATAAAGAAATGAACGGTTTAACTTGTTGCAGGTCTGTTACAGATTGAGACAAAAAACATTTAAACGATTTTTTTTTCTTTCCTGTTCATGCTTTGTTTTGTTTTGTGGGGTGCATGGTTTGAAAGTTCCTCACACGGTACTAATACCTCAGTACAATCAGGAATTTGTAACATCACCAGAACTCCCCCCCCCCCCAAAAAAAAAAAAAAATGAAATGAAATGATTCAAATCGAAAAAGAAAAAGGTATGTTTCCGTGGTTCGTCGACATTACCACGATTACTCCATGCTCCGCCAATACCAACGGACGCTATCAAATCGACGGAAATGCCTCGCAATGGAGAAAGTATAATAGACCTATCCATGCTATCTGTGGCTACTAATCACGAGTTCTGAAACTCTTTGAGGTCCCCATTCACCTCACAAACGTGACATTTCGACTGAAGTCCATTAACACAAATATCAATATCTTCATATTTTTGCAATCAGCACTGGTGACGACCCCTATCAGTGGTGCGCATTGTGAATCTGCAACCACGTATCGAAAGAAACAAGAGAGGTCATGCGGGACCTATCTCGCACTAGGGATATAGGGAGTAAGAATCACAAGTGGTGTGCATGCACGTAGAAAAATGACACAAAACGAGTCCGCAGCTATACAAGGGAATCGTTTACTTTCCGACATTCGATGAGATCTCCAAAAAAAAATAAAATAAAATGGAATATAATGACACAAACAAACAAACACCACACTATAGTTAAGTACATATATTATGTATAATCTAGTGTAAAGGAATATGACAAAGAAAATGTAGTTTCGATAAAGGTCATGGAGCAATGGTAGCAGTTCATGCGCTGCGCGTGATCTTTTACTTGTGTAGTGCATTAAAGGGGCTGTACAGTACTGGTCAAGGTGCGGATTCATGCTTTGAACATTCCTAAGTGAGATAATGAGATACCTCCTATGAAATATGAAAGAGCATGCAATTTTAAGAAGAATTCAAAGTTTATTTGATGAAAATCGGCTGCCAAATGGCTGAGATATCCAAAAAAGTGCTCATAATAAAAGGCGACATGCCACAACTTTATTAGGATCTCTTTGTTTCACCTTGTTTTTGGATATCTCAGCCATTTCAAAACTGATTTTCATCGAATTAACTTTTGATACCCGTTAGAACCACATGCTCTTTGACATCCCATACAGTGGTTTCTGAATATCTCGCAAAACGTTAAAAGCTAAATCCTCACCTCGTCCAGAACTGTACACACCCTTTAAGTGTTACGTGATAGTCATAACACTCTCAGTACGACAGTGATTTATCTGACCCTGACAGAAGACCTTCTATTTAGTAAAGTGCTCGGTTTTTATGTAGATCTATGATCAGGGTCCTGTCGCATGGACATCAACCATTGAAATCAAAACATAATTTGACCTAAAGACATAAGAATCCAGGGTTTTAGTCGATGATAGAGTTTTTGCCGATGTTAATGATTGACTTATAAACACAACACACCGTTTTGTGCGGAAGGGTACCTACTGTTAGTTTTGATGCTATATGCTGGACGCACTTCCCTTTAACCTATTATGTTATATGCGATTTGCCTAATTATCTTGACATGCCTTATCCAGTTTTTGTTTATCTTATAAATGTGCAAGCTTAATAGTTGTCTATAATAATGACACCCTAAATTTGAGTTTTAGGCTCTTCAAGACTTAAAAATTTTAAAACCTGATGATAGGTTTCGGGGAGAATCACAGAGAAAGAGATTCACGCAACTTTGTAATTGTTTTTTGAAGTTTGCAAACCCTTTTTCTGGCACACACCCATGAGAATGTATGATCACAGTTATGGCGTGTGTGACAGGAATGCAAATGAAAATAAGGATCATAAGACGTTTGTCAGACACGTCAGGTTGTCGAAATCAACCCCTCCTCTCCCTCCCTCCATCCTCCGGAAATACTATATTGTGATGTTCAATACAAACAAGATAGTTTAGACCATGGAGCTAATTGTAGCTCCATGTTTAGACAAACTATTCGGACCGCATTCATTGTCTGCCATTGTCTGCCATCAAATTAATGTTCTTTAGCAACCAGAAGTCCTTGACCATAGAAAATTACACCATATATTATTATCATCACCATAATCACTATCAATTTTACCATTTTATTGATATTAGCATTGATTTTTACTATTACGTTTGTTTAAATGTATAAGTGACATACAAGACTCATGTTTTCATCAAACTGAAACTCAAAAATCTAATAGAAATTTCTGTTCAGTTGCTAGAGGCTAGAATCAAGATTGGAATTTTAGAATATCAAATTAATTCATAGAAATTGAATTGCATAGAATCTAGTATTGCCGCCGCGTACGTTTTAGAGCATTTTTTTTCGAGTTTGTAGGGTGACAACATCATCCATAATTTGGGCATTACGTTGTGCCCAAGACAAAACATATTATTTCTAGGACATCTGCATGAATGTGATACTCAAACCTTTCTTGTCAAGAACTGAGATGTCAGAAGCTGAAAGGCTGATAGCAAACCAACTAGCAAGGAGCTAGTGATACTTTTTTTTTTCACAAGGGTCCCCCGATCATTTATACCGTGAAAGAGTTCTCGAATCGTTTTTTCCTTGGGTTATAAAACTTTCAAGTCTTGAATAGCCTACAACTCAACTTTAGTGTGCAATAGACAACTATCAAGTTTACCCACTGTTATAATCAACAATGACTGGGCAGGACATGGCAAAAGATTTAAGCAAATCGCACATTCACATATGTGGTTAAAGGGAAGTACGGCCGGTATTAACATAACTATAACCGTCCAAAACTAACAGCACCCCGCTACACAAAACGGTGCTCTGTGTTTATAAATCAGTCATTAACATCAGCATTGAGTCCCCAAACCATGTATTCCTATTGCTTTTAGGTCTAATAATGTTTTGATATTAATAGTTGAAGTCTATGCGACAGGGCCCTGATGATAGATCTATATCTATAGCACTTCACTGAATCGAAGGTCGTCTTTCAGAGTCAGACATATTACTGACGTAATGAAAGTATCATGACTGCCACGTAACACTAACTACGCACTATTTATACGAGTACTAGATCACGCGCCGCGTATACTATTACAATACTATTAGTATTATACTGTAATCATATTGCTCCATGGCTATTATCAAAAACCACATACTTTTTCCTTCACACTAGATTATACATGATGTATACACTTGAATACTTGGATAAAGTGTGGTATTTGGTTGCTTGTTTCATTTTTATTAATCCATCTGAGCAGATGGCTGGATAGCTCACATTCAGCCGCACTATATCACGTGCTATAGCTGGTCTTCCATGAAATCTAGTTGGATGTAAGTTGGGACCACTTCACCCTGCTCTTTGTGATGAATGAATGAAACCGTCCTTATGATAACATGTATGAGTTGTGACTCTCTTATACACACGAGACCTCCATTTTGTTTTATCCGAGGGACAGGGTGTTTTGCCTCTTACTCTATAGAGTGGATGGTATGATTACGAACAATATTGCTCGGTTAGATTTGGGGATCGAACCAGGGGGTCCTTTGGATTTGAAGGCAGATTTCTTATACTGACTGAACCAAATCACCACCACCCTATGCTGAAATGATCTCAAAATACTCCATTGAATGATCAAGCTCTATTTTTCACATATCGCTAGCAAGATATCCTGAGGTTGCTGTGTACATACTGCCACAAATCACATTAATTTTAAAGCCAACACATATAGGCCCGAATTCACGAAGGTGGTACAAATGAAATCATGGTTTAAACCATGGACAAAAACCATGGAGCGCCAAGTGCCGCACGGAATATTTCGTTACGAAATTTGTTATTTCGTCAACAAAATGACCGTTTCGTTAACGAAATTATCATTTCGGGAAGACATGTTCATTTAGATACAAATTGTTGTCATTTCGTTACAAAATAATCATTTCATCGACGAAATGACCGATTTCGTAGCGAAATATTCCATGCGACACTTGGCGCTCCATAGTTTTTGTCCATGGTTTAAACCATGGTTTCATTTGTACCACCTTCGTGAATTCGGGCCATATAGTTTTAGAAGGACTCAAAATTCATCTTCCACCATCTGAAATTTGCTTGCAATACATCGAAATGGTCTAGGAAGAAACTTACCTGGCTGAAGCGATTTGCCAGGAAGATGAGTTGTTTTGGAGTATTTTGAATTCAAAATTGTAGAATAATTTCGATATATTAGTGTGCATATGACTTTTATTCCAGAAGAGCCCAGAAGAGCATTGCGGATATAGGTAGAACGTTACCTGACGATCGATCGTGCCCTAGCAATCATTTTCTTTTTCCGACAAGCTCCATGCAATTCACATAGCGCAGAAGATCGGTAAAAACATGCTTATACATCTCGGGATTTGCTGATTATAGATAATCGAATATGAACAAATTACGTAGCAACCACGAATGGGTATGCTCTTAGACTGTCGTACTACCGAAGAACCTGTAATAAACACTAAACAAAAAGTAAGTTCCCCCTAAAACAAACCTCTGTAATTTATGAATCAGGAACCTTTGAGGAAATCTGAATACATGATTATGTAGCTGTATTTCTCGGCTACCTTTCATGTGAAATTCAGTGGATATCACTTGGTCACGCTTGAGTGAGCATGACTTAAAGTCAAAATGGTCACTTTTTGAAGTTCACAAGCCCAATTTTGCAACTTTGATTTGGTGATATCGAAACAAATTTCAATTTTCCAGGATAAAAAGGCATGCAACGTATAATTTATGTGCTTCGTATCGTACCATGTCACTGTCTTGTGCACAAAATTTCACGGTTGAGTGAACACGGGGTGAAAAATACCGAAATGGCCGATTTGACATGTTTCTCGTGGTAATTTCTGTCAATTGAGATTGAATTCGTATGTTGAACAGTTTTTACACACAATTCACGTAATTTCACGGTTGAATGAGCACATTAAAAACAAAGAAAAATAACAATTTAAATTTTCAGTAAGAATTGCGATAATTTTGCCCACTGAAATCAAATGTTTAATGCTTTTTGTATTGTGTTAAATACCACTGTGCATAATCACCTGACATTTCAGTCACGCTTCAATAAGCATGTGGGGCTGGAAAATCCGTTTTACCCTATATAATGAAAAAGTATTCATTGTTTTTTATGTTTTAGTTGCAATGTTGGAAAATTACTCTTATTCCAATGAAAAAAATAACATTTCAATAAAAAATTACATGGTGACATGCTTCAGTGAGCACATAAGATGAGCAAAGTGTGCGGGTCAAAACCATTTATCGTGGCTGAAATTCCCATAAGATTTACATTTGTTTTGTTTATGAAGACGTATTCAGCGGTGTTAGCGGATAGAGCCTAAAAAGTGAGTGAAGATGCTACCCAATCTGTGTTATATTGCCGTAACGATCGCATAATAGTGAACCAACATTTTAAGCAACTATCATTACCATCACAATCATCAACACCACATGAACAACAAAGGCCACTATCTCACCACAATCAATATCTGTCTCCAGACTCTCAGTGCATATTTGCAGCACGGGAGGATATTGATGTTTAACAAAAGTACAATTTGGTACCATGTCAATGACCAATTGCATTTATTTTTCCTTGAGTTAATGCATGACTTCATGACATCACAAAGACATCAAGAACTTAATGCCAAAATCAGTATTCAGTAGCGAGGACAAATCCCCGGAGATTTAATTTGCATAATTTCTCATCTCTGCCCCAACAAAGGAATGTCATCAAAATAAACGCAGACCAATTTCCCAGGAATACTTCAATATTTAATTTAAAAAAAGTAGCCATGGATTATAAGGGGGGTTTCCGGCCCCAGGCACCCTTTGACGTGTAAAATTTTGAAGGAATGCGAAGGATCACTGAAACATTTATATCGGTCCTAAAACGCAATAATGAAATGTTTTCAGATGATTTTAAATGCAGAATATTAAAGCAACACCTGCTGGATGATTTCAATAAGATAAATCATTGTTTCATAATGTGGTCATTCAACCGTAAAATAAACCACACTGCATGCATAAGCCATTGTTAGCTTTCAAAAACATAAATTCCTCCTCTTCACATGAACTTACCATGGGGATTATGGCCAAACTGCCAATTTTTCATTATGTAGGGTACAAAAAGGGTTTCCAGCCTTACGTGCTTATTGAAACGTGACTGAAATGTCAGGTGGTCACTGATATGCGTGTGGGTATTAGCACAATATGAAAAAAAAAGCATCATGCAGTTGATATTAGTGCGCAAATTATCGCAATTCTTACTGCACAATTTAAATTGTTCTCTTTTTTTAATGTACTCATTCAACAGTGAAATTACGTGAATTGTGTGTAAAAACTGTTCAACACACGAATTCAATCTCAATTGACAGAAATTACCACGAGAAACATGTCAAATCGGCCATTTCGGTAATTTTCACCCCGTGCTCACTCAACCGTGAAATTTTGTGCACAAGTCACATGGTACGATACGAAGCATATAAATTATACGTTGCATGCCTTTTTATCCTGGAAAATTGAAATTTGTTCCGATATCACCAAATCAAAGTTGCAAAATTGGGCTTGTGAACTTCAAAAAGTGACCATTTTGACTTTAAGTCATGCTCACTCAAGCGTGACCAAGTGATATCCACTGAATTTCACATGAAGGGTAGCCGAGAAATACAGCTACATAATCATGTATTCAGATTTCCTCAAAGGTTCCTGATTCATAAATTACATAGGTTTGTTTTAGGGGGAACTTACTTTTTGTTTAGTGTTTATTTCGCGTTTTCGTTACCCAACTGAAATCGTGCTTTAACGCGTTATTTCATGATATTTTGCATTAATAATGTGTCCACCTATAATACGGAGCAAAAATAGACAATTCTCTCCAGACCCCCCATAGAAGTAATGTTTTTGACATGCCTCATCCTCACAGTCCGAAAATGAAAGAAAGTTCGCTATTCAAATCCGAAAATGAGAGGAAAAAAAAAAGCATACCAACAAACCTTCGGAATTACGAAGCTTATTTCGCTTTCGGATCAACGAACCTTCGGAATAACAAACCGTCGGAATAACGAACTGTACCTAAGCTTCAACAACACTTGCGCGCGCGGGGGGGGGGGGGGGAGAGTGTTGAAGATGAAATAAAAACTGACATCCTCTCTACTCAACTATCGTAGTCTGTCGTGTTTTACAATAAATATGGCAAAAAGCAAACACGATTCAACGTCAAATATAAATCTGAATTTGGAAAATTTTACTGTAATGCAAATTTAATAGGTCTTAAAGACGGTTGTGATGTTGTGAAGCCCTAACGAAATAAAAGGACAAAAGCCAGAAGTTTCCATTTTTATTTCATGCACAATATTTTGCGAAGGGAAATAATGATAGGGCCTAAGCATAGTTAACGTGTTTACATGGATAGGAAACTGCTGCAAAATCAGCATTTTGGCAGTTCTCCGCCAAACGATTTCCAATTTACCCGAATAGATTGATATTGTTTATTACTTACGTATACATTTATTTATTTATTTATTTATTTATTTATTCATTTATTTATTTATTTATTTATTTATTTATTTATTTATCTATCTATCTATCTATTTATTCAATTATCTATCTATCTATCTATCTATCTATTTATCTATCAATTCATTTGTTATTCATTCATTCATTCATTCATTTGAACATAGGATAAAACGATCAGATAACAGCTGTTTTACATCGAAGTCCTGCATGGACACTTCAGTTTCCTTCAAAGGCGATTACTGCAAAAAACAAGACAACAGCAAGGAATCCATGATCCATTGATAGATGATTCTTTTTTTTTTTTTTTAAGTTTGAAAATGGGCGTTGTTTACGTTGGGTTTGTTCATTCAATACCTGCCACTCCAAAAGATGAAGTTTCAGTTACATTCATCATCATATGAAAAGAAAACAAAACCAAGTAACGAGTAAATTCATAATTCTCACTTCAAGTTTGGACTTTGATTTCGAAGCAAATAAACCCCATTAACAATAACCATAAACTTGTAAAGGTTGAAGTCGCATGACCAACATGACCATTTTGGCCGATGCCAATACCAAATTTGTAATGATGTTGAAATGTAAGTGTCAAGGGCGTAAAAAGAAACCGTAGAAAACAATGTTGTTGTTTTGTTCTTTCCAGAAGTAAAGTCCATACTTGATTTTGGTCAAATGGTAATCAAGCCATCACTGATCATCGTTATACTTAATTGTATTTTCCGGTATGTGTCACGTTTCTAGTGCATAATCATAGGAGCTGTATACTCGTGACACTGTTTTCACTTTCATTCCTGTTGTTCTTGTGCTGTCTTTAGGAACAAGGTGGAGATACTCGTTGAAAGCTACACTGAGCTGTTGGTGTATAGTTAAGACATTCATATCTCATCATGTCTTTCGAGTTAGTTTTCTGAAACCCGGCCTTTGGCCGACAAGGGGTGTTCCACTCCATGATACAAAAAGTGAATTTAATTGAATTGATGTTCATAATCATTATAAGATCAGCTAAGAGCACTGTTTTCGCCTAAATCGAACAAATGGAAGAAACACAAGAAAAGGAAGCAAAAAAAAAAAATTTCCATTCAGACTTCTACCAAAATGTCCGAATGTTTATTTTAGGTTCACATTTGACTATGATATCATGCTGGAATAAATAAGCAGAAATGATATTTATTGTTCCATCAACTATCAGTGACATCAGTGATTGATATCATCATTATTTCTTTGATTCAGTTCATAACTAAAACAAATCTCCCTTTTTCTATAGTGACTGTTCATTCATTTATTCTATTTCAGCATGGAACAAGCTTTGGCCATGGCTGTTCTTCAGTAAAATGCAGTGATTCGCGGTACAATGTATGTAATCTAGTGGAGGGACGTTGAGGAATTAGCAACAACAACAAAGAAAACTTTTTACACATCTCAAAGATCCTATAACATTGGTCTCCAGATCAAGTTAGTGGTTATTATAGTGCGATTCGTGGTTTTGATTGGATATTTTCTATCAAAAGAAGAGCAAATGAAATCACGGCACTCAAAGTCTATGTTACATTATATTTTGCTATCATAATATATCATGAATTGACATCAACGGGGAAAGGCCAAATCTAGTCCAGGAGGGCATATCCGGCTCTTCTATGAGTTTTCATATCGTTAAAGGACAAGTTCACCTTCATTAACATAAGGATTGAGAGAATGTAGCAATATTAGCAGAACACATCATTGAAAGTTTGAGGAAAATCGGACAATCCGTTCAAAAGTTATGAATTTTTGAAGTTTTTGTGCAGTCATCGCTGGATGAGAAGACTACTTCAGTGTATGATGTCATATGCGTACAACAATATAAGGAAAAAAATAGAGAATTTCACAAAATTTCATCTTTTGAAAAAAGTGCACATTCCCTCGACTCGTTACTGACATACGGGTAATATTATTCCCATTGCCTATAGAAAGAGGCCAGTCAAGTGCTCTTTTATTATGCGAAAAAAGTGAAAATATGTTGAATTTTCTTTACATTTTCTTTATACTGTTGTACTCATATGACATCACGAGCCTTAGTAGTCTCCTCATCCAGCGGTTCCAACACAAAAGTTTTAAAAATTCATAACTTTTGCATCGATTGTCCAATTTTCCTCAAACTTTCACTGATGTGTTTTGCTAATATTGCTGCATTCTCTCAATCCTTATGTTAATGAAGGTGAACTTGTCCTTTAAGGTTCACAAAATTCACAGGGTTAAAAAGGTTTATGAAAATGGCTATATATTAGCATCAAGAGTGCATGCGTCAAATAGCAGGAGGAGCTGATTCCCGTTCAGTTTCGCCAGATTCACGAGTGGACAGTACATGTTATAGCGGTTCTTGAATCTGTTTTTGGAAGAAGAAAGTTAATATCCTGAAATGAAATCCCTAAATGTATTACAAAGTATCTTGATCCCAATTGAATTGGATTTCATTCGAATTGAACTGAATTGAATTGAATTGAAGTGAAGTGAATCAAAAAATTGGGTAATGATGTGTTTCATCATGGTTCTGATTAACATTTACTCTGGGTGATAATTTTGTAAGTCTGCACAGGCTTCTGATGCAGTGTTCTACGAGTAGAAAGACCAAGACGGAAGAAGTCTATCGATATTTATATCTCGGGTGTTTGTGCGTTATCGGTAATCGGTACTGGCAAGAATGCTGCTGCTTATGAATTATGACAATATAACATATATATCAGGTGAGTACGAAGGTCACATTAAGATTGTATCATGTTCATAGTTGAATACCTACTGACAAAAGGGATTTTACGAGAGGCGCGACTACTAGACCCAAAAGTCAAAACACATGTGCAATCACTTGAAAGACACTGTGAATGACTCTTTGAATGAACGCACTAATATAGTGGGATTCATTTCCATTATCAAGTTGTGCAAATTACAGTATATGGACACACAGGAACGCAATGTTAATGATTCTAATTGTTGTTAGGTTCCTCCTTGGATTTATCAGGGCACAAGGCGCAGGGAACAAAATATGACACTAGTTGCAGAGTCTCCGGCTGTCAACCCAAATTGAGTTAATCCACAGTGCAAACATGCTGACTGACTCTTTCAATATTTAACTCTTATTGTCGTGGCTAAGTAGGAAAGAAATCGTCAAACTTTTCTGACTGAGTTACATAAAGATGTTCGAATGACTGATAAACAAAATCCCAAAACAAAATATACAAATGGTTTGAAAGTAACTGCTGTCAGTAGCAATATGTCTAAAACAATTATCACATATTACAATAAACAGTTTATTAGACAATAGTGCATTCTAACGCCACCATCTGGTGGAGATGAAAAAATAAATAAATGAATGAATGTTTAATGAAAAAGAACTGAACTTTGGATGAAGTCACGAATAAAGTTTGAGCTTACAATCTTTCTCTTGCTCTCTGCAACACACACATATGATATATCTATCTATCTATATATGGACAACTTAGTTAATATATATATATATATATATATATATATATATATATATATATGCATAATACTTGCATAGAGGCATTTATGTACGTAGTATGTGAGATCGTCAGCCCCATACAGCTGGCACTTGATCCTTACCCGCTGCATCCAATCCCACCATGAGAACCCGAGTCGGGTTCTTGGACCAATCTCCGAAGGCACTGCTAATCTTCGTCATCACCTGGCCCATGTTTCGGTCCCTCACGCCACAGGTGTCTTTTATTAATATCCAAACAGAGAACGAAGAAAAAGAAGAAGAACAAAGCTTGCGCTCATATACTGCTGAACCAGTGATATTCCAACCTCAGTCCTGCTCTGCCATAAAGCTCGCGGTAGTTTCGACATAGACCGGAAGAGATAGAGCTGGAGAGAAACAAGGCAAAATATTGGTCTGTCATTGCTTCACGGGTTTTTCCCCCTTTTCGGTCATTTCTGCTTCCTGGTCCACCTTCATACCCAGCTTTTCGACGCCTTGAAGCTTTAGGTGTATTTCTGCCAATTGTGGTGTTCTGACGAAGACAATACGCACGGCCTGATAGATAAAATGTACAATCAGGCGTTGACACCACACAGCTGAACTACTAGTCTGGTACGCTATCCTTTACCACAATAGCTAGTGACAGACCAACTTCCTTCTTTGACTCTGGAAGAGCGATATCTCGTTTAGCACGTTGCACTGCTGTCCCAGATTGTTTCCGCGTAAACCATGGGTCACTGAAAACGGAGGTTCAGATTGGCCTATATACTGCAAACGTTGATTGATGAAGTTACCCGGGTCAGCATCAACTTCAAAATCTCACATATACTATATCATCACGTATAGCTTTCAGATCATAATGTTTTCTGTTTTCAAATTGTGTAGTTTTGCTTTCGAATGGTTTTAGTCAACCAAATTCCCTATTGGGATTCATATTTACTGCCTCATTATCATCAATCAATTTAGCACATTAGTTTTAGACGGTTTATCTCGAATTGTACGTTTACAGACTCAGTACAGTCTTCTTTAATTCCAGCCATTATCCTGCAGCAATCTAAAGACCGTGAAACCCGGCTTACAGTAAGAATATCATGAAGACTTTGATCACAGTCTGCTAAATACGCTGTACCACAGTTTCAAATCAGAAAGATTGGAGGGCGGTCTCAGAAAGATATCCCCTAACTTCGAAAAGTTGTATGTAAGCCTGTAAACATTGTATCAAACACCAAGACATGAAGTTTTATCAACAACATCTGACAAACTACTTGCTTCCCAATTGGTCAACTGTTCATCACGCGCGTGATATTCACTGAAGAGAGCCACCGAGCAGCTTTGACGTATGCAGTGTCCCCGCTTAATCGGGAGCGGTCGGGATTTCCACCACAGCACAAAAAGTCACGTAGTCAATGCATAGGCATAAGTAGTATCTTGAACGTGTTTTTATTACGTAATTTAGAGGAACAACATGTACATTATATGTATGGAACATAGAGATGAACATATTTTGCATATACTTGTTCCAATCATTTGTCATTTTTTTCCCTTTCCTACACCATACGTCCACAAATACATACATCGCGCGTACTCAGATGCACACAGAATGAGCATAATGGACGATAATGTGGTGAAGGTGATTCGTACTAGCTGTCACCAGCACACCGTCCTATGAAGTACTGCCCAACGGCGTAAATGCTTAGGCCGTGCAAGCGGCAGAAGCTATCTGGGATTGGATAGAGAATAATCCTATTGGTTTAAATTACAAAGAAACCTTTGTGATAATTTTCTAAAGATTTAGTTATCATTTTTAGGCATTGATAAAGGACAATAGAAGTGGATCAGCCAAAATATGCCCAGATAAATCCGTTTGTGGTTCCGATTAAGCGGTGAAATAGAAAGCAAAGAGTTTCTTACGTTGGATTTCGTTGCATTTAACCAGTTCAAGTGGTTCCGGATTATCGGATGAGCACTGTACTAACAGCACATTCACTCCACATAGGACGGGCTCTTATCATACGCTCTTTTTTTCTTTTTTTCTTTTTTTTTTTGAGGGGGGCACCATCACACTCTTCTGACGACTCAATATTATAATGTACTTTTTTGCAGTTATTACTGAATCTAATTTTAAAAAAATAGAGAAAGAAAAATAAAACAGAACAGCATTAATTCAACTCGGATCTCGCTAAAAATGTGTCTTCCGACTCAAGAATGCACAATGATATAATATATGCTATCATATTTCCCAGAGTTAACAATTCAATGAGCACAAGCTAATTTAATATCCGATCAAGACGGAAATATAATGTAGTAGTATAATTATACTTTGTGTTGTGCACTAAACTTAGGGGAGAACAAGCTTTTTCTGAGGTGGTCAATACTAAAATCCAACTGTTTTTAACTTTTAAAATTTCAGTTGAATCCATTTTATTTGAAACCAACTTCGCGCAGTGTATTAAGTGCATCTTCTATCTGTTGCATTTCTTTAGTCTATATCATCTACATCACCTTTAAATAATCTACAATCCAGCGTGGAGAAAGGTAAAGACAGCAATTGAACAATACCAACGTAACCATTGTCATAACAGCAGTAATATTATGTGATTACTCTCATTGTAACCATTATCAATATCATTATTGATGTTTAAACTATTGTGTCTGTAAATTGTAACTTTGCAAAGATAACAAATAAAAGCAATTTTAAGCCAGCGATTTTCCACTCCCGCTAATATTCAAAGCAATCTCTTATACTTATACAAAATCACTATCTCAAAATGATAGTGTGGAGGCCTATAGAAGAGGAAGTACAGCAAATTTTGTTTTCTTGTCTGAAAGCATGGATACAAAACATTTGATTGTAAGATACCATGACCACTTGGTATTGCAGTGCTAAAGTGCAGCATAAAAAGCTTTAGTGTTGCATGCAACGATGTGATAGGTTACTGTTTCCGAACACGAGAGGACAACGCTCTCGTAGCTGAATTGCAGTTTCAGGATAATAAAGTCAACGTGCCATCATATAATCCATGATTAAGTATTTATATATTATGGTTCCTGGTCGGTTTCATGTCGTGTGTGTGTGGACAGTAGGCCTACTTGACAACACTCGACATGAATAACGTTATTGTGACATCCCTTTTAATTGTTCCACCAATATTTCGTCCCCCAGTCTCGAATCATCAGCTAGGGCATATTGCAAGCCGAAGTAAATGTTATGCACTATGTTGAGGGCGAACATTCTCTTCCTTCTCTTTTTTTTTTAATTTCCCAAAGGAACATTTATTTTTTAAAGAGAAATTGATGAAATTGATGAGTGCTCAAAATTGTCCATAAGGCATCATGGACCAGATATATGGAACTCATTGACTGATGATTTTAGACGCAGTTCTTCTTTACGATGTTTTAAAATCATCCTATTAGAAAAAAAGAGAGAAATCTTCTCGCAATGTATCACTATGCTTTTCATTATGCTTACAGATTTATTTCACCCCCAAATTATAACAATTTGTTTATTGTAAATTGTTAGTGTTTAAATTATGAATTTTTAGACAATATTAGTTCGTTTTGCTTTCCTCTGTAAAGCTCCCAACTCCTGAACACTTACTATCGCTTTTCTACCCTTCCATTTTCCTCTCCTCTCCTCTCCTCTCCTCTCTTCTCCTCTCCTCTCCTCTCCTCTCCTCTTTTCTTTTCTTTTCTTTTCTTTTCTTCTCTTCTCTTCTCTTCTTTTCTCTCTTCTCCTTTCTCTACTTTTCGTATTCGGGTAACCCCTTATTCTTGTCCCTTATTCTCGTTTTTTTCTTCCTGTCATATCCACCTTGTGCTGTACTTTTCTGTCCAACGACATTGAAAATACTTGAAAATTTTACGTTATCTATTCTGTTCCTTCAGTTAAAAAAGAAAAGAGAGAGAGAGAGAGAATATGTTACAAACAGTAATGTCTTGATACCGTTGTCCAAGTCAAGTGATTTGCGTATCGATAACGGTCTCCTCTACATGTTTGCTTAAAGATATGTCATTTTATTAAGACGTATCATTCATATAATCATATGTTATTTTGTCAAGATAAATCTTGTTTATATTTTCATGACTTGTGAATAGTTTTTTTTTTTAATTTTTGTTATACTATTATTTTTAAACAAGTGGAGAAATAAAACTTACTGAAACCGAGACTGAAACATCACAATGTACACTCACGAAATGTATAAGTTTGAAAATATTTTGAGAATACAGAAATGCTGGAAATGGGAAGCTTACGGCTGATAACAAATCAACTCTACTCCTCCTCCTCCTCCGTCCCCTTTACTCTCCCCTCCCAGACACAATCCAACTTTATTAGTTTTATTTTCAAACAGCACATCGGACGTAACATTACAGTTCGTGATGCATTAATTTGTTCATTATAAAGCTTTAGGTCTATAAATCAAATTTCATACAATTCTTTTATCAGTACTGGAAACGATGTAAGCCTCTATGAAGGTTTGGCGTTTCTATTTTCTGTTTCAAACTCATATCCAAAATTGTTTTAACCAGTCAGGTTAAGTAAAATTATGTAGTCTTTGTGCACGCCGCTTCAAACAATAGGACAAAGCTAAGGACAGATTTGCCTTTGTTAAGATATTTATTTTTTATTTTTGTAGGGTTTGGATGACAGAGACAAGAATGGAGACTTGACAAGACAAGACAAAGACGAGACAAGGACAAACAACATCACTGCTCAATAGGAAAGAACAATATAGAGTTTGATAGATCTAGATGAAAAATGAAAGAACGCCAAGGAATCTTTGGGGGCACAAGCAAGGTAATTTTACCTTCAAACTTAATCCGTCAATATTCCTGTTTCAATTTATTTCCTCTTATATGTAGTATTATTTTGTTTTGTTTTGTTTTTACTATCACTATTCAAGGTGCAGTGTTCGAAAAGACCTACCACAATCATGATTGTATATTAAACAAAATTAATAATAATGTTCTGCTCAAGTCACCTGTACAACGTAGATGGCGCTCTCTATAATTTAGATGATGCAACAGTGAGTGCAGCTTTGTCGTTATTGTCTCTCAATGAAAACCACCTCCCTGATGAAAACCCAGAAAAAAACCTTACGCTGATGAAAAATATCATTCATGATTTTTATTCATTTCTTTTTTTTTCAGGATTTATAGTTGCAATCTTTTAGTTTGAAAGCATAAGGTTGGTTGGAATTGGATGGGTTTGTGTCTTTTGCTGTTTTTTTTTTTTTTGTCTTTTCTCCCATTATGTTCCACGTTACCTGTGAAAGGTATATAATTGAAGATAAAGAGAGTGAAAGGGGAAAAGTAATGAGAAAGAGGGAGAGAAGGAGAGAGAGAGAGGGAGAGAAGGATCAGCTCGCGAAAATGCAAAAGTGCCAGCCTGTGCTGGTGCCCATGTCATCTGAGCAGTACGGGACATGCAGCGTTTAATTGTGCACTAAAAGCGACTCCCATTTCGTGTGCATTCCTTGGTAGTATAGTGGTAAGTATCTCCGCCTGTCACGCGGAAGACCGGGGTTCGATTCCCCGCCAAGGAGAACATATATTTTTTTTTTTTTGGTTATATCACAGCATATGACACACATGACACAAACACGGTGACATGTATGTGCGTGCATGCATGTATGTATGTATTTTCTTATATTTTATATATATACATACATGTATGTTTATAAACATACATAATTATTACAGTTGTTGTTGTTGTTGTTGTTTCAAAGAAAAAAAAAGGAAGAGAGAGAACATTTCGGGCCCTATAAGAATAATTTGCCCCAGTCAATACTAACATAAATTATTATAAATATATTATAAATCTTAGAGATATTAAACAAGAATATTAAATAAACCATGCATGTCTCCACGAGGGAGCTCATAATTATTATAGACCCTAGAGTCTATAATATATATAGGCCTATATATTGTTGTATATAGGGCCTATATAGACCCTACATACAACAAACACAATGAAATACGTATACTATTCTTACATTTTATCATCAAAATATGTTTCATTGCATCTTTTTTATTGCTTACATTATTATTACACGTTAATTCAGTTATGGCAAGCAATACCTGAATGCATACCTCTAAAGAACGCAATCTACATGGCAAAAGTATAAGATATCAATTTCAAAAACAAAACGAACTTGTTTTTGTTGAATTCATGTTAAAGGTTGCAATTGACGTCCAAAAAGCTTGCAATTGACGTCCAAAAAGCTTGTCCGAGACTCTGATGATATTATTCGTATAAATAGATAAATACATGACGTACATAATAGGTAATTCGTACAAATTCATTTAATGTACATACCAGTGTATCAATGCTGGAGGAATATGAATATCAATTCAAATGTTTAACTGCATGAATAAAATGGCTTATTCTTGAAGTCGGATACGAAACTTTTTTTTTTTCCCAGCCGTCGTCATTCCTCGATATATCATTCTGCCTGTCAAACTGGAGAGTGGGGTCGATTCCCCGACATGACAAAAGGATGTTCTTATAGTATGGTTAAGGCAACATAAGCATGAAGAGAGTGAATGCAAAAACAGATGAACAAAATTTTCAAGTTGTTTAAAGTAAGGTCATCATCAAAATGAATAGAGAAAATAAACTCTCTTCAATGACACTATATATACAATCGTTACATAACAAGAAGTATTTGAAGACACATATGGAGATTTTATGCAAATTATCACATAGGTATATCTTAATTGTTTTTTTTTTTCTCAGCATATTAGATGTCAAATATCTCAAATCGATTAAAATGTATACGTCGTTGCTGAGGAGACATGACCTCCTAACTACAATGTCAAATGTTCAGGAAAGGGAGAGAGAAAAAAATAATGGCAGCCAAAGCACTATATCAAACGGGATAGCCTTTCCTTTGACATGCCGTGGTGGCTTCATAGAATTTGGACAGGATATCACCTAACTGATTATTTCATTATCAATCCCAAATATGTTGTTTTCACCAAAATTTGATATGCAATATCTTGTCACCCCAGCGAAGATATGTGTTGTTGGTTTTGTTGTTGGTGGTGGGTGTTTTTTTTTTTCTTCATTTAAGCCTTCCATTATAATTGATATCAAAGTGGCTCCAGAACGTCTGTGCTGGCTATCAGTAGCATAACTTTTTAACATTAAAGGTCCAGTTTTTCCTTTGGGAGCAGTGATTTAAAACATTTTCAAGATATCAAATTTGATATTTACATGCGTCAATCTGTTGTACCACAAAATATCCGACCATATACAATTTTGCAATAAAGCCTAAAATGTAAGGAGATGTTAGTGTTTTTCTCAATAAACCGTAACTGTAGACGGTTTGGTTTGGAAACATTTTTTTTTTGTAATAACTATATTGTTCACATTTTGTATATTTAACAATACTTAACATCGATTTTACTGATTCTAATTTTTATAGTGGTTGTTGCACGAATGCTGGGTTCTTGTTTCATCTGCAAATAGTAAGTTATGCCTTTAAGATATTGTTTTCAATGGATATTCAATACAGGATGGCTTATAAATGCCGCTGTTCATGCAAAATGTGCAAATCCAATAGTTTTATTCAATTGAGCTAGGCGGGCTTTGTGTGTGTGTGTGGGGGGGGGGGCTATCATTATTTTTATTCCGGTTGATGTTCATGCTAATTTACTTCATGATTAATCTACATGCATCTAGCTTATGTATTGTTTTCAAGCAGCTTTTCCATAGATACGATAAAATCAATTCCATTATCATTAGCGGATCATTTTATTTAGATACTTTGATATCATTGTCGGAGTTAGCGTGTGAAATCTTGGATCTTTCTTTCGTTATGTTGCACTAGCATTCTGACTATTATTTTGATTGTCTGAATTACTTCCCACTTCGTCTAAAACATTGTGACTGTATACCAATTATCAGTTAATAACTTCTACCAACTCCAATTCACAAGACGACGGCAACCAGTTCGTATACAATTTCAATTTCAATTTCAATTTCAATTTTATTTCCATTGAATAAACAGGAAAAATCATATACAATACGTTTGCAGAACATGGAATTTTGTAACAATTGGAAAGAAAACGTACAAGTGGTCACGAGTAACAACATAAATTCCTTTCAAAGGTATATACATATACATAATACAAAGATTAGAATGGAAATGGAGTGTCCCACTAAAAAGCAAAGCTTGTAGGGTATGGGACCCTCGGAAATACGTACACAAAATCAAAGAAACCAATATCAACTGACATGAAATTATCTTAGGAAGGAAAAAAGAAAGAAAAAAAAAAAGAAAAAAGAAGAAAAAAGGAGAAATGAGACTACATGCATGGTACAACACACGCCATCGTGGACACAAGCATACTGTACTTCATGATGTAAATGCAATGATAAAACGATAAAACGCTCCCTGGTTTGATATTGCGATTGATTGGGTGCATATACCAGTATGAATGCATAGGAACGGATATAAAAAAGAGAAAGAGAATAGACTCACTGTTGTCTGGTACAATAAAAGAAATACACCGATGTGCAAAAACAACGGTTCGTACAGTTCGTGTTCTATTCTAAGGCGACTTTTCATACTCTGACGTGCACGCCAAACACTCCAGGACATAATTTAGCTTGTCATTATATATACCATACCTGACGATTTTGCACCATTACAGCGAAACACAATATGTTTGATTGTTGTAGAGATTCCCATAAGATTGTAGTCTTGGTGCTCTTTCCATGGTAAATCAATTAAAACATCCTCATTTATCATGGAAACAGTAATGGTACATCAAATCAATAGTGAACACTAACTTGTGGTTTCATTCTTCTTATTTAAAATCCATGTACATGTAATAATCTGATTAAAATGATTGAAAGTTTAGTCATAACGGAGTCCTGAGGACATGTGATTATCATTCTATAACAGTGTAATGCATGCTTATTTTAGCAGAAAAGTGCCTTAATTACCAAAGATTATGGTTATTTGCACATTACACTGTATTTCCTAGATGTTGAAATCATGGTCATGATAGATTTTAATAAGTAATATATACCAATATGTAAGTGTGTATGTATATAATAATTATGATATTATGTTTATGGCTGCTAAATGTTTCTATACGAATGAACACAATGTGTACATTACATACAATTGCATATTAAGTGTCGGTATATGGATATTTACATATTCTGTTTCTCTGTTTCATCTTAATAACTTGTGGGCGTATATTCATCGTTATAAATGATAAACATGCTTCGAATGTCTTAGAGTCCGAAAAAAGGGGCTGAACAAATTAGAGTCATCACTTTAATTTTTTTTCCTTTATGTATTTATATTTTGTTCAAGGACAAAACTGTATTCTTAGAAACAGTATACTCACTCAGAGTTGTTTGATTTTTACTTTCCATTTTGATGCCACGTCAAAATATCACATGTAAAAAAAAACCCGAACTTATTTCTTGAAAATTAGTGCAAGCATTGCAATAGGTATACAGCAAGGAAAATATGGATCTCATTGTATTACACAAGGAGAATAAGCACAGGAAAGGGGGGGGGGGGGAACGGCAGATAGTGAGATTGTTCTCTTTTTTCGTTAAAGGAACAACTCCTGTAGAAATTTTCTTGCAAAGTTTTACACGCTCTCATCAATAAGAGGTAAAGTTAATATTCGTTTATTCTGTCTTGATACAGCCATTTTGATATCAACCAGCCGTTAAAATGGTACACACGCACATTATCCTGATTATCCTATAGCTCGTGAGTGGATGATACACACGTTGACCATTACAGGCCCGATGACTCTGTTTTTAGTCTCTTTCCTGTTTACATCTATCTCTTTTCAAATACATCAGGACTGTCAAAGGCTCCCCGACATTCAACGCCTCCTCTTGAACTCACGGATCATCCGTGACAGTTCATCGAGTCCTTCGTAGAGACCATCACCTGTCCTTGCGCATGCGCCTTGGATGTGCCATGGATTTGCGACCAGTTTATGCAATTGCAGTTCGTCGGTGAGTTTGGTTAAGTGAGAAGAGCCTAGTGGTCAAGACGATAGAGCAAAATGCAAATGTTATGCTGACGTGAATGTAATGTATTCATAGCAATGAAAACAAACTTCAGTTTAAAAAGTAGCCATCATACATTTTTGATAGGAACTGCCCGAGCTGTATAATGAAAAATATCAAATACTATGTCTATTAACTTTACTCCAACTTGGGTGATGAAAAATGAAAGCGATGAGTGGCGATCCTCTTTTCTAAGACGTCTTCCAGTCTAATAAAGATGGACAGATTTAAAATACTTTAATACGGTGATGGATTCAAACTACAGCGAGATTTTTAGTAAGAAAAGGAAATGAAATACAAATATAAAAGTGGAGAAAGTGAATGCAGCACTTTTGGCAGAACACA
This sequence comes from Diadema setosum, assembly GCF_964275005.1. Lineage (NCBI taxonomy): Eukaryota > Metazoa > Echinodermata > Echinoidea > Diadematoida > Diadematidae > Diadema > Diadema setosum. The sequence goes on from NC_092685.1 coordinate 22,487,200, forward strand.
TCAGCGAAGTTTGAGGAAAGTCGGACTATCCGTTGAAAAACTATGAATGTTTAAAGTTTCGGTGCAAATATCACTGAATAAGAAGACTGCTATACAATTCGTGACGTCACGTATCTATAGAAAACGAAGTAACGAAAATATAAAGAGAATTCCACGAGATTTCATTCTTTTTTCTTCCTATATATGCACTGGACTTGTCCTGTCACTGCCTGGTAATTTGTATATATTTTATCTCCTATTGCGATCAGGGATGACATCTCATAGCGCTTTATATCCAGGGGAAAAGGCGCTCTAAAAATATCAACTATAATATCATTATTATTGTTATCATTATTATTATTTTTTTATGGCAAGTAAGCCTACACATTCCCTCGATATGTTACTGACATAATTATGTTAAGGGTAATATTATTCCTCCTACTCTCTGAAAGAGGCAAGTCGAGTGTTCTTCCCTTATGATATATTTCATTTTTGTAAAACAAAAATGATAATCAATTAAATTTGCTTCATATTTTCTTCATATTGTTTTCCATACATGATGTTACAAAATGTGCCATCATCCAGTGATGGCAGCACAAAAATGTAGAACTTTTTAACGAATAGGCCTAGTCCGGTTTTCCTCAAACTTTCACTGATGTGTTCTACTAATAATGCTGCAGTCCCTCAATTCACATCCGATACATGTTTGGGTTTCGATTCTCCTTTAACCCTGAAAATGCTCATTAAGTTGCAAAGAAGAACGTAAATAATGAAATACTATTCGATATTGTGGTCATGATGATGTAGCCAGCGAGCCTCTCTGAAATATATTATTTCATACTGTCTGGAAATGGGATATCAGGATGTAAACCCCATTTTACTTGATTTGCACTAATTTACTTTAAAAAAAACCCCTCTCTTACATTGAAACACTTTATTCTTATTTTATTATTTATTAAGTTATTTTCGGCCTGATGGACGATGAATGCAAGAGGATGTTTAGTACAAGATTTGGCTTCTGGTTGTGATTACTAACCTCTTCAGTCACTAAATCAATCTATCAATCGAAAAAAAAAAATAATTTTTACCTTCTAGATCTTGTTTGTTCGCTAACACAAGGATGGGGGTCCCGTGTGGCAGCTCAGGGGTCTGCAAAATTGAGAACAGTAATTCTCTGGCTTCGGCAAAACGTTCCTTGTCCGTGCTATCCACCACGTATATGATACCTATGAAGATAGTCATTGTTTGTAGTTAGTGCATGATGTGCATACAGAGACATACAGCTGTCTTGTATGTATTACACAATAGGACAGATTTTAATTAATAAGTAATATAAAAAAAATACACTAAAGAAATAAGGATCACTGAGAGTGGAGAGCCATGTGCAACAGCACATTTTAAATTGATAGTGATCATACCCGTATTGCAGATTCTGATTATCATTGTCACTCGCGTGTAATGTACATACTTTAACAGCAGGTACATACATAGACATATCAGTTTGCAATTTTTGTGTAGTTCATGTGTACATGGGTACAAATGGCCTATTTGTTTTTTCCAGCTGGTTGGGCGCTTCATTCGTTTTCAAAGCGACATGATACATTATTGCTCGGCGTTTAACAACGCACTTTGCACAATTTCGATCATTATTTTGTTTGAACAAGAATTCATGTTAAAAAATAATGAACTTGCGCAGAGCAGGTGACAAGTATAATGGTTTGTCAATATCACTTGAGGGAGCATACATTTCATTGTATTACACTCAATGTATTATAAGAATTTTTTTTCTATTGATATTGTCAGGCTTATACTGTCAGGTAGATGTGCTGGCAATCACAAGGATTACAATCAGATAATCACGAATAATCATTACACCACAGATGCTTCCTATAAGTGAAGTTACAAACCATAATCTATGGCTGAAAGATGAAAGATTCTGCAAGTGTCTTATTATCATGGAACAGGAATAGAAAGGTATTGTGTACCAGCCGTGTTGTAGCAGTAATGACGCCACAGCCGTCGCAACTTGTCCCCAGATCCGACAACCAAGATGTTGAACGATTGACCACGATTAATTTCGACCATTTCCACAGCTAATCCGATCGTGGGGATGGTTTGCAAGGTGTCGCTCAGCTTTAACCTGTAAAAACAAGTAGTTTTTCCTGGAGAATAGAAATACAAAATTCTTCATTGTCAGTGCATGTACGAGTAGTCAAATGATCTGCCATTATTGTGAAACAAGTTTACATTCATAATATATGGGGGTATTCAAATCTATTTTTAGTAGGCCTTATAGTTTTATTCGTCCCCATCAGGGAGGTGAGACGAAAACTTGCCTCCCTGTCCCTGTCATAGGCCTATACCCGACAGTTGGTTCCCGCTGTTTGTGCCTCCCCATTATTTTTTCTATTTCCCGGCTCAAATGGTTACTGGATCTGAAACGAACTTTTCTAGTAAAAATCCTGAAATGAGATGATAATGGCCTGACCATCACACATAATTATGTGACCGACTGGCTTTTGACGTACTGAAAAAATACCTGCTCCGTCAAGTCCCATCATAAGAATTCTGGGCGGCCTGCGCTGAAACCATTTCCGACAGAGACACTGACCCATGTTATCCACCGATGTAAATCCGTTCGGGAAAGGTATTCTTTATCTATAAGGTATAAATCTCCGAGGGAAAAGCTTTTTAAGCACTCTACAAACAGAACGACAATCCACTCTTGAAATCACAAGAGAACGGTATCCGACAAAATGAAAATCTGTTATAGGACTATTGCAGTATTTCTCGTTTTTGTAGTGCAATTCGTGCCGAACGAAGTCGAAGAGTTCCGTTTGTCGCGATACCTTCCAATTCTTAACGAGAGCAGTGCATGTCACTACAGTCGATGTCTTGTTTGTATAAGTGCAATAGTCTGTGTGTTAAGTTCTGATGACTCGTATTGTGCCTCGCGTATGCCATCAGCATCATAATTATCATACTGTAACAAGTAACCACAAGAATGAAGGGTATCGTCATAGCACTGCCAAACCGGACAAAGCCTAGCCCGGATGTACAGCAACCTCTGATCGCTAACACCCTTGCGAAACACGTCCCGTAGTAGTCCTATAAATCCCTCAAGAAATACATGTGGGCCCTATCTATTTTCTGTAAAAGTTTTTGTTTTATATCTATCCAAGATTCTCTCATGAACTTTAAATAATACAATACGCTAAGTGGTAATTGATTATTACATAGACTGCAAGACTACTTATTTCATTTGATTCACCCTCTGCACAGATCTAACACCAAGCTTCTCAGAGCTCTCGAGACGAAACTTTGAAAATTTCATGATGTAAAACAAAATGCGTGACCGAAATTACAAAAGAAAAAAGTCCCCAAAAAAATGCTAAAAAAATTTAATCCAGAAAAAAAAGTCGATATTTCAATTCAATTCAATTCAATTTGTTTTAAATATCAAGATTCTTTCAAATACATTAATCACAAAAAGTCCATGTAGCATAACACAGAAACATACATTTTAAAGCGGAAAAGAACAATAGGCAAGTGCATAACTTATATCAGATTATTTGGACGAAATCGCTGTGTGAGTGTTTGTATGTTTGTTTTTATACTCTCTTTCTTGCTTGCATCAGCTCAACTCAAAGTGACACACTTTCCAGTGAGGCTGCGATGTGTATATGGTTTGATTCTTCTTATTTGAAATCAATGTAACAATCTGATTAAAATGATTTAAAGTTCAGTTATAACGGAGTCCTGAGGACATAAAATTATCTATTGTGTAATATATGCTGATTTTAGCAGAAAATTGACTTAATTGCCAAAGATTATGGTTATATCCTAGATGTTGAAATCATGATCATGATAGCTTTTGATAATAAATGTATAATTCATTTCATTTCATTTTATTTCATTTCCGACGGAAGTATACAATATGACATTTGCATATATAAACAAAGTAAAGTAATATGTAAGTGTGTATGAATAAAGATGTAACATGTTTATGGTTGCTGCATGTTTCTATACGAGTGAACGCAATGTATGCATCACATACAATTGCATATATTACATGTATTAAGTGTCGGTATGCATATATAACTGTGTATTTTTTATGTTTCTCTGTTTCATGTTAATGACTTGTTGGCGTATTCATTGTTATAAATAAAAACTTGCTTCGAATGTCTTAGAGTCCGATACCCCTGTACAATATACAACAAAAAATGGACTGAGCAAATTGGTGTCATCACTCTAAGTTTTTGCTTTATTTTTTTGTTTGTTTAAGGGCAAAAACTGTATTATTAGAAACAGTTAGTTACTCATAGGGGTAAGGGAGGGACGGGGGGGGGGGGTATATATAAGTAGACTCCCGTTATAACGAAGTCCTCGGGACCGGCGGTTTCTTTCGTTGCATCTAAATTTCGTAATAACCGAACGAATAAACAATACGGGGTAAAAAAAAAAAACACAAACAAAACATAGATCCGATAGTTTTGAGAGCTGGATATTTATTTCGTTGTAACCGGAATTTCGTTCTAATCGTGTTCGTCATAACGGTAGTGCACTGTGGTGAGATTGTTCCATATTTTTTTCTTAGCTAAAGCAACAACTCCTGTAGAAATTTTCGTGCAAAGTTTTACACACTCTCATTGATGATTTAAAGAGGTAAAGTTTGCATTCGTTTATTCTGTCTCGATACAGCCATTATGTTAACAACACCAGCCGTTAAATTGGGACACACACACATATTATAGCTCGTGAGTGGATGATGCACACGTCGACCATCATACAGGCCCGGGCCCTGTTTTATGAAGAGTTATAATTGATTATACAGTTGATTTCGATTGTAAGTCTATGGCAGCCTGTGTGGTAAGGAAATTTATAATCGATTATATCTTTTGATAAAACAGGGCTCAGATGTCTCTGTTTGTAGTCTCTTGCCTGTTTATATCTACATGTATCTCCTTTCAAATACCGCCGATTCTCTCGAAGTTAAGTTCATCCAGAATAGAGTCTTCTTGTTGCTACCTTAATCCCTATGATCCGGGCAGTGACTCCCCGACATTCAACGCCTCCTCTTGAACTCACGGATCATCCGTGACAGTTCATCGAGTCCTTCGTAGAGACCATCACCTGTCCTTGCGCATGCGCCTTGGATGTGCCATGGATTTGCGACCAGTTTATGCAATTGCAGTTCGTCGGTGAGTTTGGTTAAGTGAGAAGAGCCTAGTGGTCAAGACGATAGAGCAAAATGCAAATGTTATGCTGACGTGAATGTAATGTATTCATAGCAATGAAAACAAACTTCAATTTAAAAAGTAGCCATCATACATTTTTGATAGGAACTGCCCTAGCTGTATAATGAAAAATATCAAATACCATGTCAATTAACTTTACTCCAACTTGGGTGATGAAAAATGAAAGCGATGAGTGGCGATCCTCTTTTCTAAGACGTCTTCCAGTCTAATAAAGATGGACAGCTTTAAAATACTTTAATACGGTGATGGATTCAAACTACAGCGAGATTTTTAGTAAGAAAAGGAAATGAAATACAAATATAAAAGCGGAGAAAGTGAATGCAGCTATTTTGGCAGAACACATCAGCGAAGTTTGAGGAAAGTCGGACAATCCGTTGAAAGACTATGAATGTTTAAAGTTTCGGTGCAAATATCACTGAATAAGAGGACTGCTATACAATTCGTGACGTCACGTATCTATAGAAAACGAAGTAACGAAAATATAAAGAGAATTCCACGAGATTTCATTCTTTTTTCTTCCTATGCACTGGACTTGTACTGTCACAGCCTGGTAATTTGTGTATATTTTATCTCCTATTGCGGTCAGGGATGACATCTCATAGCGCTTTATATCCAGGGGAAAAGGCGCTCTAAAAATATCAACTAATATCATTATTATTGTTATCATTGTTTTTTTTTTATGGCAAGTAAGCCTACACATTCCCTCTATATGTTACTGACATAATTATGTTAAGGGTAATATTATTCCTCCTACTCTCTGAAAGAGGCAAGTCGAGTGCTCTTCCCTTATGATATATTTCATTTTTGTAAACAAAAATGATAATCAATTGAATTTGCTTCATATTTTCTTCATATTGTTTTCCATACATGATGTTACAAAATGTGCCATCATCCAGTGATGGCAGCACAAAAATGTAGAACTTTTTAACCAATAGGCCTAGTCCGGTTTTCCTCAAACTTTCACTGATGTATTCTACTAATAATGCTGCAGTCCCTCAATTCACATCCGATACATATTTGGGTTTCGATTCTCCTTTAACCCTGAAAATGCTCATTAAGTTGCAAAGAAGAACGTAAATAATGAAATACTATTCGATATTGTGGTCATGATGATGTAGCCAGCGAGCCTCTCTGAAATATATTTCATACTGTCTGGAAATGGGATATCAGGATGCAAACCCCATTTTACTTGATTTGCACTAATTTACTTAAAAAAAAAAAAAAAACAACCTCTCTTACATTGAAACACTTTATTCTTCACTTATGCCATATTCTAAAGTTATTTTCTGCCTAATGGACGATGGATGCAAAGAGGATCTAGTACAAGATTTGGCTTCTGGTTGTGATTACAAACCTCTCCAGTCACTAAATCAATCAATCAATCGAAAAAAAAAAAATTTACCTTCTAGATCTTGTTTGTTCGCTAACACAAGGATGGGGGTCCCGTGTGGCAGCTCGGGGGCCTGCAAAATTGAGAACAGTAATTCTCTGGCTTCGGCAAAACGTTCCTTGTCCGCGCTATCCACCACGTATATGATACCTATGAAGATATTCATTGTTTATAGTTAGTGCATGATGTGCATACAAAGACATACAGCTGTCTTGTATGTATTACACAATAGGACAGATTTTGATTAATAAGTAATATAAAAAAATACACAAAAGAAATAAGAATCACTGAGAGTGGAGAGCCATGTGCAACAGCACATTTTAAATTGATAGTGATCATACCCGTATTGCAGATTCTGATTATCATTGTCACTCATGTGTAATGTATACACATAGAAACAGCAGGTACATATAGACATATCAGTTTGCAATTCTTGTAGTTCATGTGTACATGGGTACAAATGGCCTAATTTTTTTTTTCTCAGCTGGTTGGACGCTTCATTCTTTTTCAAAGCGACACGATACATTGCCCGGCGTTTTAACGCACTCTGCACAAGTAGACGTTGTTTGAACAAATAATTCATGTTAAAATATAATGAATTTGCGCATAGCAGGTGACAAGAATGGTTTGTCAATATCACTTGAGAGAGAATACATTTCATTGTATTACACTCGATGTATTTAAGAAACTTTTTTCTATTAATATTGTCAGATACCGGGCTTATACTGTGAGGTAGATGTGTTAGCAAGCTGCTGGCAAGCACAAGGATTACAATCACGAATAATCATTACACCACAGATGCTTCCTAACAAACCAACATGGCTGTTGGTACAAAAAACCTTTTTCTACTCATTCGCAAAGTGGAATGACGAACTGGTCTAAAATGCTCAGCAGTATAATGGATGTGTATGTAAACGACAGAGAGAGAGGGGGGGGGGAGGGAGAGAGCGGAAGAGAGAGGGAGAGGGGGTTGAAGGGGAATAAGAGAGAAAAAGAAAACGGTGCTACATTGATGGGACCTTCAATTTTATATTCGATATACCATTTTCGGATATGCCAAAATGCTCGTTTGTCATTATCCTTGCTGTTTCTCGTCTTTTAACTAATTATTTGAAATGAAGGAAAGATTCTTTAAGCGTCTTATTATCATGGAACAGGAATAGAAAGGTATTTTGTACCAGCCGTGTTGTAGTAGTAATGATGCCACAGCTGTCGCAACTTGTCTCCAAATCCGACATCCCAGATGTCGAACGATTGACCACGATTAGTTGCGATTGTCTCCACATTAAATCCGATTGTAGGGATGGTCTGCACGGTTTTGTTCAGCTTTAACCTGTATAAACAAGCAGTTTTTCCTGGAGAATAGAAATACAAAATTCTTCATTGTTAGTGCATGTACGAGTAGTCAAACGATCTGCCATTATTGTGAAACAAGTTTACATTCATAATATATGGGGGCATTAGAAATCCATTTATAGTAGGCCTAATGGTTTTATTCGTCCCCATCAGGGAGGTGAGACGAAAACTCACCTCCCTGTCCCTGTCATAGGCCTAAACCCGACAGTTGGTTCCCGGCTCAAATTGTTACTGGCTCTGATACCTATATCTAGTAAAAAAAACAAAAACAAAACCTGAAACATAACTGAGATGATGATGGCCTGACCATCACACATAATTATGTGACCGACTGGCTTTTGACCTGCTGAAAAATTACCTGTTCCGTCAAGTCCCAGCATAAGAAGTCTGGGCGGCCTGCGCTGAAACCATTTCCGACAGAGACACTGACCCATGTTATCCACCGATGTAAATCCGTTCGGGAAAGGTATTAAAGCTTTTTAAGCACTCTCCAAACAGAACGACAATCCACTCTTGAAATCACAAGAGAACGGTATCCGACGAAATGAAAATCTGTTATAGGACTATTGTAGTATTTCTCGCTTTTGTAGTGCAACTCGTAGTGAACGAATGCGCTATATACCTTCCAACTTTTAATGATAGTGCCTGTACAGTCGATGACTTGATTGTTTACGTGTCATTATAGTCAGCGTGTAAGGTCTGATGACTCGTATCGTGCCTCGTGTATGCCATCACTATCATTGCTGTGACAAGTTATCACAAGGATGACGGCTACTGTAGTACTGCCCAACCCGACAAATCCGAGCCCGGATGTATAGCGCAACCTCAGATCGCTCACGCTCTTGCGAAACATGTTCCGTAGTACTAGTATACATTCCTAACGAAATACATGAAGGCCGTATCTATTTTCGGCAAAAGTTTTTGTTTCTATATCTATCCAAGATTCTCACATGAACTTTAAATATATAATACGCTAAATAATAATAATGCCTCAATTACTTTTGTGTTATGTATTTGTCTCATTTACTTTTGTGTTATGTATTTGTAATTGCAGTAAGTATTTTTAAAGAAACTCTTGAGTGGTCCACAATCTATATACAAGCATTGCTTTTTAGTGGACCTCTCAGTTGTCTTTTCCCCTCTCGATATAACTTAGTATTTTCCGGTATGTATGCATATCTTTATAAGTTTGTTGACTATCGTTTATTTTTCGTAATGTATATCGTATTATGCTTATGATACATAGAATTCCTTATTCACTTTGCGTTATATTTTGTTGGAAGAAAATGAGAATGAAATAAATGAAATGAAATGAAATAAAATGAAATCGAATTATCAAAAAGGATGCGATACTAATTTCATTTGATTCACCCTCTGCACAGATAATTATAACACTAAGCCTGTCAACTCTCGATGTGAAGCTTTGAAAATTTGATGATGTAAAACAAAATACATGCATGACCGAAATTACAAAAAAAAAATATATTAAAAAAAGGAAAAAAATGCTGAAATAATTTAATCCAGAAAAAAAAAAATCGATATTTCAATTTTATTAAATTCAAAGTTTATGAATATCAGGATTCTTTCAAATACAATAATCACAAAAAGTCAATGTATCATAACACAACAACATAAATATTTAAAAGCGGAAAAGAAAAATAGGCAAGTGCATAACATAATAAACTATTGGAACGAAATCATTGAAATTATTGAAAGAGAGAGGCTCACGTGAAAGACAAGCTTGCAAAGATGCTGGCCACACAATCCATTGGAATTACAAGAGAGAATAGAGAACTTGCCTGTACTTGAAAGCCCATTTTGATGAGGTGAATACAATAAAAATAGCAACAGCAACAACAACATATGGGTCAAAACAATATTGAATAGTTGTGCGTTGATTGCATTTGCATCTGTTTCTACAGGGTCTTGTTTGTTTGTTTGTTTGTTTGTTTGTTGTTTGTTTGTTTGTTTGTTTGTTGGGTTGGCTGGTTGTTTGTTTCTGTAATACTCTCTTTCTTGCTTGCATTAGCTCAACTGAAAGCGCCACACTTTCCAGTGACGCTGCGATATTATGATAAAGGTCAATCCAAGAGCCACGTCACTCGTCTTTCAGGGCTCACCAGAGTTATTGTTATCTCTCGTTTACTCTTTTTTTTTTTCCAACATGGAAATCCTCCTTACCTATCATCACGCGTGTAGGCTAAAAACGGGACTTCCCTTTCTGGAATTTTAACGTCCAATTATACTCTCTTTTGTTCATAGGGGAATATTGATGTACAGATTTGTTATACAAGGGGGTACATACAGTTTGGTATTTGATAGAATTTTCCTCCCCCTCCGCCCCTCCCCCAAGAAAAATGAATCAACGATTCTCAAGACAGCAATGATCCCATGCAATATGGAGCACTTGAAAATTCTCCTCCTTCTCCACCTGATCGACCTAGTCTTTTTTTATTTATATGTTTTATTGATCTCAATCATTGGCATACAAGCTTAAATCATTTCTAATTGTGGGACATAATTAACCACCTAGTTTTTTTTTTCTTTGTTATGGTGGAGAAGCACAGATTCATACCACAGATTCATTGCACATTTATAATGGTTAGCATAATAATTTTGAGTTCGGAGAGCAGAGAAGAAAGATGTAATGATATCATTATATATATATATCTATATATATATATATATATATATATATATATATATATATATATACATATATATATATATATATATATATATATATATATATATATATATATATATATATACATATATATATATATATATATATATATATATATATATATATATAGGTCTATATATATATATACTATATAATCTTTTATCACACACGCACACATGCAATACATATCTGTATGTATTTGTATATATATTATAGTTTGATTGCAAAACGAGTTAACTTGATTCTAATCAAGTTGAGATATTATTTACGCCTATATTCAGTTGTATATGAAATCTGCTAGAAACATAGAAAATAATAAGAAAGTATGGGATATTTTCAATCATAATTTTAAGAATATTTCCTATTTGTTTTACAGGTGATGCATCACTGGACATGTTTTATTTTGCTTTATATCTGATAATGGACTTATTCTTGAATAATGTCAAAAATGGCGCTTAGCCCATTTTGTGATCAATCTCTTCATTAGTCATATAAACTGTTCTTACAGACCAATCAAAATAAAAGGAGCTCTGAGGAGACATAACATACAATATTACTGCATGTCTTGTAAAACTGGAAAATTCCTAAAATTTGGCTATTCATAATTTCATAAAATATTTTACATCAAATTCTTCTCCTTTTTTTGTGTGTGTTGAAACATCTACCGATTTGGTTTCCTGATTTAGCACTGCTGTTAGAGTACTCTGACACCCTCCTCTGTGATTCACGTTTCACGCCACTCCCCCCCCCCCCCCCTTCCCTAAAAAAAAAAAAGGGGGGGGGAGGTGTTGGGAGATGCGAAAATCTCGATTATACCATCATAAATGACACGATCAGGCTTGCGATGAAATGGATAATTGACTCATTACATCTGGGATGTGAACGCACGCAGTCGAACGCAATCAGCATAACAATGGCACACTAACAATACCGCGAGCAGAGCTATTCGTCAAACCCCATGACGTGGAACACCTACGGTAACAGTACCTTGCTCGCACTGTCGCAATCTTTGCCTTCATCTGTAGTCTTGTATAAGACCCAGTGTTTATCCTTATGGTGGACGTGGGGCACGCGGAAACTTAACAGTTTGTCTTCAAATTTCTGAACAGCAAATCACCAATCTCCAGGTTGAAAAGTTAACGATAGCCCTAATTTCTTGTTGATAAAGCTCTCCTTCCATTCACAGATTATTCCCGATTGCACTTTAAGCGTATGAGCATTAAAGACTATGTTTATTTTTCGGCTGGGATTGTTATGGTTTGTACGCTTGACAGGACGACAGGGCAACAAGCAACAATAGTGACAGGGAGCGAACCAGAGTGTCAAACTCCTGTCAAACTCACCACTCGCCTTGCCATTAATTTATATATGTTTTAAGATAATTCATTTATACATTCTAGGGTTGGATATGCTCTCGGGCTAACTGAGCGTTGATAATTAATCGTATTTTTTTTTTATTATATGATATGATTATAGAGTTATTGGTAGTAATTATATCGTGTATTTTGATTTAATTTCTTTGTCTCGTAATAATTTATTAATCAAAACACCTGTATTAAGCGCTATGTTCGTGTTAGTTATTGTTATTATTACAACGTTTAAACATAATGTGCGGCAATTGATAAAGTTGAGCGAGAGAAAGCTTGATTTTGAGGGAGAAAACATGCAGCTAGAGCGGGAGAAATTTAAAGATTTTGCGAAATCGGACCTCAAAGTGGGAGATGTGTCCCGCCAAAAGCAAGATCAGTTGGAGTGTCTGACTCTGGCGTATATTACCCATTTCATGTAAACTTTGGGACGGAAACATTTTCCAATTTCTTCGTCAAATCACTTTCATGGCAATTGCCATTGCGCACGTCATGCTCTCAAAACCAAGTGGTATATCTGAGCTCTGAAGTATAGTAACACTGTGCAGCCATGTTTCATTTTGATTACAGGTGTATACCAATCTCACTGCTTCTTTCTTGATACCAGTTTACCTAATAATTCCTTGGTGATTGATAATAACTGATTGATAGGCCCTATCAATTACTTATCAGCCCCTACTGAGCGTGACAACGTTTTTGGCTGATGTTAAGATAGAACGTGAGAAAATACAATTTTTAATGCATCATTACCGCCACGTTTGATAAGATTTGTTTTGTGCTTTCTATATACACACATTGAAATTAGCATTTTCTTTGCTTCTTTAGCCACGTAGGCCTACTCAGTATAGTAAAATGGCATGATCTCTCATCCGGGTACTCTAACATACTCGAGCGGTATTGTATAAAGCAGACCTATAATACAGAATGAATATCGGAAGGTGTCCTGGGTGTCCGCTTACACGTGGCACAATTCGCATCATCAAATTTTAGCGCGGGCAGCAGCTCAATAAATAGAACGGTCCGCAGCGTTTATCATTCATTTCCCGAGGTTCGTTTGGTTCAGGAAAATACACTCCTAAAGATTACTATCGTAACGCCCTCTGTAAAAAGCGATTGCTAAGATAACTAAACCGGCGGAGCTTGATTTTTATAGGGATAACATCATTCAACGTTTTCTTTGCATTCTTGCATTACTTTTGGAGCAACACACCGGACAAAAAAAAAAAAAATGGGTCTCCTGATTTCGAAGATGACGACTCTATTTCGGGAATGGTCGGAAGGCAGTCCGTCTAGAGTCTTGATGCTTGGACTTGATGCAGCAGGTATGTCTGCGATGTCTTTTGTCTGTTTGTATCTGTTGGTTGTTTTAGAACTCGATCACCTTTTTTTATATTATTCTGAAGCTAGACAGATTAAAAGTTGGATGTTTCAATTTGTTATGCTTCTCTGTTCGTTTTCAACTATTGTCAACCTTGTTTGCTTAAAAAAGAAGAAAAAAAAAACTCAAAGGGGTGCACAGATTACGATTTTTGTCTTCCATACAAGATCCTTGGTTGGTTTTGAATTGTATCGATCTTTTTACATTACTATTATGACGAATATTCTTTTATAGCTAGAAATCTAGATCGACAAGTCGTATTATTCTGTTGCAATATTTTGGAGTAGACAATGGTTTTTTGTTTTTTGTTTTTTGATTGGCGCAGAGAAATATGACATTTCATGAATGCCATCCTATCTGTTCTGAAAGAATCTGTGTTCTTATTCTTGCCCCTAATTTTAAAGCATTTTCTAATGACCGATGATGTGTTGAATCTATCTAATAGGAATAGCTATCGAAATCATTGTGAAAATAGTGTAATGGTTTTGTTTTGTTTTGTCATTGATGAATAAAACATTCTTTGAAATTCAAAATCAGCAGTTTTGGCAACAGACAATAGCCTTCGAGAAATTCGAGTATGGGTATCATATGGGAATGTAAATCACTGTATCTTGCATTGCTGTGATTTATTCTGCGAGATGAAGTTGGGTGAACTTATACCCTTGTAGCATTTCACCCCTGCATGAAGTATTAGATACTTCACCAGCGTACATATTAATGTAAACTACAAAATAAGACACAAACTACATTTCCATCCTTTCTCCACTCCATCCTCCTACTTGAAGCAATTAACATTGACTGCAACTTACTGTTTGGATTTTATCGGGTTTCTTTTTATTTTTGATACAGGTAAAACAACATGCCTGTATAAGCTCAAGCTGAACGAGACCGTGACAACGATCCCCACCATTGGCTTCAACGTCGAGACCGTCACGCCCGTCCCTGGTCTCTCGTTCACCGTGTGGGACGTCGGCGGCCAGGAGAAAATCAGGGCTCTTTGGAGGCATTATTACTACGGGACTCACGGTATGTTAATCATTTCTCTGTGCTGATTTTATTTGATATGATTTGATTATATTGGTTATGAAGACGCCTAAAGAATATGTGTGTATTAATGCATGAATTCGTAATCAGACTTTTCGAATAGTTACAAAGTGTGGGGTGGGGTAATGTTTCGTCAGGTTTGATATTTCAGAAAGACACCATAAAGGTGGGAGAAATCGTCCTCTGTTCCAATTTGATCATATTGTATTATCTTAAATGTTAAAAGATCTTTGGTGAAGACATTTATAACGTGTTCTCACAAACAGCAAGTGATTTTTTTTTTATTTGTAGTAAAACACGAATCACCATCACAGCGTAGACATCATTATGTGATTATACTCTGCCTGCAACATTCCGTTTAGAAGTTGATATTGTAAGTAAATGAGTGTTCCCTCAGAATTCTTTAATTTTATGGACAAGATACAATTATGGATTTTGCACATTAGTTTTAAAGTAAGGAAATAATTAGTGATATACTCCTTTATTTGCAGGTGTCATCTTCGTGGTTGACAGTCAAGACCGCGCACGTTTCGCTGAGGCCAGAGAGGAGTTGTTTGGCATCGTGAACGCACAGGAGATGACACAGGGGGCTCCAGTCTTGGTGCTAGCGAACAAGCAGGATCTCCCAGGTGAGACAACATTCCTTTTCTTCAGTCTGGATTCACCAATCTTTAATAGTAATTTATTGCACACACTCAGTATAAGTGGTGTAAATGATAATGGGAATGTAGAGTCTGATGATGCGTTAGGGGAAAATATTACTGTGCAGTAAAATGGACGATGGCCAGATCTAAATAACAGCCAAATGAGGTAGAATTGATTCATTGCAGGTGGATGAAGGTAATGAATACTATTCCCATTCTAAATTCGTTAACATCAACCGATTTTGTGACGCATCATGTCTATGAGGGCTTTACCCACCTCCCTGCTTTACATCACGGCAGCCTTGCAGTGCTTACATACATTGGGTCAAAGTTCTCTTTTAGATATGATGATATAGAAAACAATTATATCCTTACGCATTCCACACTTTCTCATCATCCTTGATCAAATTATTAGGAGCTTCGGGTGTCACCAAACTCATTGATGAGCTGCACCTGCGCAACCTGACACGAAACCCGTGGCACATTCAGGGCGCATGCGCGACGACCGGGGATGGTCTCTACGAAGGACTCAATCAGCTGGCAAAGATGATCCGAGAATTTAAGAAGAGTGGTGGGAAGGTGTCACAATGAAACAACCACATCAATCGTTCAAGCAGTATAAAATGAGACCAGTTATAGACGTAGTTTCCGTTGAAATGAACTGTACCGGAAGTGAATTTCATCGATGCCGGCCCAAGCGACCTCACGCTGGAACGCGTCACCAGACCGTAATGTGGCGAGTCATTTCCGTCATAATATTAGGCAGGATTTGATTTGTTTTCAAGGACCCTCCTCATTATTCGTGTACTGAACAAGGAAAAAAAGTTAGCAAAACGTGTTTTGCGGAACAGAAAAAGGATTTACTGGAATACCTGCAGAAAGAACGAAACTTTTAAATGAACTCGTCGTCATTGTCAAAACTGGTCAAGAAAGGAAAAAAAAAATTAAGGAAAACCTAAGAAATTAAAGTGAAAAAATGAGGGAAAGGGTGAAAAAAAAAGACATGCACATGATGCAGTTGTATAAATAGATGGGATGAAAGAGAGTTTGTTGTTGTTGTCGTCGTTGTACATTTTCAAGACCTCTAATCACAAGAAATATCATGAATAATTAACATAAAAGGGACGGGGAGAGGATATAATATTTTGGTGTTGTTGAAACAGACAAAGTAGTATTGAACCTTGAGAGTACAGAAGAGTACAACCTGTTACAGCATTAACAGGTTAACGCGAAACCTCCGTTTTCAAAATAACACACGCACTAAATTTGATTTTCCTCCGAATAGTAAAAAAGTTTTTTTTTCATTTTTTATTTAAGAGAATGTCAGAGTGTGAAGACGACGTCAGCTCTTTTAATTCTTTATTAGGTTAGTGCAATCTGCGGTGTCTATATTGAGAGTATAATGTGATGAAATGTTTCAAGGAAAGGCTGCCCAAATCTGAAGATCAAAGCTCCGTAAGTTTGCTGAAGATAAGGTTTACTATCATGCAAGCAGTATGGAAATCAAACAAAGGTGAAAAACAACTTTGTCAATCATTCTCTACCTCTCTCGCTCCCTCTGTAGTATATCTGTATGTCTTCACTCTCCACTATCCTCGTATCGAAATTTTTCTATTTCCTTATTATCTCTCTGTTTCTTTCAGTCAATACTTCATATTGACACCTAGTTATGGTGTTCTCAGACTATTTTCATTGTTTTTGATATGGATACGAGAATACATGCACCGACAATAGTCTTTCATTGAGATAACATTCATCTATCTTTGACTGATTAGTATAGTTTTGAAAAAAAAAGAACATAATATCTCTTATGTTTCAGTCAGTGTGAACTACTTTTACAGATACAGTTTGATATTGTAAAAAGATAAATGCTGAGGAGGAAAAAACTGTGATAACAAGCGATCAGTCACGTTGTTTGTTTGTTTTTGTTTTTACTTTTCACATTTTTTTTATTGCTACACTACTTTATGAAGTTTGTTGAATGCTTCGATTTTGAGACCGTTATATGAATTATTGTAAGGATAGTTATGTAAAAATTTGTGTAATGTATGATAAATTTATCCGTGGTTGTATGACAACTGTTGTGTTTTAAAGAAAGAAGAGAGAGAAAAAAATGGGGGCCTGAGACAATAATTTGCCCCCAAACTGTTGACAACTGTTGACCAACTGTTGACCTTTGTGAACAGACAAATATGCAATGCGGCAGGGAAGCAGCCCTTGCTTTATCCTGAAGGTGTACATAATAGTTTGTATATTTCTATGCCATTGTTTCTGATACTGCATCATTTTGTTGTAAAATAAAATACATATTTCCAAGCGATTCAAACGATTGTTGCACGTTGCATGCTTTTATTGTTAGGCATACACCTTGTAATTCACTATTATGACCATGCTCAATAATAGTGTGTGTGCGTGTGTGTGTGTGTGTGTGTGTGTGCGTGTTTGTGTGTGTGTTTGTGTGTGGGCTTGTGAAAGTAAGAGAGTGAATGGGAGAGGGAGTGGATTTTTGATTTGTTGGTTTCTTTCTTTTTTCATTATTGGAACACCCTCTGATTAAAAGAAAAAAAAAAATGTTCCACGACTTTCGGCATATTATTTCGTTAAAAAAAGTCGAGCGCCATCTACTGGCGTGGTCATAAGAAAGTTGCTTGTTTTTGTGTAGTTCGATGCAGTCAGAATGAAGGCATGCAATCGCTTACTTAGTCTGATGTTGCACGTATTGCTTTACACCGACATCATTGTTACGTAAGAGGTAAATCAATAGATGAACATCAGTCACATTAGATGAATTATGTTGGCAGGCGAGTAGAAGATGAATTTGACAATAATTGATGTCTGTATTGTAGTACAATGTGTGAGTTTCATTTTCAGTCTATTTCACATTATAATATCAGGTTACATTGAAAGCATGTCAATAACACATTATTCTTGTATACTTTGTCAATGATAAACAAATACACACACATACACACACAAATATAGTAATATACACACACAATAATTTGATGATGTAACTTTCGAGATCGAAATTACGATTCGGGTTGAAAAAAAAATCATATAGGCCTATTACTCGTCATGCAACAGACTGTCTGTTAGAAAATCCTTATTTTTTTTTATCCCAGCTCAAAAATCTGCCAAGAACCTAATGTGTGGAACTCATTGTCTGACAATCTTAATCACACGAGTAGTTCTTCTCTACAGTGTTTTAAATCATTCTTTAAAAAAAAAAAAATCTTCTCTATTACTCGACAGAAATTTTGCTTACCGATCAATTTGAACTCCACATTAATCATAATCATTGGTTTAGTGTTTAGAATGATCATTTTTTGATACAAATTCTTGGGTAAAGCTAGTTTTATTTTTCTTGTAGGGATCTATGGGTAGCTCCGACTCAAACACTGTAATAATGACTTCTCTGCTCTCAATTTTTCCCATTCACGCGTATCCCCTTCTTTGCCCATGTGAAGTTCTTTTCTGTCTCTTTATATTCCCTTGTGTTGTCCTCCATCGGCGGCCAATTAATCGAAAATACTTGGAAGTTCAAGTTGTGTATGTGTATGTGTTTGGTTCATCATTGAGTGAAGAATAAAGGAATATTGTAAGAAACCATATCGCCCATACAGAGACAGTTATCCCAGTCAAGCGCATCTTATCGATAGCGGTACCCTCTACACCGTATGCCTGTCTAATGTATATACACAATTGTAGTTATATTTCTTTTTATAACACTTGTTTATTATCCTGATGTAAAAATGCTGATTTTGTCATAATGATTTTATTTGTACATGTGGAGAAATAAAACAAACTGAAACTATAAAACTGAAGCAGTTTTTCTCTTTTTTTTTTTCAGTTCTCACTTGCCCGACATGAAATTTTACATGCCCCGGGTAAGCGGACACTGAGCGCTATAAATGTCGAGCCCTGCGTTAAATTATGCCTTAAAAAAGAATGAAAATCAGGCGGGAGGAACGTTTCATTGACGCCGGATCTGGGACCCTTGTAGTGAAAAGTAAAACGAGAATAAGCAATAAGCCAAAAGATACAGAAACCCGCACGTGTATGGCGTCAATATTCGGTACACGAATCGAACGCAAAATAATGATAATAATAATAATGATAATGATAATAATAATGATGATGATGATGATAATAATGATGATGGTGTTAATAATAATGATAATAACAGCAGCAGCAGCAACAACAACAACAATTATGTCATATAACAAAACGATTTGCCATATAACATCTCTCTCAATTTCTGTTATGACTCCTCATTTTGTCATGAAAGGCTCTTTAAAACTAATTATTAGTCAAAAAGTCAACAAACTCTCTCATTTTAAAAGGGAACGCCCATCAGCATGGTAAGTGATTTCCTTTCTTCGCATGGAAGCGAGCATAGCCCGCTATTGCGTTGAGGGTGGACCCAGGCTTCGGAAGCCGCCTTTCTGACAATTTATTGATTGTTATGCCTTCGAACAGGTGGGCGTGTATGATTCTAAGCCATATGTAAGTCAGGCGATGAGTCACGGTGATTTAAACAGACACAGAATATGCCTATACGTGTATAGGCTAGAGCCAATTATCCGCTGACAGTTAAAGGCATGGTCATCATCGCCATGATTATCATCCCCACAATTTTTACCATTATTGTCAAGATAATGACTATGGTTATATAAAAAGAATATCTTCGAAAGTGTGGACACACCCTGAGAATATATGATCATAATCCGTAATGATATCGCCTCCTTTGTGTACGCGTAGAACACTACCAAAGTGAAGGGATAGTAGTTTTACGAATTGGTGCTGACAAATAAACAGCAAAATCTTGGAGTGGAAAAAAAAAGTAGCTCCGATACCTAAACAAACTGGTTATGAAGCTTATATACTCAGAGTCCACCGCATTAAAATATTAAAATCGTCATAATAATTTCGCCATGCCGTTCAAGTCCGTTCTGCCTCCTTGCTGAAGCAAACCCTCCTGCTCCCCTGCGCGAACCCATTTACGAACACGACGAACGGACGCACAGCTTTGACAGGGAATGGCATTGAATTACTTCCGCGTCCTGAAGAAAATAATCGCGTCGGATTCGTGAGAAAATAACCCGGATGTTGGGTGTATACAATCATTATCCGATCCCATTCCGAGATGGCGTCGTCAACGTGAATGTGAGTGTGAGGGACTGTTCACCTGTCTCACCGTCCATCTGATCTTCACGAACTTGTAAGTCCCCTATCCTATGAATTTGTATTTTATAGATGTAGTTTATAAGTCCATTCGAATGCATGGTAGGTGAATATATCTAACGGAATAAACGCCTGTCTGGTGGAATGTTTGGCGTGTCAACAGGTAAATGCCAGAGACGCGTCACCGCTGTGTTGATTTAACGTTTAGAACAAGAAGCGATGACGCCTGTTTGATCGAGCAGTACAGTGACAGTATGTAGGCGAGGTAGTGCCGAACGCGAACGTGTTGGGATGGTGGGAGTGGTGGTGTGGTGGTGAGTATGAGTACGAGTGGGCCATGCATCGTGGCCATGACATGGGATGGGATGAAGCAGTGCTTGACTGCTTGATTTCCTCCGAGTACTTGCTGCATTGTCCATTGTAGGTTATGTACTCATCCACATTCCTCCGGATACCAGATTTTGAAGGTGTATTGCATGCATGCAATTGCATTGAAACATTATTTGTGTCCAATCCAACTTACTGTACGAGCTGAAATTTTCGCGTACAGATATTTTCGCGAATTGCTACTTGGAGGACATTTGCGCGTGTTGTTAATTTCGCGGTTGCAACGGTCTAACTGAGCGTAACTATTTGCGCGTTGTTATTTTCGCGTGTTGTTATTTTCGCGGTTCAAAGGCGATTCGCGAAATTCGCGAAAATAAAACCACCGCGAAAATTTCAGCTCGTACAGTATTCAGTTTGTTATCTCATCGACCTACCGCCGCATCATCGGTGGTTGTGGATGCTCGATGGTCTAGCAAGTCAAATTTTCAAGTTCTAATTATAGTATAGAGTCTATTTTTATCGTGTCCGTAGACTTTCAATTGATGGTAAGTTGCAGGAAATAACCTCAGACCATTGGCCATTTGAAAGTTGAGCTTAGTTTGAAGTTGTATAGTTGGGTGTCCAACACATCGACACCCTAATATTTTTTCTCTCACTCTACTTAAAATATCTCACAATTTGACTGGAATTTTACTTACATGTAAAAAAAATACTCTGAATTCACTAGCATGCATTAAAAAAGTGATTTGTGGTACACGCTCAAAGATAACTGCTTCAAACGCGTGGGTTGTTAATGTCATTTGATTTTGACGCACTCGGTTGCGCCGTAGTTTTGAAACCAACACCCCTACCCTCTATTGACAATGCGTGTGAAATGCACGTACATGTAATGCTTTTCCAGTGTGCATTCATAATCTATGGTATCATTGTTTTGCTGTTGATCTTGTTTATTGGGTTTTTCAGTAATATTTTGGCATCATCAAATCCCCAGCGAAGAGTGTAAAACTACTGCGCGTAGTCTCATCATGCGTGAAAGTTCATTTTTTTTAACGCGCAGTGCTAAGAGGGGTGTCAGTTTCATTGTAAAGTGTTGATGTGTTGCCCACCTGTGGCTATATGTATGAGACCTTCATGGCCCTCTGGTTGAGAAGTACTGCTTTAGACTGTACTCTGTGTTTAGGTAGAAAAGCATTTTAATGTTCAAATTAATCATTTTTTGTCAGCAGCTGGAAAATCCCAGTAATGAATTTGCATTGATGGCTTCAGTAGTACTAGTAGTACCGGGTAGCAATTTTGAAATATTTCGCTTTGCAAAAGCATTATAATGTTGCAAAGTAATTGTTTTTAGTAGCTTGTTTAAATGTATTCCTCAGAGACTATTGACTGTTTTGAGACAATATCATCATACATGTACTTTTGTATGACGTAAATGCACACTTTTATGTATACATACATTTACAAACTAGACAACTTTGTCAATCCTGACCACCTGTGCAAAGCAGTTACAATATTGAAACATTCTGGCTGTAGATATGTTGGTGAAATATAGATGCAGAGTCCCCTTTTTACAGCCAAGGCCCCAGTGGCCCAACACTAATGCAATCTACTAGTACAGTGTAACTACAATCCACTCAACTGTTCCACCATGCCAGGTCTTGATCTGAAGTCTCCCCAACCCCTTTAATCTTGAGTGTTCCGATTGTAGGTTTCAAATTTCTTGAGTACATTATATGTGTAATGGCTTTGCATGAGCAACTAGAAAAGTACTCAACTCAGAGGGCACTAGCCTCTAAATTATAATCTACAATGTAGGTGGAGGAAGCAGCTATTGTCTTTACTGTTTGATGCTAAATGTCTGATAAAATGCAGCGAGATTACTTCTTTGCTAAGCGATGCGTCTGATGTGGTGAGACTATGAACAGTGGATACTTCCACTGTTTGTAATCTCACTGATGTGGTGAGACTATGAACAGTGGATACTTCCACTGTTTGTAGTCTCACTGCATCAGACGTGTCGCTTTAATAGCGAAGATGTTAGTCTTGCTACATCAGACGTTTAGAGTGGCACTCCGCAGTGAAAGACCAAAGCTGCGTCCTCCACCTAGATTACACAGGCTAGGAGAGCACAGAGCTCCGCCAAACAGCTCACCTACACTAGCCGTACACACATTCTGAAAATCGCCCTACCGTACATTGTATTTTCAAATGATAAAGAAGCCTCACTATATTGCCTCATATACCCCGTTTATACTAAGGAAAAAGGGGGTTCTGAAACCCCCTGTAGCCGCTTCGAGCAGGCTTTCAGCTCAGTATAAACAGACAGAATTCAGAAAAGGCGATCCGATCGGGTCGGGTCGGGTCGGGTTCTGAAACCTCCTATGGGGGGAGGTTTCAGAACCCGCTATAGCAGGCTCGAGGAGGTTCGACTGCAGTATAAACGCAAAGGGGGTTCGAGAAGCCGCTTTTTGGCCGACCCGGAGGTAATTGCTGAAGGTCATCACCTGCTTACATAAACAACCCAGCCATCTCGACCAATCCCCGCTGCAGAAAGCCTTTCAACTTGCACACTGTCACTCAAAAGCCCGTGCCATAAATCAGAGGAGAGGAGAGGGTTGGGCCTGCTAGGGCCTGCTAGGGTCTGCTTTTGGAGAGCAGTATAAACAGACAAGAGGCTGCTTTTTCAGAGTGGGCTTTCGAACCTCCTCGAGGAGGCTCTGAAACCCGCTAGCAGTATAAACGGGGTAATAGTCTACCTTTTATGCTGTGCCTCAATTGCACTCTCTGTGCGCATGCTGTATGCACACCTGAAATGAATACTACAATGTAGTAAGCTGGATGCCCCCCCCCCAAAAAAAAAAAAAAAACCAAACAAACAAACAAACAAACAAACAGATGAAACTAGAAAAGCACTCTGAGATTGCAGATCTCTGCCGAGCAGCTACTCTCCACCAATGATCTTGCTGTTCCATAGAGATCAGAGATTTTCACCCATATGTACAGTACATGCATGCTAAAAAATTGCCCGATTTCCCATTATAGAAGCCTTTGTTAGTCATAAACCCTCAGCTGCTCGGCGCGCCTCGCCCTAGCAGAAACTAGAGCATGCACTTTAGTGCGTGTATGAAAACCTAAAAAAATGCGCAGCGTGAACTCCCAAGTTCATTGACCCTACCTGCCAAAATATCAAAAATCCTTCATAAAATCCATAAAAATTTCCGCATTACTACCAAAATGTAATCATATGTTCTTGTGTCATTCTCTACATTTCCTGCAAGTTTAATCCAATCCGTGCGCAAGTTTTTTTAGTTATTTTTTTTATATTCAACAAAAAGTCACTATGTCTATGAAGAGAAGCACGCACTTGTATCATGTCTGCTAACATCATCATATGAAAGAGATTATAGTCCATTGTGTAAAGCATCAATGATTGTGCAATAACATTTGGAGTTATTGTAAGTTAAAGGGACTGTACAGTACTGGTTGAGGTGGGGATTCATGTTTTGAACAAAGTGAGATAATGAGAAACCTCTTATGAAATATGAAACAGTATGTAATTTTAAGAAGGATTCAACGTTTATTTGATGAAAATTGGTTTCCAAATGGCTGAGATATCCAAAAAAGTGATAATTATAAAAGGCGACAGGCCACGCCTCTTATTAGGATCTCTTTGTTTCACCTTGTTTTTGGATATCTCAGCCATTTCAAAACCGATTTTCATCAAATAAACTTTTGATACCCCTTAGAATTGCATACTCTTTGACATCTCATAGAGTTTATATATCTCGCAAAACGTTAAAAGCTAAATTCTCACCTCAACCAGAACTGTACACACCCTTTAAAATTCTCATATCAAACTCCACAAAGCGATTCAAATATGTCACGCAAATGCAGCCATGTGTTATTTTTTTTTTTTAAATGAACCGCTAGATCTCACCAGATTTTCCGCATAAATAAGAAGTGTACTGTTTATTCTTTGAAAATCAAGGAATTTGTGTGAAATTCGTATTGTACATGTACAACCGCACATTGCATTACCAGTAGGATCATGTGAGCTGCAAAATTCAAAATAAAATCAAAATCTCCATCATGCCTTCATTAAAAGAAGAAGAAGAAGAAAAAAAGGGAGTTTGGTAATTTTGACAAGTGACGCTTAGATTTAGTGACTCAGAAATACAGCTGTACATGTATAACATCTCAAAATCGCATATGATCCCAAAATACGTTTTTCAATTTGCCATTAATGTTATAAAAATTTCTGGTGTAACTATACAAATTTGTATTATAATGTCAAATATTGTGACATCAACATTTGTGTGAATGCATGAGCCATGCCTGCTTTTAAGTTCTTCACTGAAAGTGTAATGAATCTATAGACTAAAATCAGATGAGCTGAATGGTCATCGTAATTCCAATCTGCATTTTTGTTTGATTTCTCTGAAAGTTAAAGTACATGTACTAGAGTTTTGTATGCAGGTCTGCGGTAGACTTGTGAGTTGATGGCAGCATTGCCTCCTCCATTCTGTGTATTGTGGTTCCATCTATTAAATACCACTGATATATGGCTATAGAGGTACAACTGTATTAAGAAAAAGGTATTTACAACTCTAATTGCGAATTACCAGTAGATCTGTAAATCAGTAGATAAAGTGGAAAGTACAGTACATCAGTTCTTGTCATGAAGATTGTATGTTGGTACATGTATGCTAGACAGGGTGGAACATGTTGATGACATCAAGACTGACTTTAATTACTGTATACTCATGTCCAGGAGATAAGAGAAATTCTAGAATGCAAAATACAATGTAACAACAGTGCAGTTGGGCAATTGGAGAGAGAGATCAAAGAACTAGAAAACTTCTTAATATGTTGTCAAATAGGAATTAAAATTATGTTACCATTGTACAGCTGTAAATGCGAGGAGTACTATAAACAAAATGCACATCACGAAACAAGACAGAGCCAGGTTGAAGTCTGAATTGAGCATAAGTTTACCAGCTTCTTTATATTGTCAAATTAGTATTTTGAGAAACATCTTTTTAAAATAAAAATAGATAAATAAAATAAAAGATTCATACTTTCTCTTTCTTAATGAGATAGATCTGCTTGCAACAATATCATACTGCACAAGGATGCAGTCGTGAGATTTACACCGCAGCCCCCAGAAGTTCATGCCTGTCGTGAGCATGGTGATTGATGTGTTTCAATTACTATCAAAGGCACATTGTTAAAGTCAATATGCCGGGGTGATGTGTATTCAGCGTGTGAGAAATGAGGGTCAAATACGGCAACAAAGATGCTCAGTCACAAATGAATATCCCAGTCAACGTTTCGAGTGCAGAGTGAGTGTGTGTTACACGAATTACTTTTATAGTGTATGTTGGCTATAAAGGAAGTGGAATGCTTTCAGTTGAAGATTCCTGAGTGTGCAGGGTTCATCTATTCATGCTTTGATTGAAAAGCTACAAATGGGAATAGCATGTCACTGTACTCATTGGTACATGGCTAGTTGCTTAATCTCAGAAGGAATTTTAATATCCTCTTTTGTCGGACAGGTCCTTCATGATCAGAACTACACAAATTCCTTTGATTCTTCATTGGCCAAAGTGAATTGTAACACTTCTGACCATGATACAAACATTTTGCCCACTGTACTTTACATGCACGATATACAATATGTACACTGATTAGTAATTGATTTATACTCACATCGTGTGAATGTATTGTGTGATTTTTTTTTGACAGCATAAATTGTGTATGAGCTACAATGACTTAAAAAGAGCTTTGCAATATTTTTGTATACAAGTTCTTTTACACTTTATTTCTCTATTGAACAGTTCAGTCGTATGATACAAGTTAGAATGTAGAAATGACACTAACATAGTGCAGAGGAATGGTTAGTAATTTGTAGTTATTCATAGAGTGCTTTTACAGTAATTCACTGTTTTGATGATGTTTTGATGTCTTTGAATTAATTTATCATAGATGATTGTTGATTACTGGTATTTATACTGATATTTTGTCTGGTGTTGATTACTGGTATTTATACTGATATTTTGTCTGGATGTTTTTGTTTCTCACTCTATGTACACATGTGTTCCTGTACACTAGTGTTGATATGGGGGTAAGTGATGCACTTGCACTGATTTTGTAAAGCCTGCTAACAAGTTGCAACTACACACAGTTTGTACAGTATGCGCCCCATACATGTATACACTTGCATCATAGGTGACCATTGTGAAAAATCCTGCTCATTGCACTTCATTCATATGATACTAGAGTGCAACAATACAAAATCATTATAGAGAAGGATGCAACATTTAATTAGTGCTGCACACTTGAATAATAACAAATGGAAATGAAAAAAAAAAAAATCCATGCACATGTATCTTTCACAATAGCTAGCTACGTCAGAGCATGATTCCCTTTCATATTGTCATGGTGTATGTAGTGCAAACATGAGGTTCATGTGTACTGTAAGCATACTAACCAATTCAAGGCAAATGTCTACTCCATGTTCAAAGTGAGTGCAACAAAAAGAATTTTAGTCAAAGCAGCAGAACAGTCAGTGCTTTGGAGTTTTCAGGAAACAGACTGCAAATTCATATTACATTGATTAGGCAATAGCCGCGGTCAGACTGGCAAAAGATCAAGAAGTTTAAGATCGCGATCTTTAAGATCTCAAAGTTTTGCCAGTGTGACCGCAAACTTTCCGCGAAACCTCTCGATCTGTTTGCGGACGGTGTCTCCGAAGCGGGAGACCATTGTCATGTACAGATGTGCATTGTTACATCACAATCACTAGCCATCAGACGGCGCACTCTTTCTTGCGCGCGTGTACCAATGGCCCAAACTTCGCAATCTTAAACTTCTCGATCTTTTGCCAGTCTGACCGTGCTCGATGTGAAACAGGCCTTTATTTTGCAAATACAATATCATGTACTTACAGTGTAGATCCAGTTTTGATCATTTTGGTAGGGAATGATATTGTCTTTTTTTTTTCTTGAAATTCATGAACCAAAAACCGCAAAGCAATTACCACTTTAATAAAAAGACATCAAATTTGACATTTCAGGAACTTTCTTATACAGATGTGGACATATATTTTTTTTATTGAGTTTCTCATTGTTTATTCTTGTACCTGTATAGTCAATTTGAACATGGGATGTGGTTATCGGTATTTACTCCTTTCGTTGGAGTTTCACGCCTTGAAAATTTCTGTAACTGTGTGGTTCAAATGAATAGCAGGTTGCAGCTCATCAGACATGTTCATTGGCAAGTGGGATTTTCATCATCATCATTACTGCTTGTAGACTTTCATTTTTATTTATTTTTGTGTGGAAAATTAGGATTTACACATGTAGCAAGCAGGAAATCATTAAATCAGAATCATGTTGTGGGACGCTCTCGGTGTGGATATCATATTGCAAAGTTCATCACTTACAGTGTACAACTTGAAGGAAAGTACACATTGTATGGACTACAAGTCAGGTTTGCTTTATTTACATTGGAGGGAGATTGGGCCTCTGACCAAAGTTTATTAATTCCCATTAATTACACGTACCTGGTGGTATGTTTGTGAGAATGGCCAAGAACATTCTGTTGTACAAAATGTGTTTAAGACTCATTTACAATTATGAAATCCAAAGCTTGAATTCAGTCACATGTGCAACATGTACATTGTACAATGTACTTGCTGTTTAAGATTGAGTCTGGGCCTTATACTGTAGGTTAAGTTTCTTTAACCTCAATATGCTCAAAAAGAGAGTAAGGGTCTACCAACAATACTTTGTAATATCATTTCAAGACACAGTGATCAATTCAGAATGTACACACACCTGAATCAAGGAGAGAAACATAAAATCTAACCTAAGGTGGCAGTGTTCAATTACATTTCTGTTGAGCCATTGATTCACAAGCATTTATGAAATTCAAGACAAGCATTCTGTGTGCATATTAAACCTGTATGGCCTGATATTTAATGATTATTGAGACACATTAAACTGCATGTATATGTGTATGAGGGTTTTTAAATGTTCATGATTACATTACTTTTATGTAGGCCTACACTACAATGTACATTTTGTACAAATGCACTGCCTTGCAGTCACTATACAGTCTATAATCTGAAACCTGTTTCTAACCATACTACAGACCCGTGGACTATACAGACATTGAAGTCACAAGTTATAGTCTCTTCATGTAATCTACAAATGACATTACAATTGTATGTGTAGATACAATAGCTACTGTACAAGGGGCAGTGTACAAGGGCCATTCTTATTAGGCTTGAAAACTTGCAAAGTTCGAAAAATCACAAAGTTAAAGGGAGAGTTGCCTTGCACCTTATCCACTGATAAACTTTGTACAAAAACTCGTAAAGTGAGAGTAAAAAAGTTTCCAACTTCATGCACAACTTGGCAGTGTTCTGTAATGAGAATGAACAGAGCAGAAAAATGATTCATTTTGATATTGTACTTGACTTCCACATCTGCTCTTCCTTTATTGTGTGCTGAATGAGTGAACTGGGCATGATCACTTCTAGTAACTTGATATTTTTTTCTCTAGAGTCCTCGGGATTCATGATGTTACTGCAAGTGTAACTCCGACGAAAAAATTACTATCAGGCGAGGACACACAGTTTACAACATCGCAAGTTTTCTTGTCTCAATTTTGTGTGAGAAAGGCCCTTACATTTACGTCACAAACTCCATGGTGTATTCTTTAATGCAACTCCCAATTAGGCTTGCGTGCAAGAGTCCAATAAAGTGTCCTACAAATTGCATACACCAAGGCACTTCTACAAGTGATTACCATTTTAAGCCATGTTTTAGAGGTCAAACTATTTAAAAGATCAGAAATAAAAATCATACAAACTGGCATACAACAACACAACACAAGTAAATTTATAGGGTAATGTGCAGATATCTTCAGCTGTACTGTATGTTTCTGTGGTTTTAATGAGTTACGAAACAATATCAAGGAGGGGTATCCTTTGTGCTCACTCCTGTTGGGGGGGGGGGGGGGAATGTGTTTGTATTTGTATCCACAATTGTACAGTTGTACTTTGCTTCCTTTCCTTAAATATCAAAGTTAGATGACTTCAAATTCAAGTTTATTTTCATGAAAGAATGCATTGTGAATTTCATTGTATAAAGAACAGTGAAAGGTTAAATTAGCTAAATGAGCATGTCAAATCTTGATATATGATTGCACAATGAGTAGTCCTTTGTTTGAAACATATCTTACAAAATGCGCAGCTTGAACTCCCAAGTTCATTGACCCTACCAGCCAAAATATTGAAAATCCTTCATAGAATCTTTTCAAGTTTGTGTATCACTACCAAATTTTAATCATCTGTTTGTTTGTGTTTTTTTGTGTGTGTGTGTGTGTGTGTCATTCTCAATCTCTCCTGTAAGTTTCATCCAAATCCGTTCACATCTTTTCAAGTTATTTTGCACACAAACAAACAAACAAAAACAAAAACAAAAACAAACAAACATCAAAACATATGTGTAACCTTCTTTGCAGAGGTAGAAGATTCCTAATTAATCCTAGTTACCCTGTGATTTAAAGCTTTGACACATTATTGTTTAGAATATTATGCAGCACCTTCCTTTTGTTTTCATTAGAATGATTAAATCTTAGAAGTGTGGAATGTGCATATGAGATCTACAGTGTATACTCTGAAATGTCAGTATGTTGCACCCATGCTGGTGTGCTGAATATAGAAGGCTAATTCTGCAAGGCCCCCACCCACGGAATTCCAGGCATTACTCACTTACATTTGATTTTGCAGTCAGATTAACAAGGGAGCCCGCCCACAGGTGTTCTATGGACATCAAATTAAAGGTCCTCTTTACCTTTGGGAGCAGTGATTTTAAAATTTTTTAAAATATCACATTTGATGCATATGCGTAGGTTTGTTGTACCACAAAACATTCTACCATATAAAATTTTCGCAATAAAGCCTAAAATATAAGGAGATATCAGTATTTTTCTCAATAAGCTGTAACTGTGGTTAGTTTAATAGTCTGGAAACATTTTTATTATAAATATTGTTCACAATTTGTATTTAACAATACTTAACATCGATTATACTGATTCAGTTTTTTTATAGTGTTTTTTTTTTCTATCCCTAACTCATATTTTGAAACTATTTTAAAGCACTAATGCTGGGTTTTTGTTTCATCTGCAAATGGTATTAAAATTATGCCTTTAAAGTTCTGTGTGACTGTTACTTTCCCGAATCACAAGCAGTGTACAGTAGGTTGTGCTCATTGCCTGTTCTCACATGATGAAGTGTTACATGTTTATGTACAAACAAAACACAGAATAATACCAAATGTTGCATTGCCATCAAAATCACTGTTCTCATGATATCACTGAGACCTGTAGAAATGTTTGAATTCTTCCACCTACCTGTACAATTGTAAGTTAGAAGTACAGGCTTGTCATAGTCATTTTGAATGCAAATATTTTGTGTCATTTACACTGTACAGTAGCAATGCAGTGCTGGACATTACTGCACAAACATGTGTGCTACACAATACATTGTAGGTCATGCAATACAGATGTAGTACATGTAGCACATCATTGATACAGTAACTAAAATCTTGTTTCTCAATCCTACTTGTTCTTCTGTATCACAATGTGATATTTGTTCAGTTCAGAATGTACAATTATATAGCTGTACATACAGTTACGTAATATGTTATTGCTGCACTTACATGTAAGTCTAATGTAATGATAATTTGACCAATGGATCTCTTCATGCTTTTTTGTTTTTGGAAAAATTGTCTAGTGTATTTCCTATATCTTTTTAAAAATTTATGCTGTTGTATCACCTACTGTAAGGGTGCAATCAACTGGTAATGTATGAAAGCAGTCTTGACTGGATTAATAGGAGTTAACTGCACACATTTAATGCAGTATTATGTACATTGTAACTGTGTTAAAGCTTTTAAATTCCTCTTTAATATACAGCTGTACACTGTACAATGTACATGTACATACCATTTATCATGCATTTGACAGTGTCTTGTGCGCCATAACAATATTCAAGAAAAAAAAATACTCAGTTCAGATGCATTGTACCATGTACATTGCTTTAAATCAAATTTACTAACACTGTTTTATAACCTTGCAAGTTGTTTCATACGGTTTAATACAAATGTACATACAGTACAGATGTATGTCTCAGAAGTGACACATTGTTACATACACATGTACATACATTGTACATACCACATTTTGTACTCATGCGATGTAGATGTCAATACACAGAACATTTGGTTTTGAAAATACTGGTCAACATCATACCCATATTGTCAACACTGTTCACCATTCTTTTCTCAGGTTCTAGGAACAGTACCCCCTGGAAAACCACCCTCCGGATAACTACCACCCGGATAATTACCCCCCAGGAAAATTCCCCCCTAGGGCAACTACCCCCCCGGACAGCTACCCTCCAAGGGCAATTACCCTCCAGGGTAATTACCCCCTAGGACAACTACCCCCCCGGACAACTACCATCCTAGGGCAATCACCCTCCAGGGCTATTCCCCCTTAGGAAAACTACCCCCTGGATAACAACCCCTCGGATAACTACCCCTGGATAACTACCCCCTCGGATAACTACCTCCTGGATAACTACCCCGCGGAGAGCTACCCCCTGGGTAACTACCCCGCGGAGAACTACCCTCTGGATAACTACCCCCCGGAGTACTACCCCCTGGGTAACTAACCCCCCCGGAGAACCACCCCCTGGGTAACTACCCCCCGGAGAACTACCCCCTGGGTAACTACCCCCCCGGAGAACTACCCCCTGGGTAACTACCCCCCCCCGGATAACTACCCCCCCGGATAACTACCCCCCGGATAACTACCCCCCGGATAATTACCCTCCGGATAATTACCCTCCGGATAACTACCCCCCAGATGATTACCACCAGTATAATTAACTACCCCTTCCTCCGATAACTAGACCCCATATAACTTCCACCCGATAACTCCCCCTCCCCTATATAACTATCAAAAGGAAAATTACCCCCAGGACAGTGCACCAATCAATTACCCCCTGGATAACTACCTCCCGGGTCATTGCCCCCCCCCCCCCAACTTTTACTTGTAATAAAAAGAATATTATTACTACAGGAAACGAAGTTCTTTGTATCATTTGCCAGGAATCACGGAGATGCCATACTGATACTTCATCTTATGAAAACAACATCTTAAGGATTTACGATATGTATCGTTTGCATTTAGGACGATTTATGTACAAGCTTAATTCCTCCCTTCTGTATTTTGACTCTATGTTCATCAAAAACGAAACTGTCCCTGCATATCCTACCCGGTAATCCAGTAAATGTCAATGCCTTTAACCAAAACTATTTTCGCTAAATCTGTATTTTCTTTTACTGTTCCGAAATTTCGGATTTCTCTTGATAGTAGTATAAAAGAAGTTTTAAGTTTGAATGCCTTTACCATTGAACTAAAGACATTTTGAAGAAATGTTACACTTCACTTTTAGCATTTTTTTTTAAACCACAATCGTCTATCGTTTACCACAACTCCATGTAACACTTCTTTATTTTGAGGAGCTTATATCTCATACCTCACGTGCCCTGGTTTTGACCCATCATCTTCCTCTTCCCTCTCGCTTTTCTCTGTCCATGTACCGTGAAGGTAGTCTATTCCTGTCATTCATTACTCACCTTTCCTCTTTCTCTCATTACAAGGGATTTATCTCGTGTGTGTTTATGTGCAGTGCACTCCCGTTAGGACGAAATGCCCAGGACCGACAGTTGTTTGTTTGTTTGTTTGTTTTTTTTTTTCGTTTTAGCGAAATGTCGTTATAATAATATGCAATGTATAACGAAAAGAAGGAAACCACGCATAAAAATAAATTTCTGTTTGTTGAATCCTCATCATACGCTGGAAAGCTATGTGAAATGGGAGAGTACCTTTTTAATTTCGTTTAAATATTACATTTTAAAAAGAGCATAAAGTTGTTTGTGTTGTCACACATGTGTAGAAAATGATGGTGTAGGATTTGGTTACAGTTCGATATTCCAAAGGTTATTTTTTTTTTTTTTTTTTTTTTTTTTACTTAACTACATTACTCCGAAGGCTCCTTGTTCCGAAGTTTTGCCATTCCCGGGATTCCGATGGTTTGTTTATCTGAAGGTTCGCATTTCCGAAGAATCATTATTCCGAAAGTTCATAATTTAAGTTAAAATAATATATTGTTCATTTTCCGAAGGTTCGTTGATCTGAAAATGAAATGAGGTTCGTCATTCTGAAGGTTAACTATAAATCAAAAAAAAAAAAAAAAATGAGAAAGGTTCACTATTCAGAAAGTTCGTTGTTCCGAAGGCTTTTTCATCCGAAATGAAATAAGGTTCGTTATTCCGAAGAAAGTTTGTTAATGAAAAAAAAAAAATTAGACAGGTTAGTTATTTCGAAGATTTATTTATCGTAAGACGATTATAAGGATTTTAATTCTTAAGTTTTGTTAGTGTACTCACCTTTTTCCACCATGGATTAACGATTCTTTTTGTAATGTTCCGATTAACGAACGTTTTGAATTCCTATCATTTTCGGACTAACGAACCGTATAAGAATAAGAATAAGAATCATATTTTATCATGGGATTAACGAACCTTTGGAATAACGCCAAAATGTGCTTAATATTTCATTTCCGAACTATTACGGACATTTAGTTGTATCAAAATCTGTGTGTTTTGTATCAAAGGACTTGGGAACAATTAAACAAACCTTATCTGAATTCAGATTATTGTATTACAATAACGCAAGTTCCCCTCGGAAACTGTGCGTGATACACGGAGTGAACATACAATGATGTGAAGCGTTCGCTCATGCATGCAGAGACGCTATAAAAATTCTTGTTCCGCTACGCA
Source organism: Diadema setosum (assembly GCF_964275005.1). Classification (NCBI taxonomy): domain Eukaryota; kingdom Metazoa; phylum Echinodermata; class Echinoidea; order Diadematoida; family Diadematidae; genus Diadema; species Diadema setosum. The sequence continues at coordinate 22,521,732 of NC_092685.1, forward strand.
TTTTCGAATGCGATCCGCAGTTCGTTGTAAAGGAGCACATTTCTTTTGTTTTTCTTTGTCAGTGGCGCTCAGAAAAGACTGCGTGGTAACGAAAATTTTGTTATAACCGTCTTCGTTATAAGCGAATTTTGTACCATAGACTTTAATGGCGATAATTTTGGGACCAGAAGTTTTGCTTCGTTAAAACGAAACTTCGTTATAACCGTGTTCGTTGTAACGGGAGTTCACTGTATCTTTATTTGTGTGCTTCGTCTCTGTCTTAATTTGCTTTCTTTGCATTGTTTCATCAATTTTGTAACTATTTTACTGTCATACCGTTAACGCTCATTTCAGAATTGCCCTACTGCATCATTGGGCATTAACAACTAGTACTTATCAAGGATGTGGGAAGAGATTGTCACCTCCTTGGTATGATCACCGCGGAGCATTACCTCCTTTGACAATTACTCCTTATTAAAATTAGGCTCCAACCAATCACCCCTCTTACAGTAACTCTCCCCCAGAAAATTACGTCTCTCATTTTTATTTTCGAACAACGTTTGCTATTTGAATTGGAAAAAAAAAACCAACATTTTTTCACAATTATCGTCTGGTTTTAGTCGATACCTAACTTCAGGTTTTAAACATCTTTTGGATTAGATAATTAGAAACCCCTTACGAAATATCAAAGAGCATGTTATTCCAAGAAGGTTTCAAATTTTTGTGAAAAAAAAATACTCTTGAAATGGCCGGGATAAAACAGAGCAGCCCTATAATGCAAAAAGGATTCTGTCAACTACAACTCTCTATAGATCTATTCAAAAAGAGGGTGGAGGACAAAAGACTTCGTTAACAACTAGGGGTGTTTTGTAAAATAATAAAAAAAATACCGTTAAACTCGTAATATTTTACTCTTTCTAATCAGACTAACTTATATTTGAACTTGATTTCAGTGTCGAGAACATTTAATTTGAAAACTAGCACAATTCTACTTGTATGTAAAACAAGCTGTAATTTTACTCTTATGACAGATTAGGGCACCGTTTGATAAAAGTTGCCAGTTATGACATCTTGTTATAGTCTCTAATAATTTCAATAAAACCATGGGTTCTGCTTGATTGATAAGCTCGAGTCACTGACTTGTTACCATGGACCTGCTTTGATCGACCTACAATGATTGGTAATTGTGTGGAATTGACAGCTTATCAGGACTGATAACTTTTATAAAACCGTGCCCGGATCCTATCAGAAATTATGGCTTTAATCGAAGGGTCCCTCGCTAATGTTAAGGGAATATGAATTGCAGTGCAATCAACTCTCCTTTTCTTATGTTTATCGTCTAATGTGTTATAACGGTAGAAAATGACAAGCCAAAAGAGTAAATGATGACAGTGTAAGAGAAAGGTGCACCTTCTGATATGGTGTTATGAACTTATGGAAAAATTACAACGGGTGGTAACTTTCGGGGGCGGGGGGGGGGGGGGATTCGGGGTATGGTTAAGGGGGGTGGTAGTAATCCGGGTGGTAGTTATCCTGGGGGTAGTTATCCGGGGAGTAATAATCCGGGTGGTAGTTATCCGGGGGGTAGTTATCCGGGGGTAGTTATCCGGGGGGTAGTTATCCGGGGAGTTGTTATCCGGGTGGTAGTTATCCAGGGGGTAGTTATCCGGGGGGTAGTTACCCAGGGGTAGTTATCCGGGGGGTAGTTATCCAGGGGGTAGTTATCCGGGGGGTAGTTATCCAGGGGGTAGCTATCCGGGTGGTAGTTATCTGGGGGGTAGTTATCCGGGGGGTAGTCATCCAGGGGGTAGTTACTAAGGGGGTAATTATCTGGGGGGTAGATGTCCTAGGGGTAATTGTCATTGGGGGTAGTTGCCCTAGGAGGGTAGATGACCGGGTGGTAGTTGTCCTAGGGGGTAATGGCCCTGGAGGGTGATTGCCCTAGGAGGGTAGTTGTCCGGGGGTAGTTGCCCTAAGGGGGAATAGACCTGGTGGGTAATTATCCGGGTGGTAGTTATCCGGAGGGTGGTTGCCCAGGGGGTAAGTGCCCGGATACGTTTTCTCATCCATCTGGTTTTACAGAGGTTTGCATTTCATACAAGACCACTGTTTGCCGTATTCGTACACTGTATGTCTGCAATACATACCCAAACAATATGCAATGTGTACATGTAGTTTTAACACCAGTATAGATGTTGATATGAGCCATTGAGTCTTGGAGTTAATACTTATATCTTTTTCTGTAAAAAATGGCAACTTCCGAGAACTCATCAGAACTGGATGTTCTGCTGAGGGAGAATTTAATAGATTTTAAAATGAAGGCAGCCCAGAGACAGGTGTACAAAGATACAGATGTATACCGATGTACAATTTATCTGTATAGATTATATGATACTTCTATACTGTACATACAGGTTTAATATCGTACATACGTGTACATTACATTGTGCAGGAGTGCACTTTTTGTGTATTGCCATCAGAGCGAGCATTGTCCGGCAACCACTGAGTGTAATGATGGTGATTGGTTAATGCATTGTGAGCTTTTATCCTCATTAAGATTGGACTCGACACTAGTCTGGCTTCAAGACATTGTGCAACCGGTGACATGGCATCACAAGCCTATTAAAAGGTTTTTGCACATTACGACAAGGCTGTCTGATGTCCTAGGAAAATGGTAAACACGCTGTACATTGTACATGTACACTATGCGAGGTGTTACAAGTCATCAGGCAAAGACAGAGTCTACAAATATGAGGGAAGTTTAAGAGTAGTGTATCTTAAAATTCTTAAGGGATGTACCTGTTTTGTTCATCTTGGGCACATCGATTGTGATTATGTAGTTGTAGGCCCTGAGCCATGGAAAGATAGCTCCCTGGATCATGTGTGTTGTTGTGCATAATATGGTCTTTGTACAATTTATGTGTATCCACATGTGAATTTATAGACCTACAATTGTACATATGATGATGATGTTTTATAATTGTTAGGGATTATGACAGTGTTCCTCTGCAAAAACACATTCAAGGCACTCTGTATTGTTTATTACATTGTATATGTGTATCGTGTGCATTTTTTGTAATTCTGCCGTTATGATAAGAGACACACCCCCTTCTTTGTTTGCTTTTTGTTTCTGAGAAAAAAATACAACTATTTTTTCACATCCTGACAAAAGGATCAAATTTTACTATCCCTGATTTGAGAATGATATTTTGCCTACAGATACACTCCAGTGTACATAAGAATGCAGTGTAGCACATGTGTACGGTCCATGATCAGTCAATGGAACCTGTAAGTTTGATGAATTAAAATTATTATGTTGATTGGAAGCCCTGGTACATTTGTACCCATGGCTAGCTCAGATCTCTTTCCTAATTGCAAGTAACATAGCAACTAAGTTTGTCTGGTGCACGAATCAGACAGGAATTTCACGTCCCAGTGATGAAGTAGAGGGGTCACTGGTGGGACAGAGGTTATCTGGAAGACAGTAGACAATACCAGTGGTTCAGAGTGTAGTCATCACTGACACACATCATGCATTCTTTCAATTGATAGACCTGTCTACTCTTTGTCACCAGTAGCCAATGATACAAACAAACAACAAATGAATGTTTTTCTTAAACTACATGTAGGTCATACTGAGAATTGGTCTATTGTAATTGTATCTTTAAATATTCTGGGAGTCAGGGTCTTGGGGTTCATGTTTAATTAAGGGAGAATATGTTACAGCATTTTTTTATCTTTTGTGTAACATGTGATATCTTCTGTTACGAGTAAATGTGTTGGATCAGTCTGTCAAAGGAGTCACCTCAGATTTTAGACAACACTCACAGTATACAAATTGTTTGTGCGAAGGATGCATTTTTGCTTGTTACTGTATCTCCCCCACACACATGCACACTAGTTTAGTTCAAATGATATTGCTACAAAGGTAAATGCAGTCAAGATGACTTCCAACATATCCACACAATCCAATTCTACACGTGTTATACATTTTATCTATGTTATTTGCACATGAAAATATAAAAAATCCATATGTGTTGTTGATGATTTAGCACGTGGAAACAATTCATTCTGCCCATGGCTATCACAAAGTAATCACAGTGCGTATTAAGATTTGATGAGAACGAGGCCTGTACATTGTAAAGTGAAAACTGTACCTTGTTTTGAATTGATGATGATGATGATATGATATGATTTATATAGCGCCAAATCCACTCTGCAGAGTGCTCTAGGCGCGGAAGGAAGAGAAAGTGAAGGAGATAATTCATGTTTATGGAAAATTCAGTGAAAATGTGTGTAAATCCAGTGGTAGACTTTTGAAGCAATTGAACCATTAGGCCTACCCCATCTTTGTAGATCATACTTTTTGACAGATCTGCAAAATATACTTTTCATGAAAATGTGCAGAACTTTAGAATCCTGTATCTTGTAGAGTGCTACATACACAGAACCTTTTCTACCGCTTGCCCGAATAGGCTAGCAGACTTTCAGTTTGTTGAATTTTACCTGCCCGAAAAGGAAGTCCAAAATTATAAGAAACTGATTTTTAATAGAAAATCGCTGGCAAGTCGGAGCTTTATAAAACACAGTCATTGGAATAAACAGCACACATTGATTCCCATGTTTTAAACACATTGGAGTACTACAATGTATAACAAACTTTGGACATTAATAGGACTGTTACATGTAAGTGTTGGAAAGTTGCTGAAATGAAATTAAAGAGTGTTGCATTTCAATACTCAAAAGCTTCTGTATAGTATAGTTGACTTTGTGGGTTTGTGGGGGGGGGGGGGGGACTGTGGCTCCAAACTTTTTCTTGCCCATTTCAGGCAGACATATTTTCTCAGTGGTCCTAAACACTTGCCCGACATTGACTTTCACTTGCCTCGGCAATGGGGCAAATGCTTTGGTCTACGTACACTGGTGTACACCTTGCTGTACACGTGTATGATAGACAAAACGCAAGATCTGATTCAGTTGTTGCTTGAAGCTCCTTGATTGTTATCGTCAGATTTGATGGTGCTGTTACTGCACTGCCTGTATGAATTCATGCAGATCCTGTAGTTTTTGAAGTGAGGAATATTTCCCTTTAACTCAAACTGCTCAGAGTTCTATGCAACGCAAGCTAGCTGGAGAGTAGTTTGACAAGCTGTGCCTAGCAGCAAGGCAGAAATAGCTATCTCCTGAGGGGTTCAGCTGGGTCTTTTCAACTTGACTCGCTGCTCAGCAGGGAGAACTCAGACTCAAAACTCTGCCAGGCGAAATTCTGTCTGTCGTGGGACCACATCGCGCACAAAATGAATTCTACAGTACAAAGCAGTGGCAGTGTTCAGTCCAGAGTTGCTTTGGATCACACGCTGGCACTGCAGTTGAGAATGAAGTGGTGTCTTATTGGCAATACAGTTGAACCTCTATTATCCGGCCTCCCTTTATCCGGATCTCTCTATTATCCGGACGCAATCTCGCCATGATTTTTTTATCTTTTTTTAATGATTACGGGAGGAAACACACAATAATTACATATACTTGATACATTCCTCAATAATTATTTAGGTAAATCATCCCAAGAATTCATAAAAGAAAATGATTTCCGCTTGCAAACACGAACCTCTATTTTGGGGTCTGTTACTGAGTGTAACAATGAAAAGGTCGCAGTATACACATTACTACATGTGGTACTACAATGGGCTACATCAGTACATATGTGTATGTGTATGTACCATAGAGCTCTATTATACGGTATGTACATGTATAAAGCATTGAGTCTCCCGTATCCGGCCAAATCCCTTATCCGGATGAGCCCCGGTCCCGACTTGTCCGGATACGAGAGGTTCAACTGTAAATGCAAGCTCTTTGGACTTTTGTGCATTAATGCAGTACGGTTAGTGAGTGATTGTGGCCCATTTGCCGGAAAGTATCACAAGATGACACAACTCTCTATATGAAGGCAGTGAAGAAATATATCATTCTGCGTCTGGATTGCTCGTAATTCTTTTCCAATCTTGGATGTCAGGGATGGACTTCAAATGTAAATCTGCCAACATCTACAATTGTAGAGTACTCATTGGGCATGAGGCATGTGTTTAAAAGCATTTCAAATGTGTACACTGTAGTTTGTTATGTTACTGATCAAGTGCAGTTGACCCCAAAAGTACCTGGCAATGATCCTGAGTCTTACTTCAGTACCCGTATCTAAAAAATAATTTTCTTTTTATCATTTTTGTGTTGACATAGTGTATCCGACTTATCATGAATGTTGTAAATTCCATCGTATTTATAGTTCGCATCTACGTACTTATGATTGAGAAAAATATTGATATTTGAGAGATCAATTCTATTTGTCCACCTATGTACATTGTACAGTGCCATGTACTGCACAATTAGAGGATACCAATTGTTTGCCGTCAGGCAGAAAATGGAGCATGTATTTTTAAAGCACGTGTTCCAGAGTGGGTTATACAGCTTCCAAAGTTTGCCTCTTGATTGAATGCTGATGTTGTCTTGAGCTGTTGAAAAGAGCAGTTACTGGCCTGCAACTGATTTGCAGTGTTGCATCTGGCTATTTGTACCGTAGCTCACATAAAAGATGACAAGAATGCTTTAAAAAGAAAAAAAAAACAAACAAACTAGAGAAGCACTCTGAGAGCGCAGACCTCCGCCAAGCATGCAGCTCATTTCTACCACTGATCTTGTTCTTCAGTCTAGAGATATCAGTCATTTCCACCCACACGTACTTATACTACATTGTGTGCTGAAAGTTGCCCGTTTTCCCAATGTACAGTAGAAGCCTTTGTTACGTCATAAACCCTGAACTGCACGGCGCGCCTCGCCCTACCAGAAACTAGAGCACGCACTTTAGTGCGCGCATGCAAACCTCAAATACGCGCAGCCTGAACTCCCGAGTTCATTGACCCTACCTGCCAAAATATCAAAAATCCTTCATAAATTCCCCCAAAATTCTGGGATCATTACCAAAAGTGTATCGTTTGTTACTTGTGTCATTCTCAACCTTTCCTGCAAGTTTCATCACAATCTGTGAACTACTTTTTGAGTTATTTTGCACACAGACAAACGAACTAACTAACTAACAAACAAACCAACGGTAACGAAAACACAACCTCCCCCCTTGGCGGAGGTAATAATGATCATATTCATAAAGCTGTACACTCTCTATAACACTGTGCTGTCTTACATGACTACCAGTAACTGTGCTATTAGCATGATTTATAATAGTTATTAGCTGTTTTTAGCCTTAGATATTATTAAACTTAAAGAATATCTTCATACTATTGAAATAATATGCCCTAGAAGAGTAAAGGTACAATGTAGTCCCTGCTTTGCTACAAAAAGTTGATTTTAGCCTTAAATATCTTCATACTATTGAAATAATATGCCCTAGAAGAGTAAAGGTAGTCCCTGCTTTGAAGGGGTGTTAGCCTCTGCCATGGAACCACTTTGTGTGTTAATTCAGTGAAATTCACAAATTTCTACCCTGAGTAGAGGTGACATTGGTATGCTTTGGAGGGAGGCCGGACAGGGCAGTCGGGTATGTCCAGCTAAACTTGTTTGCATTCAGACATACAGTTGTAGCTTACACATGTGTAGCAACTCTTGGCATCAAGTGTTCTTCAGGACCGTGTACAAGTACCAAGGCAGGGTCAAGTCTGAAGGTCAAGATATAGGCTAGATGGATCAGGTGCAGCTGTGTGTGTTGTAAACAGCATTGCTTTGCCATTATACATGCAACTCTTTATTCAACGCAAGAAGAAATGTTACATGACACAAGTCCCTGCCTTATAATAATACTGTATACATACTTTGTACACCCCCATAAATGGGGGAAATGACTGTATACCATTGTGTCATCTCTGTCGAAATGTCATGATCCTGTACCACATGTACTGTACAATCATGTAATCATGACTGCCATTGTTTTATTTACCTGGAAGAGTCAGTACGTGTAGGTGCATTCACATTGAAATTGATTTGGAATACCAAGATAACTTGCAGTCACCAATCTCATTGGCGAAATACCACTGTAATAGGTACCATGGTATTTCAATTGGTGCAATTCTCGTGTGCATGAAATACCAATGTAATACTTACCAGAAAGTATACATGTACCTCTCTAGTGCTACTGGGAGAAGACAAGCAATATGCCGGGTCATGTGAAAAAACACACCACTGTACGATGGCTGGTATTTCGTGACAGGATCCACTCTTGTGTGTTGCATGCGTTATTCACACAAACTCTGAAAACATTGAAAAATCCCACAAGCAAACTGTTTGTGTCACATAAAAAAAAAACCCCACTGTGACAACTATTTCTTTCCTACTAACTTGTGCATAAAAATGTACAATGTATGTTGTGACACTTGCATTTTCAGTGTATTGTGAAATCGTACCCAGTGGGTGTTGTGAGGCTTGTGTGAAGACGTGCTTCACGTAGAAACATTAGTGGCTTTTTCACTTTAACCGTAGAAGGCTAGTCCCCACTATACATGGGAAGGTTACTATTGGAAATCCCTGTTGCAGCAAAATCAGCTCATTCTCAATAGCATTAACACTACAGCTCACTGCCAGCTTACATTAGAATAGCACACAGGACACTCTATGCCCAATGTGATACATGTACAGTGTACACTGTACAGGTGTATGCATTATTATGACTATTCCTTTACTGCTTTGAAATGAACCTAGATACAAGTATACCATGCATACAATTCAACTTAACTTTCATCGCATTTCATCTGCTGTAAGAGCAGCCATAAATGATGTACATGTAGAATGTACAATGTAGGGTCCCCACTCATAGTGACTTTGGGCTGTCTTGGAAAAACTTTCCAGGTCAGATTTTACAAATTGCATATGATAAACCCTTTTCCAAAGTCAAGCACACACAAAAACAAACAATCAAACAAACATACATGGTAATCACACACATGCACACAATAATACACACATGCACACCAATACGCAACCGCAAATGTATCCACAGTATCAAAGATTTTGTTTGCATGATGTTAGCATACACCATATTTATGGCATTGATGATCCTCTCTTTAATACACTCTACAGAGTGGATTTGGTGCTATATAAATCATATCAATTATTATTATTATTATTATTATTATACAGAAGGGTGACGGCACGAAAAAAAAGAAGAAAAGATTGAGCATGTTTACATCCACTGTATCAAAATTCCATATATTCAGAAGTATCAAATCTTTTCAGTCACCCTCATATTTCATGTGCATGTCTGTGTTTTCATTGTTGGTTCTCTGTTCAGAATCTGCTCAACATGGCATCACGGAAAAAGAACCACGGCCGGCTGCTGATATCTGACCCGTCCAACTTTGAGCACCGCGTCCACACCGGCTTCGACCGCAAGACGGGCAAGTATGTTGGGCTCCCGCCCCAGTGGGCCAGCATCATCGGGGGTGAGGAAAAGAGGCCCAAGCCCATTGTTGATCCATCCTGCATCACCCAGACAGAGGCATTTGAGATGAAGGTACGTGACTGTGCAAGATCATTCATCATTTTATTTTGTGATGCCAAAGGGTATGTATTTCTCACATTCATTCTGCCATAAAGCTACTAGGGTCGTTACACTGCCAAAGCTTGGACAGAGATAGCAAATCACTCTTGTTTAGTGTCTAAAATTTTGACGAACTTGACATATTTATCATGGGTGATTTGATATTGTGTCTTGGAATAGATGGGTTGTATTTTCCCTTTTAACACCATGTGCCATGTATGAGAGAGATATAATTACATGGGGGCAATATGCATTAGTATTACTCATATCAGACATCTAAGGTGTGGTTAACTACAAAATTGTATTCCCCTCATTTTTACATGCTAGCAGGGGTAAATTTCATATCCCCCTCTTACCAAGGAGGTTGAAGAGATGGAGTAACAACAGAGTTATTCCCTTTGATCTATGTTCGAACCCGCCGCTCAAAAATATTTGAAGCATGTGTCAAACAGGATCTGCCGTGCCGATACGAAGACAATTGACTCGTGTCTCATCGCATAATCAGCAGCCACTTTCAAAGGAAGATATGTCTTTGTGATGGTAATTACTTTTCGCTATCCCTTCTTATAAAGGTAGGTAGTAAAGACACCCGGATGCGCGAACAGAAATTGAGGAAAAAATGCTGAAATGAAGATGAAAATTACTCGACTGGGCATACGCGGGCACTAATCTGATATATCTATCAATAAAGAATTATACTTGAAGATTATTACATATTAGTTTCATTTGGGCAAATTAAGTGGAAAAGTGATAAAAGCAGCTTTCCAGGATGGTACAGTTTTAAACATTTTCACATAATACAGCTCTGATTTACACTTCTGCACAAATTTCTGAACGGAATTGACTTTTGCTTTACATGCTTTATTATTATGTTAAATTTCATTTCATTTGATAAATAAATAAGCAAAATATGGCCAACATTATGATAACGTTCAAAATGAATCTTCAGGTTGCTCAGCAAGACGGCGGCTTGGAACATCGATCATCAAAGGCACAAGTGCACCTGTGGAATTCTTTTGTTCATCAATAGAAATATGACAACTGTTTGAATAATTACAGCCAGTTGGAACTCCATGTATAAAACCTCCTTGCTCTTACACATGCCTGTGGGATTTGCCTGTTAAAAAAGAGGGGAATATAGCATCTAGACACTTGAGCTCCGGAGTGATGATGAAAATTTGCTGTTGATGAGCTTTTATGCTTTTAGTAAGAGATGGCTATCCGTACATCCCGTAATAACAAGTTGCCCTATTGTCTTATTTATCCCCCCCCCCCCCCCCCTTTAAATGTAGTTTAAGATGTGATTACATTAAATGCCCTTATTTTCAAGTTTGCTGTAAATGTCTGATCTTAGTTAATGATTAATGATAAAACTTAAGTTGGCTACTTTTAGGGACCTCATTAATTGCCCTCACTAGAATCATATTGCTTTAACTCGGGCAATACAATTCTAGTTTAGACAATGTTGTATCCTCTTCAAGGCCAGTTCATATTATATTACAGTGTCTATGAATAGAAATGGCTCAGTTAACATCATTCATTCTTAGATTTTTTTTTTTCATTGTGTGTTTGTGTGTGTGTGTGTGTGTGTGTGTTTGTGTTTGTCTTGCCACATTTTGAAGAGTGTGTACTTGGTGATTCACATTCCAATACTGCAAGGAATATCCCTGGTGTAACAAAATATTGGACAGCTATTAAAACGTGACACTTGCACTCCAGTTACCTGTTTTACGCACAAAAATGTTTTCATAACCAGATTCCTGTCGAATTGTCATGTTCTCAGAGATATAAGAAGCCAAACGTCTCTTCGTGATGCTTACTGCCTCATCAGGCACCTATACAGACGTGTATGTTTTCATAAGCAGACTCCTGTGGAGTTGTTATGATAATAAACATAGGCACTGTCTTATTTTTCTAGTTGAACTATGTATGCTCACTGCCACTTTGCTTGTTAGTTTCCAGAGGCAGCAATCTATGCAGTGGCTCCACTATCCAGTGTTGGTATCCATTGCAAAAAGATGAAATGGTGGTAGCAATGATTTGGATGGTCATCCTATATGAAGTACTGTTAAAGTGGAAATTTTCGGGGTGTTGAAACTTTAGCACAATTTGCGCAACCAGAAACTAACGCGAAAATAAAAGCACATGAAAATTTTTGTGTGCCATACAATGTAGGCCTATGTTCCAGTAGTTGATGTCTTGATTCCACAAAAGTAAAAACGCACAAAACTCTTCTTACCCGGCCAAATGCGAAAGATTACTCACGCAAAAATATTCACTTTTACAGTTTATACTCCGTAAAGTGAGACATTGATATTTGAAATTCAATCAATGCTTGTTAACCTCGGCTTCACAGGGATCTGATCTATTGATCCAATAGTGCAGTTACCTACCTTTGCTCTATAGCTTCGTTAATATCTTTGTACATGGCTACATAATTTAAAATGTGAGTAATGGGCGAGTGGGAATAGAGAGCCACTCTTGAGTGGGATCCGGCTTACTCTCCATTTGTGCGAGGGTACCAGCCACAGTCTGTCCTTGTGAAAGCAAGGCTTGGATTTTAAAACAGAGTGCCATAAATCGTCTCCTGCTGTGCTGAAAGTTGCCTTTTGATGGAGAATTTCATGAGGGATTTGTTTTTGTTTTGTTTTGCTTTGTTTTTTTCAACTACTGTGCTGGAGCACTCTGGGCACAGAATGCTGATTTGCCATCCATGTACAATTGTACATGTACATGTAACACACATTGTGCGATGAGTACATACAGTCTATAGATTGGTTCAACTCTCCATGGTTTTGTGGTGATGCTAGTGAAATAATACAAAGGTTATACAAGCGATATTATTCAAACCTCTTTTGTGCAGATAGTACAACCGTCCATTATGAGCTGCTTTTTTAATGTATAGGTAATACGATCTGTACATTTAGTGCCTGTACCTGTACATGTTAGGATGCTTATTATGTAAGTTGACTTTATTTGTCAAGCTTGACAGAGGTGTCACAGTCGATGGCATCCTAAGTACAGTGTAGCTAGAGTTCCGCTGTTCTATAGTTATCTACTGTACATGGTGCTCTGTGTTACAAAGTACGTACATTGCACTTTACTGAGAAGAATTGATTTGTGAATAGCTTTATGACATTTGAAGATGTTCAATGATTACTGTTGTGCACTGTCACCGTATGTGAACATCTCGTCAACTGTTTGGCACGAGATGTAAACTTCCAGAAAAATGCTTTGTCCTTGACAAATACATATCTGCATTTATGTCCAGGGTATCGTTCGGGGTGCCAGCGGCTCCCAGCTGCCAGATCAAAATGGCGTAAAGCCACGCATCTCCGTGGCACGCTCCAACTCACTTCGCAAGAGCAGCCCACCGAGAACCCGGCGTAGAAACATGGAAGAGGAAGCGGTAAGATAGAAAGAAAGTGACAGACGATGAGCTTTCATATTTTTTTTTTCTTGGTGAAATTCCATCCTGAAAATTAGTTTGTGTGACTAGAAAAAAAAAAAGAAGAAATGAGAGGAACAGGACAGTAACAGCTTGAGCAATTTTTTATCAAAACTGAGAAAGTTGTGATTTGTTATCAATCAAATGCAAATTCGCAATTCAGGGATCTCACACATGAGCTCTCACCGCCCTTCCCCCTTTTGCTCTGTACTATATAAAATCAAGGAAATTTTCATTTTCTAATCAAGTATATCTCCAATCATGCATGCACCTGTGATGATATAATCATTGTCAATCCTATCATTATAGAAAAAAAAAAATGCGCAAAATATTTCATCATCAATAACGAAAAAAAGAGGAATTTTATGGAATTTTATGCGCAGGGCAAATGGAAGGTGAGCTCACATGCTGCAGCACAAATTTTTACTTGATTAATAACAACATCAACAAAATTCATAACTTTTCTTCGTTTTGATCAGAATTTGCTGAAACTTTCAATATTCCTCTTCCTGCCTCTCATGTTTCTGCTTTTATTCACACAGACTAATTTTCAGGGTGGACTTTCAGTTTAACTGTAGTGCATAATCATCACCTGCGATTTCTGTGTATACTGGAGATGCTAACTTTTTCTTGAAAGAATTGGAAGTGATAAGCTAGTAACATTGAAAAATAGCAAAGAAATAAACTAATACAGGGCTTGCCACTGATAAAAAAAAAGATACCAAGGTACCTACAGAAATAAGTATCTACCTTGTTCAGTTTGAATTGAAAATAATGGATTTGCATGTGTGTGTGTGTGTGTGTGTGTGTGTTTGAGTTACAGTACAGTGTCAAGCCAGTAATTTATGGTACCTGCTTGTCTTGATTACGCCAAATTTGAAAACAGGGTCCTGATTCAAAAGGAGAAGACAGTACTCAGATACCAGCTCACCCCTATGACCAGAGTCCACACGGCAATCCACAGCAGATGATGATGACTCGCGAGATGCGAGAAAGGTTGAATTCCCGTGGGAGTGGAGGGAGTGGAGGCAGTGGACCATCTCAACCAGACCAGTACCCACCCAGGGAGGGCAGCTACAGGCCCAATGAGAACATGGGCCCATATAATGGACGATCTGAGAGGAACCCACCGCCACACAATGGGCCTGCTGACAGGCCCGGCCCTGCAGACAGGCCCGGTCCCGGTCAGCAGAGGCCAGTGGACAGTCGGGGCAATTATGAGCCCATGGACAATTACCATAGAGACAACTACGAGAGAATGGATAGCTACAGCAGTGGAGACCCAAGAGCACTCAATGAGAGGCGAAATAAAGCGGCCAGTCTGGGAAGGGGCGTGGATCCCAGGCGGGACCTGCCCCCGCCCAGGGACGCTTACCCCGGCCAAAGAGGCGATCCCAGAAATGATCCCAGAAACAACCAAAGACAGGACCCCAGACAGGATCCGAGGTATGATCCCCGATTTGACCCCAGGAATGGCCCTCGTAGCGGCGACCCCAGAATGGACCCCAGGAATGACGCGAGGCACATGGATCCAAGGCATCAGGATCCCAGATACCGTGATCCTCGCCAGCAAGATCCCAGGCAGATGGACCCAAGGTTGGTGCTGGATCCAGTAATCATTTTCTGTTACTTGATGCTGCAGTGCTTTTTAGTACATTAGTTCCAAGACACTTGCTGTTGTCATGCTTGCTCTATCAACAGTCACAGGTGCTAGCTTAATCCTCGTTCTAATACGTACCCACATACTGAACAAAAAACTCTGTTCACAGTTAAAACTGATTGCAATTCTATGTGATATGACATATCATTGAGCAAATGTTGTGAGAGAGAAAACAGATTTGCAGCAATATTATAAAATGCAATTTATGTGGTGTGGAAGCATGATGCAATATGTGAGTGAATTGACTACTGTTTTGTGCAGGCACCTATTTGCCAGTCCCAAGATCAAGAGGATATAGTTGTATGAAAATGCTCAGTCTGAGAATTCACTAAATTTAACAGAAAAGAGCAGTAAATTTTCAGCACCAGGCTGGGAGGTCAATCTTATAAACTCTTATGTGCAGCATTTAGAACCTATGCCTGTAGAACCTAATTCTTTGAAAAGTAACATTGAGAGAAAAAAAAAATAATGATGAAACAGCTGTTGAGATCCAGAGCATACTTGAAAAGTGTTCTTCTCTTCCAGATAAGATAATGATAAATAAATAATTGATGTGTTTCATGTTGCAGTACAATAGAATGATACTACATTATACATTGTGTGTGGATGAAAATTAATTCAAGACTTGTAGCAGTGATACGTTTAATACCCTTTGGATTCCAGGAGAATGGATACCCAAAGTCTTCCTCGTGGCATGCCAGGAGACCCTCGAAGTCACCCTCCCCAGGGTCAGGGACCCCCAGGTTACCCAGGTCCAAGGGGGCCTCAGGGTTATCCTGGTCCAAGAGGGCCCCAGGGTTACTCCGGTCCCAGGGGGCCCCAAGGCGACCCCCAGGGCCAGCAGAGGGATAGTATGAGCAGCGGAGGGTCAGGCTCTCGGATGTCCTCCAACTCACCCAGCCAGCCGTATCCACCGGGAGGGTTCCCTCCCAAGGTAGGATTAAAAAAAAAAAAAAAAAAATCAGCAATGAAAAGCATCTTGAGTTTCACTGCTTTTGCCACTGATTGCTGATATGGAGAGTTTGATCCCGAAATGAATTAACTCCATTCTTGTTCGTTTGAGATATTTGCGATTAAAAGAGTTTAAAAGACAAAGAAAATTACATGAAAATACAGGATGTTTTGATCATGACTTGAAACATATTCCTTGTCATGTAACAAGTGAGATATCACTGGAAAGATTTTATTTTGCTCATGTAATGGACTTACACATGTACTTTCAAATGTTTACAAATGAGGCAGTCCTACTGTGATTCCTGAAATTTTCAAAAATGAAACCCTCGCTTTTTTCTTTTTTTTTTCTTTTTTTTTTTGGTGTGTTTTGGTTGCCTTGCTTAAGTGGTTTACTTCAACCACACACTTTCCATGAAAAGTAGAGATACAAAGTTCTCCCAAGGAAAGAGATTATGAAAATAAAATTTGAGTTAGACTTGATAGTGAAATTTAAGATTTCAAATGGACTCAAAGCACAATTGTACAGTTGTGTCTAGTAAGGTATTGTTTCAAATTTTCCTACTGTGCAGTTTGGGTGACTGAAAACGGCTTGAATGGGGAAGGAATGACGGAATTACTGGTAATTGATGTGAATCCTTGTTTATTTTCCTATTACATGTATGACATGCTAACACCATGTTGCTAAATTTTGCTCCTGCAGCACCATCCAGATGCACAGGGGAGATACCAGCCACCACCAAACAGGCAGCAGCACCCTGGCCACGGCCCACCTCCACCTCCGGGCCAGCAGTACCCTCCGCCACATTCCAACTCCCGCATGAGTCCCTCGCCTAGCAACCCCACCCCGAACCCCGGCGAGCAGCGGGTGTCCCACGAGCAGTTCCGGAACGCCCTGCAGATGGTGGTCACCCAGGGCGACCCAACAACTAGGCTGGAGAACTTCATCAAGATTGGGGAGGGGTCCACTGGCATCGTGTGCATCGCAACAGAGCAGCACAGTGGACGGCAGGTGGCGGTAAAGAAGATGGACCTCCGGAAACAGCAGAGGAGAGAACTATTATTCAATGAGGTTTGTTTCAAACACAGACATGCGGTGTACAGTATATGATGCATCACACGTTACCCTGGGGTACCACATCGTGTGGCGCCACCTCACGTCCACTCGAGGACAACCACAGAGAAATGCATGCACTTGTGTGCGTGTACGTACGTAGTCATTCCCATGCCACTGCATGGCATGCTATGCATGCATGGTAGGCTGTGCTAGCAATAGCGTGTGCTTCAGTGCAGTGGCTAGCGCGCTCTAGCTCCAGCACCTAAATAATTTCCACTTTTTGGCAACCCAGGGTACAACCTTTAAAAAAAAAAATAATAATTCAACAAAATGGCTGATTTTTGTTTGGTACCCAGGGATACCATTTATGAGGATCGTCCTATCCTGTTCAGACACGCTGTATGCATGTTTGTACTCCTGGACGTTGTTTGTCCTACATGACCCACTATCAGACATACCTGGCAGATGAGACTGAGGATTTTTAGTCGTAACCAAGCATCAGGTTTACGCAATCATGGGAGGGTCATCCCATTACAAGTTTTTATGTGTATTCCATCTGATAGCATGACTTTTCAATCTTCTCTCTGGTCTTTTTACTCTGTCATATTTGGCACCTTGAAGTATTCACTGTTGTGGTATACAAAGAATATTTCAGTGAGACAATGGCATGCTCATGAGGCAGTGATCAAGTTTTAGCTGATGGCTCTGAGAAAATATCAGCAAGTCACCAGGGTTATGATGAAAAAATTAAAAGACTGCCAGTAGATATTGGGATAAGGTCTGAACCAAGGAGTAAAATATTTTCAGGCAGCAATCAAAGCTAAGCTGGTTTTGCAGTTTATGGGAGTGTAATCAAACTTGTTGCTGCATTTTGTCTTAACGTGTGTAAAAAAAAAGCATCCAAAAGTTTGATTCACCAGAAGATTTTGTTTTAAGCCATCACTTCTCATCCAATCCAGGTGGTCATCATGCGGGACTACAAGCATCCTAACATCGTGGAGATGTACGACAGCTTCCTGGTTGGAGACGAGCTCTGGGTGGTGATGGAGTTCCTGGAAGGGGGCGCTCTGACGGACATAGTGACACATACAGGGTGAGCAATGACACACTTTTCATGGCAGTCAAATTCAAGCTCAAGCAATAGCTCATTATCTTACAAAATCAATTCCTGATTAGCAACCCAAGAGCTGAAATTATCACGTTTTCATTCTGAGAATATGTGAAGATTGAATGTTGATTAAAGATGACATTATGAAATTGGAATTATGAAATACGTAACAAAATAATCAGATATTACACGCAGGCTACAATTGAGAATATTAAAGTTGGACTGATAATTGAACTGAAATGGAGACCGAAAAAAAAATGAAATTCTATATAATTTTAAAGATGAATGTAATGAAGATTACTCGGAAGTGATTAGATTAGTGAAATGTGGTAATGCACTTTCTCTGATTTGGGCTGTTTTGCATTTGAACTGTGTCAAATTTAATACATGCTGTAGAAACTTAATTCTTTTTCGGCATTACCAGTAGATGAAAATGAATGGGCTCTTGCTAAAGTCTCATTTAACCCAGACAGTGCCACTGAGAACTACACTGCACATGATGACAAGTGTATTGTAGACTGACAGTTGTGAGATAGTTAAGGAGAAGACTGTCATCCTAGCTATTGCATCCTGTTATCAGCTGTTTTGGCTTGGGTGCCATCAGTACCATCAGTCATCAAATTACAGTTATGTTTTGGATTGTCCAGGTCTGATTTCTCAAAACACTTTATGTGCTATCGATGAACTTATACCACTTATAAATCATGCTCTATTCCCGTGGGAGTTTGGGAATGTGCGAGATTTGTTTGCTTTTGGGTTTGTGTTGTTTTTTTTTTAGCTTAAGGGGGATGGTAAAGTTTTGGTTGAGATGAAGCTTCTGGTTTGCCAACTTTTTTGTGAGATAATTAGAAACTACTTATAAAATATCAAAGAGCATAAAATTCTAAGAGAAAATCAAATTTTCTTGATGAAAATTGGTTTTGAAATGACAAAGATATCCAAAAATAAAGAGGTTCTGATAAAGGATGGGACCCACCTTATATAAGGATCACTTTATTTTACTTTGTTTGTAGATATCTGAGGCTTTTCAGAACCAATTTTTCATCGAGTAAACTTTGAATTTCATTGTATGCATTTTAATATTTCATAAGTGGTTTCTAATTATCTCCAAAAAAGTTAAAATCTGAATCCCCCATCTCAACCAAACTTTACCATCCCTTTAACAAGTTATATTAACATACCAATGTCACTCAACTGTAAGAAGTAATGGAGGGATGATGATGACGGGACAGGTGTTCTAATTTGATAAGGAGATAAATATCACAGGCAAGGGAGAGACACCGAATGGTATGTGTGTGGCATGTGGATTTACATGCTGCACTTCATTAAAGGTACAGTCAATATCACTGGAGCTGGTCGAACCATTGAAGCTTACCCGTAGCTGCTTATGATATTTCACAGGCTTCCATGTATCACAACTTGTACATGGTTTGCAGTAATTGCAGATTATCAATCATTTATTGTTCATCATACAACTGTACATACGTGCAAAAGGCGAGGACTGGTTCAGTTTCTGCTTTGCATACATTCACTTCTATGATTGCTGCCATAACCATATTAGATAGATGGACCACAGCTTGTAATGACTTAATCTCCTCCTATTTTTCATGTTGATAGTAAAGTATTTTTCCAGCTGTCATTAGGAGGTGCTTTGTTATAGAAAGGGGAGAGTAGAGTTGTTCACGAGGACCATCTCATATCAGACTGTGCCTATGAGGATTTGAAGAGTTTGATTACAAAATGGGCTATGAGTAATTTTTGAAAATTTTAAAGTAAGTCCATCATCAGATGGTAAGCAAATAATCAACGTTTGTGAAGGTGATGGGACAAACTTTTACTTCCGAGGCGATCTGGATGTAGCTATCTTTCTGAAGCACAGCTGAGGAAAGATAGCGTACACATTCAGATCGCTGAGGAAGTGATAGTTTGTCTCATTGCCTGAAACTAAAAGTTGATTATTTGCTTTATATTCCACATCTAGGGTCCTAGACATTGCCCTTTTATTCCACATCTGAAACCATTTCAAGCTGTCTTTAGGTATCCTTAGGGCTTAGGCTACGTAGTTTACTTTAGACGTATGCACGTAGATGACAAAACATCGAATTTGCTCCGCGCAATGTCGCAGCACCGAAATAAAAGTGCGTTGCACTGTGGACTATCATTTGACTTAGTTAAGTGATAGTCCACAGTGCAACGCACTTTTAATACGCGTGTACTCATCTCGCGTTAGGACTGTATGGACTGAAGAGATTAGCGAAACAAAAGGGAATATCGACATAGAGTGTAACAAATTTTTTTTTCTCAGTTGATGTGATGGGCAAAACTATGCTTTACCACGTGATCAGCTCTTGACCAATCCTATAGCAAGATTCTTATTATGTGGAATATAAAGCAAAATAAAACCTTTCCGGTGATACCTCACTTGCAGAATAATGAGGAATATTCTTAAAGTTACAATAGAAAATTTCCCATATTTTCTTATTATTTTCATTTCTTTTAGCAGCTTTAATTGCAAATATCTCAACTTAGCAAGAACGGAGTTAACTCGTTTGCAGTCAAGCTCGTCATTTCTAGCAATGCTATTATGTGATGGGCTGACATGCGTCCTTTTGCTCTTCCCCCCAAACAGACGCATGGCAGAGGAGCAAGTGGCCTATGTGTGTCAAGCCATCCTGAAAGCTCTGGCCTTCCTCCACTCGCAGGGTGTCATCCACCGCGACATCAAGAGTGACAGTATCCTCCTCACACATGATGGCAAGGTCGGCATAACATCATCGTTTGTGTTGCCATGGCATTTTGATTTGCTAGCATTCTTTATATCATTATCATTTGATATCCTTTCCATCATCATTTTGTTTCAACGTTTTGTCGTTGATATCATCGATATCATCTTCATCATGACTGATGATTAAGTGAGGAATTACATTGTTCAATTCTCATTCATAAATGCATTTGTGTTTGTATCTATTCAATTATTTGTGAATTATTCAAGTGGTAAGGCTGTATGCTGCAGTAGTGATGTTGTTGCCAATTAGGACGCTGAGTTGTACACAATATTTTTGGAGTTTGAAAATGTATCAAAGTTGTGTTATCTGTTTCCTCAGCAGTTGCAGATTTACGAGACAGAAACATCTTATGCAGGCTTTCCAGATTTCAGCATAATTTATCTGGAGATGAGTCAAATTAGGCGTCAAAGTAGCATATGATTCAAGTAACCGTGGCTTTTGAGTAAGAGTTTGTAGTAAGACATCAAAGTAGAGATGTTGATGTAACTCATTCTTTTGTATTTTTTGATGTGTTAGAATCTTTTAGTTGTGTAGGATAAAAGATAAAGAAGATATTGAGAAACACTCACCAGGGTTTGTTATGTTGCAGGGTGCGTGTAGTCTTATTTCAAGACTGCCATTTCTTACTTTGCAAATATTGATGAATTTTTCATGTGCAAAAGTTAATCTGCCTTTGACCAAACTTTCTTTACAGGTGAAGCTGTCAGATTTTGGCTTCTGCGCCCAGATTTCGTCAGACACCCCAAAGAGGAAGTCTCTTGTCGGAACACCATACTGGATGGCACCTGAGGTTATTTCCCGGCTACCCTACGGCACGGAGGTAGGATTTACTTCACCTCTAGCCATGAAAAGAAATAAAAATATCCATATTCATCGTTTGACAAATTTGTCATTGTGGATTATTTAGTAAAATGTCAATGTCACATCTCTCTAATGGAACATTTGTTTGGTGCGAACAAATCTTACTGACCTGTTATTGATGTCTGTTGAATTTATTAATTGGATACTACTACAACAAGTATTTGAAGGACGCATCCGAGATGAAGTACAAAATGCCTTGCAATTTTCATGGCAGCTATTTCATGCCCAATATCTTGTGCGATGCAATCAACATTGTTCAGAGACCTCCTCTCCCCCCCCCCCCTCTCTCTCTCTCTCTCTCTCTCTCTCTCTCTGTGTGTATGGGCAGGGTAGTCTCCAGAAAATTACTTCAGATGTCATTTGTCATTTGTCCCTTGGCGCACAAACAGTGACCAGCAAATTGTGTTTTATGGCAACCTGGAATAGAATAAATGGGTGGAATATCTCCATAGATCTCTTCTTTTGTTTTGTGCTCTCTCCAACTTATATTCTCAATATGTGAGATTTCAGAGTCGAAAGGGGCCTGAGCCTTCAACCCTAGCATCCAATCTTTCATCAGAGGCAAAATGAAAATGAATTAGAAAAATCCCACTGTTGCTATTTCACTCTTTTCCTATTCTTTATCCTTCTGTTGTTCTTCATCTCGTTGTTTGATGTTGGCTCCCTATTCATCTTCCTCCTTGACAGATTGCCCCCTGTGATCCTTGGGATCATCACTCACCCACCTCTGCCTTTTGTCTGTCCTCCCCCCTTGCTTTAATCCCCTTCCCTTACCTGTTGGGCTCCCTGCCTTTGACTTCTTGCCTGCCCCTTTTGTTTTCTTTGTTCTGTGTCCCTAGCCCTCCCCTGACTTGTTGTGTGTAGTCTTTATGTGTGATTGCTTTACCTACCTGTTTGTCATTGATTAAGATTCTGCTAGGATCATAAGCTAAGGCCCCTTTTGGCTCCTTTTTACTTCATTGATTCGCCACTATTGGATAAGCAGCTTTCAGCAGCTCTTTTTGCTACACTATAAGATTTCCTAAGTTTTCATTGATAGTTCCCCACTTGATTGAGGTGTTTTACATGTGACAAACTTTACCCACAATTCAGGCTAGGTCACACCACCCTAGAGAAATGAAAAAAAAAAAAAAACCCAACAACAACAACAACAAAAAAAAACAAAAAACAAAACAAAAAAACAAGGGTTTGTAAAAATGGTTGTGCATTTTTTCCCCTTATATTGACACATTTCTGAGTGTTGGTGACAAAAAAAACAACAACAACAACAAACAAACTGTGAAATAGGAACAACTGCCTCACATATTGGCCACTAGTATGTTTGAATGACATGTAGTGTGATTTTTCATCATCCAATATTGGAAAATATGGTTTTTATTCTAAGAAATATGTCTGCTTTAGCATGCCCAATAAGTGCAATATTCCTAATGTTCAAGCAAAATAGGATTAATACTTTCAAATTACCGTTTTTACTGTGCGTTCAGTGTGTGTATTGATCTGCAGAGGTTGGCATTCCTGCATTCATCCCTGCATAGCCTTCCATACAGGTATTATAGCAGAGGACACATTCCATTCATAATTGATTCTAATAGTGCCGTTGCCTAACCTTTCCAATGACTCCATGTCTGGTTCCTAGGTTGACATCTGGTCTCTAGGCATCATGGTGATGGAGATGGTTGATGGAGAACCCCCGTTCTTCAATGAGCCACCCCTCCAGGCCATGAGACGCATCCGTGACATGCCTCCACCCAAGCTGAAGAGCACCCACAAGGTATTAAAGCAACCCAGTCAGTCTTCTTCCTTTTCTTTTCATAGATGTTAGAGAGTGATGGTTGTTATAAATCCCAAACTGTCCAAGGCGTCAGCTGCCAAGTCTAGCTGATTGTGAAGGAGGCTCTCTGAAAACTGTATTTTTTCTCTCTTAACAGAATACAAAAGCCTCCTTGCTGTAGGTTTTACTTTGGCCTCTTGAGTTGCTTGTAGAATACACAAGCATCTTCTTGATTGCTCAATGGAATCTCCTTGATTTTGATTTGAGAGGGTATGTAGCCCAGTCGATGCCAGCTGGTGAGGATAACTTTTCTTAATCCCACATGTGACCTTTTTGTCCCTCACTCCCTTCCTAAATGCCTCCACAAGGAAAAAAAAAAAGGTTTTAGTAGCTTCAGAGGGAAAGGGTAAACTCTGTGTGCAGTGTTTTGACTTGAATTGCTTTCTCACGTATGTGAAAAAAAATCTGTAATTTACTCTTGTCTCATTTATCAATTTTTTTTTTTTTTTTTGTCATGCAGGTTTCACCCCGCCTACAGGGTTTCCTGGATCGGCTGCTGGTTCGGGATCCTTCACAGAGGGCGTCTGCCTTTGAGCTTCTGGAGCACCCATTCCTGAGGCAGTGCGGCCCCAACTCCTCCCTTCTGCCAACCATGATGCAGCTTCGGCAAAAATAGACGAAGACCCGCTCCAGCTATTCAAGGATTTTTGCCGCACGGTGACAAGGCCACAAACGTAAGAGGTTGTGCCTGGATTTATCTCATGCTCCGATGGACAGACTCCCTGATTTAGATTAGGTGTTTAAAGGCATATGCTCTGACAAAATGCACATGTATGAGAGTTTTCTGTCATCTTCATAACCGCTTGGTTTTGGACATTGATAGGAGTGAGCTGGGTGAATCTATCTCACTGACTTTGAGGTGAAGTTTGTCGATTGACAGGGAGCACTGATGATCCTAGCAACTATTGATATCTCGGCCTGCATTCTGGTGATGTTCATTTGGTTTCCGTCTGTCAAAAAGGAACGCCAGTCAATGCTTGAATGTGAACACCTGGTAAATGCCGAGATTTGTGCTATCATATCATGTGGCACAAAATCTTTTCTCTTCGTGAATGGTCTTGGAGAATTCAGTTTGACTATCCAACTTACCATGAAAAACTGAAGTGTTGAATGTTTAAACTTGGGATGTCTAGCTGAGGCTGGCAAGCTTGTTTCTCATGATGATTGTCACAGAATATGTGGAGTGATTACCACCAAGTGCACACATCTGCTCATCATCTTGTCCCGCTGCTGCCTTGGGTTTTTACTGATTTTTTTTGTGTGTGTTTGTTTTTACTTATATTCTTTTACACTTTTGTATTGGAGCTGTGAGCACCAGTGCATCTGTGGTGCCGTTATGCAATGATAGAGTTTTGTTTGCAGGTGTCTTTATACAACGTGGCTTTGCCAAGTTTGCCAGAGATTATCAAGAGCAAACTGGTTATTTGTAGTCAGTGGGACAAGATTTGCTTGTTCTTCCCCTAACTATAAGGAAATCATGGATGGGTGTACTGCCACATTTCTAATTGTCAGTGAACCATTAGTACTTCAAGCTTTAACTACATTACTATGTCTCATTGCGCATGGAGTAGAATGATTAGATTCACGTTCCGGCATGCACGTCTTACCCTGCCTTTGCCTTTGTGTCTTGTGTCAGAGTCCAAGAAGTACTTCCTGCCAAGCAGTCACAGCCTGATCTAATCTGTAGGCTCCCTTTCACATGTAATATTTTGTTTGTGACTCAAAGTTGAGCAGAATTAGGAGCAACAGAAAATTGATCCAGTAGGTTTAGATTCAGACAAGAATTGGTTAGCCTTGTCCTCCCCGAGTCTTTACTCTTTGAGACGTGCTTTATCATACTGCAGATGGTGGGCAACCAGGTTATGAATTTTACAAATGAATGTATGCATGAGCGATTTTTCTTGGCCTGGTTCTTGTACTTTTTCTCCTTTTCATTTCTTTCTAAGGAGGGATTTCATCTCTGGTGTGCCCCTCTGCTGTGCTGCATTTCCCACCCGCATTTTTTCCCCCTAAACAAACAAAATGTCAGTATCTAGCAAGGGTCATCACCCCTGATGTCTTATGAAGCAGCTGGACAGAAAATTTGCTACTAAGTACTCGGTACTAATAACACTGGTCTAGTTTTCAGTGAAACTTTTTTTCTTGTTATATGGAATAGAGTAATTCTAAGGAACATTCTTGTCATGGTACTAATGGACAACCCTTACTCTCTTAATCCAAGGAGGTGTGCATGTTCCATCTTGATTTTGTTTTCTTAATCTTGAGACAGTCTTTTTAAAAGTCTCACAAATGATGTGCATGCATAGGGGCCACCTCAGTTCTCATGTGATGCATGCTGTGATGCCAAAGAGAAATATCTTAGGGGGCTTTATTATTAGAGGCTGACCCAACTCCAATTTACATTGATTGGACTGAGGGTATGCTTATTACTTCAATGATTCACAGTTTTTGATGAGTACTTTATATTCCAGTATTCCTTTTGCACAATAAAAATTACTGGTAGTAGGGCAAAGAAATGCTTCTTGTGCATAAACCTTGCATGAGACATTCTAAGAACTGGATAGGCATAAAAGCATTTTGCTCATTCACCGAGTGAAACAAGGAATAAAAAACTGATGGTAAAACACAAAGCCGTCTTCTTAGGGGTCTCGAAGGTAGTCTTTGTCCCATCCTCCAGTTTGCTTTAATCTATTTTGGTAATTTTAAAAGAAGTTACTTTAATTGAGGCCCTGTAAACGTTTCTATGAGATGCATTTTTTTTTTTTTTTTTTGCGGGGGGGGGATGGTTGAGAATATATTCTGAATGTACATAATCGTACATGGAATCGAATGGGCTAGTCTTCTGTGATGTTTGCAAGAAGATAGGAGGGAAATCTTCAATCCAGTGAAACAGGTCTAGCCTCTCTGATTTCCTTTACTATGTATTTCAACTCATACTTGTAAATAATTCTGATGTATTCAAAATGTGTATGTGTGTGTGATGAAAAACTGTAGCATACTCTCATTTTAAAGTGTTAGCTTGCCAGTTTGTTACTCTGTATTCCATTTACTAACCGCGATTCTGATTCCATCATGATAATCCTAAGAAAAGTGTTGAGTGATGTATTTCATCTTTCACGGATTATTTGCTAACTCTGTCTAGTTGCACGATTCAAGTTGTCATATCTGTGATCCTCATGTTGGCTTTGTGTCATGTACAAACTGCTTAAAGCTATTATTGTTCAACATGCCATCTTCGACTTGTGAGGCCATTATGTTTATAACAGGGATGCAATTATTTATTGCCATGACACAAGGAAGTATGAGAGACATCCAGTAGTTCGAAATATGGGTGTTTTACAAACAGCCAAAACAAAGCAAACAAAAAGCTAATCCATTTCAAGGAAGTCGTATTCATTTGTGGCTTTTGACTAAAGACGTGAAACTACCGTACAACTTATTGCTTTTCTTTTTGATACCTGAATGTAAACTGACCTCACATATTTGCGCAAATAGATGGCGTGGCATTATGAAATGGCAAAATTTGTGTTCGTTTAACCCTAACCAGTCCAGGCTTTTTTAGTTGTTTTGTGGTGAGGGTTGAATCAAGTCATCCATGAGAAGTTCCTTCTATTCACTTATGGGTAGTTTGTGTCCCCTTGCAGCCCATTGCCGCTGTGTTTCTGGCTGGACCAATCATAGACCATGGTTCAGTCGCGTGAGCGTGCCATTAATGCGTTGTCATAGTAATGTGCCATCAAGGTCTACTTAGCACACATCAGGTTTTAAGGATAATACATGCAGAGAAAGTTTCCCCCTCACATGTTTGTTCAGCACACATTTTATGTACTTCAACCTAACATATTTTTAATCTGGCGATTATAGACTTTTGACAAGTCAACTGTTTCCATAATGATGAATTATGCTTTTTCACAAACCGAATAATGCAAGGGAGCTCACAAGCACATTCTCCTGAAGTTAGAACACACCAGTTGTCTAATATTAGACCAAAATACAAGTAGAACCGTGTGCTTGCTCTTTTTGTGTATGTTGTGCAAGTGAAACTTTGTCATAAGTGATGAAGTTCTACTTGTGCTTTTAGTGGCAAAATGGTCCTGTTATTCTTGAGGGCTCTGGGCCCTGTTTTATGAAGAGTTAAAATCGATTATATAGTTGATTTCAACTGTAAGTCTATGGCGGCCTGTGTGGTAAGGAAATTTAAAATCGATTTTATCTTTTGATAAAACGGGGCCCTGGTATTACAGATGAATGACAAATTCTACATAACATTGCCTCTAAATGAAAGTAATATTGAAGTAAGCTAATGTTTCTGTAAAGTGAGCTGCTATCTCTTTGCGAAACAATGAAGATGTTTTGTTTGGTCATTTATGTTTCAAATTTGACTTGACTGCTTGTCTTGTAGGATGACAGCTCAGAGTGAACTACAGTACATTCACAGGATGCTTTAGGTATCTGATGGTTAATGCTAGGGTATGAACAGTGGCTGCATTTCACAAATTGTTGTTAGACTTTTGAATGCTTCTGCCATGATGGTGTCATAAAAGGAAGAATCCTCGTCTGTATTTTTTTCTCTTTGTAATCCAGTGTTGTTTTAACAGATGATTGAACACAAAAGCAGGAAAAAACAACAAAACATAACAAAACAAAGCAGTGCCTTCTAAACAGTCTTCCTGAATAGCCATCAAAAAAAGAAAGAAAGAAGAAAAAAAAAAAAAGAGATCAGTGATGATGTTGCTCTAAGTACCGTTTTGTCAAGTGGGAAGGTCACATGTCAAGTGATGCACTGCACAGTATGATCAATATGGTGAATGTACTGAAAAGTATGTACTCTTTATTCATAGAAAATTCACTTTTTTATGTGTTTTTTTTTAATTTCATCTCTCATCTGTGTACATAATGTTTCTGTAGCATTTATTTAATCTTGAATCTTATTTATTCTGTATACTTTGTAGCTGGAAAAATGGAAAGTATATTGTAGATTTTCTAAAAAGCAAGTCAATATGTTTTGCTGTACAGTACAGAGTTTGAAATGGCATTAAGCACATTTTTTTTTAATTGTATGATGTACATAGGGTGAACTAATGCCTGTTGTATGTGTTTTGACAAGTTAATTCAATCCTGCAGTATGTTTCTTCATGACATGACAGTAATGAGATTGAATCATTATGGTTCAAGCATAATTCATTTTTTCTGTGTCAGAGGATGCAAAACAGATGTCATTTTTACCATGTAATGATAATTTTGTTTATGTCTTTAGGTGTTTTTGCTTTGTTTCCTTTTCTTTTGGGGAGGGGCATGATGGAAAAGCAGTAACATTCCTGTCTTCTCTTTACCATGTTTAAAATGGAATGTGTTGGCTAAGCTCAGTGGATAACAACTGTCTTCATGTGGCTGTAATAAGCAGCATGGTCATTTTCAATAATAAAAGATGCAGACAAGAATACTTGAAATGGACTAGAAAGTTTGGATGGTGCCCTCTTAGATTATTATTTTTTATTTCATATGCCTTTACTGCTCTGTACTGAATAAGGTAGAGTTTATGAATGAATGCCAACGTTATAATGATAGACGACTACCTTGGTCATTGGTCATCAGGAGGTCAAGAGGGTCCACACTTTCCAAGCCTTGAACTATGCACTTATATTTCAAAATGTCAATTTTCAGAGTACTGCTGTGAACCTGCTCCCTTGAGGGGCATCCTATGAGCATGCAGGTGCGGTTAGTCATAGGTCCATAATGACCAACTGAAATATGTCAGCATTCAGGCGAGGGTAGTCGTAGGTCCATGACGACTAATTGAAATGTGTCAGCATCCAGATGTGGTTAGTCATAGGTCCATAATGACTATGTCAATTGAAATGTGTCGGTATTCAGGTGTGGTTTAATAGTCGTAGGTCCATAACGACTAGAAATTGAAATTGTGTCGCGTCCAATGTGAATGTGTGTAATGTGTACAAATCATTCGTATCCATCCATATGTGCTGCCTACATGTATTCTCAGTCGCCTTGTATTCCGTGTGCTTGCATACATGTACATGTATTCTGATAGGTCACCTCTATGTACTTACCCATCTGAATTTGTCTGTTTTCCTCTCTCTCCCGGTATCAACAATGACTTAATCATGTTAGTATTCATGCCAATCTATTTGTATTCATTTTTTTCTGAAGTGTATTCTTGTGAATATCAAGTGAGTGAATATGTATCCAGTACCTGTGATTTCATCGTAATTTCAACCAGTTAAGAATATGTAATATATGATTATATATATTCTTTTTTTTCCTGCCGTGTCACAATTCATTCCTGCTTCCCGATACTAGCATGCATTCCTAGGCACAAATTGTCAAAGATGAATCACTGTCCATTAACATGCTGGAAATTGGAACTTTGCTTCACATAGATGCTCATGTTCTCAAACCTTTTTTGAAGCCATTTTTACTGATAAGATTTGCTGATTGGTGTATTAAAAGGAGCAGCATATTTCCAATGAAGCTTGTGCGACTCATAGAAGGCAATCAATGAATTTTATAGCCAACCACTGCAATCATGAACCACAAACTGCTCTCTGGGTGTATACACTGGTACATACAAAGTACTGCTGCTAAATCAAAGCAAACCCTGCATCCTTACCTTATGAAATAACTTTTGGGATTTGCAAAGCCAAGTGGGTGTTGACCAAATTGTAACTTCCTTTCACAAGGCAGCACAAGTTAGGCAAATAGAAACAACAGCAAATGAATAGGACCTGCTGCAGGGTTACGATGTACTACTTATAATAGGGAATTTCAAAGTAGATAGTATTTTAGAAAATGATGAATTCAGTAACTTTTCCATTTCGGAAGTGACATGGTAATTTGTACACTGTAATTGACAGTGCCTATTGGTTTCTATGGAAAGAAAAGTTTTTTTTTTTTTTTCTTGAATACTTGTGATAAGGCTTTAATTATGCATATTTGTATATCTTTTAACTTGAAAATTATGTAGTATTTGTGTGGAAAATTGTCATGATTACGAGATGGTGATTTTCAAAGTGATCATTGAGTCTTATGTACTTCTTAACTGCAAAAACTTATGTTTTTTTTTATTACTTTTTGTTTTTGTTTTTAAAATCCTGATAAGCGCTAACATGTCATATGATTAGTCCGGAAATATTTCATTCCTAGACACTGCAGTTAGAGATCTTCCTGCTGTATAACTATTTCAACCTTACCGTTTTCTCATTTCAAGTTTTTGTGGGCACGTATGTATTCTTGGACTCCACTTCTGAGGAAGATGTGCATTTCTTCTAATTGTTGCAGGCATACGTCAGCTTTGCTCATCAAAGTTTCCTAGTATTCACTTGCAATGTCTTAAACTTTCTCATCCTTGGCTTTGCGTAGGCATGCCCAAAACGTGTGTAAGTCACAAGCATAGTAGGCCTACAGATGATATCCCTGCTCTTTTATATAAAGTTAAGATTCAGTTGGAGAACAACAGGTCGTCTTTTGTAAATGTATTCTTCATGAGCTGTAGGAAATGAAAAATTTACATTTCCTGTTTTTGTATTCCATGCCCAGTAAGTTTTGTTTGTAATCAGTATTTGATTAATCTACTGTAGAGGAAATAAACATTTGTTTTTAACATTTAATACAGAAATGAATAGTTCCTTGTAGTTTTTGTGTATGTGTTTAGTTGTGTGTGTGCATGAGAGTTATTGGGTGGTACAAACTTGCAATATCACTCACATAAATGACAAATCACTGGAGACTTATTGGTAGTCAATACTCATATATATTTTAATCAAACTTTGTCTTATAAGTGACAAGAAAAAATTTGTGGCCTTCAAGTTTGTGTAAGTGGGGGCGTTCAGCAACATAACAATGCGGATCTTCTTCACTTCATATTTTACGACATCTATATCGATATCATGAAAGCAGAGCAAAGAGAGGGACTGCAAAGCGTTTTGCCAGCAAATTGTACCAGTAACCAGTACTAAATTAATTGGTCAATTATACCGTGTATGCAAACATAGCAAAGCCTGCATGGGAAATGAAACAAGTCTTTTAATAATTAAATTACCATCCTATCATGCGTACACAGTATGATATAGATATGTACATGTCATACCAGGGCCCTGTTTTATGAAGAGTTGTAATCGATTATAGTTGATTTCTATCATGTCTATGGCAGCTTGTGTGGTAAGGGAATTTACAATCGATTATACCTTTTGATAAAATGACACCCATATCCAACAACTGCATAATTCTAAATCTGATTGCAACTGAAATGTAACAAAACAATGCACAACAAAACTAACACAACGTCACTATTGCACTGCATTAACATGAAAGAGATGTCTATTGCACAAAGATTTTTCCTTTTCTTTGTTTTTTGCTGTTTGCATAACCCTAAAAGAGGTTAAAACAATGCTCACTTACAACCCTTTGCAACCCTTGCTGAATACTAGTATTTATTTTCTTATCTCGGTATTTTGGGAGACGCTGAAAATATATGCTCTCCTATATCCTCGTATTGACTGGATGCAGCCAACTATTGTCAAGGGAGATACAGATTCAATACAGTAACCTTCACATAAAGTCAGCATAAACAGGAGCGGAGAAAATCTGTAGACTCATGTAGAGTTGACTTGCGCAGAAGTCAACGAACTATCGACTTTGATGCAGTACTCACTTGATATGGCACAGAGCTATTGCACTTGAAATGATCACACACAAACTTTGAGCATCTGCATGTGTATGCAACATAATGATTTGCAGGTGTAAGTCAACGCCGCAGAGCACTAAACCACATTACTGTGGATGGAGCACTCTTGCAGAGTCTTTTGATTGTTACTGTAAAACCAGAAATGTTTGCGTGCATGTCAATTTCACAAATTTTGTGAGAGCCAGAATTCTAAAAATTAGAATGCATGCAAAAGTTCTTGTCTACACTAAATGCATTAAATGCCAGCAGCAATTTGGGTAAATTTCATTCTGTAAAAATATCTTGCTCTACGGTAGTTGAAAACATTTTACTCTGTGAAAATACCCGTCAACTTACATGTCAACTTATGCAAGGTTTGCTATAATTATATCCCTCATGGGCCTCATTGAGCAACATTTCTTCTTCCCCCATATGAGACTGTTGACCCATAAAGAGAATGTTAGTTTAGCGTCAGATATTCAATGGTCAAGGGGGGGGGGGCATTTCATGGAGCATTTTGTCCAACAACTTTGTCGGACAAATTTGCTCTCAGCCAATCAGATGCACAGATTTCAGTAGCTTTTAATAGTTTGCCAGACAAAATATTTGACAAAATGCTTCATGAAATGCCCCAGGTGTACTCTGCAATCCTTCACAATGTGTACATGTGTGTATATATGTGTGCACCTGTGAAAGTGAATACCTGCCCCACCAAAATGACCACAGTGTTTCCTTCTTACAGTTCTGGGCAATTAAACTTTGGTTGGAGCATTCATAATATCACACCTCTCCTGAAGAAAAAAAAATATAGCTGTGCCTAAAAATATAGCACTGAGGAAATGCACTGAATTTACACTTTTCTCTATTTCAGTTTCCCTTTTGAGGTAATTTTGCCCTTAGATTATACAGTACATAATTCACATATTTTTACAGTTTATATATCTGTACTGCTAACATCTAGACATCTCAGATAAGCAGGTCATAGCACCACCATTCTTATCACAAAATGTGGGTACAAAATACACAATATATATCTTTCATTTGTACTATAAACACGAAAATACTTCCATTTCCTATCACATATATACCAATGTTTTCTCATTAATATCTTAACCCCAACTAGGCGGAAATTGTACACAAATTCACGTTCTTGAGCAATTTTTGGTCTGACACGCACGTACATATTTATGCGCAACTTCGGAACCGCGCACCCGGGTATCGCAAATTTGGTGTCAAAAGATGCGGGAGACTCGAAAGAAAAAAGTCACGAAACGTCGAGGCGATAGCTTTTCGCGTTAGCGATACATCGCGCGGAACGTCGAGGGGGGGCCTCGGAGGCCCCCCCCGGCCTAGTTAGGGTTAATAACACAATGACTTAAAAGCTTTGTACACTGTCAGAAGGTATACCATGGAGCTACCAAAAAGATGGAGTAACAACGGTTGGGGTCCTTTTGAAGTGATGCTCGAAGCCGACTCGTAAAAAGTAATCCTCGCTAAGCCCCCGTGAGCGAGAGCGATGACAGATGAGACAGTGCGTACGCACAATGACGTCATCCGCAGCGCGTTCGCAAACTGGTTCTTACCATGGAGCTACCTAGCTCCATGGTTCCACCATGGCACGTCAATGCATGGGACTACACAAACTGCAACTGCCCCGTCGACTTCGAGCATATTCGATTTAACATGATTCTGAATTAATTATAGCTACAAATAGTGAATCTGCAGTGTAACAAATTGTTTAACATGTCATACTGTCGTTTAGTATGTAAATCACGATATGATACGACCGGCATGTAAACAAACACTGCACTCTCGACACGATCAATAATGGCCGTCACGCTGTCCCGAACAAACACAAAGACAAATAACAGCTGGCTTCACAACGGTATAGATAAAATGTACGCAATTGTACGCAGTCAACACTTACGTAAGATTGTAGTTTCAAATGTCAGCTTTACGGACAGATATTGAAATATGTGGAGAAATGTGAGGGATTTTTATTAAAAATTTTATTCTTAGGGTATGTACTCGCCACAGTCACAAAGCATGACGACAATACACTGTACAGTACCTTCGCTGTTCATGGGCCAATTCAGTTCGTTCAAAGTGCACAGCACTCGGTATCTCCTCTGTTTTGCCTGTGGATATTATGCGCATGCGCGTGGTCTTCAGCAAAGTTTTGCGCAGCCATATGTTGTTGCAAGTCGAGTTTTCGACTCGATACAGCACTATATTGTATGTGCAATGTCGGTGAGTATGACGTCATTTTTGCGGCTCGGAGCATCGTTTGCCAAAGTATCCCCTGCGGGACGAGTTAAGCCGTCCCAGCGAGTGCGGTGCTTTGAAGTCTGTCAGAACTGACCGCTCGTAGTTGGGTTACGTAATATTGGTGGCCTTCGTTGTTACTCCATCTTTTTGGTAGCTCCATGGGTATACACTAAAGCCATAGATCCACTACATGAAGCCAACATGTTGTCACCATGAAGTCAGCCTTGGCAGTTTTCCTCATTCCGCAATTGCCTTTACATTCATTGATGTTTTCTTCTCGAGCATGAACTTGGCCTGTTAACCCGTTGAGGACAGACTGATTTTGCTATAACACGCATTTCCCATAGAAACCTGCCAGAATATTCTCGGGACTCGTCTTCAACGGGTTAAAGAAAGAAGGCAGAGACAAGGGGCTTCAAGCCCAGTGACTATTTTGGAGTTGCTACAATAACACCAGGATCCTATTTTATAAAAGATGTAAGGAGAGCAACTCTTGCTGGAAATACAACTTCTCGTAGCAGCAGCCAATCAGAAAGCTGGATTTTTGTCATCACCATGATACTTGCCATTGCAGCAAGAGTTGCCATCATTGCTAAGGGGAAACGGAGCCCAGCTACAGTGGACTGCCATTATAACGAAGTCCTCGAGACTGGCAGTTTTCTTCTGTTATATCGCAATTTCATTATAACTGAATAAATAAACAATAAAACTATATTGAGTGGATAATGTTCCGGCCTGAATTTTTACTTCGTTGTAACGAGAATTTCGTTATAACCCTGTTCGTTATAATGGGAGTACACTGTATTACATAACCTAAAGAAGCAAATTTAAATCACACAAATATTGAGCACGACAGTTGCGTTCTGTACTGTGTTGTTCTGTTTTGTTTTGTTTTCCTAGATATCCCTCAAAGGTGGAGAGGAGGATGTGTGTCATTACATCTCATTTCTTAGCATTGTTAGCGAGTTCAAAGTCTTCTTGTTGGGATGCCAAATGTCAAGATGCATAGAATCACCTGTCTCCTGTTGCCTGGAGTTGCTCAATTCTCTCTTGAATGCGCTGTAAAAGGGCAAAAGTCAAGGGGCCAATAAGTAACCAGTCTAAAAACATAGCACTCAAATTGAAACAAAATCTCAAAAGCAAGAAGACAACCCATAAAAAAGAAATAAAGAATATTATTCACAAAACAAAATTTAAGATCAGTTTGGTGGGGGGGGGGGGGATATATGAAACTTAACTCAAAGTTAAGAGAAAAGAAAAGGAATTTCATTAATACAACTGGTAGTCA
Source organism: Diadema setosum (assembly GCF_964275005.1). Classification (NCBI taxonomy): domain Eukaryota; kingdom Metazoa; phylum Echinodermata; class Echinoidea; order Diadematoida; family Diadematidae; genus Diadema; species Diadema setosum. The sequence goes on from NC_092685.1 coordinate 22,557,187, forward strand.
TATTAATTTCCTCTTTCAGCTAGTGAATTGATATTTGAGCCAAAATGCCTGTATGACAGCATATTCTGCAAATAAATGCCAGACATTTAAAAGCGGCTTAAACTTCAATTCGCATATGAAATTTTCCAAAAAAAACAAACAAAAAACCCAACAACATCAACAAACAAACCAAAGACTTGTTGTTGTTTTTGGGGGGTTTCTCTTCTTTTGGGGTTTTTTTTTTGTTTTTGTTTTGTTTTTCCTGTCTTGGATTGAGGCCTGAACCCTGAGGTCCCAAGTAGATGATGTCCATGTAAAGCTTTATTTAGGGTAAGTGATCCCACGTCAGCCTATCGTGCAACTCTTTTGATTTGCGAGGCAAAACTCAGGACATTATCTTATGGTCAGACCATAAAGCATTCCTAACTTCAGATTCCATCATAAATATATCAATGACATTAATGATACATAAAATACTTGGGCACTGCCACATTAATGCAAAGGATATCTGCATCATCGTAATTCTCCTCGTCTACTGCCTGTTGGAGTCTTTCCTCTAGCTGCTGAAGTTCTGCTTTCACCCCATCACTCTGGGAGTCTAGGCTCCCTGTCCCTTGTTCCTGGTCAGGAGAAGAGAATATTACTCTATCAAATGACAAGTCCAGACTGATTGAATCCTCAGGCAGGAAGGACATGCATTCTCACAGTAAAAAAAAACCAAAACAAAAAACAGGCACTGGAGGGGAAAAGTTTACCACAGTTTACCTTCAAGTGACCAAAATGAGTGGACAGAATGCATACGTGTACTTGATTGCTCAGCAGAGTGCCAACTATAATCTTCAGCAGCAAGTTGGAAATTCTCAGTTATGACAATCATCACTGCTATTATGATATCAGTCATCATCATACCCAATAATTTTGTCACCTTTTTACAGGAACTTGCCTGTTCAAGCAGCAGGATTGGGAGAATATCTCCCAATCTACTGGCCACATGTAATGTTTACTGCTCCTACAGATGAATAAAGTCTACATGACAACGTACAATGTACTGTAAAAGAGGAAATTTTCGCGGTGTTGAAATTTTCGCGCATTTCGCGCAACCCGAAACTAGCGCGAAAATAAAGCATGCGAATATTTTTGCTTGCCATATGTTCCAGTAGTTGATGTCTTGATTCCGCGGAATTAAAAACACACGAAACTCTTTTTACCCCACCAAGCGCGAAAAATAAGTCGCGCGAAAATATCCACTTTTACAGTATACTTGCTAGCCCATCAAAGATTAGTGAGAATATATTTGACATGACTGACATGATTTTCAAAGGCTTACCTACACAAAAATCAATTCATTTGCTCTGGGTTATTGAGCAAATGCTAAAGTGCAGCCCTCTTTATCTATATCCACATCATCATCATCATCATCATCATCATCATCAATACCTGCAACCAAATTCTTACCTCTGATTCTCTCAGGGCAAGAATACTCTGTCCCGCTTCATACTCCTTGACTGATTGAATCACAGTCTCAACTGTGGGGGGTCTGTGGAGGCCGTGTCGCTCACTGAGCCACCCTACCAGGAGGGCACAGACCTGCCTCTCCATCTCTAGCAACTGGACGCTGAAGGCGCTAGAAGGGTTGGAGCTGGAGGATGGTATCCTGGACTGTTCTAGCGCTGCTTCGATGTTGCTCATCATGAGTAAGGCATTGTCCCTCAGGTCTACTTCTGTTGAAGATTAAAGATGTGTTTGAAAGTTTTTAAGTCATTTTTTACTCAACAGAAATTCTAATCTACATAACAGATGTAGATATTACATTTTACTTTAAAGTTTTCACATTTATTCACTCACAGGATATTTGAATCAAATAGCAAAATGAACATGTTACAAGTGTCTATGCTCAGTGACAGCACAAAAGTAAAGATGCAGTGTTGAAATTGATTGGCTGTACACAATGTGAGGGTGTGTGTGTGGGCATGTGAGAGCATGCGTGCATTGACATGAGTTCTTTCATTGGATGTCACAAACATATGATAAGAATGTTGTCTTCCTACTGTATGTGATGGCAGCCAGCCATCGGCAATGCAAGCACTGAAACTGATCACTACTGTACGTTTGCATCTGCTGCAAATTTCTTTCATGAGAAGAGAAAATGGTATGCCTTCTTCAACAGTAGTTCCCATCCTTGCCAACTACCATGCCAAGTAGCTTCTCGTTCTTCATTACAATCTCAGCAAACATGCAACCAATAAAACGAGCTCAGTAATTTGTGTAGTTTGTAACACTCATGCTAAACAAATAAAGTCTTTGCATGTGTTCACTCTCTGTAATTATCACAAAAGGCAGCCATTGAACAGACAAGTGACATGCTCTGTTTTTAGGACAGCATGAAATCTATGCGGTTTGAGGCTCACCCCATCCCTTCTCTGCGTCCAACATCCTTGCCTTCAGCTCCTCGGCTTTCTCCTGCAGATCCTCCACCATGGCCTTCTCCCGTTTCAGGTCCTCGCAGACTTCCTCAACCTTCGCCTGGTGGGACTGACCCTCTACCATCTTCACCCGTATCTCCTCTGCCAGTCGCTTGGCCTCCCCAAAGTTCCTGCCTGGAACAAGGGATGCAATGTACCCCGCTTAAGTCTTGGATGATGCATACCACACAAAACTTTAGCAGTGGTGCTACACCACCACTAGGAAGACAAACTGATTTGCTTTGTTTGGCTCTGTGAATACAAAGCAGCATGTATGCAGATATAGCATCACATTTTTATCTCTTCTCGACATACTATACTTTACACACATAGTAACGAGGTAGATACCAGGGTATATTTTGTTTCAAGACATCAGTGTTTGACAAGCAAGTTAGGCATTCTCCCACGATATAATCAAGTGAACTAACTTGGGCCCCTATTTTGCTACATTTTAAATACACAGGTAGGTTATTCATCTAGAGAGATCACCATAAACAAAAAGAAAAGCAAAACAACGTGAATGACATAATGAGAAGGAAAAAGCAACCCACTAACTGGAAACAGCCAGCTGTTTGGCCCCTTGCAGAGTAGCTATGTAGTCTTCGGTATCCATCACCTGTTTCTTAAGGGACGTGAGTCTGGTCTGGTTGGACAGTATTCCAGCGCTCGTTGACTGGATCTTGTTGGTGGTCTTAGTCAGTGAATCACGCAGGCTAGGATACCAAGAACAAACAAACAAACAAGATACAGAATTCAGCTACGTCTGCAATGCAAAAACCAAGAGAAGTGAGCGATTGTAAATGCTATTTGGTCTGGAAAAAGACAGACATAAAAAGAGATTAAGTTTGGTTTCTTGTTTGTTTGCAGAAAAGACCTACTCCACCTAATAGCAGTCTCCAAGAAAATGCTTATTCTGTTTATAAAAAAAGAATAAAATATTTCAGGCGATATCGAGGAGAATTCATACATGGTCACAGATTGGTCAGGATTCCTTACTTTCTAGATACTTTGTGTATGCATGATATTTTGCAAACTGGTACTCGAAGCAAAAGTTGGCAAGTGGTAGAATTTGCCATCCAGTACCATGTTTAAAAAAACAAGAAAAAGTTTTATGGGAATCACTTTTCAAGAGAAAAGAGTGCAATTTCCCATCTGGCAATATCTTTGAGAATTGTTAATATCAGAAAAATTTGTGATTCAACAAATTGTATAAAAGAACACACAATATACCTAATACACAGTCAGATTTTAATCCGCATCTTCTGTCACATTAATGACCTCATCAAATACACTTCAAACAAGTTGGAAGATGTCTTGGCACTTGAAGAAAATTCATGCCACCATGCCTCATGCACTTAGAACCTGTGGCAATAAAACTTAACCATACCTCCCTTCATATCCTACTTTATATTGTACAAGAGCATTGGTCAGCTTAACAGCGAATTAATAAACCAGGTTTACTGAGCTAAACTGACCAATATCGTCTACTGATCAGCTGGCATTACCTTGTGATTTCTTCACTTGGTTCTAGCGGGATGGGAGAGTCTGGAAAGATGGTTGTGTCACCAACACTGTGCCTCAACTCTGATGCCTTCATGACAGCCTCTAGAGACTGAGATATCCTAGACAAGAGATCCTCCTCACTGTTTGAAAATGTCAAAGGAAACAGCATATACAGGCTCGTCATCAGGTATATGTGTACAAAAGGAAATATTCCGTTTGATCTTATTTGATGACGGAAACATTTTCACAACTTCACTGTCAACTTCCAGTTTTGTATAATGTGTATATCAGAACATTGCTTGTGAAGATGGCTAGGAAAAAGAGAACAGCCAAGCGTTTCAATTAAAAAAACACACAACCCCCCCCCCCCCCAAACTATTAAATAGAAAGATATTTCTGTCACTTTTAGAAGGCATTTTGCACACACTGATTACCTTTGTAGCCATCAGTGACTGAAGGTTCTGTGCTGACAAATACATTTGTCTTTGATACCTTTCTCTCTTGCCAAATATACCACACAGTGTATATGTAAATAACCTACAGTTGTGTACTGAGAAATCCCATGTCGCCTTCAGAATTTACTGCTGACAGGAAAACGCATCTATTGTGAGTGTGATATTATACAAATAATGAGCACGTTGAGAGTGCATTAGGAGGGCAGCAGTGCACTTGAGGATATTTACAACGGTGAAACATGCCTTCAAGGCAAAGCCGAGTGCATGTTGCATGACATCACATTGTAAATACATTGTATCCTTGATCGTATGGAAACAAATGAAGAAATTGAAAAGTGATGCAAGTACGCTTGACATATCCACTACCATCACAAACTTATTCCTGTGCATTATTTGTTTTATGAAATTGGCTATGAACTATGATACCAGCTGGTAAAACTTTGCATTGCAATATAATGGGGCTGCTCTGCAATCTGCTGTGAATCAAAGCAGTTGATTGGGTTCATGGGGCATGCATAGGGGAGATGCAGGAGAGTTGAGCCATAAGGAGGGTTGAATCACCCCCTCAAACTTGTATTTAGAGTTCACAGGTGCAAGCACTTGTGCTCTCTATTGGTAGTGTTCAACAACTCTGTCACTTTAGCACTAGCAAGCAGAGGTGGTACAGAACAACAAAAACACGGGACACAAAAAACATCAAAAGACAGCAAAAAGTCAATTTCCGAATTTTAGGTATCACCCCTTCTATTGCTCACGTACCAGCAATTGGTTATTCAGTAATTTATGTGTGTTGTAGTACCCATTGTAGTCTTTCATTTAGATAAATTTGATGGATGTTTGATTTTCTGATTTCGATACATTTTAGGGAAATTTAAAAATGGCCACCTTGAGGAGAGTTGAGCCACGCAGTCGGAGGAGAGTTGAGCCATACACTGTACATACACAGTACAATGAGTGTTTGAACTTCTTTAATTTTCAGATGGTTCTGTGCTTGATTTTAAGATAAAACCAATTTTGTTAGCTTATGTTTATTTCTGGCTACTTGTAAGCCAATTTTTAATTCAATCTCTATCAGTTGACATCATGGTTCAAATCTCCAACAAGTGGTACATGTCTTCCAATGGTGGCTCAACTCTCCTCAAGACATGGCTCAACTCTTACTCTGCGGGAGTGTTGAGCCATTTGACATTTATTTTTCAAAGAGAAGTTAATAAAATTAGGCAATGACCTAGAATAAAATTTCATAGGTACAAGACAGGTTAATACTTGTACTTCAATTTGGTAACAAACACTTGTTGTAAGCAAGGATTAATTAGGAAATATTTCAAAAAATAGAAAAAGTGCCTCAACTCTCCTGCATCTCCCCTACAGCTGTACAGAGCAATCAGTAATCTGCCACAAGGATAACATGAAGTGCAGTTACCACTACATACACTTTTCTTGTTGGGCACTTTTAGCACTCCCATGCATTAGCGAAAAAATAGAAAGAGAACACATCACTAATTAGAGCAGTTTTGACTGGCTACACTCTTTGACCCACTTCATAAAAAGAATGGAACTTGCTACAACTCACCGTGCTACCGTTTCCTCAAACTGCCGAGATTTCTCCCTCAGAGCCAGCTCCTGCCGGTCAAGTCCACGTTTCTCCTCGCTCAGCCGAGTCTCTTGCTCCCCAAGATCTGACTTCTCCCTGCCGATGATGGCGAGCTCCTCACTGAATTCCTCCCTAGCTGCCCTTATAGCCCTATCCTGTTCATCGATGGCCTTATCTAAGGTGGTCTCCTCAGTTCTCAGTACCAGCAGTCTTTCCTCAAGTTCCTTGATCTCCATCTGCACACCCCCCACCCAAAAAAAGGCCCAAACAAATACAACAATAACAACTAAAGAACAGACATGAGTTCATTGAACTTTTTATAACCAAGGACTGCCCCCTTGGCCCATCTACAATGTGTATATCCAGAAACACACACATACAATTTCCATGAATAGAGCACACTTCCAGGACCTGTCATTCCTCTTAGTCTTTCTTGTTGCACTTGAAATGTCATAGTATGGTAACAGAAAATTGAGTGACAGTAGGTCAAACCTTTTTATCACACTAGAAGAAGGCATTTACACATAAACAGCTACATTTTTTTTTCTATTATCATAAATTCCATGTGGTATTAACTCATGATGCATCACATCATAGTAGAAATCTTACTACTGAATATGATACTACAATGTCATGATTTAATTTCCAAGCTCACTCACAAAGATCATCTCTGAGAATTGCACAGGTGCAAAAGTACATAACCCCCCAGGTATAATGACTTTGGAATTTCGAGTGAAACATGAAATTACCTGCACAGCTGTCTTTTTCTGTCCATATACTTTCTTTGCTTCTCTGAGATCAGCTGTTTTCTCATCGATATGTGCCTGGAGTTGGGCGTCTTTCCGTTCCACATGCTCCCTATCCAACTGCACATGACTGGAACGCAAACACCAAAGTACAGTGACAAACACAAACAGAACAAAAGCGAAATTTTGACTAACTCCTACAAAGCATCTTGTACATAACACATGAACTTTATTGTGACAAGAACTCTCTGATCTAATTGAAGAAGTACAATACAAAAAGATCGTACACTCTTTGAACACACGTTATTATTTTGTTCTGTGTGCTTGGGGTTTCATGAAAATGTAGGATAACCAAAAACTTTATGAAAATCCTTAAAGGGTGTGTACAGTTCTGGTCGAGGTGAGGATTTAGCTTTTTATGTTTTGCGAGATATTCAGAAACCACTCTATGAAATGTCAAAGAGCATGCGGTTCTAAGGGGTATCAAAAGTTTATTCGATGAAAATCGGTTTTGAAATGGCTGAGATATCCAAAAACAATGTGAAGCAAAGAGATCCTAATAAAGTTGTGGCATGTCGCCTTTTATCATTAGCACTTTTTTGGATATCTCAGCCATTTGAAAACCAATTTTCATCAAATAAACATTGAATCCTTCTTAAAATTACATGCTCTTTCATATTTCATAAGAGGCTTTTCATTATCTCACTTTATAGGAATGTCCAAAACATGAATCCCCACCTCAACCAGTACTGTACAGCCCCTTTAAGGTCAATTTCAAATGTATGGTTCACTGACAACAGATTATTTATTAATTTATTTATAACAATAAATTGACGGCTTCATCATTATTTTCACAGGCGGTGAAATCTTTTTGAAAACACTTAGAACACTCCACATCCTCTTGGGAAGTAAGATTTGTCTGCAAAGTTCCTTTCACCTTGCTACAAACTTCTGAGGTACTTGTCAGGCAATCACGAGGATGACTCCAGAAACAACAGGAAACAAAATTGGCTGACTTTCACATTATGCTGCATAACTTGTACATAATTAAGTACATAAAACAAATATTTGAGTATACATATTTTTACTTGACAAAATAAATTTTGAACAGGAGGAAAGACAGTTTATGTTCTGACGGGAAAAGATGATTGTTTTTTTTCATCTAATCACCTCAGAGTGGATTAAAAAGATAAGCACACATGAACACACGTCTGTGCAAACTGAAGAAAAAGGAAGGAGAATTGCAGCTTTGATGTGGAGAGATTTGCTTACCCAATTGATCGCTCAAGTTCAGCCCTCTGCTTCTCCAGCTGGTGCCATCTCTCTCTTCCCCCTCCACCTTCCTCCTCTTCCCTCAGTGATGCGAGAAAGTCCTCCTGCTGGGTCTGGAGGTCCCGGTAGGACTTCACCCAGTCCGTCTCCTGCTTCACTTGCCTTCTTCCAGCATCGCGAGCGGCCTGAAGGATTTCTTGAAAGGGAACTTCCTGGTGGAGCACAATGCTAGGAAAGGTCGCCAGGTCCTTCTCCAGCGAGAGACACTCCTTCAGAAGAGATTCAGCTGGGGGGCAAACAGAGGGCCCGGTTTGATCAGTGACTTTTGCAAGCTTAAAGCGAAAACATACGTTATGTAGTTCTCAGAGGGGCTCAAAATTCATTTTTCCACCATTTGGAATTTGCTTGGACTACTGTACATCAAAAGGGTCTACCGAGAAACTTACCTGGCTGACACAACTTGCAAGGATGATTAGAAGTTTGGGAGTATTCGAGATCAAAAGTGTAATATTTCAATTGTTTGCATATGACTTTTATTCCAGAAGAGCCCTCCCTGTTCAGCATTGTGGGTAAGTAGAATGTTACATGATGATCACTGTGCCCCAGCAATCATATTATTTTCCAATAAGCTCCATGCAATTCACTCAAGTGCGTAGAACGGTGAGTATTGCTGTTGCTCAATTTGCTGATGATCAATAACTGATTATAAAGAATTATGTAGCAAGTACGATCAGGTATGCTCTTAGACTGTCGTACTTCCGGCGAACCCTTTTGGCTAATACTTCACTTGCTTTCAGAGCCTTCATTTCTTGAAGAAAAAAAAAAACAACACAAAACTTGCAAATTACAAGTATCCTATATTTACCAATGGAAATGCTAAAAGTGGTTGCTTATTAGTGACACCATACACACTTTCTAGTGAGGCTGCCATACGACATTAAGTCGGAAGATGTAGTATCAAATATGGTCAGTTTTACGGTAAAGGGTGTAACTTTCAATTTTTAGCCTTTTGGCCCACCCTGAACACATAGATTTACAGATCTCAAAGATTTTTTCACATGTGAGTCACCTCATGAGTAGCCACCTTGGGTAGCATAATCAGGTCCAGGTATTGATGCGTTTTGTTTTGACAGTCACATATGTACCCTAAAAATGACTATTTTGTTGCATTGAAATTTCTATAACATTTTTGAAATGTTAATAATTTTCTACAGCAACTGCAGAGATCTAATTTTTTATGTTAAAAGCATAGTTGTATGATCAATTGAAATGACCAAATTAGTTTGGTTTGTATCTGGCCCTTTATTTTAGAATACTATGACTTCAAATTTGAGGTTTCGGAGGCTTCATTTTCCGTTAACAATTGTTTACAAACTTTGATGGACAGTAATGATCAGTGGATGTGTTTTGGTTACTTTCTTTTATGTTGAAAATAGTAAGGTACAGCTAAACTTTAGACTTACATCAAAGTTTACTTGATTCTTGGGCTATTTGAAATTTCGTGATAATTTTATTCCATCAAGTGAAATTTCCGTTAGCAGTTTTGAAGCCTCCGAAACAAAGTGTTTAGTCAAATAATATGAATATAGATAAGAGAAGCGACCTAATCTATATGTCAAAATGTAGGATATGGGGCCCTAACCTAATAGACCAAAAATAGTTAAGATCCGCCAAACTCTCTGAAAATAGGAGACAATACAAATTTTCCGTTAACACGTGAAGCCTCCGAGACGCACTGAAGCCTCCAAAACAGCAAAAACATCTAATTTGACATTTCTGATAAATTCTTTGAGTGTCTGCCCCAAATTATGCCATGAAATCATCAACAGACATGGACAGACAACAAAAATAATAAAAACATTATCATACTGCAATAATTTTTTGAGCTAATATACTTTATAGAGAAAAAGTGGTTTCGGAGGCTTCAAAAGGATGTTAACACTGCATTTTTGTGATTTTCTCTGGACAAAATCAAATTAGATTTATTATTCACCCACCCAATGATCGCTTATGACATATCTAAAGATATTTAATCACATTCAGTTTTCTGGCTGCTTTGTTTACTCACCAATATAGATTTACTATACGATTTACCTATTTTTCATAAACAGTGCAGACGTGTCACACATAACTCACCTTTTCATTCAGCAATAAAATATTAGCAGATGAGGATGTTGCCCCACAAATATGTTTAAACAGTGTAAGATATCAACCAAAAAAGACACAATTTACCCATCACTTTCTACATAACATACATGATTTTCATAAAAACATAAGGCATACAAAATTAATTTTCCAGATGTTTCGGAGGCTTCATTTTATGTTAACAGCATGTAAATGGAATGTTTTGATTACAATTTTGTAATTCTAAGTCTATCAAATAACTGTTTGGACTGAATGAGACTGAATGATTCCTCAAGCAAGGTGTGGATAGTTGTTTAAATGTATGAAAAGCATTTATTTTGTAGGTTTCCTTTTGAAACAATGGAACAGGCTAGATATTGTGAGTAATGAAAGTGACTTCCAGCTTGCGTGCATGCCCACATCGTGCAACAGTAGTGCAACAAAGCAAGTAGTTGTGGATACATCAATGTTCTTAAGTTGGATAACTCATTTTTACTCTTGAGAGAAGTTGAAGTGTTGTGACCATATTTGTATCACTCTTTTGACTGGTTAGACTTTGATAATGGAGACCAAACAATTACTTGATTATTTAGTGTTACATACGCTTTTTTTTTTAAAGAACTGAATACTATTCCTGCCCCGAAGATTCAAGGACTTAGTAGATGGTTATTCAAGAGGGAAGCATACACTTAACTAAGAAATATATTACTTTTGAATTTAAGGTTATATCTTTTATGCATGATCCAGAGTAAATTGTGGAAAATACTTTTTGGATTTTTACACTTTCGACTCACTATCATCTGAGTGTAAAAGTTTCGAAACACAATCTTTTACATGTCCATTATAACCCATTGACGAATCCATTCCATTGTTACTCACATGGCATTTGTTTTTGCCATACTAAAATCTTGACTTTTTCAGCTTTCCATTTCTTAACAAATTCTTTGGCTTTCATTTCCAATACTTATTTGGAGGAAAGTAATTAATCAATAAATTTGTGATTGGATTTGAAAATAGCTAACATCTTGCAGATTATCATTTCTGTGGTGTGACTTGGATCACAGGGTACTGTTTTGGAATTTTGACATTTGATTACTTCATTCAGACAGGTTTTCATATTAATCTGTATGTCCGATCTGATGCACGCAAGGTGCAACACAATCTTGATACTATACACTATTTTCCATACTTTATCATGCTGGCAGTGACCACTTGACTATTTTTTATTAAACAAAATGTAACGTGTTACGAAACATCTCTTCGCATACATGTGTGAGACTCTATGACATGTTTGTGGATGTAGTTCTCAGTGCAGTAAATGGACAGTAATGGTTGGGATAGGATTGTTTATAAATTACATATAGACCTCTACTTATAAATAGCCTGTTGCCATGGGGTACATGTAGTTTACATGAGTGGGTGACTGGAGAAGTTATGTTCATGAAGAACAATATTGAAATGATTGAAGTCTTTATAATCTGTTTAGTCCTGGCTTTTCTGGAAAAAGTTACCATCCCTTAACTATTTTGAAATTCAAAGGGTTTAAACTGTAGTCTGTGGGTTTATATACTATTTAAAACAAACTTGTGGGTTTCTAACAAACTTAGATATTTAAACACATTTGCTGCTTTTTAATTTTTTCCTAAAAAGGTTGTCATTTTTAGAAACAGTTCTGTTAGCAATTTCTCAATGCGTACCTTCAAAAACAGACCTCCTAGCTGTCACAGGAGTCACACAATCTGGAATTTTATAAAATAACTATTAAAAAAAAAGCCTTTGAAGAATTTAAAAAAAGGAAAAATAAAATGATATGAAACAGGGGTGACTTGTATACTGTCACAGAAAAAGAAAGTAAAATTCTAACTATCATATATTATAGGGAACTATACATTTGGTCAACATTTTTTTAAAATTCAAATTCGTACACAGTCATGGGTAGGGTATGTACATTTATCTTTTCAACAGGCGATTCAAAAAGATGAATGGGATCTTGACCATTTCAATTTCTATCGAGCACCATGATAATATCACCAATATATTGATTATTCCAACTCCATTTTGATGATGACAGTTTGATGATGACCCTTACATGGAATGGCTGATCGATGTTTTGCTGTTCTATGACCATGATCACTGCATTTGATAGCTATAGTAGGGGATATCAGGCATGTATATGCAAAAGAATGTTTATAAGCCTTTTTTCCCCTTTCTATATTTTACAATGCTATGTTGTAATCTAACCGTCATGCCATCACATAGTCTATTTTCTATCCCTTTCTCATCAACAGTTGAAATTGATTTCACATGTATATAAAACAATTATGATGGGTGGTTTATGTCAATATACATCCCACAAACTGCACTTATAAAGCAAGCAAACATAATATTTGCATTAAGTCTATAGCTACAGTTCTAACTCATTGAAAGTAATTCTTACTGCATTATGATGAAAAGTTTGACAAATGCATACAGCTGTACAAATGTGTGTAGCCTAATCATGTTCTGCATTGCCAAAGTCATGGATATGCAAATACAGTGTATGTATACAACTGAGCATAAAGATTTAAAATATTTTTCTTTGTCTCTTAACATAATTATGTTGGAAAGTCTTTTTTCTGCATACAAATAAATACTATTTTACATGTTACAACATTGTTAGTTATTTGGAAACAATCAGCTGCATTAATGTACTTCATATCACCTTAAAATGGACCATTTTTGCATGTTAACAGTCATGATGAAGCCTCCGAAACATGCATTGCTGCATTGCTGCTAACTGCTAAGTCGCAAAAAAAAAAAAAGATGATGTTCCTAATCAGTGTACTTTTATTGCTACTGTTGCAGTTTCCTTTAGACTATTATTGCCTCATGTAATGTCATAAATTCGAACTGAGCATTGCTCAAAGTGTACACAGTTTGTTATTCACTTTTGTGGAAGCCAATTTCCTTATAATAATAAGTACAATTTGTATGAAGGGTAAACATTATGCACTGCCGTAAAATGTACATCTGTATACTGTTATCCACATTTTATTGATGCCTTGTTGTTATTCTAGCATGTAGTGATAGTTGCTTACTGTAGTTTTACTATTTTAAGTGAATACAGGACTAGAACTTTGTGTAATAGCAGTTTTGAAGCCTCCGAAACACACTAGTTTGTTAACTGAAGCCTCCGAAACTCACAAGTCTGAAAATTTCAACTTTGTCAAAAATAATCGAATTTCTTTGGGATTTGGGTTGATAAATGTTTGTTACCAAGAGATAATTTAGGGCTATGTGTAGAGTGGCTCTTGCTTCTAGAACATTCTTTTAACTTAAAAATAGTTTGTCAGGTACCATTTTTACCTTGGAATTTGAAGTTCACATCCAAATAATTGCAAGAGTGAATATCTGTTGGGGGAAAAGTGTTTTGATATTTCAAATAATGTTCACAGCAAATGAAAAGTTGCATTACCTCCACCATTTATCTTCATTTGGTTGCTGTGGGTGACCAAAACATTCTTGTTGTTTTTACCTAAATTTATCTAAAATTCCATAATAGTCACTTCATTTTTCATATTTAGCTTAAGAATTAAGCTCTGGAATGACAAAATATTGAAAATATAGACATTCCTATATAAATTAAAGGCAAAGATAAAAATGGAAACACAACTTTAATTTTTGACCCTTGCCACATCAAAGTTACACCCTTTACTGTAAAACTGACCATATCCTGATCTATGCGAACACCTCACAGCACCTAAATATACATGGTTTATGGCCCCAAAGCTAGACCTGAAAACTTGGGGCTAATACACTCTGGCTTCCCACAGGAAAAACAAAAAAACAAAAAAAAATAATGCCTCCGTACCCTTCGGGCGGAGGTATAAAAAATAAAAAAAAATTGAACAAAACCACCGGGCTCCTGACATAGATGCCACAAACTCTGGCCTTGCCTTCCTCACCTGTCTGGTAGTCCTCCTCACTCACTGCCTTGGCCTGCTGTCTGTGCAAGGCAGACAGCGCCTCCTGCTTCCTGATCCTGCCATGCATGGCCAAGACTTGCTGCCTACCAAGCTCCTGGAGCCGCTCCATGAGGTCTTTCTGTGACAACCTGTTTGGATGTAGGCAGGAGATAGTGCATATGGTGTGATGCTTTCCATTCACCACTGCAATCTGCCTCTCAGTAATGGAATGCATGTGGATAATCTTAGGACAATGCGTCATAGTAACCGCACAAGTTTATGCGCAATGACTGACTTGACTTGACTAGACATCGTTTTGTTTTGTTGTTTTTTTTTTTGGGGGGGGATTACACACACAAATAAAACACTGAAATGACAAAATAGATTTGGCAGAGTGGGAAACATTAAATCAATATTTTGTAATTATATATATTTTCATTCATACATCATGTATAAAAATATATCATTGAGTAGATTTACCAAAGGATACTTTATATTTATAACAACTATCATAGTCAAATATCTCACTCTCATCAGCTGGACAACATGGTACAATACAATACAGGTGTACATAAATTATATTGTTTGTGAGTACACTCCCCCACCCCCAACAAAACAAAACAAAACACTTAACAAAACAGAGGGAGAAACAACAAATGGAAAAACAAATATCACACACTTGATAGTTTGGTTGGAACTGTTTCCAGCATCTGGTCAAATTTGCTTGTCAGACGATAGAAATATTTTCTGGTTTTGTTTTAAAGCTTGTCTGTATAAACAAAGTTTTTCACCATATAAAACTAAAACCAAATAAAATCTCTCTTTGCTTTCTGAGTCAGTGAGACAATTTACAGGCCCCACAGATATATTACGGATTTGATCATGACACAGATGTCAATCTTTCCCACCTGAACTGTTGATCAGCAGCAGCTTGTGCTTCTTGTAACACATCCAGCATGTCAGAAATATCGAGATCCAGGTCATAGAGGGAGCTAGAAGTGGCTCCAGCTGATCCAGTGAGTCCATCGAGAGCATGATCAGCATCCCTTCTGCAGACGCTCTGGCCCCCGTCAAAGTTCCTTGAACTGGGGCACTCCACTGGCACTGCGTCTTGTTCCTCCAAGCATCCATGGCTGGCCTTTGAGATGAACCCAAACTGGCTGGATGGGGCATCAAGCGTGCTTGCAGAATGCTCCTCTAAAGTGCTTTCTCTTGTAGGTTCAGTGCCTACCACACCTCCGTCACTGGTTGAGGGGAGGTTTCTGCTATCTCTGCCTCTTCCAGCATTTTCCGTATGCTCATCTTTACTAGCAGTGCCATCAGAATTTGGGTTGCCATACACTCCACTTTTGTCGGAGTCTTTCAGTTCTCCAGCTGTAGGTCCAGGGCCAGAATCAGCATCATCTACTTCAGCAAAACATTGCTTTGGCTGTCTTACTGGCAGAGTCATTGCATCAGAGCCGATGTGGCAATCATTTTTGTCAGTCTGGTCCAAATCAATGGAGAAATTGATGCCTTCTAACTCGAACCCTCTTCCATCCCGTCTACTTTCACTGCTTTGAAGATCTGGTCTTAATGGGTCAAGTTCAAAGTCCAAGTCCATGTCAAAATCTAAGTCGAGATCCACACCACTTCCTCTGGGAGGTCCTATTCCTTGATGGTCAGTGGCCTGGCAGTCAGGTTCTCTGGAATGCGAGGCCAGGGCTGTAATGAAACCAAACTTGCTGGACGCGTCATCTGCCTCTTCAATTTCCGAGTACCGTGTTGAGGAAGAAGTACCTTCAAAGAAAGAAAGGGGAGATTTGAATGACTGCTGACAGCTCTTACAAATGTACAGCGACACTGAAAGACATGCCTGTAAAATACCAGACACTGTACTGCACAAACAAACAAAGTACTGTATTACAATCTTAGCTGCATGCATGTACAAGCATTGTCTCTATTCACATTTTGATGAAATTAATTTGCTCAGACCAGACTGCATATTGAATCAAATTATTCTTAACCCGTTGAGGACGAGTCCCGAGTATACTCGGGCAGGTGTCTATGGGAAATGCGTGTTGTAGCAAAATCAAACCGTCCTCAACGGGTTAATGACATCAAAGAGCAATTTAGACAGTGAAAAATTGTTAATTCACCCCATGCAAAAGAAGTAAAATTACCTGTGGGTCTATGCAGAAATCCAAAAGCAGACACCTGTTTCTGATCTGGGCATGATTGAGGGTCTCCCTTGGGTGGGGCTCCCTTGGGTGGGTCTCCCTGGGGCGGGGCTCCCTTCGACGGGGCATCCTGCTGTTCTCCATCAGACTCTGCTGATTTACTGAGCGTCATGCCACTAAAGAGTGACATCATTTCAGTTGAGCTGCACCCAAGTGTTCTTCACAACTCTGCTGGATTGATTGATATTGTTACTTAGTAGTATTGTCTGCTACCTGTACTCCTCGACACACTGTTCCACTGTTGCACTGAACTGTGTGTTGATGTTGGAAGTATTTGAGAAAGGTACCACATTAGAATTACACTCTACTTCAATTACAAACTGTACTGTAGCTTTGTTCCAACAGGGTTTGCACTTTGCACTTGTGCACATGTAGCAGTTACACTACTTGTTGTACAGGCACAGCAGAAATTGGTTGTAATATTCTGATCCTAATATTGCTCTTTTTATTTTTTTACAACTAAAAAAATCCTACTATTCCTAGATCTACAATGTCTGGTGGTTTGCATAAAAAAAATGGGACGTCTTTATTAGATATAATTTACACCCGTCTTTCGCACTGTGAATGACCTTTCATCCACCCAGTAGCAGTACTGCCGCCAGACTTCAAAAAAAGGATTTTACTAGTATACAAACGCCGTTTCAGTTGAGATGGGGCTAGGCTTCAGGTTACCAACTTTTTTTTTGCGTGTGTGTGAGATGATAAAGCTCTTATGAATTATGAAAAAGCATACAATTCTAAGAGGAATTCAAAGTTTATTTGATGAAAATTGGTTTTGAAGTGGCCAAGATATCCAAAACTAAGAGGTTCTGATAAAAGGTGGGACCCACCTCTTTTCATTTATGACCACTTTGTTTTACTTTGTTTTTGGATAGGAATAACACCGCCATCTCAAAAGCAATTTTCACCTAGAATCTAGATCCTAAACTTTGGAATCCTCTTACAAGTGTAGAATTGTATGCTCTTGTTATTTCACAAATGGTTTCAAATTGAAAGCATGAGATTATCAAGCATGCAGAGAAGTGAAGGTTGAGGAGTGAGTGTTTCTTTCCTTTCATCATCATCTCTACAGGAGTGTACATTTTAGGTACATAGGTCCTGTCAGTCTCGAGTAACATTAATTGAATTACAAATTATCTTGCAAAAAGTTAAAATCTGAAATCCCCAATCTTAACCAAAACTAGGCACTAGTGTACTTTTGCACCTGTTTGTCAAATGATCTCCAAACATGCACGAATTCACCCTTGTTATTCAGTAACCTAAAGTACTTGCATCGGAGTCTCCAACGTCGAATAGGCGTTAAGTTTTAACATTTTTAGTATTCACAAGTGTCGATAAATCGTTGGAAAATCTCGATCACTTGAAATGCTCCGCTTTACAAAAGCACAGTACGAATACATTCAGCGCCTGTAGAAGGTCAATCATTTGGTCTGAATGTAGCGAGACATCAGCTTTAATATTCTATGGTGTCGTTGAAAAGCTTAAAAAAAATTTCTCTTTTCCTTTGCCAAGTCTTGCTGAGCGGTTGTAAGCTCTTCCTTCCTATCAATCATTTCTTCGTGATTTTCCTCGTCTTTTTAAATTTCCCATTTAACTGTATACTTTCCGCCAAATTGTTCTTTGTTTCCTTCATGGGTTGTTTTCCTTCCAACTACAAGGGTTTTTCCTTTCTATCCTCTTCAATATCTTTTTTTTTTAAATGTGTAATTCTAATGAATCCTTTTCTTCATTTCCTTTTCAACCTGTATAATTCTTTCTTTCTTTCCTGATCTTCTTTGCTTTCATCCAGTTTTGATACATCTCTCATTCCATTATTCTACCTCATGCTTTTCTGTTTTCAATCTAGTATATTTTTCTCTGCTTTCCTATTTTCTTTTCAAACATACCCATCTCTCCCTTGCTTTCCTTTATAATGCAAGTTTCTCTTCTTTCTTTCCTTCCATTATCTTTTAGTGAACTCTCTATTTTGTAAACCTTTTGTTTCATTTTTTCCAGGTTTTTTTAATATCTTTTATTTCCTTTCCCCCCTTTTCCTACCCTTACTTTTAGAGGCTTTATATTCTTTCACCCTTGTCTTATAACCACATTTTTTTTTTCACAATCTTCTAGCTTCTTTCATGCACACACACATTTTTTTGCCAATCTTCTATTTTTCTTCCTTTTCATTTATACAATATACAATCTAATTATCACATAACACAAATTTCATTATAACATAAATTCCACATTGTCAATATTATGAATAAAAAAGAAAGAATTTTGTATAAATTGTATGTAAAAAAAGAAGAAACAACTACAACCACACACCCTCACACATACACAAGTGGCGCACGCATGCACGCACGCACGCACACACACACGCACACACACACACACAACACGAACAACCCCAATCCTCAATCGCTACCCAGACTCAGTACAAGCCGAGAGAGAGAAAGGTGGAAAAAAGTATTATCTTTTTTATGATACCATATTGTCCATAGAAGGACTTGCTTTAATAACTACATTCTTATCAATCGTGGTGCTTGGCCTGTGAACGTGTTTTGTACAACGTGCTGTGCGGTCTGCTCATAGTCATATGTGCAACACAGTTATCACAGAGCGAATTAGCTGCAATTGACATATTTCGAAAAGTACGTAAAAGTGCTGAAACAGTGAAAATTCCTTTTTGACCTGACTTGCATCACACTCAGATACAAATCAAGCTGTTGGACATTTTAGAGTGAGTTTGTGCATGTTTGGAGATCATTTGACAAATAGGTGTCAGATACAAATACGGTGTATTCGAGGCTGTTGCCCGTGGCGTGTTGGATATTTAACGTTAGAGTGAGTTTGCGCATGTTTGGAGATCATTTGACAAACAGGTGCGAAAGTACACTGTCACTAGCGCCCAAAAACTATAGACTATCTAGATCTAATTATCCCTTTACCATGTTTACAACAAGACTGTCTGAATTCAATCTCTGTCTGATTCATACCCATGGACCAAACATGAACAGTGTTAACTGGAGCTCCAATACTCACTGATCTACTACTCACTAGCACTACTCTAGCTAGACCCTCTCAACCCCTCTCGCTCTGTCTACGCGTGTACTACTCGCTGCATGCTCTGCTCCACCACGGTGCTGCACGCTCTCAATACACCGTCAAACCCCCGGGCCGGGGACGCTCCACTGGAGCTGTACACAGTAAACTTTACAGTATTTAACAACGTTTAATAGATCTAACGTTACAGTGAAAATGTGGGACTCGAAATTTTATTCGTAGGTAGGAAAAGAGCAAGTCCATCTAAATAATCAATTGAATTATAGAGTCTACAATGGACAGTGGTCTAGTTCCTCGCAATTTTCGAGTTGCAATGCAACGATGCAACGATGGATAGGTTTACTAAATTAGTTTCTAGCAATA
Organism: Diadema setosum; assembly: GCF_964275005.1. NCBI lineage: Eukaryota > Metazoa > Echinodermata > Echinoidea > Diadematoida > Diadematidae > Diadema > Diadema setosum. Next base: position 22,576,893 of record NC_092685.1, read on the forward strand.
GCATCTTATCTGATTCTTATATAGAGTAATAGACTAGTCATGGGGTGGGGACAAGGTTATGCTCATTCTGTAACATCTACCAAATCATAAATTTATCAATTCAGTTTTAATAGTTTACTCACCTCACATCACACCGAAGTCTGCGTCTCACCAGTTTAGGGCTTTGTTATTGTTGTTCGTTGTAAATTCTGCCTCTTGGACTTCCCCGCTATAGTCTTTTTGCCAGATGTTCTGTAGAAACACTCACACGATCTGTGCATCAAATTCCCCCCGAAAAATAACTGACGACTTGACAATCTGCAATGAAACAAGCTCTTTATTCGATGGTTCCTTCATTCGAGCACCCTTACTGTAGTCATGAGCGCGGATTATTCTGTTTTATTAGGTCAGCGAAAGAAGGCGCGCTATGTAAAAAAAAGAGTGCTGAGGGAAAGTTCTTATCCGCAACGACAGTATGCAGTGAATGAAGGGAATGCCCAGCAGATTGCATACGACTAATCCGGTTCTAGGGATGTGTTACACATGCGCATGCATGCACAGCTAACTACAAAAGTAGCCCTTTATTCAACCCAAAATAAAGATATTCTGAGAACCTCTTTTATTCTGCCTCGAAGGCTGCAGACCTTCTAGACGTCCGTGTTTAATTGTGAGTACATTATTTTAGTAATTTAGAATGTTGATCTTTCGACAGTTAGTTTACAATGTAGCCCGTTGGCCGGCCGTAGCGTAGGCCAGGCTGTACGTGCCATATTGGCGCATGCCGATAAATCAGTCAATCACATCAACTTGGGTCATAAATTTAAAATTAGTTGACACTGAGTAGATTGTGACACTTTTTTGCGTCGTGTGACTGTGAATATCCAATCCTGTGATGATTGACAATTATGGTGTAACGTGTAGAAGAATACCGTTATAAAGTGGATAAATTTAAAGACTTGAGTTACAGTAGAATCCTACATTAAATTACATAAATTAGATCTATAAAGTTTAGATCTAGCTATATAGGCATAGCATATTAGCAGTCGGTATAGCCAGGCCTTTGAAGTTTGAGCTCAGCTCGTGCCTTAATCTGAGTGTCAGTGGGTCACAGTGGCTATCATGTATTGATTTCTGGCTTGCACTAACTCAAACTAGTGTCTATACACAGCCCAGTCGCTGTATATAATAATATCGTACAGCCTCTGGTCGGGCTAACGTCGCGTCATTCGGCTTTCCAACTTCCTTTTTAGGCCTACCGGCCGGTAAATTTTACAAGATTTTAATTTTGTAATTAATGGTCATGTATTTCATGCACTAGCGCACTTACAATGTCAAATACAAACCCTAAACTTTCATTTTTCATCAATAATACATTTCTTGACTTCATCTTTAGATGTCCATGAAGAAGCGGATCTAGGGGGGGGGGGGTTGGGGGGTTGCAACCCCCCCCCCCCCCCCCAAAAAAAAAAAAAAAAAAAAAAATCCGGGGACCATTTTTGTTTTTATCTTATCTTTTTTTTTTTTTAACTTGTAATTTTATTTTTTTCTATTTATGGCAATGACCTCTATACCCAAAATAGTGGTGCTTTAGATGCAAGAAAACGCCATTTTCACACACAGATTTTCAAAAACTCTCCCTACTGTGGGAGGGGGGACACCCCCCTCCCACACCTCCCCCCCCCTCGCTCGCTCCACTCGCATACCGCCCCCAACCCCCTCCTTTATAAAAAGCTAGATCCGCCCCTGCCATGTACTTCTATGAACTGATGAAATTGAAACAGGATAATCTGACTACTAGGGCCTGCAGAGTACATGTCTAATTAGTATTGGGTACATCCAATTCAACTTCATGAAATAATACAAATGTCAGACAGAGCAAGCCACACAGTCCAGCATCACCACCTTCTGCATATCCTGAAGCTTGAAGTAGCAGTGAGACTGATAACACTGGAGTTTATGCCATCTGATCTGCCCTTCAGCAGAAGAAACACAGAGCACCATGCCTCCCAAAGGTGACTTTACTGTACAATGACAATGTAATTTACCTACCTTGAAATTGTACTGTGTGTAGTGGTTCATACAATTGTAAATGTGATCCATTGATTTCTCTTTTTTTTTCTTTTTCTTTTTTTTTCGCTCGGGGGTCAGGGCATGACGTTACTTCAAATACCGTGTTTAGCTTATCACAATGGCTTCAGAGAGTGACATTTTTTTTTTTTTTCAATATAATATTGCCTTTATGTTATTGCTGCTCTTACATTGTATATAATTTTTTGCCTTGATACTACTTTGTGGTCCTATTAAAGCAAGTGTAGGATCAAGCAGCAAAGTGAAGGAATTATGATTGATTTACTGTAATGGAAGGATACTCTGAATGAAAATAAGCAAAGAAAATGGGATTCCCTTTTCTTTGCTCAATTTCATTCATCTGTTTAGCTTCCGTAATTGTTTGAATTTGCAATGGTTCTCTGTGAATATATATGATTGCCATGTTTTACACTTCCATAAACATCTGTACGTCATTGTATGTACACGTACATGTACATGTTACACTGCATGCATGCACACACACACACACACACACACAATAAGAGCAAAGTTGATGTGCATTTCAGTGTTTTACCTTCTAGTCAACTTTCATTTCATTGCCCATCACAGTCGTCTTCATCATTGTTCTGCATTGATAATCACTTATGTCTGCTGGTCTTCAAATTCTGTGGTTTTTTTTTTCTTTTTGTTTGTTGTATAGGGCTGTTGTTTTTGCTTTGGGGATTTTCTTCAGTGTTAGTGTATTCTAGGAAGTCATAAAACAGTTCAGGTAATTACAAAAAGGGTCACACATCAGGAACATTTGGGGGAATCTCATCATCCAAGGAAATGTTGATATCTACATTATTAACCCGTTGAGGACGAGTCACGAGTATACTTGGGCAGGTGTTTATGGGAAAATTGTCGTACAAATAGCAAGATCAGCCCATCCTCAATGGGTTTATGTATGTGTACATATCTCTTTCAGCTTTCAATTTTGTCTTGTGATTGGATAAATGTACTGCAGGCCGCAAGAGGGCATACCAAATGCCCAAGCCTCTCCCAGAAGGAGAAGTGCTGAAGGACACCAGGAAGAAAGAATGGAAGCTTGGAGACCCTATTGGGGAAGGAGGATTTGGACTCATTTATAGAGGTATAGTGCATTTAACTACCACCGTCAAATATATTCTTTTTATGTCACTAACTGTACATCAATATGAAACTATGATGATGTGTCATGAAAGATGATGATGATGATTATTATGATGGTACATATGTGTATGATCAACTATCATTTGATTCCTTATTGTATTGATGATAATACATGTATTGATTATACATGTTTACCTCTTTTGATGAATTCTTGGTTCTCTTTGGTTGAAATCGGGGGCATAAATCCAACAATTGTCTGCAGCTTCATAGCAACCAAACTGCCCAATAGTACTAAACCACACCATAATGCTAAACTGCCCACTTACTTACCGCACCAGCGACCCCAACCCGTACACTGGTTACAGCGCCCCGCGCTGGGGTTACCCACTTACATACATTTGTATGTGGCGCATATGTACATGTACAAAATTGTACTGTAAATGCTTAGTTTCTGTAGTGTCAGGAGAAATGACCCATGTCTGATGCAATTCCAATGCTAATGTCTAGGGCAGTGCCTGATATTAAACTGAACTGGCTAGCACAGTTGAGATCGAAGGAATAAAATTTCATTTGATTTCTCTCCGGTATATAAAACAGATACAGACTGCTTTGATTTAGTGCATTGTTGATATCATTACCCTTATGAATCTTAACTCAATGCAAAGGTCATAGCATGGAGTTGAGATCTCTCAGGTGGGGCAGTGATATTAACAATGGTGTGAAAAGCCATCCACATCTGTACAATTTTTGTATATCATTAAAGTGTTTCATTTCAATTTTCTTAACTGGATGAGACATCTTTTGTTTTTGTTTTTTTACAAGTAGTGATATGATGGCTTCACCTGTAGAGATGAAGGAAACAAATGATCACTGCAACATAATCAATAAATTTTCTGGCATATTTTCTTTCACAGCTGATGTCAGTCGTGCAGGAAAAGTCAGTGCTGATGCCCCCTATGTTGTAAAAATTGTGAGTATTTTGTATAATTCTTTTAATTATTTTTTCTTTTTGTGTCATCCAATCCCTGATTAAGTGTTTTTAATTCAGCATATTATTCTTGATGCAGTTTTATCAGTATTGAATGTCAGAGAGTTTAGACATGTGTAAGAAGCACACATTTAATTCTTATGCTTTGGTTATAGGAAGATTTTGAAGATCAGAGCTTTCGGAAAATAGGAATTTTTTTTTTTTTGGTAGAGTTTGTGATCATGGAAACAAAATGTGTACTGAGAATGTTCGTGAAACATCACATCCCTTGGGGTACCTGTGAAATTATAAGCTGATAAGTTGCAGCAGCACAACCACAGGTAGAATATCATATTGGCAATGCATTGGGTCTAAAAAAAAAAATGGAGTTGTGTTTTCTCTGCTTAAAGGTATTGTTTACCATCAGGAGCAGTGATTTAAAAAATATTAGAGTTACCACATTTGATGCATATGTTTATAAGTTAGCTATAACAAAACATCATACCGTATAAAAGTTGCGCAATAAAGCCTAAAATAAGGAGATATCACTTTTTTTGATCAAACCAAAACTGTAGATGGTTTAGTCTAGAAACAATTTTATTATGTTAAATAACTATTGTTCACATTTAACAATCAACATTGATTATACCGATTAACATTTTTACAATGGTTGTTTCTATCCCTAATTCACATTTTAGAACTATTTTGAAGCACTTTGTTTCATTTGCAAATGATAACTAGTGCCTTTGATTAGTCATCCGGCAGTACGATTTCTTTGATTGTATTCCCTTCCAACTTTTTCACAGATATGATTGAGCATTAAGTGTCTATTTGATTGGAAGGGCCAGTGGCATTGTGTTGGATGTTTTATTCTGTGCACCAGTTGGCTGTTCTTCACTTGTCAGAAACACTGTTGTTGTTGCTGTTTTTTCAGGAACCTCATGAAAATGGTCCTCTATTTACTGAGCTGCACTGTTACCAGCGAGTTGCCCAACCAGAGCAAGGTACAGTGGACTCCCATTATAACAAAGTCCTCTGGACCGGCAGTTTTCTTTCGTTATATCAAAGTTTCGTTGTAGCCGAACAAATAAACAATAAATATACATAAAGTGGATCCCGTTACGGTCCAAATTTTGTACTTGGTTATAACCGTGCTCATTATAACGGGAGTGCACTGTATTAAATCTTCCTAAAATCCATGCCTGAGTTTCAAACAACAGGAGGAATTTAGAATGGAAAATGTCTTAGCCCTAATCAGGTACATCACCTAAAAGATGCTGGTCAAGTTTGAATGTTGGTAAAGTCCCACAAGGTCAGAGGTCAAAAGGTCAATGAAATTTACCTAATAAGCACTGTACTCCGTAGTATTGTGGTGCATTGTCAGCGACTTTCCAAGGCTCTGAGCTATGACCACCAAATTCACACTGCAGGAACAGTATATCACCTAAAAGTGCTGCTCAAATTCGAATATTGGTGAATTCCCACAGTTCAAAGGTCAAAATGTCAATGAACTTTCCCTGATAAGCACAGCACTCACAGTAACTCACACCACAGGTATATCACCTAGGATGACAGTCAAGTTCAGGTATTGGTTAAGTCTGACAAGGTCAAAGGTCAATGAACTTTCCCTGACAAGCTCAGCACTTGCAATATGGTTGTGTGCTCTCATTAATAACTTTCCACAGCTATGAGCTATGACCCCCAAACTCACACCACAGGTACATCACCTAAAGATACTGGTCAAGTTTGAATATTGACAAGGTCCCACAAGGTTAAGGGTCAAATTACATTGAAAACCCCTATACCCAAAAATTGAAATTTGCAGCAAGACATCACATGGCATTTGCCTTATTCGGAGACAGGGTAGAAGTGGATTGTCAGTTATTATCATATGTATTGTATGTGACCGCAGACTTTTCACAAGTTTGTCTTCTGTCAAAGCCATGGTCCAATTTCAATGAAATGTGGCAGGAATCACCTCTAGGGGCAGGGGGTACAAATTGGTTGGAATGTTTAAAATGGTTCACATGACCCTAGGTATGAAAGCAACACATTCATCTTGTCTATATTATAAATTCAAATACAGTCGATGCCTGGCAGAAAAAGCAAAAGTTGCCCCACCTTGGTGTGCCCAAGCTCTGTGGGAGCGGCTCCCATCAGCATGGGGATGTCAAGTATCGCTTCCTTGTGATGCAACGTTTTGGGGAGGACGTCTGGAAAAGGTACCTGGCTGCAGGCAAGAGGTTCAAGCCAAAGACGGTGTTCGCCCTGGCCTTGCAGATTGTGAGTAGATCCTTTGAAAAGTGGTGTTTGTTTGTTTGTTTGTTTTTTTCCCAAATACTTTCTTGTAACCAAGACTCTATAAGAGAGACAGACTAAAGTCATTGGGGAATAGATGAATGTGATATGTTATGCGTTTTTCTTGATTATGTTAGCAAGCAAACTGAAACAAGCTATAAATGTTAGTGGACATGTATTATTAAAAGCATGCATCAATATGTTAATAATTATTGAAGGCTTCTGCATTTATTCGAATAAAAGGATACTATGAAGACAATTTTATTGCCAAATTTGGTCCAGAATAGACCGTTCTAATTACGTGTTAGTTCCTTGTTAGAATGGCGGTATACAGTTTTCTTTACCCTGCAAGTAACTACACAGTCAAACTCATGTTTTTTCTAGCTAGACTTGTGGAAAGATCTTCCACAGATTTGAGATTTGAGGTTAGAGATGGCCTTGTTCCCCCCCCCCCCCCGCCTCTTCTTCTCCTTCTCCTCCGCCTCTTCTTCTTTTTCTTCTGGTTACAGTACATTGTACAATGCAGTGGCAGTATTCAGTGAGTCGCAGTATCAATCTTATTGTCGGTCAATATTAATCAAACAAAATGAAGGGATATATTACTTATATTTTGTTTTATTCCGGTATCAGTTTATGAAAACATGGCAATGGCATGCAGGTATTGAATGCTATTGAATAGTGAATTGGTATAGCAATAACATGTGTATAACCCTAGCATGATATGATAGAAACTGCTGTATTCAAGCATGTCTCTCTTACATTGTATGCGGCCAAGTCTATTATCTGGATGCTCGCCAGTCCCGGGATGGCCAGATAATCAAGGTCCTACTGTAATATATAATTAACATATAAACAAAATAAGAACATATTGCATCGTAGCTTACCATGTGTTTTCCTGAAAACAGTGCTATTGGTCAAAATGTAGAGTGGATGACATTATCAGTGATGTCACTGGCTCACAGTGAAATGATAAGATATGTGGAAACATGCTATGTATCTGTGATTGTTATTGTAACTGTAATGTTCAAGGTCACTGCATATAATACACTTGGTAATTTTGCCATCCAAAGAAGTGAAATGGGAACAGCCACCAAGTGAAAGTCTTTGTGATATCAGACAAATTTGTGTACATATATCTATGTAAAACTTATGTTTGACCAACAGTTAATCAACCAACTGATGCTGCATTCCTAAGCACTTCGGAATTGTTAGTTATGATAATGCAGCTGTGATGTCAGTCAGTATGCAGGGTTCTCGCCAGGAATTTCTTCACGCTTGTCGGCATTTATGCGCGCTGTTCTGGGGGTGGGTACGGGAGGGGGGTTCCCCCTCCCGCGCGAAGCGCGGAAGCCTTCGCTAATGCTCAATACAACACAGATAAATCGCCGCTAAAATGCCACTAAATGCGACATTCTCACGGAGATGTAATGAACGTTGTGAGGGGCATATTCTCACAGAAATAATGCAGAAACTTCATACCTTATGTTAGCGGCAGTTCCTAAATAAAACCGGTAAATGAAAGAGAAGTAGGTGCCGATGGTGGAGGTTCCGATTTCTTTTAGGCCTTTCCTGTTTCACTGTTGCAATAATTAGCCGCCTCTGCATCGCAACAACGCGCGCCGTGTTGCTTTCTCGCCGTCTGCTCGACCACGTGGTAGGCCTATTGCATGCAGATGCGCGAGAAGCGATCGAGAACTTTCGGGACATCGTTGCACTTTCCTTTCTGGGTAAACCGCGGTAGGTTAATTGGCCGTGACATCAAAGAGATATCCTACAATTTTAAATGTAATGATGGTCATTATTCCGAAGGTTTGTTTAATCATAAAATGAAACGATTCATTACTGAGTACTTCGAAGGTTTGTAATCGAAAACAACAACAACACCAAAGGTCAGTACTACAGATGAATGTTCAAAATAAAACTGATTTCGTTCGAAGATTAACAAGCATTTTTTCTTTATTATTTTCCGATCAACGAACCTTCAGAAAGGAATCTATCATCTATCATCGTTATTGTTTCAGAATAAAAAACCTTCAGAATAAGAAAACACCGTTTTGGGGCCGTTGTTGTATTCCGAAATTATACTGGCAGAACATTCGAAATAACAAAACTGATTTCGTTTGGATATAAACGAATATTTTCTCCTTTATAATTTTTCTATTAACGATCATTCAGAATTAAGAATGTAGAGTATTATTTTGCCATTATTCTGTCGGAGTAACGAACCCTGAGGGTAAGAAAACTATAACCGTTTTCATAATTTTCTTCTTTATCGTTTTCCGACTAACGATCGTTCAGAATTAAGAATCTAAAGTATTATCGTTATTCTTTCGCAGTAACGAACCTTCAGAGTAAAAGAAAACTAACAGTTTTGGGGCCGTCGTTTTATTCTGAAATTTCACTGACGGAAACGTTCGAAATAACAAAACTCAAGTGATTTCGTTGTGAAATGAACGGACATTTTTTAAAATCATTTTTGGATTAACGAACCTTCAGAATAAGGAATATAGCATTGTTTTATCATTAATCTGTCGGAGTAACGAACCCTAAGAGTAAGAAAAGTGCAACTGTTTTTTTGGGCAGTTGTTTTATTCCAAATTTCACTGGCAAAACGTTCGAAATGACGCACTGATTTCGTTTTGAAATTTACGGACATTTTTCTTCATTCAATTTTCGGTTAACGAACCTTCAGAATAAAGAATCTACAATTTATTATTTCATCATTACTTCTTCTGTCGGAATAACAGACCCTTATAGAGTACGAAAACACGCTGTTTTGTGCCGTCGTTTTATTCCGAAATTTCACTGACAGAAACGTTCGAAATAACAAAACTGATTTCGTTGTGAAATGAACGGACATTTTTTCTTAATCATTTTTTTTTTTTTTTGATTAACGAACCTTCAGAAGAAGGAATCTAGCATTATTTTTTCATTAATCTGTCGGAGTAACGAACCCTCAGAGTAAGAAAACTGCAACTGTTTGGGGGCAGTCGTTTTATTCCAAAATTTCACTGGCAAAACGTTTGAAATGACGCACTGATTTCGTTTTAAAATTTACGGACATTTTTCTTTATTCAATTTTCGGTTAACGAACCTTCAGAATAATAATCTACAATTTATTATTTCATCATAACTACTTCTGTCGGAATAACAGACCCTTATAGAGTACGAAAACACGCTGTTTTGTGCCGTCGTTTTATTCCGAAATTTCACTGGCAGAACGTTCGAAATAACAAAACTGATTTCGTCGTGAAATGAACGGACATTTTTTCTTAATCATTTTTGGATTAACGAACCTTCAGAATAAAGAATCTAGCTTCATTTTATCATTAATCTGTCGGAGTAACGAAACAAAAAATGATCCTTGGTGGCGATAAGTGATGCTGGTGTAGAGAAAAACAAAGACAGCTCGCTCAAAAGATGCTTCCTTCTTTCAGTTTATTTTCTCCCCAGTCATTCTTATCGTTCTCCTCCCATGAACCCCTGCCATGCACGGACGATGAACAAAACAAAATGTTACCGACGCTGCAACGAAAAAAAAAAAGAAAAAAAAAAGGAAAGAAACACGTCCTCGAAGCAAATTATCTACACTTTTCAAGTTGAAAAAATTGATGTTCGTAATGAAGAATAAAAAAAAAAGCACGACCTCAGGCAGTGGGGAAACTTGATATCATGGCTTGTGGAAATTTCCACGAAATTTCCACGAAAGCCAGGTGTCAGGTAAAGAATGTCGCGCGTACTGCCACCTTGCTTCAGTAGTCGTAAACAGCGTGTACATAGCATGTAAACCAACTGGGAATATTGATGAATGATCAGCCATTTATTTTCTGCCCATGAAGGCCCCCTAACCATGGACATGTAGGTCCATGCCCTAACCCACCTTTTAACAAACCAACCCAGAAGCACGTGTAGCATTACGTACGTTGAACTTGAAAGACCATCATGACAGAATTACTATAAATTTCGGCCCGGAGAAGGAAAATGGAATATTCACGAATGACGTTTACAAATCCATGGAAATTGAAAAGGCTAAAATGGAACGCATGGCTTTTTAGTTAAAAAAAAAAAAATAACCCACTGAAACTACCAAAACCTAAATAACAATTTGCATTTGCTTACTCCATCGCACGTTCTTTTTTCTTTTCTTTTTTTTTTTAAACGAAAAATGGAGTTACAATGTAATTTTCTCTCTGCGGCAATGCTTTGAACGCATCTAATTTTGCATCATTGCCGATGGCCAGCTTCCTAAAGAATTGATACGAATCCTTTCAAATATACGAAACAAAGTCTAAAAATCCTGGATCCTGGCGGTGAATTTCGATGGTATTATAAATCCTGCTCACTATCAAAATTTAATCATCTGTTCCTTGCGCCATTTTACCAACCAACTGTAACTGTTCCTGAAAATTTCATCCTAATCTGTTCCCAAATTTTGACTTATTTTGCGAATAGAGAGACAGACAGTCAGACAAACTAACAAACAAACCAAAGCAGCCAAAAAAAAAAAAAAATACAACCTTTGGCGGAGGGGGGCATGCATTTCATATCGTTTGTTTACCGACAACAAGCGTGACAACAAGCGAGCACGTGTCAGCCTTCCTCAGCCTCCTTCGGCCTCCGACCCTCTCTTTCCGTCCTCTCTCTCCCTCTCACAATACACTGTACCGTTGTACACGCAGGCAGCTGTAAGTGGCCGGCTGGGTGCTTGTGCATGTGTGTGTGGATCCCAAATCAGAGCGCATGCGAGTGAGCAAGTGTGTGATGTCGTGTGTATCAGCTAGTACGTCGCTCTGTTGAGCCGCGTTGTTGTGATCGGTGCGGTGACTGCGTAGATAAATTTTTGCGCTTGTATAAGTATGTAAAGCTGCTGCTTTCAACATCTAGCTTCTTTTCTAACCAGATAATAAAGACTGAAAAAGGCGAGAAATTGGTCCGAACTTAGCTCGTCAAGCAAGTTACCCTTGTCGGCAAGTTCACCCGTGGTGTTACCCTTGTCGGCAAGTTTTACCCTTGTCGGCAATTGCTTCTTCAAACCGCACGCTTGTCGGGGCCGACAAGGGTGATATACGCTGGCGAGATCCCTGGTATGGTTATGCTTCTTGTTTCTTTTCTTCCTTGTTTCTCTGTGTTTACTTAATTCTTATTATTCTATTTTTCCTTCTTTTAACCCAATGTTCTTACTTTCTGTCACTTTGCATTCCAGCTCGACTCCCTGGAGTACTTACACGGCCGTGAATATGCCCACGCAGACATCAAGAGTGCCAATCTTCTCCTTGGCTTGGATGGCAGAGATCAAAACAAAGTGAGTGCAAATACTGAGTATATTCAAAAACACAAAGGAATATTTTTTATCTTTCATCACCAGCTTCAATACATTTGTCTAACCATTTCTCAGTCTCCGTGTGCATCCGCAAATACACACTTGTGGCAAAATTGATGGAAATCAGGAACTTGGTCATGCCTATTGTATGCTATGTCATGGTCTCATAGCAGGGGCGAATCCAGGAATTCCGTAAGGGGAGGCGCCTTTACAATTTTTTTTTTTATTTCTTTTGTTTTAACACCCCCTCCCTAGATCCACCACTGCATAGTCATTGATCCTCATAGTTATTTGTGACTGTGAAGCATTTGATGGGATTATCACAATTTCCACAAGGACTTATGAAATTGGAGAAGTGGTAGTCTCACTTTGCAGAGCAAAACAAATGACAAATTGTGTGAGATGCATGATTTGATAGACATGTGATCAGTGATTGCAATCTGCCACCCAATCTGTATGCCCAACTCCCACAAATTTGGAAACAAAATGTGCAGACGGTATCAGAGAAGAAAATCATGAAAGATGAAGGTGAAAGCAGAGGCAATTGCAAGAGAGCAGGGGGAAAAAATCCAGAGATGATCCTCCAAGGTGCCCCCCACCCCCACCCCTGGCTACAATTAATAGATTAACATGGTTAACATATCAACAATTTATTAACGGCTGTTTATAATGAGAGATTGTCATCTTTGTATTGACATTGATACCTTTTTCTTTATGATAACTCTACTTTTCCTGGTATCCCCTCGCCTAGGTGTTCCTTGTTGACTTTGGTCTGGCAAGCCGCTTCAAGCCAGAGGGTAGACACAAAGACTATAAGGAAGACCCTCGGAAGGGTCACAACGGTACACCAGAGTTTACTAGTATTGACGCCCACAAGGGAGTTGGTATGTCAGCATTGCGCCATTGCCGTAAAGTTAGTTTGTAGTTGTGGAGGGACAAAATACTTAAAAGGAACAAGAGAAACTGGCTGGTATTTTTTCAGATTGGCCAATCCAAATTTGGAGTAAGATTGCTGTTTGATGTCTTACTTGAGAACCAGCATTAAAACCATGTTTCATCTGAACAAACTGTGATCTGAAACTATGATCATATTACATGGATAAGGGTATATGGGGCAGAGTACTGCAAGTGAAAATCATCTCTTCACTATTAAGAGAACTATACATGCTTTTGTATGAAATAAGGTGCAATTTGATGTTGCAAAGGAGCTCATATTCATGATGAATTAATAGCTCAAGTTGACTGTGCAGCCATGCATTTGTGTATATTTAGTCACAAGTGCAAGAAACCCTCAAATCTTCAACAGATATTTCCCAGATCTAAACTAGGCAGTGAAGTGTAGGCCCATTCTGTGAGTACAAGTTAAACTTCTGTGAGTACAAGTTAGACTTCAACTTTAATGCAGGCTATTTGTTCTTTGTGTAGATGTTATCGGAAAATAAGCACACATTTTCATTCCAATCACATCTGAAGTGCCCAAATCTCTGGAAATAACTATGAAGCAATGATTTTTTTTTCCTGTCTTAGGATGGATTATTGGTAGCAAATAACCAGACCTCACAACAATGTCCATAAGAGTTCTTTTTATTTCCCCCTATAAAACAGAAAAAAATATCTTCTCTTACTGTAATTAGTTGTAGATCATTATGTTTTGTGGAGTAAAGACCTTGATATGCATACCTCTGTTGTGGCAATATTTGGGGAACAGTGGTACAAGTGACATTCATTGTGTTAACTGTACACTGTAGTAGTCTCCATGAAAAACAAGACATGGATGAGTTTGCTGTGACTTCAGAATGTGTAGCATTGTGCAGTGGCAGTTTGGAAACTGCAGCGCATGCTGAATGTTTTGCCACAAACATGATGTATAGAATTTGGTTTGTGCAGCGATGCATTGGAGAAGGTCGCTGTCCTCAATTTGTAAGGTGACACACTTGGAACAAGTCAACCTGTTTTCCTGACTCATAGAATGATATTGATTCATTTAAGGTTACCTGTGCATAAAAGTTCACAGGTAACATTCGTGGTTTCCATGGTGACTAAAAGAAAAATTTGATGTTATGCTGTCAAATCTTACTAGTACTGACATTTTCAAATGCTTGACTGCTCTCATTGTGCGTGCTGATCTATTGTGTTATGTTTATGAACATGATGTATGAAGTCACAGCTAAAAGGACAACAATCCATTCTCCCAAAACCTTTCACTCCTTTTCCATTCGTTCCAGCCCCATCTCGCCGTGGCGATATTCAGATTTTGGCGTATGTGATGCTCCAGTGGTTGTGTGCCAAGTTACCGTGGGAGGACAAACTGAGTGACCTGAACTACGTCATGGCTCAAAAAGTGAAGTGAGTGCTTCACTTTACATTTTCCAGTCACTTTGACGTGAAAGCGAACGCTTTCAGCTCTCTCTTACAGGGTCAGACTTTACTTTCATCTCTCTATCTCTGTATCCATCTATCTATTTATTTATTTATTTATTTATCTATCTATCCTTCTATCTGTCTGTCTTATTATCTATCTATCTATCTATTTATCTATCTTTATGTCTGTTAATCTGTCTATCCGTCTCCCTCTGTAGAAATCCTGGTATTCTTGTGTCAATTTGTTCAGAGTTCAGAGCTGGTCATGAGATAATTATAGTTCATAGTGGTAGGAATAATTTTGTATTTCAATTCATACATTCACTCTTCATAACAACAGATTATGTTGCAAAGAGATTGATGTATGAAATGATTTAGCAGTTATCTGACTAGTACAATCTGTATTTCATAACCATTCAGCAGTCATGTAGCATGCAAAATCATTTTTTTTTGCCTCTGTGGTCTTTCAGCTTCTATGGCAATGAAAGATGGTGCAGGCACTCAGAGGATGATGTCATTTCATTTTGACTGACTGCTGTTATTGATTCCTTCTACAACCAAGTCACATTCTTCAGTGGTGTTCAATTTCCAATCTATTCGTCGTGTGCCTGGAAGAATGGCGCAAACGCACCCAATTCAAGGAAGGTGTGTCCCGAAAATGATGCGGATGTTGGCGAGGCCCATAAGTATAGTATGTGCCTCGTGTGCGTACGTCATCGTTCTTCCAGGCACACCTTCCTTGAATTGAGTGCTTTTGCATTATTCGTCAGGGCACACAACAAATTATGTAGGCTTCTTGTACCTCCTCACTTAAATGTTAATTGGGGCAGATGTGACTCTATTGTAGAACGTACCTGTTATTGCCATCTGGACTCACACATTTGTCACATTGACTCTCTGCAGGTACTCTAAGGATGTAAGAAGCCTCCTGGAGACGTGTTTCTCAGGGGCATCCTATCCAGGTATGTCCTTACCCTAACCATAACCCTAATCCTGCAACAATTGCTCCCATGAAATATCTGCACGCTAAGCCAAACATAAATTCTCCCCACAAACATAATCCTTACCTTAATCCTGATACCAAACTAAACCTAAAACCCTACCAAACCCTATCAAAACCCTAACCTTGACCCTATGTCCGTGGAGAAAATAAGACCGGAACAATTGTTGCAATTGTTTCACCATTTGTGCTGCAGTCACAAAATTTGTAGCCACTCTTAGCTATTTCAAAAACTTCGTCTGTGGTGTGCAACTTGTCTATACTTACCTGAGACATTGTGCGCTGCCACAGATCTTTTCCTTGACTCGAAATTTAAGTACCATATTGTCCTTTCATTACTGAATCATGAAACTCATGTCATGAAGCTGAATAGCTGTACATTCTGCAATTGAGAACACTTGTTTCAAGGACGTTTTTGTAACTTTGTGTTGTGACTTGGAATAAAACAATGCAGCAGGTTATTTGTTGAAGGCAATACATGCTCTAAGTGATTTACAGCTGCACAGGAACTGAGTATGCTTTCATTTCAGATAAACAGGATTTCCTCAAGAGTGTTACACTTTTGTGCTTTCTCAGCCACTATGGCATAATCACTCTCATATTCACCATGGGAAACACCATACCTAAAAACATTGGAAGTATGGCTGGATTTCCAGCCAGAGCTCTTGTGGCGCCCAGGAGCTCATGCACCTCACTTCCATCTTGCTTTAAATACTTTGCATCGTCTTGTGGTTTCAGCTGAACTCAGGGACTTCTTCCAGCATGCCTTCGACCTTGGTTACGAGGCCGAACCTGACTACAACAAGCTGCGCAAGCTGTGTCGGCAGGTCCTGAAGAGGGAGGGCTTCAAGGAAGGGTCCTGTTTGGACTTCGGCGCGGCGCAGTCGGCTGCTGAGAATGGAGCTCCGCAGTCGCCTGGCCGAGGGAGGGCCCAATCGCGAAAAGCGCCCGCCGCAGCAAAGAAAAAGAGGGAACCCTCCAAGGAGGATACATCTCAAACCAGGGCCAGGAAACAGTCAAGGGGTGATGCGGCAGGTCCGGCTGGTGCAGCGTCCTCTTCTGCCAGAAAGACAGTGGCTCCAAAGAAAACTTCGGGTAAGACTGGCATTATATTTTTGAATCACCTGTTATTGTATCTGCACAGATTAAACTTGTCAAAAAAATGACAAGATATATCTCCCCCCCCCCCCCAAAAAAAAAAAAAAAAAAAAATGATAATCCAAGTACACAGCCAAATCAAAGACTAATGTACATGTTGTTTTTTTTATGTGAGTGTGTTTGGGGTTTTTTTACGGATGAAGTAACAGTGTACCAAGATCTTTGTTTTATGCTATTTAGAGGACAAGTTCACCTTATTATACTCTATGTGTTTATTTAGTGAATGCAGCAATACAGTATTAGTAGAATACATCAGTAAAAGTTTAACCCTAACTTACCTGGGGGGGGGGGGGGCCATAATGGTCCCCCCACCCCCTCGACACTTCGCGCGACATCTCCGCAACGCAAGAACACATCCACATGGCGATTCATGACAATTTACCTTGAAGCCTTGCGCAACTTTTAAGACCAAATTTGCGACGTCCGGGTATGTGGTTTCGAAGTTACTCACCATTATGTAAGTGCATGTCAGACTGAAAATTGCTCAAAAACGTGATTTTGTGTACAAAACCAATGCAAATCAGGTTTCTATCTGAAATTCGTAATTGTATCATTTTTTTACTTTTAGTGATTAAAAACAATTAATTTTTTGTTTCTTAGGATTGAAATAATGTTTCCAATGACTCCCATTGAAAAAAGGAATGAAAAACAAAAGTAAAAGAAACAAAGAAATACATAAGAAATTATAAAAACAATAAAATACAAAAGAAATTAAAATTGATACCAATTTTTTTTAACCTAAATTACATCAGAATTCACCAAAGAGTCCTCAAGCAAAAAATTTTGAAGTTTGGGGGCTTTATTTAATGAGATCCAGCCAAATTCTAATTTTATGCATAAATTAACATAATTAATTCATATAAAATGAAATAAAGTGATTTATTGAAATTTAACAACACAGCCGTATAGATTGCGTCATGAGTGACATGTGTGCCAATTTTTGTAACGAACGCGCGAATCGCGGCTGAGATCATAAGGGGGGGGGGGGCATCATGGCCGTTAGGGTTAAAGGAAATCTGACAATCCTTTTAAAAGTTATGAATTTGTGAAGTTTCAGTGCTCCCATGGCTGGATGTTAAGACTATTACACTTTGTGATGTCACATGCATAGAACAATGTAAAGGAAATATAAAGAGCATTTCACAAAATCTCATTATTTGGGGGGAAAAGTACCTGTAATGTTTTCTTGATTTGTGACTTACTTATATTAGGGTAATATTATTCCCTCGTCCTTCTGAAAGAGGCAAGTCCTTTTTCATTATGCCAGAAAAGAGAAAATATGTTTAATTTTCTGATGATATTTTTCCTGTCATCTGTGATACCAGTAACACCATGTCATTTATAAGACAGTACTGGGGATGTGGCCAGATAGGCTGTTGAACAATTTCTTAATTCTGTTTGGCTTTGCAGCCAAAGCAGCGAGCGGTGGCACGAGGTCGTCACATGTGGCATCGGGGAAGACTGGAAAAGGTGTAGCTCCAAAGAATGCGGCGGGAGGTAAAGAAATCCAGAGAGATACAAAACTTTTACGATACAGCAGCTAATGGTGTGTGTGTGTGTGTGTGTGTGTGTGTTTATGTGTGTGTATAAGTGTGTGCACATCCAGACAATAGTTGCATGTCAGGGCTCGACACTAGCTTTTTTTTTTTCTCTGATGGCCCATGTGGACCACTAAAATCATAAAAGGTGAAATATTGGTGGTCGGAAAAAAAAAGTGTAGTGGTGCTAAATAAAAGGAAACATAGCAAGCCATTTTGAATCTTAGCTGCCTAATCGGGCCACCAGAAGATATACTTTTTGACATTTTGGTGGCCAGACATCAAGTTTTTGTGGCCCCAAGCCACCACTGCCTTTCAAGAGGTTAACAGATTACACTGGAACAAAATTGTACTTCTTTTCTTTGATGACGATTGAAGTGATTAAAGTTTGACGCTGTTCTATTTCTGCTATTGGGAATCAGGAGTGGTCAACTCCCTCCCACCTATTCGTTCTCTCTCTCTTTCGTAATGCAGCTGGTACGTCCACCCCGAGCCGGACAGAGCGAAGAAAAAGGACAAACCCGAGTAAGATGAAGTCTTCCAGTACTCAGACAACACCGGGCTTGGAGAAGAGACAAAAAAGGAAATAGCAGTAAAAAATCTCAGGATTAGTTTTAGAAAAGTTTTCATGTATACACATTCCACATAGCTGTGATAGCTTTGTACAGTACGACCTCGATTATCCGGCCATCTCTTATGAGGATTTCTCTAACATCTATTTGTATTCATGTGTGAAGACAAAAATAAAGTGATTTTGAACTCAATGAAAAACTCCGACAAAACTTACACAATTTACCTATAATATTCCCTACAGATACATGTTGTGAAATTATACATTTGATTGTTTAAATTTGCGAAATAGATGCATTATGATTTTAAGTTGGTTTGCGCAGATTACACCACTATTGCTGTGCACACTACCTACATAACTACATGTACCACTGGGTCGACAGCTACATGTATACATGTTCATAAACATTGTTTCTCCCTTATCCAGCCAAACCACTTGTCGGGACAGGCACTGGTCCTCACATGGCCGGATAATAGAGGTTGGACTGTACTTCCATGTGCCTGAAATGCTGGCAAAAAGGAGTAAATGTGGCCATGTTATGAAGGGGAATGAAACCCAGATAAACTACCGGATTGAGTGAATGCCGCAATATTAGTTGAATACATCAGTAAAGTTTGAGGAAAGGTTTTGGTGCTGCCATCACTGGATGAGAAGACTACGGTTCGTACGTCATGCATGTACAATGATATGAAGAAAATTTATAGAGAATTCCTCAACATTGAATTTTTTTATAAAAAGAGCACATTCCTCGACTTGTTACTGACTTTAATATGTTAAAGTGTAATATTTCAATTCGATTCAATTCCCCCTGCTTTCTGAAAGAGGTAAGTCAAGTGTTCATTATGTCAGCCAAAATAAAAATGTGTTGAATTTTCTTTATATTTTCTTTATACTTGTCAACAGATTGTCAGATTTCCTTTAAACTGCACTGATGTGTTCTACGAATATTGCTTTATTCACTCAATCCGCATGTATTTGGGTTTCATATTCCCTTAAACAGCATACGCAGGGTCTGTTATGAAATTCATGTCCCCTGTTCAACCAGATAATTTGTTTGGCTCATGACTGTAACTCAAGAGACAGACAATAAAGAGGTTTTAAGATGCTGTCTGATAACACAGTGATTTGCAACAGTGATTTGCAGGACTAACTTTAATTGGTTGATTTTACTTTTCCTTTTCATCCCCACCTCCTATTTTTGAGTGGAATTGTGCCTTTACATTTGCTTCGTTCTGTTTTTCACAAATCCTTCAGCAAGAAATGTGCAAAGACTACTGAAAAATAGAATCCTTTTCCAGATTTGGAAATCCAGCAATAACTGTGATTTATTGCTTTTTAGCTCACCTGAGCCAAAGGCTCAAGTGAGCTATTGCGATCGTCCGGCGTCCGTCGTGCGTCGTTCATCGTGCGTAAACTTTTTACATTTTCATCTTCTTCTTGAAAACCCCAGGACCGATTTTCATCAAACTTGGCAGGTAGCATCCCTAGGGGGTTAGGAACTCAATTTGTTAAAATGGGCACCATGCCCCACCCAGGGGGCCCCCAGGGGGGCCCAAACCCCCAAAAATTAAGGAATCTGTAAAAATCTTCTTCTCTAGAACCAGAAGTGATAGAGCTAAGTTAATACTATGAGTTAGTACATTGATGACTGTAGTTTCAAGTTTGTTCATGGCAGGATCAGGGGTGCCCCCCTTGGGACCCAGGGAAGGGGGTGGGGAGGGGTTCTAATGGGGCCTAAATTGTACATTTTCATCTTATTCTTGAGAACCCCATGACCCATTTTCACCAAACTTGGCAGGTAGCATCCCTAGGGGTTTAGGAACTCAATTTGTTAAAATGGGCACCATGCCCCATCCAGGGGGCCCCCAGGGGGGGGGGGGGGGGGGCAAAACCCCCCAAAATTAAGGAATCTTTAAAAATGTTCTTCTCTAGAACCAGAAGTGATGGAGCTAAGTTAATGCTATGAGTTAGTACGTTGATGACTGTAGTTTCAAGTTTGTTCATGGCAGAATCAGAGGTGCCCCCTTGGGACCCAGGGGAGGGGGGTGAGGAGGGGTCCTAATGGGGCCTAAATTGTACATTTTTATCTTCTTCTTTAGAACCCCATGACCCATTTTCACCAAACTTGGCAGGTAGCATCCCTAAGGGGTTAGGATCTCAATTTGTTAAAATGGGCACCATGCCCCACCCAGGGGGCCCCCAGGGGGGCCCAAACCCCCAAAATGAAGGAATCTTTAAAAATCTTCTCTAGAATCAGAAGTTATAGAGCTAAGATAATACTATGAGTGAGTACATTAATGACTGTAGTTTTGAGTTTGTTCATAGGAGATCCAGGGGTGCCCCTCTTGGGGGCAGGGGGGGGGGGGGGTGGTTGGGAAGGTCCAAATGGGGGCCTGAATTGTACATTTTCATCTTCTTCCTGAAAACCTCATGATGGATTTTCATCAAACTTGGCAGGTAGCATCCCTAGGGGGTCAGGATCTAAATTTATCAAAATGGGCACCATGCCCCACCCAGAGGGCCCCAGGGGGCCCCAATCCCCAATAATTAAGGAATCTTAAAAAAATTTGGTCCCTTATTGTACATTTTCATCATCTACTTGAGAATGCCTGGTCAAATTCTGGTAGAGCTGCGAATAATTTAGATTAGTGACTGCGTGAAAGGTGAACTTGCGATACTCAGGTGAGCGCTAGACCCGCGGGTCTCTTGTTAAATTTTAT
This sequence comes from Diadema setosum, assembly GCF_964275005.1. NCBI lineage: Eukaryota > Metazoa > Echinodermata > Echinoidea > Diadematoida > Diadematidae > Diadema > Diadema setosum. The sequence continues at coordinate 22,597,985 of NC_092685.1, forward strand.
GTATTCAGAGGCTGTGCTCAACCTCTCTATTTGCAATGCACTTTGCTTTTCCTTCTCAAACAATAGCCTTCCAGCGCCCTGTTACCCAATAAAGTCACAGAAAACTAAATTGATATTTGATATTTGTTCACAAACTCAAAGGATTGATATTCTCTACTGGTCCAAATAGTAGCCTAAAATGATTTCAAATTCTACACTTTTTATCATTTTTTTTCTTATGAAGCAAGTTACTGTGGGTTTTTGAATGGACCCAATTGGCCCAACTCTAGGCAGTTAGAGTCAAATCTTTGGTTTAGATGTAGTCTATGGTCCAAAAACAACACGCACATGCACATTTCAGCATGCATTTGGGATAACAGTTGAACAGTAAAAATGTGCGTAGTCCATGAATTAGATCTAAACTACCTTTGCAAATTGAGATCATTGTGTTTAAATGCTTTATCTCCTGCATGGTAGATTGCATGCAAACTTCAAAACTGATTTTCTCAAAATTTATCATGGTTGAAATAAATGTGATGATAGATTCCTATTGTGCTTACAAGTACAAGGACAATATAGTTAACACTGCTGAACTTGATAAGAATTTGAGTGGAAGTGTTTGAGATGGTTTCAGGTAGTTGCTCGAGTGCCCAATTCAATCTCAGGCCATTATTAGGTAATGAGTGGTGCAAGTGAAAGTCTTTTGTGGTATGGAGTGACACCCCACTCTTCTATGAGTGAAGATTTATGCATCAGAGTGTAGATACTTTTACTATGCATAAGTTAGTGCCTTGTATGTGCATAATATACAAATAGTGAATGGTCACGAGTGCAATGGTACAAGATTTCCATGAGGTGAAAGATAGAGATGCTCTATTCAACGAGGCGAAGCCTCGTTGAATAGAGCATCTCATCTTTCACCGAGTGCGAAATCTGGTTCCATTGCACGAGTAAAGACCATACACTATTTGTTTTATACAACACCTCGACGTCAACAGATTTGGTACTCATGGATTCTTGAATTTAGCACAGAAATGGCAACCATTTTCCGTGAAAGACGGATGAGTAGCCTCACAGTCGCAGTCACCATGTTTACATATAGTAAGTATGCGAAACGAAGTTGTTTACAAAAATTAGTGACAAAAGTATGCGCTTCTAAGCGCGCTTGTAATTGTTGAGTGCGCGCGGCACATGTTTGTTTATTGTGACATCAGAGCACCTGCAATGGAACATTTTGGTCAAACAAAATTGCACTGCTGAGACAGCCAGAGCGTGCAATGGAACTTTTGACTAAATGTCACGTGATGGGCAATCGACCAATCAGATAGCTACATTTTAAATAGGTGTTGTATAAATTTGTATAACTGCTGTTTGTTAGAATGATAACTTACTAAAAAGACCTCTTGGTGGATGCTTTATATAACAAATGCATTTACTTTTTTTTTGGCAGGGGGATGGGGAGGGCAGTCTCAAGGAGTTCTCATATCTGGGTTCTTATTGCAGTAAATGTAATGACATGAAAATTTAATGCTATTTTCATGCATTTTATACTACATATGTAATCTACAGCAATAATCAAGAGATAGTTTTTTTGTTTTTTTGTTTTTGTTTTTGTTTTTTTGCCATGATGGTGAAAGAAAATTTTGAGTAGCTGTTCATGACTGTATTCATTAACCAAGAATAAATATATTTATGTGCATGACTGTCCAGTTCAAATTTCATATAAAAAGCAGAATGAAATTATCTGAGCAGCTGCATGCCTGTTTAAGATTTAGCAAACTGTGTGTTACTCTTAAGGTTGTTGAGTCTCTTTCCAAGATGTTGATTGTATAAGCTCAAAGTAAACATGTTAACAACATCTTACCTCCTTTGTCCTCATTCTTTACATTTTCATTGACCAAATACAGTGTACATTATGACATGTGCAGAGATGCCAGCTGTTACTTTTTTTGCAGTACAATGTATTTTGTACTGTTTGTTGCCAAGACTACTGCAGGTTCCATGCAAAATGTTGTTTTTCTAAATAATATTACTACTCATATCCTGCATCCCTGCACTTGGACATAATACACTGAACTGTACTACAAAATTTGTAGTAACATAATGAGGCTCGGGAATCAACACGCTACAGCCACTTCCTACTGATATAGGTGTACCTGTCTTTGTCATGTGACTGCTGTGCCTGTGTCATGACTCCTCATGTGACCACTTTAGAGGGGAGCTACTCGTTTCTCTTGTAAATGCAATATCCCACATTCAAAGAGGGATAATGTCTTCTTTCCTAATGCATGTCTTTCATGGCAAGTAAAAGAAAAAGAAATGGTGATGAATGCCATGAAATGTACGTAATACTTTTCTGTTTGCACAGTCATAGTGAGATAAGGATGTTGTAATGTCATGTGACCATGAGTGAACTATCATTTTGTGAAGTAATCAGAGAATGCCTTGGTAGATAATGTTCTGACACACAATAGAGATGTCCAGAAGTTACTACATGCCTCAGACTGCACATTTTCACATCCCCGCTGCTTTTTCATCAACAAATTTTAAACACAGAAATACATAAACCATTGTCTTCTTTTCTGCTTGGATTCTACCATCAGGAAGTTAGTTCTAATTTTCAGCTTTTTTCCTGCAGAGGGGCATATCTCCTGGTAGACAGGATGTACTGTATCGATACACACTCGTTTTTAAGAAGACAATGTACTTTACCTGTGGATTACCTGACTTGCTATCGAATTTTACGAATTACAATACCAGTACATATTTGAACAACAAAGAACAAAAAAAAAAAAAAAAAAAAAAATTACAGTCGAACCTACCTTAAGGGTTACCTATGTTTAGTGGCCATCACCTTGGGTGAAAGGCCATTTTAACGACCTTATCTGCAGTGGTCACCTGTCTATAACGGCCATTGTTTTGTCTCCTTTGGGTGGCCTCTGTAGACAGTTTTGACTGTATTTGAAAAGAAAAAATGGGTTGAACAACAGGCGATGTTTAACTCACATTCAGAGAGAAAGTGTTTGTATGGTTCACATTTGTTTTAATGTACATGTTAATTTTAAGCGTAAGAATGTATGTGAAATTATTTCATTTGATATTAAAGTATTTTATTACGTAAAACATAGATAAAATTTTACTACTGTCATTCTTTTTGTATTGCTTTTATGATGAATTACGACATTTTTAATTTATGACTGGTGCTTATATTCCAGTTGGTTCTGCATGGCAAGCTGCTTATGCATACATTGTACTAGGTGTTACAAAAAACATTTACCACTTTTGATCCTTAATAGTATATATAGTATATCTCAGATAACGCTGAATGAGCAATAACTGAATAGTGTACAGTTTTGTTCGAGGTAATTTAAAAGAGAATCTTCATTTGATTTCATTAGGTTCAAGATTTATTTTGTAAGTTTGGATTTAGGGGGCATTTGGTGTGTATGGGAGTGTATGGTTAACACCCAGACAATGGTCCTGAACAATAGCCAGGGTTTGAATGCTCTATTACATATTCATTAGAAATTCCACGATCACAGCTAGTGTTCATTCATGCTGAAATGTAGTATGCAAGCACATGATATAATGTGCTTACTTTTTTCATGAGCATGCATTTTACTGTTTACCATGAATTCAGACTAGCAGTGCCCAGGGCGATCCATCATGAATTAATAAAGCATTCATGTGCCTTGAAGCAAGAGTCCAGAAGCCTAGTCAGCAGAGCTCTGAAAATGTGGTATTCGTGGTATTCATGTATATTGTTCAGGGTCATTGTAAACACACACTTTCATACACATCATTGGCTCCTGTGTAAAGTTCAATTTTGTACAGAGGGTTCAAATTTGACCAAATCTGGAACTTAACTTCAAAATTAATCATAGATTTAATGAAACTGAATCATTCTTTCATATTTAAATCACCTTCAAATAAATTGTACACAATCCAGCTTTTACTCATATCACTGACAGTGTTGTCTGATACTGTATATAGTTTTTGAACTATTAAGGATCAAAAGTTTGAAATGTTTTTTGTAACATCTAGTATTTGTGTGTGTGTAATATATATATATCTATATATCTATATATATATATATATATATATATATATATATATATATATAAAATATGTTATATGTCTTTTCGAAATTACATATAGGTTGGGGTTTTTAGCTCACCTGAGCCAAAGGCTCAAGTGAGCTACTGCGATCGCTCTTCGTCCGGCGTCCGTCGTGCGTCGTCCGGCGTGTGTAAACTTTTGACATTTTCATCTTCTTCTTGAGAGAACCCCTTGACCGATTTTCACCAAACTTGGCAGGTAGCATCCCTAGGGGGATAGGATTTCAATTTGTTCAAGTGGGCACCTTACCCCACCTGGGGGGCCCCCAGGGGGCCCAAACCCCTCAAAATTAAGGAGTCTTAAAAAATCTTCTTCTCTAGAACCAGAAGTGATATAGTCCATGGGCCAGGCCAGATATTGGTACCATCTGAGTTGGCAAAACCTTTTTGGTGTCATTTTGTTTGTAGGGCATAGATATGCTTATCAAGCTATGATAGCATTTCCAAATGAGTAGCTTAGTCCTAATAAATGAATTTTTAACCCGTTTGGTTTCGCTGTTATATCCCTTTACTTCTGAATCGAAACTAACCGCTATAGAAAGAAGAGCACTGTCTTCTGTATGTCCAGAGGTGTTCTGTTGTAAACGCGGTGTGCTTAGTCTTTATTCAAGGCAGTGAAGGGAATATCCAAGGGTTATGATGTCCACAGCGCTTAATCTTTATTCAAGACGGCGAAGGGAATATCCAAAGCTAATGATACAGTGTATATCCCTGTATCTAAAAAGCAAACAAAAAAACAATTTCAATTATTCATCGTTTTCCGGTGAAAACGCTATGGTGAAAGCGCTAATGCCACGCCACTGTCGCTTTATTTCCATCCAACAATGAAAGATGATGCAGAAACAATGTACCGGTACACTACAATACCTTATAATAAATAATATTGTACATGAGCAGAGTGATTTTTTTTTTTAAACTGATGTACTTGTTGAAAGGGTAGTGTAAAAACAGTATAGATAATCCCTTTTATTAGGAACTTTAGATATGATAACATCCACGGGGAATTGCTTTTTTGTTTGTTTTTTAGATAAAGGGATATACACTGTATCATAGGCTTTGGATATTCCCTTCGCCGTCTTGAATAAAGACTAAACGCACAGCGTTTAACTCTGGACAGCATCACCCTTTGGATATTCCCTTCGCCGCCTTGAATAAATACTAAGCGCACCGCGTTTACAAGAGAACACCTGTGGACATACCATGAGCTCCATGGACATACAGAAGACCGTGCTCTTGTTTCTGTAGCGTTAGCCTCGATTCAGAAGTATAGGGATATAAAAACGAGACCAAATTGGTTAAAAATTCATTTATTAGGACTAAGCTACTCATTTGGATATGCTATCATAGCTTGATAAGCATATCTATGCCCAACAAACAAAATGACACCAAAAAGGTATTGCCACCTGAGATGGTACCAATAACCAATTTTTCGCCTCTTGGCCCATGGACTAATAGAGCCCAGGGGAGGGGGGTGGGGATGGGTCCTAATGGGGCCCAAATTGTACATTTTCATCTTTTTATTGAAAATGCCATTATGAATTTTCACCAAAGTTGGCAGGTAGCATCTCTAGGAGGAAAGAATCTCATTCCCATCAAATGGGCACCATGCCCCACCTGGGGGGCCCCAGGGGGCCTAAATTTGGACCGAAATTGTAAATTTTCATCTTTTTCTTGAAAACCCTATCACAAATTTTCATCAAACTTGGCAGGTAGCATCCCTAGGGGGATAGAATCTCAATTCTATCAAATGGGCACAATGCTCCACCTGGGGTCCCCAGGGGGTCCCATCCCCCCCCCCCCCCCCCCCCCCCCCCGAATCTTGACAGATTTTCTCTGGAACCAGAAGTGATTGAGCTAAGTTGATACAATGAGTCAGTATATTGATGACTGTTGTTTCAAGTTGTTCATGGGAAAATCAGGGGTGCCCTCCCCCCCCCCCTTGGGACCCAAGGAAGCAATGGGATGGGGGGGGGGGGGTGGGGGTCCAATTGCAGGCCTAAATTTTGATCTTCTTGTTGAAAACAACAATGGATTTTCACCAAACTTGGCAAGTAGCATTCCCATGGGGATAAGATTTCAAAGTGTTTGAATGGGCACCATGCTTTTCCTTTGGGTCCCAGGGGGTCCAAACCTCCTAAATAAATGAATATTCAGTAATATTTTCTCTAGTCTTTTTTTTCCCCAAGCTGCATAATCCAACATTCTATAAAGTACAGTGTACTTGGTAGGTATTTTTACCAGTGTGATGGAATATGTAAATGGACACCATGCCCCCACTCTCAAAGTTACCCCCACCATAAGTTTCCAATGTTTTTAGGTAAGAGTCTGCAAGAATACATGGAAGGTGAACTTGCGATACTCAGGTGTGCGCGTGACCCCTTTGTCTCTTGTTTTTAGCTCAAATGTCCGACATATTAGAGCAAGTGTCCATTTGGCAATTGAAATGCCAGTATAGGGAAACCAAATGTCAACTAAGCAAAACCAATATCCTGACAGGTACATACCCAAGTAAGACAGCCATGCAATAGAAATTGTTGAGTCACCTTATGTCAATGAGAGTATTACGTCGATCATAGGTAGTTCAAATGCTTATATGTAGTTCATCCAAATATCAGATGGATCCAGAACACGGCAAAGATGCCTCACTCAAGAATATCGGATGCTGATAGACTTTATCATGTGAAGACAACATGATTCTCATGCAGATGCAAAGAGAATTCACAGAAATAATCACATTTATTTGTTGATTTTTCCCTATTCTGAAGGACACTGATATTTTTCTTTAGCGAGTACTAAAAGTTGGAGAAACTTTTTTATGCCTCCGCCACGAAGTATCGCAAGAGGCATTATGTTTTCTTTTTTCTTTTCTTTTTTCAGGTTGTCCGTTCGCCCGTCCTTCCATCCGTAATAAATTTTGTAGACAGCGTAACTATGAAAAAAAAAGACAAACAAAAAACACAAACAAACAAACAAAAAATTGAAGTATCCTGATGAAACTTGGCTCGTAGGCCTTTATATGAGTGGGCAAAGTTGTACCTATCAACTTTTGTGTGCATACGGTCAAGGTCAAAGGTCAAGGTCAAACGCTCAAAATTTAGCCATTTCCCCATTATGTAATGCCTGAGGGTATTTTCTTGAAACTTAAGTGTATATACATGTATTATCCAATAAAGATTCTCTAGAGAAAAGGCCATGAGGTCAAGGGACAAAGGTCGTAGGTCGAGTAAATATGTTAAGATTTTGCCTTTTTTTTTCTACATATCTCGGAAATGGTTCAAGGTATCTTCATGAAACGTAGTATATGCATATACTGACCACAGAACTCTACATGTATAGAGTTCTGTGGTATTGACTGGCCGTTATTATCTTTGGAATTTGGGGGTCATGTGGTCAAGGATCAAAGGTCAAGGTCAACTCAAAATTTTACTATTTCCCTCATATCTATGCGATGCTTGCAGTATCTTTCGTAAAACTTAGTTAGGCCTACATGACCATTCGCTTGGAAAGGCTTTACCGAAGGCCGAAGGTCAAGTGAAAATGGTAAATTTCACTTCTTCCTTCATGTCCTGGAAGTGGCTCAAGGTGTCATGATGAAGCTTAGTACATATTTATGCATGTTCTGCCTGATAGTGGTTCTCCTGGGAGGTTTATAAGGTCAAGGGTCAAAGGCCATGTTAAGATGCAATAAGATTTTACCATTAAATACTTAAATTACACTTTTTCTCCATCCCTTGAAAATGACCCAACGCATAAACTTATAAAAGGGTCAAACGTCAAGTACAACTCCTCAAATCCCCAAGTATATGATCTCATAGACAATATAGTCATTCATCCAATTAAACCTAGTTCAAGGAAAGTGAACAATCAACACAGTTGTGACAAACATGCCATTCTGATATTTTGCAGATGCTGCGAAACTGTCGTCATACATTGTCAAGACGTATTATAGACCTACTGGGAGAACCATGCATTACGGCGGAGACATATCAGTCGCCACAGCGACATTTCTTCTCCCCCCCCCCCCCTCTTTTTTTTAAATAGAAATCTTACACTTGAGAAATATCTTAACCCGCTTCCTACGGGAACCTGGTGACTTGGTATTAAGTCTATGGGGATTTCAGAATTCAGTATGGAACGGGTTAACATTGACATTTAAATGAAAATTACACATTTTATTCTATATAAGAACTGCAACAAAACTGTAAAATGCAAGAAAACTGTAACAAAAATTATACAGGAAGGGCTACTTTTGTAAACATAAAAGTGAAATAAATAGACAATAAGATGATAAACTCAGCACTGTTCAGGTTTATGAACATTTGAGATCACTATTCCTTTGTTTTCCCTAATGGGACTTAACTCTATTTAAATGAATATTTATTAGGCTATGCGACATTATTGAACCGTCCTGCATTGACATAACGAACTGCAGTAGATTTGCTCATCCTGTGCAGACACCTTCACACAAATCATACGTTTTTTGATAGACTGTCCGACTTTTCTCAAAATTCACTGATGATTTCTTGTAACATTTCTGCATGCATTCACTTATCCACATGTATATTCAGGTTTCAATCCCTTTGTTGCAATTGCAGTGTTAGCGGAACTTGTTACTTCTTGATCGTTGATATCAATAGAATAAATGTTGTCAATCGTTTCATCTTTATTAATCATCTCATTGATCACTTTTTATTTCGGATACGAAGTACTCTCCGCATTATTGAATTGTTGAACATTATGCTATTCATGTATGAATGATATCTTGAGTTGTTTTTTTTTTTTTTTTTCTCGATATTGTAACGATATTGATTGGTTTGACTTGGTTTACAAATGCATAATCTACGTGACTTATTTTTGTTGTTTGAGTTGAGGATTCTTTTAGTAATCCAATTGTTTTGTTTTGTTTTTGTTTTATTAGCATAATCTCGACTTTGAATAGTTCTAATTAACAAAACATTCTTACTTATCATTATAATAATTCAGTTTATTAATGAATTTTATAGGCTCAAGGGCGCTCAAGGAAGCGGGGGGGGGGGGGGGGGCTGGGGTGGCACTTGCCCCCTCCCCCCCCCCCCAAAGTGCCCCCTGTAACAAATAATTAATCAATTATTTGAAGACCAAAATGAGCAATAGAGGCACTTTTCTTGTCCAAAAGTTGTCAATTTCATAACTGGAAATGCAAAATCATAATTCATTATTAATATACATTATAATATCTATACACTAATATTTACTTATGAGTAAATTTAGTGTATAGATGGTAGCCTCGCGTCCTCGGGTGTGCCCCCTGAAACGTACCTTTAGTAAACGTTACATTTTCCCTTTCTTCTACGCTTTTTAGCAATATCGTCAGCGATTTTACAAACCGTCGAATCCGCGAATTTTCGGTCGAAAAATGAAAATTCACTTTTTTGCTTTTTTTAATTCTTCTTTCATGTATCTATCATGTGTGAAAATTTTGGACCAGAATTTTGTTTCGTTTTTTAGATATTCGTGATCATAAAAATGACGAAAACGTCGAATCGCAAGGAGCGTTTTATCAAAGGGTCGAATCATCGATTCAACTCTTTGAGAAATCGATGATCCTTCGTGACCGTTTTTTCATACCGTCGAATGAGAAACTCCGTGAACGTAAAAGGTACGAAAACTTCGTTTTTACTTCCCTGAATCGAGTGTATTGTTGTTTTATTGCTTAAATTAGGTACAATTTACATTCTAAATTTCTTTAAGAGCAATTCTAGTATTGAAATTAGATAAAATGTGCCTGAAACCTTTCGCAGACGACAGCGTTACAACGTTCAGTCCCGAATACGTAATTTGATGTATGTTCTTGTTACGTGTACCTGTCTTAGCCCACTACCACCCAGGCAGGGCGCTGCGGCCGTAACGCGACACGAACATGTTGAGGTCGCTGGTCGGTTAGCTTTGGTCGTTTGTTGAGGGGGGAAATCAGGGAGACGAGTCCAAATGTCACATAGACAGACCTAGTTTCCCACAGATTGAAGTTTTACTCCCAAGATGTAGAATCTAGATAGGCTAGACATTGTCAATACTAAAGAATCCGTTAGCGTTTAGACTCGACTCATGCAACACATTTGATATCTTTCTCCCCCCCCCCCCCCTTTTTCATTTAGAACCAGGCATAAAATAGGATGTCACTAGATGTAGCGATTCTGTTAGATTCACAGTTAGGGAAGTATGTAAGGTATTTTACTACTAATAGTATTATCATGATTAATGTTTATGGTTAGGGTCCTGAGTATAGATCTAGGGCCTACTACTCTGCTGCCCTAACCGCACCAGCAACCCCATTGGAGTTACTGCTGCCCATATATTAAATGATTAACAAGTTTAACTTATACTTTGTCAAAGAGAGAGAGAGAAAAAAAAATGACAAAACACTACATGAAATGTCCATAGGATTCTTGATTCTCTGTCCTATGTTTCTAATTTGCATTACCAAGAGATATTTTCATAAGTTCACATATATTCTGTACTCTCTACACTTTATCGTAATTTTACTTTCATGGATGTGCATAATGCATAGAAAGTAGATCTACAGTTCGTTTTTCTTTTTAATTTTTTTTTTTATGCAGCCTTCAATCTATCTCATTCTCCGGAGTGGCCTAGAATAGAGTAGGATGGAGTGATGGATGCGCTGGTAAAGTGGGAAAAGGACGGCTCAACTAACATAGTTGCAGTCAGCGATCTTAATGTCCGCAAAAACAGTGTGCTGAGGATAGGGAGCAAAGTGAAGATGAAGTGGCTTCGGGGATGGTGGAGGGGGAAAGTTCTTCAACTACTGAGACCCGAAACAGACAAGGATGAAGAGGAAGACATGGATATATCATCGTCATCAGATAGCGGAGATGATGAGTCTTCAGATGACGGCCTGCCTCTTTCACATCTTGGTTAGATGAGTTATACGTAGTAAAGGAATTATTTTTTTTTTTTTTTAATCATCCTCTAACAGTCAGGTCCACTTTCATTTTTTCATGTACAGTACCCTAAACCTTATCAAGACAAAACAAATGCATGTAAAATGTAGCATTGTTCATTGCCAGGCATAGATAGTTTATGTAATTTTAAATATATGTGAATAAGGAATTTGCATCAGACAGTTCATAAGCACTGGTGTAATCGCATTGGTGTAATCATAGTAAAGGAATCAAACAGTTGAGTAAGATGACAACATTTGTCTTCTGATATTAGTTCACTGATTGCCTGCAAATTAAAATCTATGTCTTCTTTGCAAGGGTATTGTGATAGCATGGATATTTTTATTCATATTTTCTTTGCAGTGAAACCAATCAGTCTCATTCCTCCAATCAAAGGTATGTATCTATCAAGCCTAGTGTTTGTGATAGTAATTGTGACAATTTAAATGTCTAATGTAAACCTTTCTATAGTACCATTTAATGTGTCATGTGAGCTTGCAAAAAAAAAGAAAGGTAGCTTCAGTGAACATTTTCCTAGGCACGTACACCAGAGATTCTTACTTCACCAGTTTCCTAAATCCTTCATTTATTTTGACATAGATTGTACCGTAATACATGTAGAGTCATGAAGAGTTTTTTTTTTTTTTTTTTTTTTTTTTAAGTGTGATGAATTTAATTTTGCAAGTTTCATATTCATACAATTCTCTGAAATTATGAGCAAATATTCTGGACTTGTGAGGATATGATTAGGTTATGATGTCATTTATTCTATTTCATTACTGTGCTTCATTAATCAACAGAATGTAACAGCTGACATACAGTTTGTAGCTGGAATGTTAGCATTCCTTAAAAAATTTAACATTCCTTTCCATTATAAACTCACGCAAACCACATAAATCAAGATGAAAATATGAATGTATAATGAGAAGTCAAACCAAATTTATTCATTGTCATGTATCTCTCAGCTGTCATCAAATCAGGAATGTTATGTGTTGAGTACCAATTAAAACATCACTTGGATATAAAAACAAAATAAAACGTAACATCAAATCAATATGTTCACTCTGATAAAGAATTGTATGCTTGTAACTCTTTCCCTTGTTGATAGACCTCATCGATGATGGTGACGATTTGGTGACAAATGGAACATGGCCTCCACCACAAGCAGGCAATGGATTGCCTGCTGCAACAAAACAAGTTTGTGCAGCACAAGCTCCTTCTCTAACACGGCCAGGTAATAACATTCTCCAATCATTAATGCCAGCTCTTTCAGTATTTATGATGCATGGTTTAAAAATGATAGCATATGTTTGTTATTTTTCTGAGCTGAAAAGGAGATTCAATTTTACAGGATCACTAAGATTTTCATGCCAGCAAATTGACCAAACTCTTCATGCAGATGCTCATGGTGATACATGCATTTCTCTCTGTTCAATGCTGATTTGGATGTAATTTTCAGCCTGTCTGTCAACCTTTGCAATACTTGAAAGTGAAGTGGTAATGAGGTAACAGATTGTACCTGTACCAGTCTTTAATCACATTATGAAGAATTTATTTGGACAGTTTCCTATAAATATAATGCTGCATCAATTTATGTGCTTTTTTGTTTTTCTAACAATGATTTCTCATGCTTTGTCAAACAGTAGAGACTTTTTCATTATTCAAGTGAGCAAAATGAACAAGGTATTTGCTGTATCAACTTTTATTCATATTTTGTGCAGCCTTCACTCCATCAGCTGGTGCACCTCCCGATCCACCGCAGCTCGTTGATGCTATTCCTGCTCAAGTCCAGCCAGCTGGTACCGTTCTCGTTCCATCACAGCCAGTTGCCTCTCATGATACAAGACAAGTTGGGGGTATTCCGATTCCAGCATGTCCAGTTAAAGTTCCTGTTCCAACAGACCCAACAGAGTCAGGTGGTGATGCTCCTCATCGAACACATCCAGGTAGTAACATTTTCCCATCTGGAATGCCAGCTCTATCAGCATTTTCTATTGCATTTTGTAAAAATGACAGTATGTGTTTATTTTCTGAGCTGGAAAGGAGATTTGATTTTACAGAATCACTTAGTTTTTAATGAAAGCAAACTTGGCCAAACTCAGATGCTCATGGTGATACATGCATTTCCCTCTGTTCAATGCTGACTTGGATGTGATTTTCAGCCTTTCTGTCAACCTTTGCAATACTTGAAAGTGAAGTGGAAACGAGGCAACAGATTGTACCTGTGCCTGTACCAGTCTTCAATCACATTATGAAGCATTTCTTTGGACAGTTTCCTGTAAATATAATGCTGCATCAATTTATGTGTTTTGTTTTTTGTTTTTCTAACAGTGATTTCTCATGCTTTGTCAAACAGTAGAGACTTTTTCATTATTCAAGTGAGCAAAATGAACAAGGTATTTGCTGTATCAACTTTTATTCATATTTTGTGCAGCCTTCACTCCATCAGCTGGTGCACCTCCCGATCCACCGCAGCTCATTGATGCTATCCCTGCTCAAGTCCAGCCAGCTGGTACCGTTCTCGTTCCATCACGGACAGTTGCCTCTCATGATACAAGACAAGTTGGGGGTATTCCGATTCCAGCATGTCCAGTTAAAGTTCCTGTTCCAACAGACCCAACAGAGTCAGGTGGTGATGCTCCTCATCGAACACATCCAGGTAGTAACATTTTCCCATCTGGAATGCTAGCTCTATCAGCATTTGGTAAAAATGACAGTATGTGTTTATTTTCTCAGCTGGAAAGGAGATTTGATTTTACAGAATTGCTGAGTTTTTAATGAAAGCAAAATTGGCCAAACTCAGATGCTCATGCTGATACATTCATTTTCCTCTGTTCAATGCTGATTTGGATGTAATTTTCAGCCTGTCTGCCAACCTTTGCAATACTTGAAAGTGAAGTGGTAATGAGGTAACAGATTGTACCTGTACCAGTTTTTAATCACATTATGAAGCATTTCTTTGGACAGTTTCCTGTAAATATAATGCTGCATCAATTTATGTTTTTGTTTTTTTGTTTGTTTTTTTTTTTCTAACAGTGATTTCTCATGCTTTGTCAAACAGTAGAGACTTTTTCATTATTCAAGTGAGCAAAATGAACAAGGTATTTGCTGTATCAACTTTTATTCATATTTTGTGCAGCCTTCACTCCATCAGCTGGTGCACCTCCCGATCCACCGCAGCTCGTTGATGCTATTCCTGCTCAAGTCCAGCCAGCTGTTACCGTTCACGTTCCATCACAGCCAGTTGCCTCTCATGATACAAGACAAGTTGGGGGTATTCCGATTCCAGCATGTCCAGTTAAAGTTCCTGTTCCAACAGACCCAACAGAGTCAGGTGGTGATGCTCCTCATCGAACACATCCAGGTAGTAACATTTTCCCATCTGGAATGCCAGCTCTATCAGCATTTTCTATTGCATTTTGTAAAAATGACAGTATGTGTTTATTTTCTGAGCTGGAAAGGAGATTTGATTTTACAGAATCACTTAGTTTTTAATGAAAGCAAACTTGGCCAAACTCAGATGCTCATGGTGATACATGCATTTCCCTCAGTTCAATGCTGATTTGGATGTGATTTTCAGCCTTTCTGTCAACCTTTGCAATACTTGAAAGTGAAGTGGAAACGAGGCAACAGATTGTACCTGTGCCTGTACCAGTCTTCAATCACATTATGAAGCATTTCTTTGGACAGTTTCCTGTAAATATAATGCTGCATCAATTTATGTGTTTTGTTTTTTGTTTTTCTAACAGTGATTTCTCATGCTTTGTCAAACAGTAGAGACTTTTTCATTATTCAAGTGAGCAAAATGAACAAGGTATTTGCTGTATCAACTTTTATTCATATTTTGTGCAGCCTTCACTCCATCAGCTGGTGCACCTCCCGATCCACCGCAGCTCGTTGATGCTATCCCTGCTCAAGTCCATCCAGCTGGTACCGTTCTCGTTCCATCACGGACAGTTGCCTCTCGTGATACAAGACAAGTTGGGGGTATTCCGATTCCAGCATGTCCAGTCAGTGCTCCTCTTCCAACACAACTTAATGGTGTACCCTCTGCACCAACAGGGCCAGTTGGTGATGTTCCTCCGCAATCATGGCCAGGTAGTAACATTTTCCCATCATTAATGTAGGTTTTATTAGTCTCAACAGTTGTATGTATTAAGAATGGCAATATACATTTGTTTTCAAGTGATTATACCCGTACCAGTCTTTAATTACATACAAAATTGATTTTGACTACTTCCTGTGAATATTGTGCTCCATTCATTGATATTGTTTTTCATAGCAGAGATTTTTCTTAATATGTTATGTCAAACAGTAGAGACTTTTTCATTATTCAAGTGAGCAAAATGAACAAGGTATTTGCTGTATTAACTTTTATTCATATTTTGTGCAGCCTTCACTCCATCAGCTGGTGCACCTCCCGATCCACCGCAGCTCGTTGATGCTATCCCTGCTCAAGTCCAGCCAGCTGGTACCGTTCTCGTTCCATCACAGCCAGTTGCCTCTCATGATACAAGACAAGTTGGGGGTATTCCGATTCCAGCATGTCCAGTTAAAGTTCCTGTTCCAACAGACCCAACAGAGTCAGGTGGTGATGCTTCTCATCGAACACATCCAGGTAGTAACATTTTCCCATCTGGAATGCTAGCTCTATCAGCATTTGGTAAAAATGACAGTATGTGTCTATTTTCTGAGCTGGAAAGGAGATTTGATTTTACAGAATTGCTGAGTTTTTAATGAAAGCAAAATTGGCCAAACTCAGATGCTCATGCTGATACATGCATTTCCCTCTGTTCAATGCTGACTTGGATGTAATTTTCAGCCTGTCTGTCAACCTTTGCAATACTTGAAAGTGAAGTGGTAACGAGGCAACAGATTGTACCTGTACCAGTTTTTAATCACATTATGAAGAATTTCTTTGGACAGTTTCCTGTAAATATAATGCTGCATCAATTTATGTGTTTTGTTTTTTTGTTTTTCTAACAGTGATTTCTCATGCTTTGTCAAACAGTAGAGACTTTTTCATTATTCAAGTGAGCAAAATGAACAAGGTATTTGCTGTATCAACTTTTATTCATATTTTGTGCAGCCTTCACTCCATCAGCTGGTGCACCTCCCGATCCACCGCAGCTCGTTGATGCTATTCCTGCTCAAGTCCAGCCAGCTGTTACCGTTCACGTTCCATCACAGCCAGTTGCCTCTCGTGATACAAGACAAGTTGGGGGTATTCCGATTCCAGCATGTCCAGTCAGTGCTCCTCTTCCAACACAAATTAGTGGTGTACCCTCTGCACCAGCAGGGCCAGTTGGTGACATTCCTCCTCAAATTTTGCCAGGTAATAACATTTCCCATCATTAGTGCTAGCTGTATCACTCTCCATAATTGTATGGTTTAAAAATGGCAATATAATATGTTCATATTCAAAAGATTATACCTGTACCAGTCTTTAATTAAATTGTACATGAAGAATTGCTTATGACAACTTCCTGTGAATAATTTCCTCCATTAATAAATGTTGTTGTTGTTGTTGTTTTTTTTTCATAACAGTGATTTTTCATAATATGTCCAAAAAAAAAAATACAGAGGTTCGTGTGATAATTCAAGTCTACTCATTTATTCTATCCCAGCTGACATAAGAAACATATAAGCAAAAAATACAGAGGTTCGTGTAATAATTCAATTCTACTCATTTATTCTCTCCCAGCTGACATAAGAAACATATAAGCTTTGTGTTTCTCACTTCTTTACTTTGTGTCATATACTTATGAATGTTGTGAGTATATGACTCCAAATGAGATTTCTTGTGGATGTGCCCCCAACATGCATTACTGTTGTTCTTTTGTTTTTTTCAACCTAGATTTTCCAGATTTCTCAGATCTGTTGTCAGCTGAGGTGGAGTCAGGTGCGGACTATGATGTAGACTATGATGTAGACGGGTATGATGAGGTCCTCTTAGAGAGTTTTGAAGAGAACCAAAGGCAAAATGAAAATGTTGGAGAAGTAAACTCTTGCAAACAAACAGCTAAAGAGTTAAGAAACAAGGGGGAAACATATGTATCGACAAAATCCAAGAGAAAGATCACAGGAAGAAAGTATCTTCCGTTTGACAAGTGTACAGTAGAAGTATGTCAGCGCAGAAAGCTTGCATGTAGGCAAATAAATGATGACAAACGGAAAGAACTGAGAGAATCTTTTTACAATCTTGGCAATTTGGAACAGCAGAGACAGTGGATCTCAAGTCATGTAACATGCACTCCCCTTCAAAAGTCAGGGAGAAAGAAAAAGCGCCTTGAGTATTTCCTCCCTAGTCCTAATAGGCCAGGTCAAAAGGTGAAGGTTTGTCGCAAGATGTTCCTAGCTACTCTAGCACTAAATGACAGGCAGGTGAGGACAGTGCTTCAGAAAGCACAAAACATGACAGGGGTGCTCGAAGGTGAGAGAAGAGGGGGCAAAAGACGGGATTACAAAGAAAAGCATGACAAGGTAAAGGCTCATCTTGGGAGATTTCCACGAGTACCGTCTCACTATTGCCGCGCCCACACTTCATGTACGTACGTATCCCCTGACCTTACCAAGGTGAAAATGTACAAATTGTTCGTGAAAGAGCATGGCAGGATTGTGTCTCTCAGCTTTTACAAAAGCATCATGAGAGATATGCACATTAAGATCCATAAGCCGAAGAAGGACCTGTGTGGGCTTTGTTCTAACTTCCACAATGCAGAGGGTGAGCAAAAGCAGTTGCTCAAGGAAAAATTTGATGCACACAGAGGTGAAATAGAGAAAGTGAGAAATGTCAAATCAACAAGCAAAGAAAGAGCCCTAACAACTGACAACCATAGTTGTGGTGTTTTTGATCTCCAGCAGGTGCTATACCTCCCTAAGTCCAATCGTAACGAATTGTTCTACAGACGTAGGCTCGCATGTTACAATCTGACCATTTATGACATGAGCACAAGGGATGGCATATGTTATCTCTCCAATGAAACACTAACAAAACGAGGATCGAATGAAATTGCTTCCTATGTTCTGGACTATCTGAGGCTTCAGGATGCAAATGGTAAGCAGACAGTTGATCTGTTTTGTGACGGATGTTGCGGCCAAAACAAAAACTCAGTTCTTCCGTCAATGGCTCTTTGTTTCCTTGCCCAGTCAAAATGTGTAGACACAGTGACCTTTCACTTTTTCGAGACATGTCATGGACAGTCAGAGTGTGACTCGATTCACTCACATGTTGAGCAACACGTCAATAGGTCAGTAGAAGTAATGCATCCGGCACACCTTGCTAGTCTCATCAAGCATTCACGATCGAACCCTGCACCTTACGTGGTCAAATGTGTAGAGACAAAGGACATCCTTGACTGGAAAGGTAAGTCACAAAGACAGGGCTTGTTGAGAACCAGAACATCTGATGAAGGAGTCTCAGTGGACTGGACAGCGTTCAAGCAGGTACAGGTAAGGAAGAAGTGTCCTGACAAAATCTTCTTCAAGATGTCACATCTTGATGATGCGTTCTTGACACTTTCCTTTGGTCAAAGTCGTAGACCAAGGCCTGTTGAGGATCCAGGGAAAGTTCCTGGACAAGCCTATGAGACTAGACCTAGACTCTCTGCTGCAAAGTATCAAGACTTGGTGAGTTTGTGTCATGGACCTACACCCGTAGTGAATCAGCCTGACTTGGTTGAATTCTATGAAAATCTGCCCCATTGTTAAGATAACTTATCAAGGGGATCATGAGTCACCGTGTTGAAATCCTTTTCTTACATTTTTTTTTCAACCTAAACAGTATGTAAAGGTTTATATTCGTCTTCTGCCTTGGCCAAACCATGAATATTGTGTAAATGTGCATTTGCAATTTCCGTTTTTGTTTGGAAGTATTAGATAAATGCGCTGACATACTTATACCTTGTCTTAAGAGGGAGATAAGTTTACATGCACAACAGTACATCCATTTTTCTTTTCGTGAAGAATTTGTGAGGCTCAAGTGATGTGATTTGAAATACCCAGTTCTTCTTGTGTGTTAACACAGCAAAACATGGTTTATCATTTCTGTCTTGACATTGCTATCAAGTATGTAAGTGGCTCCTTATGTTCAGTGTTTGTCAATACATTGAAACAAAAATATTTATAGGATGTTTGCAGGGTAAAAACAATGAAACTCTGAAGTTGTCGAATCAAGTAAAGGAGTAGTTTACATGCACAACACATCACTGTGTCACTTAGTGATTTTGCCTACATTGTAAGAGAAATATTTCCCCACTAATATTGTGCTATTCAAAATTGAATGTGACCGAATAGCTCAAGCTTTCTTTGATTTTCTGAACTGTAAGTTCTACCAGATTTGAGCTGGTTGGTTTAAATATGATATCTTGCATTAAAGAGAAGTTGATTGTTTATTTTTTTTTTTTTTGGAAAAACAGTAATTTAGAATGCATGTCTTGGAATCCTGCAGTTTTTCATGTTTGGGATATATTCTTGTGAGTGAAGTCATAACATGTGGCAAACTGTGTAGGAAGATTGTAAATCAATGGGATGTATTCTGTGATCTGGATGTAGGTTACTGTGTACATTTACTTCCATGAGTTGTGGTATTGCACTACCCTGTGTCCATGGGGTAATAATGTGTAAGTGTGTTACTGAAACTATGAGTATTTCTGAATGAGGAACATGCTTTGCATGAGTTATCTAACCAATAAATCAGTGTAAAGCAGCATGGAACGTATCCCAACTGGAAAATGGAATACACAGAATGCCTAATTCTTTTTTATTCAACTAATAAATTGATGAACATTATTGACATTGAGTTGCTGTTTCACATTCTGTCTTACTAATCCCCAGCAGGATAATACAATGAAACACTGTGAAGCAAGCAACTGTTAACCACCCAAATCAGGTGAGTTGTTATAATTTTCCCAGGTTTTTTTTTTTTCTAATGTGTTACTGCCTGTATCTGTTATATGTGATTTTGTGTTGTGTGTATGTAATTTATTCATAAAAGCATGCTTTTCTGGACTAACCAGTTACTTTGTATCATTCTCCACATTCAGAAGCACTATGAGAAGCGAGAGATCATTGGACATGACTAGCAAATCAGGTAAGTTCATTTCAAGACACAAAGAATTCCAATTTACAACTGAAATACACATTCACTACACAGATTCAATGTCTAGAAATATGTATAGACTATGAACACCTGCACATATTCATATTTGAATTTGCCATTACATATGATTAGTGCAACATGTATTTTTCTTCTTTTCAACTATGATTGCTGTACATTTGTAACAGAAAAACAAAAAACAAAACAAAACAAAACTGATTTCCATCAACCGTCTTGAAGTTCTAATTTGGGTATACTGTATCCTAATATCATTTATAGACAGAGAAGGCAATATAATTCACGTAGGAATCCATTGGACTCTTCTTTTGTCCATATTGAGCATTTGTTGTATGGAATTTCTTTCATATACATGTACCTGTATAATATAGTTGCTAATGAGATCATTGTTAAATGCTACTATTCGTCTGTTTGTCTACCGTTTGTCTTACACAACAAAGCATTAAAAATTGCAGTATGTATGAGGATTATGATACTGTATTTAAAAGATGTTCTGTACCTTTATTATGCCATTAATGTTTCAATTTTAAATGCTTGCAGACATGTGATGATATCGTATAGGTCAAGTTGATGATATTGTATGATGTCCATGTAATGATATCGTGTAGGTATCCAGTGTCTTGCAGGCAGTCATGGTAAACAGTTACGTTTTGAATGAAATTAATTGAAATATACCGATTAACTGTTCATTCAGCATTATTCTGTGGGTTTTCACGTTTAGTCAACTTTGGCAGTTATATGGAAATTATGAGTAAAATGTTCAAATATCATCTGATCATCTTATAATGCTGTAGATGCTCAGTTTCAGTCATACAGAGAGCAAAAAAGAGGATTTGTAATTGAATTTTGAATGAAAAAAAAAAATCTGTGAAAGAGAATGATCAACTGTTGATTGTGTGTAATTGAAAAATAAATGAACTATTTCTCAAACCACAAATCGCTGTACGTTAGGCTGCATATTTCTTTACTTGCAGTTGTTTCAATGTGTGTGCTAAAGGTAACGAGTGAGGCTGTGTGTGTGTGTGGGTGCTGATCAGTGACACCAACAAGGTACATTTGTAATTAGAAAAATGGTACCCTAATTTGATACATTTTACAAGTATAAACAAAATATGTATATCTGTATTTTTTTTTTTTTTACTCTAGTTTCATTTGAAGTATTGGAATCATGTCTACGAATGACCTTGCAGTAATAATATCTCTTGAGTTAGTAGTAACAACTTAGTGTTTGTAACGTGTGTGTGTGTGTGTGTGTGTGAGTGTGTGTGTGCGTGTGGGTGTGCGTGTTAGTTTTTGTTTGTGTGGTAGTGTTTGGTTTATCATACAGTCATTTGCTTAACCACTATACTGACACTTCTTTCACATGCACGGTTGATATAATTACCAGTCTTTTTGCATTTAGTGTAGGTACCTATTGAGTAGGCTCTTGTAGCCTATGTTAAAACAATGTAGACAAAATACAATGCTCATCTGATTTTCGATTTTTGCAGTGATATTGCAGAATCAGACTTGGAATACAAACATTTATCAAGACACTAAATACCCATGCAGTAATCACATGCATTCCTTGCAGCACGCCGCGCGTGGTATAATGATATCTACACAGCGCGCACGTGCACGCAGTACATAAACGGTTTTCCAAAGAGTCGAATCGCGCCTGATTCGACGCTTCCTAGTTGCGCGTACTCTACTTTCGATTTCTCAAAGAGTCGAATCGCGCCCGATTCGACGCTTCGGAGCTGCGCGTACTCTACTTTCGATTTCCCAAAGAGTCGAATCAGCGTATTTTGCTAAAACGTGGCATTCCGAAATAACAGGGTATTTCTAAATCGTCGTCATTGCTTTTATTCCTTATCTTAGTAAACTGCCATTTGTCTCGGTTCTTGTTTACGACCATCACTCTCCTGCAATGTAAGTTGTGATACAAATTTTGTCATCGGCATATCGTTTTCCGGCAGTTGAAAGAGTGTCAAACTTCAAACGCGTTTATCTCGGAAATGCATTTACTCACTCCGCCGGGCGGATTCGACGGTTTGCAAAATCGCTGACGATATAAGAATAATTTATATTGCTCGAACAATGCGATCACGTTTAAGCTTTTAATGAATACATTTTAGACGAATGGCAAAGTGAAAGTGGCTCGCTCGCTCTGCCCGTACATATATAGTAAAATGAACAGTTTTCATAAGTTATGATGATAGTCCTTCGCAGTGATGCTTGTTTTACTACGTTTAATTCCCTAGAAATTTGAATTAAAATGTTCTGTAAACGCGACTTTTACACTCTGTTTTTACAAAAAGTCCCTACCGTGATACCCCCTCCAACACCATCCTCCGCTCGGTCGCTTCGCTCCCTCGCCGAGGATCTCACACCGTCACAATGTACCCCCGTATGTTATAATCGTAGTCCTTAACACTATTTTTTTTCGCCATGTTTAATTCCCTGGAAATTTGCTTTTAAATGCTCTATGTGCGCGACTTTTGTACTCTGTTTTTACAAAAAGTCCCTACCCTTTGGAGGGGGGCCCGTATCCCTCCTCCCACACCCTTCCCCGCTCGGTCGCTTCGCTCCCTCGCCGAGGATCTCACATCGTCACATAAATTTACCACCTTATGTTATAATCGTAGTCCTTCACACTATTTTTTCGCCATGTTTAATTCCCTAGAAATACCGTGGGAGGGGGGTATCCCCCCTCCCACATCCCCCCTCCCACACCCTCCCCCTCCTCCTCCTCGGTCGCTTCGTTCCTCCGCCGAGGATCTTACACCGTCACATAAATGTACCCCCGTATTTTATAATCATAGTCCTTCGCACTAAATTTTTTCCACTAGGTTTAATTTCCTAGAAATTTGCTTTTAAATGCTCTATAAATGCGCTTTGTGTACTCTGTTTTTACAAAAAGTCCCTGTCGTGGTACCCGCGCTCGGTCGCTTCGCTCCCTCGCCAAGGATTTCACACTGTCACATAATGTCCCCCCGTCGAGATTTTGCCGCCCCAAAACCAAAAGGGTTCCGGCGCGCTTGTATAGGCTTTGACAGCATCAGTGTCCTTTTCAAAAATGTATAGCTACCATTGTCACGAATTGTGAGCGAAACAGAAAGTACATTTCTAATGTATGTGGGAAGTCAATGTTCCTGAAGAGTAAAATCAATCAATCCCATTACTTTAAAACGCTCCTGTTTGCAATTATCTTGGCATAGTATCCGGTTGAACGACTAAATTGGATGGAATCAAGTGTGGGCCTCTCGGGGGCATAAAATGGAAAAGAAAACGAAGCTGGCACAGTCATATAGAACATGCATTCCTGACAGGTAGCGGGTTCTCACGCCAATGCCTACTGAATTGTTTGTCTTTCAAGCTTGTGAGACAGCTTGCAGATTGTAAACAGACTGAATAAAATGGACAAACCTCGGTTATAAAGAAAACGAAATAAGGTTCATAATCAACCTGAGGTTCGTCAGTCCATACGTATACCTTCTTTTCATATTCAGATTAACAAACCTTCAGAAAAACGAACCTTGTTTCTTATTTCTTAGAATCTTAGGAATGACGCCATGGATGTTCAAATTAACGAACCCTAATTCATTTTTGGATCAAGGAATCTCTATACGCATAGGGAATTTGTGTTTTTCGGAATATTGAACGAGCCTTAAAATTCGGAATAACGAACATCACCCATTTTCATCATCTGGTTAATTGAATTGTTTTGAATGTGCACTTTCAGACCTGCTTAAAGGGATGGTATAGTATTGGTTGAGGTGAGGATTCAGCTTTTTTTTTGTGAGATACTTAGAAACAACTTGATGAAATTGTACAGAGAATGCAATTCTAGCAACAATGAAAAGTTTATTCGATGAAAATCTGTTTTTGAAATGGCTGAGATATTAAGACAAGGTAGCACAAAAAGGTGGGTCCCACCTTCTATTAGAATCGCTTTGTTTTGGACATCTTAACGATTTGAAAACCAATTTTCATCAAATAAACTTTGAATTCCTCTTAGAATCATATGCTCTTTCAGATTTCATAAGAGGTTTCTCATTATCTCAAATTGTCATTAAAAAAAACCGTTGGAAACCTGAAGGCCTGTCTCCACCGAAACTGTACCATCCTTTTAAACATTTTGAGTTTAGCATCACTTTTTGTTGTGAAATATAGTAGAATATCAAGAAAAAACAACAACAAATATCAAGTCACCTTATAAATAATGGCTCAACGTGAAGTGACCATAATTCCAAATGTATAGCTTATTTCAAATAATTAATGTAGGCACTTTCAAATTGCGTATAGATTTTTGACTGATATTTTCAGATGAACAGACAAACACGACCAATTTGCCGTGATCATAGTCACTGTCTTAGAACCGATTGCTGTAAGAAGCTCAGTAACAACGCTACAAAAAAAAAAAAAAAAAAAAGGTATGTCAATCACATGGATGGGGTGTCTTACAAACGAAAAAAATAGTGAAGGCATAAAAATCATAGCAATTTTTTTCATCCTCCCTCCTCCCCCCCCCCCACACTTTCACCTTTCCCCTTTATTAAAATTAATGTGAGTTAATTGTTGAGAATCCTTGAATCGTGGTTTTGTCACGCGGAAAGGCATCAAGCCTCATGACTTATGATTTATGTATACAGATTAAATTTCATTGAATGTTATTCATTTGTATCCTCTGATATTGATATTGATGTTGTATTGCTGTTTATTCTATAAGTTTGTCTACCATATTAATGCACGTCATGTATTCATTGCTCTGTATGTGTGCATTCTATATTACATTGTATTATGTACCGATGTAATGTGTATGGATGCAAACAAAACAAAATTTTATTAATGGACAAGAAATAGAATATAGAATTGAATTGAATTAATCAAATTGAATTTAGTTTAATTGAATTATTATTTTGACGGCCCCTAGCTGAAACGTGGAACATGTCAAGGAAGAAAAATGAAAGAATTTACTGTACTTTGTATTTGAATGTTCTAGTGAATTTGAAAACTTCATGTTCCTCACAAAATCTTTTTTTTTTTTTTGCTGAAATCCCAATGGAATAGTTGTATTGTCATTCGTAATTTGTATTCTTGAAACCAAAAAAGTTGCAGAAATAGATTGAAATTGAAAGTGGAAACGACAAATAGATTGATGATTTGACCCTATTTCGAGGGTGCTGAATCCGTAACTGGAAGATGCAGCTCTTGCAAACTTGAAGGTTGACGTATTCAAGATAGCCTCT
The DNA here is from genome assembly GCF_964275005.1 of Diadema setosum. Lineage (NCBI taxonomy): Eukaryota > Metazoa > Echinodermata > Echinoidea > Diadematoida > Diadematidae > Diadema > Diadema setosum. The sequence continues at coordinate 22,623,366 of NC_092685.1, forward strand.
GAAATGGTCGTCAAAAGGTTTGCCAATGATGTGTGTATGTATATGACAAAAGAAAGAGAGTAAAACCACGGTGGGGGGGGGGGGGGCATTTGGCGGACTGCAAAACGAGGTAAAGTCCAAACTCTGGTTTTTGGCACCCAGAGTATATTAATTCTAACATTATTAGATACAATACGTTGAGCTCAAATTCCTTGTTGCAACTGCAAAGCGCAAGACGTGTCTAAACTGCGTACACTCGATGAAGGATAAATTCTCAGTACTTTCATCACTCGATACTAATTTTCTTGTCTGTCTTGCCATATACCCCCCCCCCCACACACACACACACACACACACCTCAGGGATACCATCTAGGACTGTGCATTGGTCAGTAAAATGCCCTGTCCCCTCCAGGTCTTTTGTGTGTTTTGTTTGTTTGTAAACAAATAGAACGGTTCTGCATGTGTTTAGGGTTAATAACGTCATGTTAAAAACATTTTAAAAAAAACGTACGCTGGAATTCAATCTATTAAATCATGCTAATGATTGAACTGCTCAGTCTCCAATTATGTGGCCTCAATGCAGTATGGAGATTTTTCGATTAGGTCTCGCCATGTTGTACATTTGATTGATTGCACTGAAGGACAAATCTGCCATTTCATTGGCATAATCAAGTTGAAACCGATCATCACTCTAATTATTAATAGCACCATCGGGCAGTCCCGTCATACGCACCGCTCCCCATGGAAGTCCACCTTCACGTGAGTTAGTAACAAGATTGCAACCAAATGCCGCTGGGTATATACACATGCAGTGATGACTAAAAGTGCATCTGTAATACTCAGCGTCATATCATAGTTATCTTCTTTTCATATTCATTATAAAGCTGCGGTATTTACAGCTACCATGGCAACAACCGAAAAGCAGACATAATTGTAACTGATATTGTCCTGTTCCTGTCATATTGCATGACTGGAAAAAAACAACAACTGCTGATCATAATTATTGTTGTATGCAGTCATTTTTTTCTGTAAAAGAGGAAAATTAGCTACAATCATAATAATTTTCGTACCCGATATTGGGTAATCCTATCAAATCCTTTTGTCCTATCGATTGCCATGGTTGCTTAACTCATTGAAAACAAGCCATTTTATCTGTTCAGTTATAGGCTACCTACTTTGTTGTAGGTTACTGTTTAAAGAATATTCTCTAATGAAACATAGATTTTTTTTTTTTTTTTCAGGGCAGGTCCCAGTGTGATCATCCCACCGTTTCCAATTATTCATGTACCATCGTAATTAGATTGCCAACAGCCAGTTAAACACTTTAATGTACCTAGTATCTCCTATATGAGAGAAGAGTACGGATGCATTAAAAAGCAATATTGGTCGATATGATACGTCAATGACGACCACTCAACATTATTACATTTTGCCTTGTTCAGACAATCATACGCAGAGTCAGCAATATGAGTCCGTGGTTGAGTAAAAACAAGTGGTAAATGATGGATGGGATAACGGTGTACAGTCTATGTTTCTTTCTTTTTTTCTTTTTTTTTTGCTTTTTGAAAATCATTTACATAGTACTACAATCGGTGTAATTCCATTTCCAGGAATCTGTACAGTTCCTCATCCCTACGGGAGGGACTTCTGAGGTATTTTCCTAGCTTGTATAGCAGGTAAGACTTTTGAAATCATTTTGAACGCAAGGAAAAAAAAAAGATGATAATATTTATTTACAACTGACATCATCAAACAGAATGATGACCAAATGTGTCTCTGCCTGCCTCATATGGGTCACATAATTTACATGCATTAGCTTTTTTTTTTCAATTTAATTCAAATGATTTTATTTCCATATAAAGTAATACAAAGTAATTTACATAACGCTTACATGAGTACATAACGTCAAAAGGAACTTTCAATCAACAACAAAACATGAATACAATTATCATAATGATATAAACTCTGATTTGGATAAATAAACACGTAAGCAATTCAATCTTAATTTATAACTTTACATGGAAAAGAGGAATTCACAAGAAAAGCAGAGCTTGTAAAATTTGTGAATTACTCTAGAAGGTGGGGGCATCTCAAGATTCGTCAAGGACTCCATGTATAAAATTTTGATATCCTGAAGTCAGGCGAAATGATCAGAAAAAAAAAGCTATCATAAGGACAAGAACAAAAGCAGTGACGGAACAGACAGAAAATAAAACTGAAGATAGGCATGACAAAGAAAGGGAGGGAAACAAAACAAGACAATGTCCACATTCAGTTATCTGGAAAGGTCACCAAGGCATGAGGAAGAACTTAAAGGCCAAGTTCACCTTCATAGACATGTGGGTTGAGAGAATGCAGCAATGTTAGTAAAACACATAAGTCAGAGTTTGAGGAAAATCGGACAATCCATTCAAAAGTTATGAATTTTTGAAGTTTCTGCTTAGTCACGGCTGGATGAGAAGACTACTATAGCTTGTGATGTCACATATGTACAACGATATTAAGAAAGAATAAAGAAAATTCAACGTATTTTCACTTTTCTTACATAATAAAAGAATACTCAACTTCTCTCTTTCAGAAGGCAGGGGGAATAATATTACCCTTAACATACATCAGTAACAAGTCGAAGAAATGTGCACTTTATTCAAAAAGTAAAGTTTTGTGAAATTTTCTATTTATTTTCCTTATATCGTTGTACGCATGTGACATCATACACTCTAGTAGTCTTCTCATCCAGCAGTGACTGCGCAGATACTTTAACAATTCATAACTTTTGAACGGATTGTCCGATTTTCCCCAAACTTTCACTGTATAGTGTTCTACTTTGAATATTGTTGAATTCACTCAAACCACATGTATACGAAGGTGGACTTGTCTTTTAAAATTCTATACAAATTTGGCTTAAAACACAAACTTAATTACTATTAAAAAAAATACTCATCATTAATCTATTTGTTTATTTTTATGAAAATTAAAAAAAAAACATTTTTTCATCTATTTATTTGTTAACGTGAGGATGACAAAAGAATTTTTTTTTTCAGTTTTGATTTAAAGGAAGGGAATGTCAGAGCATCTTTTAGAGTATTATCAAGGCTGTTCCAGAACCTCGGGCCAGTGAAAACGAATGTATTTTGGGCGAGAATTGTACGTAGTAATGGTAAATGATATTCACTGGAACGTCGAGTAGGATAATTATGTACAGCATCATTGCGTCGAAATATTTGATCAAATATTTGTGGTAAACTTTTATTATTGTATTTAAACATGAATTGACCCAACTGAAATAAATGTAAATCATTTATCTTTAATAATTTATTATCACAAAAAAAATTATCAGTATGAGCACACGGATTTAAATTAGAGATTACTCTTAACGACTTTTTTTACAATAATAAAAATTTTTCCAAAAGGAATTGATGCGTGCTGCCCCACACTAAAATCCCATTAATTCAAATACGGTAAAATAAAACTGGAGTAAAGCATTGTTAATGTAGAAGTTGGTAAAAAATATTTCAGTCTATTTATTATACCTATATTTCGAGAAATTGTTTTACAGAGAACATTGACATGATCTCTCCATGTAACTTTATTGTCAACATAAATACCAAGAAATTTTAAACTTTTGACTTGTTCAAGAGGAATATTATCGATAGATATGTCCCCAGGCAACATTTCTATTGAATTACTGAAAACCATAAACTTAGATTTAGCGATATTAAGGGAAAGTTTATTAGCCTTGATCCAATGTGAAACTTCTATCAATTCTGAATTCAGGGTATGAAGAAGAGTATGAGGATCAGGGTGGGCAAAAAAAAGATTGGAATCATCTGCAAACATTATAAACGATAATAATTTCGAAGATCCATGAAAACCATTGATATAAATTCTAAAGAGCAGTGGGCCTAATAAACTACCTTGTGGAACACCACAATTTATATCTAACATCTGAGAGTTTATATTGTTGAAAGTCACAAATTGTTTTCTGTTAGGCCTTCCCACGAATTCCATAATGATATAATATGCTGAGTAATATTTCATGATTGATAGTGTCGAAGGCCTTTGAAAAGTCCAGGAAGATACCTGCCTGACAAAACCTACCTAATGCTTGTGTCGCTTTTTCTACGAACGAAAGAAGAGCATGTGATGTGCTATGGTTTTCACGAAAACCAAATTTTGAATCAGTAAATATATGTTATGCTTGGCAAAATCTAGATGTTCTAACATATATAATTCTTTCTAAAACCTTCGACATACTTGATAATAAAGAAATGGGCCTGTAATTATTAACATCACTTTTATCCCCCTTTTTAAACACTGGAACAACCTTAGCTATTTTCATATTGTCGGGTACAACACCAGTCGAGATAGATAAATCAAAAATGTGGACAAGGGGATCAACAACATAAACAATAATATTTTTCAGTAAATGGTTATTAATACCATCAAAACCAGAACTTTTCTTATCACGAAGATCACATACAATTTTGAACACTTCTTCTCTATGAGTTGATACAAAAAATATTGAATTGGGGTTAGACGCACCTAGGAAATCATTGAATGTTTAATGCGTCGGTTGAACATTCCGCGCTAAATTTTTACCAACTGAAGAGAAATACTCATTAAAAGTTTCAGCTATATCAATTGACTTCTCGCTGATAACGTTACCCCATCTTATTTTTGAAACTTTAAAAGTATTTTGAGATATATTCATTACATCTTTAATAACTTTCCATGTATTTCTCATATCATGCTTGAATAAATCAAGTTGATTTGTATAATATTTCCTTTTTTGTATTCGAAGAACATTTGTAAGAATATTCTTATAATTAAGATATTTCAATCTATTTTGCTCAGTAGGGTAATGCTTATACCTGTTTATTAAGATTATTTTTTCTGTTAATCGATCTTAAAATTGATTTTGTAATCCATGGAAGTCTCGGAATTTTTGTATCCTTTTTTCTAATCTTACGTATTGGAATATGAATATCTAAATTCATATTGATTATTTGCATAAAATTATCAAATGATAGATTTGGATCTTCAGTTTGATAAACAGAAGACCAATCAACATTTTCTAAACTATTTTGAAAATTCATAACATTTTCTTCAGAAAATATACGTTTACTTAAATAGTTTCGGAAATATTTGATCTATTCTTCATAACAGAAGATACAAATACGGGATAATGATCGGATATATCTGATAACACAATGCCAGCTGATTCCGGAAGAGAAGTTTTATTAGTAAAAATATTGTCAATTAAAGTGGCACTAGATTCTGTGACTCGGGTGGGTTTGGAGATCATAGGCATAAAAGAGTCGGACATTAATAATTCAATAAATTCTTGAGATATATTAAAAGAATTGCACTTCATCAAATCAACATTAAAATCACCAACCAAACACGAATCTTTATTTACAAATATTGGATCATTTAATAAATCCTGCCAATAAATCATGAACTCATTAACGCTTGAATTTGGGGGTCTGTATATAACACCAGTCAAAATATTTTTACCATTTGGGATTATAAGTTCTGTGAAAAGTGATTCAACTGTATCATTCATACAGTTCAGTCTTTCATGAACTGGGTAATTATATTTCTTTGGTAAATAAATTCCGACTCCTCCATCAACTCTCTCTAATCTATTATTTATAATTAAATCATAGTCAAGGAGGGTATATGAATTGCTGGAGTGTTGTGAAAGCCATGTCTCAGTTAATGCAATCGCAGCACACTTATCAACGAATGCTGCACGTGTCAGCGTACAGTGCATTAGTCATGATATGTATTGTATAGTTATGTTTATTTTTGTTGTGGCGAATCCGGGCGGGGCGCACCGGCGCCCCCTCCCTTTATTTTTGTTTTAAACAAAAGAAAAAAATGGGGGGGGGGGGCGTTCGCCCCTTGAAATTTTGTTAAGACCCCCCCCCCCGCCCCCGTTACACCTATGAAAATGCACATGGTTATGCATACACCCAATATGATATTCAAGTCCACGGACTTGAAAAATAAGAGAAAACCATCCATCTCTACATGCAGAATCGAGGGTGTATCACACAAGTAATTCCTTTAGTTGTAATATCATAACAGAATCTATATCACATTAGGGTACTCGTAGCGACGTTACGTTGCGTCATAGAGAGTAGAATTACATTAAAAGTAATGATTCAGCAACGTTCAACTCTTCTTTTAAGTCTGACATTTATTTGTACTACATACTGGTAGCTCATAGAACAGAAACAAGAGCATGACGAAACGTAGAATCGAACTATTTGGGAGCGAACCATGGTTCAAGAGGTGTTAACTCTTTCCGTGTCATTTTATAGATACCAGTGTTGCGTAGAACACACGCAAGTGTGTATTAATAATACCAGTTGGAGTGTGCTTGGGCTCGATAGTGGTCTCAGCATCTTTTCATTGTCTCATTTCCCTAGTGTGTACTATAGTGTAGAACATACTAAAACATAATGAAGCAAAGATAGTGCCCTTGAGGAGCAAAGTGTCCTTAACACCTGCGTGGTCTCAACTCGTCTTTCATGTTTTTCATTGTTATCGTCAGAGTACTAGTATCTAAAACCAAAGAAATCGACTTTAAATGTATAATGTAAAATTGAATATGGCCACTAAACGCAAAATATAGGTTTTCTCGGCCAATTTCGCACTTTTGTCAGTCCATTTGATAAAAGGTTCATTCAATTTAGCGAAAATCCTCGTCACTGCACATTCTGTCATTCAAAATTGCAACTTGTTCATTCAATTTAGCGTTTCGATCAATGAAATTCGCACATGTGTCTTTCGAATTCGTAAAACGGGCATTCAAATTGGCACGTGCTCTTCAGTCATTCAAATTTGCCAGCACTGGCGGAAAATGGTATTTCAGTTATTCAATTTCGCGTATGGGCAGTCAAATTCCAAACATGTTCATTCAAATTGGCGTAATGTTATTTCTATTTTGAAAAGGAGAAACGTGATTTATACGTATTCAATTGTGAATTTTTGTTTCATCCACACACTGTAAAGTATATAGTAAAGGTATCTTTGACCATAAATAACTCAAGTTTGTTGTTCTGTACTAACGCCCCTCTTCTTTCGTACATGTTATCAGAACTATACATGCACCAGTACCATAGATTCACTTCACTTTCTTATGTCCAGTCATGGCAGCACAAGTTAGATACAGGCGTATCTCTCAAGAAGACAGGGAAAGACTCATAGAAGCATTTGAGGGTAATAACCTTGACAAATTGATGGCTAGAGCTGATCCAAGAACTTTATTCCTAATGATGATTAACGCAACATAGCACCCACCAAATGAAAATAATGAAACCTGTAGATGAAAGAAATAATGCACGATGTAATAATTTTTTCATCAAAAGGAAAGTTTTTAAAAACTTAGATAGTGTGGGAAGTTTGAGTTTACTAGCGGCACGCATAGCGGCACAAGGAGAAGGTAAAGATTTGACTTTTTCATGCACACAGTTTCGGGCAGCCGTGGATGCCCGTTGGAAATTCAAATAGAACGGGGCGATAATGAGATGCAAATTGGGGTGCTCCACCGCGCCTGAAAAGGTGAGATTGAGAACCTTGATTTATACGTATTTAAATGTGAATTTTTGTTTCATCCACATACTGTTAAGTAAAGGTATCTTTGATCCTTAATAACTCAAGTTTATTGTTCTGTAACGCCCCTCTTCTTCTATATTACATGCACCAGTACCATAGATTCACTTCACTTTCTTATGTCCAGTCATGGCAGCACATTGTTAGATACAGGCGTATCTCTCAAGAAGACAGGGAAAGAATCATAGAAGCATTTAAGGGTAATAACCTTGACAAATTGATCTTTAGAGCTGATCCAAGAACTTTATTTCTAATGATGATTAACGCAATATAGCACCCACCAAATGAAAATAATGAACCATGCAGATGAAGGAAATAATCACGATGTAAATTGAAACCTCCTTCTCCCAATCAATGTCAAAACAAACTTAAGATTAATGTATCTGTGGATGAAACAATGCTATCGAACATTATAAACACATACACATATTCTGAAAGTACTATCATGACTATTGCAAAGACGATATCAGAATAAAGAATGAATACGAAAATATGAAATGTCAAGATGCTTGCAAACAATACCTACGATGAATGAAAATGAAGAAAGGAATCAAAGCATAAACGTGTCTGCTAAATTGACTGCAGTAAATGCGAAATTGGATGCCCAAGAATGAATTCGAATGAACGAGCGCAGCGTATACGTGATCCCGTGACTATATCATGCTAAATTGAATGAACGATTTGCGAAATGGTGCTTGTCTTACGTATTTGAACTGAAAAAGTGCTGATTCGAATGATGTTAAAGGTAATTTGAATGCTCCAAAATGAATTTGAATGAAAAGATTATAAAATTGAAATACCGAACATGCCATCTAGGCTAAATTGTGCTAAATTGAATGCAGCAATTAGGAATTGGACTGAAAAAAGTGCGAAATTGGCCGGGAAAACCTATAATATAAAATGATCTAACATAACTGCAGGGTTCACTTGCGTATTCATTACGAAGGTCTAATCTGCTAATTAGATCACTCGGGTTCGTTATCGACGCTGCCATCTTGGGCGAAGTATATCGAGTTCATGCTATACCCCTTCTCCCTGTTGGCTTAGGTTAGTACGCGGTAGTTAGTCAACTTGTCTATAATCGACAATACCCATGGGTTTGGGCTTCTTCATGACTCCGAGGCGACTGTGGCATTCTGTCGATGTTTTTGTTGTTGTTGTTGTTGTTGTTGTTGTTGTTGTTGTTGTTATGTGTTTTTTTTTTTACTCCTTTTCAAAAGGCTATGGAAGATCAAACATTATAGACATCACTATTTTTCTCCATAAACCCTAACTGTGGACGGTTTAACTGTTCTAAACCCCAAATGTGGGTGGTTTTACTGTTCTAGAAACGACTAGATTGGCGGACAAATCTAGGAGTTCACATTTTGTACTTTTAACAATGCTCAATATTTATACGGATTAACATTATTTTACATTGTTTTTTTTTAAATCCCTAACTCACATTAGAACTATTTTGAAGCACTAAAGCTGTTTTTCACCTGCAAATGGTAGGTACATTATATAGTGGCTTTAAGTAACCGTCTCAGCGCCAGAGCAACCTTTTTAGACCAGGAGCAGCAAACTGAGCTGAGAGAAAAAGTGTACTGGAGATGGAAATATCACGGCGGTGCGAATATGTTATGCATTTTATTGTTGTGTGTATGTAGCGCAGTTACAATGAGACTCAACTCAGCTTCCCCGAAACAGCAACGATCAGATGAACGGCATGTATATAGGCAGATGTATACTGTAATCTACTAGTATGAGTTTCACATAGCAGGAATTTCATAAAAGCACTGCTGCTAATAACGATACTCATGGTGGATGATATCAGAAAGCGCTAGAGGAGAACTGTCACTCGGCTGTAGTCAAGAAAACCCTAAAAACTCATTAAAGGTTCCTTTGTGTCGTGCTCTGCTGGTCACGTCAGCGAGAAGGCAACCTTCTTTATAATTCCAACATAATATGATACCCATTGAAATCTATATTCATTGATAAATAGAAACAAATTGAAAATCGCCTGCGACAGGTTGACAAATCAAAGTGCAAAAGAAAACAGCGAAAGAACCTTTTGAATAATGCCATGCACAAGATAAATGTTCGTGATGTTCGTGTTAACGAACCTCGATTCATATTAGGATAAACAAAAACCTTCGGAATAACGAATATCACCTTATGGATGTGTGGGGTATGATACGGGCCCATTTATGTCAATATCAACTTGGTTTTTTTTTTATCGTTCTATAACAAAAACTTTCTGGGAAATATAATGCAAAATCCTTTCCATGATATTATTACTTAATTATTAATTCAATCTAATCATGCTAATGATTGAACTGCACGCTCTACAATCATGTGGCCTCAATGCAGTATGGTGATTATCCGATCAAGTCTCGCCATGTTGTTGATTAATTGCACTGAAGGACAAATATTGAATATGCAATTTCATTGGCATAATCAAGTTGAAACCGATCATCACTCAATTAATAGCACCATCGGGCAGTCCCATCATACGCACCGCTCCCCATGGAAGCCCACCTTCACCTGAATTGGTAACAAGATTGCAACCAAATGCCGCTGGGTATATCATGTATATACACATGCAGTGATGACTAAAAGTGCATCTGTAATACTCAGCGTCATATCATAGTTATCTTCGCTTCATATTCATTATAAAGCGGTGATATTTACAGCTACCATGGCAACAACCGAAATGCACACATAATTATGATTCATGATGCCCTGTTCCTGTCATATTGCATATCTGAAAAAAGAAAACCCTGCTGATCATATTGTTGTATGCAGTCAATTTTTTCTGTCAAAGAGGAAAATTACCTTCAATCATAATTATTTTCGTACCCGATATTGGGTAATCTTATTAAATCCTTTGTCCTGTCGGTTGCCATGGTTGCCCTAACTCATTGAAAACAAGCCATTTTATCTGTTCAGTTTCAAATACTTTGTTGTAACTGTTATAAGAACATTCTCTCATGGAATATAGATTTTATTTCCTTTTTTTTTTTCAGGGCAGGTCCCGATGTTATCATCCCACCGTTTCCAATTATTAATGTTCCATCGTAATTAAATTGCCAACAACCAGATAAACAGTTTATTATATGCCTGTGGTATCTCCTATGTAATGAGAGAAGAGTACGGATGCATTAAAAAGCAATATTGGTCTATACGTCGATGACGACTACTCAACATCATTACATTTTACCTTGTTCAGACAATCATACACAGAGTCAGCAATACGAGTCCGTGGTTGAGTAAAAACAGTGATAAATGATGGATGGGAAAACGGTGTACAGTCAATAATATTTCTTTTTTTTTTTTTTTGAAGATCATTTATGTAGTAGGCTACTGTACTACATTCGGCGCAATTCCATTTCTAGGAATCTGTACAATATATTATTCCTCATACGCGAGGGACTATATACTGAGATATTTTCCTATAGCTTGTATAGCAGGTAAGACTTTTGAAATCATTTCGAACGCAAGGAGAAAAAAAAAGATGATAATATTTATTTACAACTGACATCATCAAACAGAATGATGACCAAATGTGTCTCTGCCATGCCTCATATGGGTAACATAATTTACATGCATTATATAGCTTCTTATCAATGAAGTAGAAGATCAATGATATAAGATGTTATTATATGTTTGGGGGAATGCACCCTACAAGCGTTGCCTCTTCAGCATTCCTCCCCATCTCCTGCATTTTCGTAATTTCAGAATGTTTTTTCTTTGTGCTTTTTCTTTTTCACCTTGTTATTTGTATTAATATTCCACTTATATTTTGTAATATTCACATATATATGTACTTATATTATATGTGGAAGGAAAAATGTATTTACAAGTTCTGTTGGAGATAAAAAATAAATGAAATGAAATGAAAATGTCAGCGTACAATGCATTAACCATAATTTAATACAAAAGAAAAAAAATGGGGGGGGGGCGTAATTTTGTTCGAAAGTCGAAGGTCGAAACTGCTAATTAGATCACTCGGGTTCGTTATCGAGGCTGCCATCTTGGGCCGAGTATATTAACTTGCTGTCATTTCTTTTGAAAAGCATTTAAGGTCAAAATTAATTATGCTATACTCTTTTTCCCTCGTGGATTGGGTTAGGACGCTGTACTATAGTTAACTTGTCTATAATAGGTAATACCATTTGGTTTGGGTTGGACTCCGAGGCGGCGGTGGTATTCTGTCGAGGTTTTTTCTTTTACTCCTTTTCAAAAGGCTGTGAAAGATCAAACGTTTTCATCTCGAGTGTCGCTCCAATAAATGGTCGTCTCGTAGATATTACTAATTTTTCTCAATAAACCCAAACTATGGGCGGTTTTACTGTTCTAGAAACGACTAGATTGGCGGATAAATCTAGAGTTCACAGTTTGTACATTTAACAATGTTCAAATTCATTATACGGATGAACATTATTTTACTTTTTTTTTAAATCCCTAACTCACATTAGAACTATTTTGAAGCACTAAAGCTGTTTTTTTTTTTTCACCTGTTGCAAATGATAGGTATGTTATATAGTGGCTTTAAGTAACCGTCGTCTCGGTAGCATTAGCTAGACCAGGAGCAACAAACTGAGCTGAGAGAAAAGGTGTACTGGAGATGGAAATATCACGGTGGTGCCATTTATTGTTGTGTATGTAGCGCAGTTACAATGAGACTCAACTCAGCTTCCCCGAAACAGCAACGATCAGATGAACGGCATGTATATAGGCAGATGTATACTGTAATCTATGAGTTTCGCATGCAGGAATTTCATGAAAGCACTGATGCTAATGATGATACTCATGGTGGATGATATAAAGCTCTAGAGGAGAACTGTCACTCGGCTGTAGTCAAGAAAACCCTAAAAACTTATTCTTATAAAGGTTCCTTTGTGTCGTGCTCTGCTGGTCACGTCAGCGAGAAGGCAACCTTCTTTATAATTCTTACATAATATGATACCCATTGAAATCTATATTCATTGATAAAAAGAAACAAATCGAAAATCGCCTGCAAGAGGTTGACAAGTGCAAAAGAAAACAGCGAAAGAACCTTTTGAATAATGCCACAAGAGAAATGTTCGTGTTAACGAACCTCAATTCATATTCGGATAAACAAAAACCTTCGGAATAACGAATATCACCTTATGGATGTGTGGGGTATGATACGGGCCCATTTATGTCAATATCAACTTGTTTTTTTTTTTTAATCATGCTATGACAAAAACATTCCGGGAAATATAATGCAAAATCCTTTCCATTATATTATTTCTTGATTATCAGGGCATGGCCATGATCTCGGTAATGTATACAAAAAGTTGATAAAAATAAAGAGAAAGAGAAAAAATATTCCAACCTGTTCAAAGGTGAAATTTTCGTTCCTTTTATATTATATATATATATATATATATATATATATATATATATATATATATATATATATATAATGTATATGTATATGTAATGATACTTGTAGTCCGCGTGTTGATACCAGTATAGGAAAGATGACGAAGTGGAGTGGTACAGCCCAACAGTGCTATCTATTCAGACCAAATTTTCGACGAATACATTCGTCTTCCTCACGGTCGACAATGACAATTCAATTGTCATTGTCATTGTCATTGTCGACCCTGAGGAAGACGAATGTAATCGTCGAAAATTTGGTCTGAATAAATAGCACTGTTGGACTGTCAAAATGCATTACCACTCTACTTCGTCATCTTTAATATATATATATATATATATATATATTATATATATATATATATATATATATATATATATATATATATATATAGAAGTATTGCAACAAGTTCACTCGGTTGACATCAGGTTCATCCGTATTTTATTGCTACTCGGAGTTTCATGCCATCCAAATGCATTTCTGGGATGTATTTAATCATTGCCTGATGATTGCCCCTAAATGAAGGTGGCATGAAACTCCGAGTAGCAATAAAATACGGATGAACCTGATGTCAACCGAGTGAACTTGTTGCAATACTTCTGTCTAAAGCTCTTCCTTTGAGGATATCGTGCACTCTTCATAGAAGGATAGAATCACCAAGTATATATATATATATATATATATATATATAATATATATACTTATTGTATACTCATTGTCATCAAGCTAGAGTCACTGCTGTGTGGCCTTCATGTAACATTTATTCTATTATGAACGGCATTCTCTCTCAAGCATAATACGCTAACGATAAAATTGTGTGTCTAATTTCAGCACGGTGGAAAGCTATTCATCACAAAATCGATGTATTCGTCGTAGGCTTACGAAATTTTTAGTATTGACAGACCAAACTGCTCAAAGAATTCGATTTCTTCTGAAATCATTCATCTGTTATATCAATTAGTTTTGGAAACGTAGCTATCGTCAACTGAATTTTAATCAAATCGAATTCCGCACATGCCTGAATTGACGGCAGCACGACAGCACGCGCCGTCGTAGAAAAGAGAAATACTGACTGGCTTTGTCAAGAACAATGCAGCCGAGTTGCTGTGTTCATAAGGAAGGTATTCTACATAATTAGCATAAAACGTGACATATTATGGGAATAACTGCATGGCTGAGGAACAGCGTTTTCAAATGCTCCTTCTGAGAACAGCAAGATGAACGGACTGAGGAATCCCTGTGACCAGAGGGTAAGTTTGCACCATAAACGGCTGACGAAATTGTTTTGAAATCAAACTGTGTTAAGTTACAGCCATGACAGCTGTGCACGATCTGATTCATTGAAAGGAGCACCCCGTGACATACATTCATTTTGGATTTAATCAATTCAATTCAGTCTGTTTGTTGATGCGTTGACTTTCTTCGATTCCTTACATACTGGGATAGCAGTCGTTCATACCTCTGTTCAGAGTAACATAATCTACCGGGGGAAACGAAACTAAGAAATAATGAATATCCATAGCCTCATCACGTAATAGACAATCGATGATGAACCAAAGTTTCTAAGAGCAACACAAGAGTGAAAATTTCTACGAAACGATGTATTTTGTTGTTATATTCAGTGACACAGTATAGACTCTGTAAAATGCGTCAGATGATTGTTATGAACCGATGGGTATAGTTTCACAAATAATATCAAGATTTTCAACGGGTTTTTACATTCACAAATAATATCGGGATTGTCCATGCTTAGAACCTGTCTCAGAACGCGCGGGCCTATCACCAAAACACAATTCATGCTGTCAGGCGAAGGTTTGTTGAAAACTAAACCCTACTTCTGTTTTTTTTCTCTCTCTCTATGTCATTTCGAGATAACAGATTACATTTTTTTTTTTTTTGTATTTGTGTGAGTATGATGTAGATGACAAACGACTCGTAAGTGATTACCAAGGAAACAAATCTACAGGCCAAATACAATCACCATATCCTTGCTTTAGAAAAATAAAGTGCAAAACTTAGATACCTGTTGTTAAAAATCCAGAAATTATTTCTGTAAGCGAATATAAACCACTGCACGAAATATCTCCTATATCTACAGGCGTAAACAAGCAAGCATATAAACTGTATGCATGAATACATGTCATCTGTGAAAAAAAAAAAAAACAGCTTTCCCTTCCTATATTTCTTGGACTCGTTTTTGTTTGTCACACCATTTGACGATTTGACTTGTGTTGCAAGCTCTTATACTGTTATGCCATCCAGGGTTTTATGTCATCTACATGTTTTGGTGTTATTTGGCTTCTCTTCTTTGTACTTTTCCTATTCGGGTACCCCCTTATTATTGTCCCTCATTCTTCTTCTTTTTTATTGGGGGGGGGGGGTTGTATTATTCCACCTTGTGATGTCCTTTTCCGTCAAATGACATTTGAAATACTTGAAAGTTTTATTCATGTTATTTATTCTGTATGTGTATGTGTTCTGTTCCTTCAGTTGAAAAAAAAAAACCATCCCCCCCCCCAAAAAAAAAAAAAACATTAGGCACCAACTTAATGACATGATGATATAAAGCAGCATATTCTCAGACAAGCCACACCTTGTCTTTCACATTTACTTGTGAGGAACAAATAAATCGAACAGACCTTATCGTCCTAGTTTCTGATTCATTTATTAAGAGAAATTTCGATTTCTATTGTTTTCAACATTCATTCCAGGGAATTTCAGTCACCATATGGTTCTTGTTTCTTCTCTGGCAGCCTTCAGGTACGTATGATTTATATGCCTTTATTTTGTTTTGTTCTTTTCTTTCACTAAGTTATGTTCTCTTATAGATAACGAACCAAAGTAAATTCATAATAATGAAAGAGATGAGAACAAATCAATTTTGATCTAATTTCAGCATGACGTGATTCATGACTATAGAAACAAACAAACAAACAAACCGAATTGGTTAAATTACTATGCAAGCGGAGTTTTGTAATAGAGGCCAGCACATCCACAGTCTGGATTACGCCCACATTTGCAAACCTGCAGCAATTGGTCTCATAGTTAGCATGGAGTTTGGGTATGATTGCAGTAACACCTGTGCAAAATTTCGTTCCAATTAGTCCATTACTTTCATAAAAATAAATGAAAATGCACCGTATGCATGCGTATAAAAACGCTCGCTAGCTCCGGTCCACGCACGTACTGCATGCATGCGATACATGTGTAAGTTAATGTACGTAGCTAGCCCGCGCTCGTAATTCGATTTTGGGTCGGGTTGACCCGGTTTGAAAATTGATTTTAAAACGATGATTTTCTCTCTTTTATCGAATGGTATAGACAAAGAGCAACAGGTGAGGTATGTTACTGTTATAACTTGTACTTGAAGTCATATTGGACCTGTTTTATGCAGTTTTGATTTTCGTGGGTTTGCATAATGTGGGCTAGTACCTTTAATGATGACCAGAAAAACGGATTTAAAGATTCAGTATATACGTAAATGCATATTCCTACAAAAGAAGTGACGCATATAACTGTTACAGCATATGACAAAAGCGAAATACTGAAAGTTGATCCTATTGTTTAGGTGTCATTGTGGAGTGGGTGCAGCCTATTCAGCACCAGACATCTATCATTCCTTTGTGTGCAAGAATGGAAACTGCTCACTTTGGTGTAAAGTGTGCGCACTGACATGCCGACATAATCATAAAGTGTAATACCAACTTATCATAATATCATTGGAACATGGTCATAGCTCTCGTCAGACACGATCTCGATGAGTAAAGTGATCTAGATATATTGTTCTGATGGTCGCTTTTATAATTAATTGTCGAGAAACCATAAAACTTGCACAATATATCTGCGTCACCATTATTTTTTCTGTCATCATCATTTCATTACAATTTTAACAGCAGTGCCAGAACAGATTACTTGTCATTTCCATAACGCCCTGATATGACGTATCACAACATCAATCAGATAATTAAAAATCGCTTCAGACGACCAAAGGGGAGGGGGGGGGGGGAGGAGGAGGAGGCATAAGTTGTCATTTCCATAACGTCCTGATAATTATGACGTATCATCCAACATCAATAAATTAAAAATCGCTTCAGACTGCGAAAAAAAGGGGAGGAATAAGAGATAAGTAGCGCCGCCTGAAAAGGACCAATGTTTTACGTGAATTTTATATTAAACTTATTGAACTGAAGCAAATCTTCTTTAGTCCACGTGGAAATGAAAACAAGAAAAAAAAAATCGAATGAAGCTTTTGTATCAACCCCACCCTTTAATTAGCACAAATCATGCAAATTTGTACAGAAAATAAAAGGATTATGTGAAGTATCCGGTCTAGATATATATATCCAGATATAGGTATAGTTCCACGTCGGTTGTGTAAAGTTTCGGCAGTTTGGGGTTATTGAGGCCATTCTTTCCAGGGACCAAATTTATCAAAATACAGACCTTCATTGTCATGAACTATGAAAATTAGCGCCATAGTTGCAGAATTCAAGAAACTATAATGCGAATATTCACCTGTACAGTATGTCCCCCCAAATAAATTGCAATCAGATTTTCGCATTGATAACACCCAATATGATTAAACTGTCTAAATGCTACTTCATGGTCTTAAAATATAACATCTTAGCCCTATTTTGCAGAAAACCCCATTCAATTTGGTTAAGCGGTCACAGAGAAATGTGGATTGATGTACAGCATGTCATGAGTCTGATTCTTCCAAATTTAGCACTTCGACGCTCTTAATTGTGTGTGAATACAGTAGACAGAACTTGGAGGGAAGAGACTCTTGACATCCTCTTTAAAATTCCTCATTTCTCTTTGACCACTGAAGCAAATGGAATGGGGTTTTCTGTAAGATGTGGGCAATGAGTTATAGTTCCATACCCTGAATTTTTATTTAGATTGATTCACAATTTCTAAAGATATCATTGTGGAGGGTACCGATGTAATTTGTTTGGGGGACATACGGTATTGCATTTTTTCTTAATTCTAGAAACATATGAATCTTATGAATTTTGTGATGCATGCTGAAGGCAAATCGTAATATTCAGAAGTGATTTGAAAGTCATACAAACTCAGAAATAAGCTTAAAATCAATGAAATTTCTAACAATTCTAACGAAAACCACTATGCCCATTTCGCTGATATTGTATACATTACATTTGTCATGTAAATATCGTCCTTAGAATGTACGACCAGATTTTTGCCATCAAATTAGGCAGGAGGATTCAAGGTAACGTTGTTCAAATGGTTCAGATTGCCCCAAGGGTGAAACAAGGTGGGGTCGAGAAGGTTCTAAAGCGACTGAACGCCAAAGTTATCTTTCTCCATATTGATATTCCATATCTAAGGATGTTTTCTCCTAAAACTCCAGCAGTATAGGCCTACTCCCGTCGAGGCCCCGGTTACACATAAGAGGCTTGTCCCAAGGTCATTGGTTGTTCAATGTAACTCGAGTCAGCTCCAGCCTGTTTAAAGATCCTGTTTATCTTTGGGAGCAGTGATTTAAAAAAAGGTTCAAGATATCACATTTTTTGATGCATAATAATTTATGTAAGTCTGTTGTATCACAAAACATCCTATCGCATAAAAAATGTAAGCAATAAAGCCTAGAATATAAGAATATATCAGTGTTTTCTCAATAAACCATAAGTGTAGACGATTTTGTCTGGAAACATTTTTATTATAACTGTGGTTCTATTGTCACTTTGTGTATTTAGCAACACTCCATACATGGTAACATCGATTGTACGGATTCAATTTTTTACAGTGGTTGTTTCTATTCCTAACTCACATGTCATGTTAGAACTATTTTAAAGCACTAATCACTAATGGTGTGGGTTTTCATCTGTAAATTATGCCTTTAATACTTGTTAGTTTATCCCTGGATGTTTTGTCTCACGCTGACTTCAGGGTTAGCCATACTTTAGGCCAGAGTTTGTTTGTTTGTTTGTTTGTTTTTATTTCCGTCTTCATATAAAAATACACACATTCCAAGTTGCATATACATTGCATATTTACGTACAAAAGAAACGGGGAATTGCCTGTTCAGTCATATTTTCAAAATACATCTGTTCTTCCACAGGGTCCCGAATTTACAATACAATACAATACAAGAATAATACACTGTATATACAAAACATAAGAAAAAAAATAATGAAAATCATATATCGAACTGGTTCAGTGAGAGTGAACAATAATCAGAGATAGATAGAGAAAAGCAGAGCAAGGAAAATAAAAGAAGAGGAGGAGAACAAACTTACAAAAGAAAAGGCAAGACTCATATACCCCCTCCCCCCCCCCCAACAAAAAAAAAAATGGCTGTTACATTTTTTGGTACTCCATTGAGTCCTTTTTTTTTTTTACCATAATGCTCTATCTAGATAATCAGATAATAACATTTGAAAAGATCTTAAAGTTGATGCGTTACGAATTTCATTGGGCAATATACATTGATATTCCCCTGTAAAAAAAAAAAAAAAGTCCGTTTACAGTTATTAGAAATTGGCTTTGCAAGATTCAAATTCTGATTTGAACGAAGTGAATAATTAAGAAATCTTCTAGAAATATTATCAGACATGTAATTAGGGAGAGAATTCTGCAAAATGTTATATATCATCATACTCATATTATTTCTATTTCAAGAGATTCCAAGCCCAAAATATCATGAATATGTTGAGTAGAAACAAAAGAATATGGATCTACTCTCATAATCATACGGCCCGCTCTATTCTGTAGCTTTTGAAGGGCTGACAGAGAACCTTGTGGAGCGGAGTACCAGATAACGTTTCCGTAATCAAAATGTGGAAGAATCACGGATTTATATATCAAAGTCAAATTTGATTCATTTACAACATGTCTTAATCTTCCAAGAAAACCAATCAGTCTACTGATTTTATGGCACATTTTATCTACATGAATATTCCATTTCAACTCAGCATCGATATGAATTCCAAGATATTTTATAGTTTCAATATTTCGAATCTGGGTATTTTTTATTTTTACATCTAGTGTATTACACCTTGAGAGCATAAATCTCGTACCAAAAAGCATACTGACGGTCTTTGAATAATTGACCAATAGTTTGTTCTGTGACATCCACTGATCCAAAACTTGCATTTCTTTGTTTAAAATGGACTCCAAGACTTTAACATCTTTGTTGGAGTAGTAAATGACTGTATCACACTGGCGTAGCCAGGGGGGGGGGGGGGCGATGGGGGCGGTCGCCCCCCCCCCCCCCCTAAGATTTGGACCGGGGATTTGGGAGGCGGAAAAAAATGCGTGTATACTGTATGCTTGCACATGAAGCGGGTCTCCTTTGCAACCTTTCATCAAATAAGATATTTTTTTGAATATTTCACTCAAAGTGTGCACCAGATCGTTGAATTTCAATTCAAAATATGCAAAATCTCTCGTGCTTGGGAGGGGGTATCCCCCTCCCAAACCCTCCCCCTCTGTGCCTCTTTCCCTAGCTTAGTACACTTTTTATATTTACAAAAAAAAATATGAATAATTCTGAGTGCACAAGACTTATCACTTATATTCCGAAAACTCAAGGTTCCCTCATGTATAAGGGGAATTTCCCCTTTTAATCGACCCTTTCCTCCCTCAGCCCCCCCCCCCCATCATTTTTTTTTTTTTTGTGATTTCCCAAATGTTGATTCCATCAAATATGCGTATACGAGATATCTCAATTTCAACCTTCAAAAGGCAAAAGCTCCATCGGAAGGGAAGGGTGGAGATAACACTCGCCCACGCCTTCTCCCTGCTCGCCCGCCCCCCCCCCCCTTCCGCCATGCATAGAAGTAGACTGTGGCTGTACCCAGATCGCTTTATTTCAATTCTAAAAACGCAAAAGCTCCGCGAGCGGGAGGGGGAATCCCCCTTCCCCTAAGCTCTACCTCACTAGACTTTATACATACACACAGATGGTGCACATTCGGAATAAGAGCTAAATTCCGTGATTTTAACACTTCGATGAAAAAGTATTGCACCGAAAATCTGCACCAGATCGCTGAATTTCAGGTCTGAAAACGCAAAAATCACCTTCGTGTGGGAGGGGATATGCCCCTATTTACACCCTCGTGTGCATGCTTTTTCTGTTTGATTGCTGAACTGCAGACAGCTTCTCGTCGATAGAACGAGCAAAAACATGCATCAAATTGCACCATTTGCGACATCAAAATGCAAAAAGTTCTTACCGTGGGAGGGGGACACCCCCCTCCCACACCCTCCCCTCCCCCTTCGCTCGCTCCGCTCGCTCGGGTTCAGTCGCGTTCATGATATTCAGTGCAAAGAATCAATATAAGAAGTGTGTTTAAATTATACCATTTTATAGGCAAATTGTTCAATAATAATCTACATCAAAACATACTGCTACCTTAAACAAGTGGGACTGTTTCACGTCGATAGAACGAGCAAAAACATGCATCAAATTGCACCATTTGCGACATCAAAATGCAAAAAGTTCTTACCGTGGGAGGGGGGACACCCCCCTCCCACACCCTCCCCTCCCCCTTCGCTCGCTCCGCTCTCTCGGGTTCAGTCGCGTTCATGATATTCAGTGCAAAGAATCAATATAAGAAGTGTGTTTAAATTATACCATTTTATAGGCAAATTGTTCAATAATAATCTACATCAAAACATACTGCTACCTTAAACAAGTGGGACTGTTTCATGTCGATAGAACGAGCAAAAACATGCATCAAATTGCACCATTTGCGACATCAAAATGCAAAAAGTTCTTACCGTGGGAGGGGGGACACCCCCCTCCCACACCCTCCCCTCCCCCCTCGCTCGCTCCGCTCGCTCGGGTTCAGTCGCGTTCATGATATTCAGTGAAAAGAATTAATACAAGAAGTGTATATAAATTATACCATTTTATAGGCAAATTGTTCAATAATAATCTACACTAAAATATACTGCTACCTCAAGTGGGACTGCTTCTCGTCGATGAAACGCGCAAAAACATGCATCAAATTGCACCATTTACAACATCAAAATGCAAAAAGTTCTTATCGTGGGAGGGGAGACACCCCCCTCCCACCCCCCTCCCACACCCTTCCCTCCCCCTTCGCTCGCTCCGCTCGCTCGGGCTCAGTCGCGTTCATGATATTCAGTGCAAAGAATCAATATAAGAAGTGTGTTTAAATTATACCATTTTATAGGCAAATTGTTCAATAATAATCTACATCAAAATATACTGCTACCTTAAACAAGTGGGACTGTTTCACGTCGATAGAACGCGCAAAAACATGCATCAAATTGCACCATTTACAACATCAAAATGCAAAAAGTTCTTACCGTGGGAGGGGGGAAACCCCCCTCCCACACCCTCCCCCCCCCCCCCTCGCTCGCTCCGCTCGCTCGGGCTCGGTCGCTTCGCTCCCTCGCAGACTAACCGCCCCCCCTAAGATCAAATCCTGGCTACGCCGTTGGTATCATCCGCATAAAGATGAACACGACATGACTGGAAAATGCGAGGCAGGTCATTAATGAAAACACAAAATAGTAGAGGGCCAAGAAGAGAGCCCTGGGGCACGCCATGAGTTAAGTACATTTCATCAGACAATGCGTTGTTGACCTTAGTCACTATCCTCCTGCCCGTCAGATAACTCTTAAACCACTGAAGTGTACCTCCATTTATACCAATTCTCGACTACTTGTATAACATTACATTGTTTCAATTTCAATTTCGATTTCATTTTCTTATTTCTCGATGAAAAATACATGATATAACAAAATATGATAATACAGAATGTTAAGCTTGGATACATACATAAAGAAATAGGAATACAAACATAATACTGTAACAAAATTGGGTTTGCCCCAAGTCAATGGTCAACAGAGGGCGGTTGATACACACCCTTAAATGTGTCCAATATACACAAGAGTACATTTAACACAAGTTACCCAACTCAAGTTCACCTGCTCAAGTGCATGCACCTCGAGCCTTTGTCTGAATGCACTGGGGCATGTCCAGTGGACATTGGCTGTCAGTGACCAAGCCCCGAGGGGATATAAAAGGGGGTGCATGCGCTGGGAAGGGGCAGTTTTTCTTGCAGTGCTTTGCAGTTAGAGATGCAGTAGTTTCTTGCAGTGTCTGTGCAGCAGTTTTGCGGAGATTTCTTGCAGAGTTTTTGCAGTTAGTTTTTAGTTCGATGCAGTTGGAGTGGAGCTTCAGTTTGGAGTTGCAGTTCTAGAGTTTGTTTTTTTAGTATGAGATAGCCCAGCAGTTCAGTTCATATAGTTTCTAGTTGTTCAGTCAGTTAAGTTATGAGTCTGTGTCATTAGTAGCCCATTGGGAATTTGCCTGTGTTGTAAATTACATTCATCAGGACGGAGCCGACTTGGTCTTCGTGAATAAAAGACAACTTTGAACGGTATGTATCCTCTTGGATAACTTGCATTTTTATACCATTGTACATCATATAGTTTGTGATGATGTCATTATGCTCGAGTGTGAAGTGTGAAGTGCGATGTTGGTAGATGGATGCTGGATGCAGTGAGTGCGAGATGTTGACATGCCATATACCATATACTTTGGTGGAACTCTTGCCAATGTGCACTACAGGTGTGTGTGTGTGTGACCAATAGAAACATGACCGCTCGGATGTTGGGGAACAAAGGAGCAAGGAATGAGTAAGACTCCAGAGCCTTGTATACAAACAAGCCCCGACATAAAGAACAGCACACAAAGAAAAGACACACACCAAACCCAAACTTCCTAAACACCTACCTAAACAAAAAAGAAATCGTCACATTGGTGGCAGCGGTGGGATAATGGCATGTTAACAATAGACTCCCACACCAGCAGAAGTTTACAGCTTCATGCACACTATAGCACTAAGCAGCTCAGTTTTTGAGCACCAGTACGTACAGTAGCTCTGCCAAATACCAGTATAAAGGGCCTATATGTGCAGATCTAAAAGAGTGCTTTGGATGCAAAGCAGATGGCTCTCAATGATGCTAAAATGAAGCTCATGACATAGATGCCAATAGCCCTAGCTCAATGATACAATATAGATCTGTGTGGCCAGTAGAATTTGGCAGGCAAGAGAAGTAGAATGTACAGAAAATACTAATGTTACATAAAGTGACACAGAAAAACCCAGTGCTCGTTAGCAACGCTTGTGAGCAAATAGCAAACAGTGCTCGTGAGCAACGCTTGTGAGCAGTTAGTAAACAGTGCTCGTGAGCAATGCTTGTGAGCAATTAGCAAACAGTGCTCGTGAGCAGTGCTCGTGAGTAATTATAGCAAACAGTGCTCATTACAAATTAGCAAACAGTGCTCATGAGCAGATGAAGAGAAACAGAGCTTGTGAGATATGAATGAGATGAGCAATTTATGGGTAGATACACCATATATTTGCAAAGCCTATCTTGTAATACTTATAAATTGTTTGCGAAGATAGTTCTATGTATATCACAACACTGGTCGAAAGCAATGTATACCAAGGTACAACAGTTTCTGACTATGAATGATTAGACTACATTGTACCTATTATGGCTCAAAGTAGAAGCATATTATGAATTGCTCTGAACTGATGCCTAAAGAATCTGAAGAACCAAGTAAGCTTGCATCATAACAGAGTATAGCTATATATAATTATGTTCTATTCATCAGAAATATACTAGTATGCAAGCTCATAAACATTAATGAGTCAAGTATACATAGACACAAGCATCTGAATACTACATAGAATATATGTAGATGGCTATGAGAATATTTCATTGCTTATGATACCCATGCATGTGCTTACCTCCCTTGCATAGTTACCTGCACATATAGTCCTGTTGATATTTTATGAGAATGTATATGTTGTATATGTCTACTGGGTTATGAAAACTATTCTATCTTGGAGTTATTATTGTACATTGATGCATTTGTACGTAGAACAATAGCCTAGTACAGGATTAACCTCTAAACTTCAACTTTGTCTACTGAGAGAGAGAAAAAAAAAAGAAATAATGGATTCTCCTGGGGTAAGGGAGATGGAGTTAGAAAGGGAACTGGTGAAATTGAGGGAGGCATTAAATCGATCAAGGATGGAAAAAGAATTGTTGGAATGGGAAAAGTCCCACACAACAGAGTCTCCATCAAGGATTGAACAGAACAGAAATGCCGAGAACCCTCTGCCAAGAAACAGTCCCACAGAAACTCCTACCCCCAGACCTGAAAGACAAGGTGAAATATTCCAAGAGGAAGATTCTGAAGTGAGGTTCAAGCTGCCACAGGCAACGAAGACATATAATGATAGAGACTATGCAACAGCCGAACGTACATTACAGGCGAATAGAAATCGCTTTCTCCAAGACACAGGATATATGTCAACCCCAGTAGCACCCACGGTGGGGAATCCAGAACTAAATGCTGGAGACAGAATGTACAGGAAAGATGCATTCATTCCGAATCAAGGTACAGGGATAGGGATAGGAAATGACTATCCGCATTACAACAAAGCCGGTGGTGAACCACCATATACACAGACCAGAATGCAGCATGTCAAACGTGAACGACCAATTTTCATACCAGACAGGTATAATGGCCAGACAGCATGGGAAGAATATGCGCAACACTTTGATGCATGCAGACAAGTAAATGGTTGGGATGATCACCAAGCAGCAATATTCCTCAATGCCAGTTTACAAGGCAGTGCCTTGAGAACAATAAGTGATGTCAGCCCAAGATTAAGGGACTCTTACAGTGAGATGAGACAATTGCTTGCCCAACGGTTTGGCACTAGCCATCAAGCCGAAAATTTCTTGGCAGAATTACGGCACAGAAGGCAAGCCCCAAAAGAGTCTATCCAAGAGTTAGGCCAAGCCATCCATGAATTGTCGATTAAAGCCTACCCTGATATTCCTGCCCATTCCAGAGATAGGCTGGAAAGAAACCATTTTATTGACGCAATTGAGAGTCAGACAATCAGGGAAGGCATATACAGGGCTCGGCCAATATCACTAAATGAGGCAATTAGGGCAGCCTTAGAAACTGACAACTTTGAGAGGATCGAAACACAACGATGACACGAGCGTCAAATAGCGAAACCTCGCTTCATTCGTGCAGTAGACCACGATAATGAAGATCGTATGCAACGAATGGAAGCCCTATTAGCTCAGCAGTCGAGACAGATGGCTTCACTCACAGAAATTCTGGAAGAACGGAAAAGAGAGCAGAAGTCACCAATCCCTAAGACCGATAACCGCACAGACAAGAATAAGTGCTATAACTGTGGGAAAGTGGGTCATTATGCTAAACAGTGTCATTCCAAAAAGAGCAACACAAATGCTCCTAAGAGGAAGGGAAACGACACTCAGCCCACCGGAGGGTCCACGGAGAGGCTGCAACAAGGCCAGGACCCCCAGAACACACCATCGCAAAACCAGCGATAGACCAAAGACTTGTTCACATTCCAGCCCTAAGGAATGAACCTCAGCAGGGCCTGTATGTACAGGGCAAAATTAGGTCACTAGATTGCTCCTTCCTCATTGACACAGGGTCAACTGACACCATCATAAGTTCCAGCACATACTATAGCATCAGGAGTGAACAAAGGCCAACATTAGAGAATTCTGATATGATCATTCGGCAGGTTGATGGGACACCACTGTCTATACTTGGCGTAGCCTGGGTAGAAATCCAGATAGGAAAGACCACACAAACAGTGAAAGCAATTTTTGCAGACATCAATTGCCATGGAATTCTGGGGATGGATTATCTCCTCCCAACGCAAGGTAGCCTAGACCTCAGAACTCTAACACTCAACATCAATGGTGAGCAAATTCAGTGCACAAGCAAATCAGGCAGACAGTTTAATGCCAGAGTTGTGGTAGCTGAAACCACAACTATTCCTCCCGGACATGAGGCCATTGTCCAAGCATATGTTGCAAAAAGAGAGGACCATATGCAAGGCCCAGCCCTAGTTGAATCTATAGAGGGAGGAGGCGAACTGGGAGAGAAAGGACTCGTGCTAGGCAGAGTGCTTGTAAAAGCAGAAGACGAGGTTATCCCAGTACGTGTATTGAATCCTGGCAACCAAAAATTGATCCTGAAAGAAGGCACCACAGTTGGCATGATGACTCCTGTCAGTATTACCAAGAACAAAAGCAAACCAAATAAACCAGGTAATGAGATACCTCAACATCTGACAGACTTATATCACAAAAGCATACAGAACATAGACCCTGAATTCCATGAGGACATAAAAGCCTGTCTGATAGAATACCAAGATATATTCTCTCGAGACAGCAATGACATTGGGAAAACAGATATCGTCCAGCATGGTATCAACACAGGAGATGCTACACCCATCAAAGAAAAACCAAGAAGACAACCTGTTTGTAACCAGGAGGAAATTAAGCGTCAAGTAAAGGAACTAGAAGAGCGTGGGGTCATTGAACCATCAGACAGCCCATGGGCTGCTAATGTGGTCCTGGTAAAGAAAAAGGATGGCTCGAAGCGTCTTTGCATCGACTACCGTGGGTTGAATGCGGTAACAATAAAAGATGCATACCCAATACCCCGCATAGACGATACACTAGACGCACTAGGAGCAAAATGGTTCTCCACCCTTGACCTTTCCTCAGGTTATTGGCAGGTTGCCTTAGATGAGGATGCCAAAAACAAGTCTGCCTTTGTGGTGAGGAATGGGCTGTATCAATGGAAGGTTATGCCTTTTGGCTTAACGAATGCCCCGGCCACATTCGAAAGACTAATGGAAAAGGTGATGAAGGGCCTACAATGGGAAATCCTCTTGATATACCTTGATGACGTAATAGTCTATGGTAAGACTGTGCAAGAGGAGATTGAGAGGCTCCGAACCACTTTTTCTAGGTTGCGAGCAGCCAACTTGAAACTCAAACCAAGCAAGTGCCACTTGTTCCAGACATCCGTCTTCTATCTGGGCCACATAGTATCTGGGGAAGGGGTAACGACAGACCCCGACAAGATAAAGGCAATCAAAGAGTGGCCAACACCTCGGTGTCTGAAAGAAGTCAGAAGCTTTTTAGGCTTGGCTTCATACTACCGACGGTTTATCCGCGGATTCGCGGAGATAGCCAGCCCTCTTCATGACCTCACTTCGAAGTCAAAGAAGTTCCAATGGTCAGAGCCCTGCGAGCATGCATTTCAAGAGTTGAAGCTAAGATTGCAGAATGCTCCCATCCTGGCATACCCACTGCCAGAAGGAGAATTCATCTTAGATACGGATGCAAGCGCAGAGGCCATGGGAGCAGTTTTGTCTCAAGTGCAGGATGGGGAGGAGAAAGTCATTGCGTACTTCAGCAAGAAGTTCAGCAAACCGGAGAGAAATTACTGTGTCACGCGACGGGAATTGTTAGCTGTTGTTGTGTCCCTGAAGCAATACAAGCAGTATTTGTATGGGCGCAAAGTTAACATCCGCACAGACCATGCTTCTCTTCAGTGGTTACTGAACTTCAAGAACCCTGAAGGGCAAACTGCACGATGGCTCGAACAAATAGCCGAATACGACTTAGTAATCCAGCATAGACCTGGAAGAAAGCATGGAAATGCTGATGGCCTTTC
This sequence comes from Diadema setosum, assembly GCF_964275005.1. Taxonomy (NCBI): domain Eukaryota; kingdom Metazoa; phylum Echinodermata; class Echinoidea; order Diadematoida; family Diadematidae; genus Diadema; species Diadema setosum. Next base: position 22,651,909 of record NC_092685.1, read on the forward strand.
TCGACCAAGGTGCAAGCAATGTGGAAGGGAGGATGAAGAGTCAGCCAATACATGGGAACCTGAGCCTTCTAGTATGGAAGGGAAAAATGTCAGGCGTATTGCTGCAAAACCTACCCTTGAAAATCCACAAATAAGAGACGCTCAGCTCGATGATGTCACAATGTCCTGGCTGGTAACAGCCAAGGAAAATGGAGAAGCAAAGCCAGAGTGGGAAACAATCTCTCAGTTACCTGCTGCTTCCAAAACTTACTGGTCACAATGGGACCAGCTAGAAATTCACCATGGTATGCTGTGTAGGCGGTATGAATCGGATGACGGAAAGTCTCTGAGGTGGCAAATAATTTTGCCAAAGAAACTTCGGGAAGAAGTGCTTACCGAAATTCATGGCGGTCCTCTGGGAGGGCATTTAGGGATGAAAAAGACCCTTGCCAAGGTGAAAGCTAGATTTTATTGGTCTGGTCTGACCGAAGAGGTTAGGTCCCATTTGAGAAAATGTAACTTGTGTGAGAGGAGGAAGTCACCTCCAAAGAAAAGACGGGCACCACTCCAGCAGTATCGAGTGGGGATGCCTGTCGAAAGGGTCGCCATTGATCTTCTTGGACCACTACCAAGAAGTAAACAGGGGAACCAGTGGGTGATGGTAGTGGGAGACTACCAAACCAAGTGGATGGAGGCATATGCCATCCCAGATGCCCGTGCCTCCACCGTAGCCCAGAAGCTGGTTGAAGAGTTTGTGTGCAGATATGGCGTCCCATGTGAGTTACATTCAGACCAGGGAACCAATTTCGAGTCTGAGCTCTTTGCGGAAATGTGCAAGCTCCTTGGCATCAAGAAAACTAGAACCACGGCCTATAATCCCAAATCAGACGGACTTGTTGAAAGATTCAACAGAACTCTGATGAATACAGTAGCCTTGCTTATTGAAGAAGACTCGGATGAACGAGACTGGAATGAGCTTCTCCCATATGCGACAAGTGCCTACAGGAGCACGCCACAAGAGACGACAGGAGAGACACCCAACATGATGATGCTGGGTAGGGAAGTTCGCCTCCCTGTCGAGCTCACTATGCCCACTATTCCAGTGGAGCAGGAGGAGAGTGGTGACTTTGCACAGAATCTTCGAGATCAAATGCAAACAGCTCATGAAAGAGCAGAAAAAGTCACCAAAAAGAGAGCCCACAAACAAAAGAAATTGTATGACCGGCGAAGCAGTGATGCAAGCCTCAAAGTCAATCAATTTGTATGGCTCTTCGACCCCTCCAAGAAAAAGGGTATCTCACCCAAACTCCAGTTGCGATGGAAGGGACCATATCTCATTATCAGCAAATTGTCTGATGTGACATTTCGGATCCAAGCTACTCCCAGATCCAAACCCATAGTAGTTCATTGCGATCGCCTAAAGCCATATCAGGGGGAAAAATTACAGACTTGGGCATGGCAGAAACCATCTCATCCCATCATCGAAAATGAAGGGGAAGAGGATGAGGAGGAGATCCTCAATGAAGAGATGAATAGAAATTCTAATGAACAGACTTCTGAGTCAGAAGGAGAAGCAGACCAGCATCCCCTCTCTTCTCCAACAAATGACTCGAGACATAGATCCGAAGAGAATGAAAGTGATAATGACAGAGTAGATCATCGAAATAGGAGATATCCAGGGAGGAACCGCCACCCTCCCAAATATTTGTCGAACTTCACAACATAATGCACATATTCATAATATAGCCAAATTTGGAAAACCCCGAACACCTGCCGAGTCCCCAGCTCCATCCCCTCCCCCTTCCCCCATCCAAAATGACCAACGCGCGGCCGAAGAAAACCCATCCCACATCCCCAAGGAGGTGGAAATCCCCACCGGAAGGGACGTTAGGAACATTCCACCTGGAAAGATCCTAGCCACCATGCAGGAGAGGAAGACGATTCAATACTTCTACAGAGGAAAAGTCATTTGACGGGCAGAAATCTTGGAGACATTCCCAGTTCTGCTGCCTGCCTCTTGGGACAAAGATGTGGATTGGCAACATGGATTAGAGAAGTATAATTCTAGTTAATAACTCTGTTTTGTTTTTGAAATATTAATGCAGGTTAAATTATTCATGGACATTATGTAAGTTTTATAATCATGGTTTACATAGGCCCGGCACATATATTTCTTTCTTCTTCTTCTAGCATTGGAGAATGCTGCGAGATAGTCATTACTTTTGAATTTGAAGAGATTTTCTAACGAATCATTCGTGTGTGATATTGTGTAGAATTATAAGCAAGGTGAAAAGTCACTTCAGATAAGTGTAAATATCGCATGGAACTACTTACATGTATTTGTTTTACTTTATTGATTTAAATTCCTAACTATTTTTTATGTTATAATGATTTCCATGCGACACTTTTGCGCTTTTTATTTTTTCAATATATCTTTCCCGTACCTAGTGTTTGTTTCATTCTCCATCCTCTCTCTTACTATTTTCACTCTTTCTTTCTTTCTTTCTTTTTCTGTCACTTTGCATGATAGAAATACTTAAATTGTATTATAGTGCATTGGTTTGTTATTGAAACTTTAACTCAGGCATTATAGTGTAAGGTGTAATTTTCTTATGTATTTCATCATGAAGGGAAGTGAACATGGAGGATTTTTGGTTCATTTCATTTAACTGTGCTGAAATGTTATATACGCATGTATACACGTGCTGCAAATGCCAAAGATGAAAAAGTGCCTTGAGGAAAATATGCCAAATATTATTTTTCCTGCCATTGCTTCTTGCTGAATTTTTATATGTTTCTACATTATAAGCTGTAGCACCTTGTTCACAGGCAATGAAAGGATATGTTGATAAAGTTGTTTGAATGTTGTATATTGATTTCCATGAAGGAAATTTTGAATGTGTATTTGTTGTTTTCGGACGTTGATGTGAGAGCACACATTATACATTACATATGTATATTACCCTCTGTTTTGAACTTCTTTCTGCTCTACTGTCTTACTTCCTCCTTTCTCCAATTTCACTCTGTCCTCTCCCTTCACTTAAACTATGACCCTTTTCTTTTCTTTCATGTTGCTCTATAGTATGCGTGATAAGCAATGGTCACACGATAATTTGAACTTAATTATTTTCAAATTTGTTTAGTGTATAATGTGGCAAAGTGTGTCAAGTTTTGAGGATGTGGTGTAGTATTGATCATTTTTGATATGATACAACACACAGTTTAATCAAGTGATTTGCCCAAATGGTATTATTTAAGCTATGTCTCTGTTGTGTTTTGCAGAACAAGTTGAGGTTTCAGCTAATTATTTACGAAGATATAGATTGTTTTGATGATCGCTTTATCATTGAACGTTAGTTTTTTTTTTCTTTCTTTTCTTCCCTTCAAATACAAGATGACACGACAGTGAGGCTTTTGACATGTTCGAATATGAAGGCTGAGAAGGTTGAATATGATAGTGGATTTATATTTTGAGATAGGCCAAGTGCCATTATTTGCCACTTATATACATTGCATATGGAAATAGAGATACCCAATTTGCCATTCCGTTAATACAACTCGTGTGTGATAAGTAAGTACTGTCCGCATTTTAAAGCAATATTGGTACTTAAGTGTGATGCCAAATGTAAATATGTTGGTTTAGATGCACGCATTTGTGTAGATTTAGTAGTTTGTTTGTTTTGTTTTGTATTTTTGGTTTTTGTTTAGCATTTACAATGAGTTCAACCGTTCAATTTTGTTATTTTTAGGGGAATTGTGTTAAACGAGGACGTTTAAATCTTGGAAGGGGGGCTGTGTAACAAAATTGGGTTTGCCCCAAGTCAATGGTCAACAGAGGGCGGTTGATACACACCCTTAAATGTGTCCAATATACACAAGAGTACATTTAACACAAGTTACCCAACTCAAGTTCACCTGCTCAAGTGCATGCACCTCGAGCCTTTGTCTGAATGCACTGGGGCATGTCCAGTGGACATTGGCTGTCAGTGACCAAGCCCCGAGGGGATATAAAAGGGGGTGCATGCGCTGGGAAGGGGCAGTTTTTCTTGCAGTGCTTTGCAGTTAGAGATGCAGTAGTTTCTTGCAGTGTCTGTGCAGCAGTTTTGCGGAGATTTCTTGCAGAGTTTTTGCAGTTAGTTTTTAGTTCGATGCAGTTGGAGTGGAGCTTCAGTTTGGAGTTGCAGTTCTAGAGTTTGTTTTTTTAGTATGAGATAGCCCAGCAGTTCAGTTCATATAGTTTCTAGTTGTTCAGTCAGTTAAGTTATGAGTCTGTGTCATTAGTAGCCCATTGGGAATTTGCCTGTGTTGTAAATTACATTCATCAGGACGGAGCCGACTTGGTCTTCGTGAATAAAAGACAACTTTGAACGGTATGTATCCTCTTGGATAACTTGCATTTTTATACCATTGTACATCATATAGTTTGTGATGATGTCATTATGCTCGAGTGTGAAGTGTGAAGTGCGATGTTGGTAGATGGATGCTGGATGCAGTGAGTGCGAGATGTTGACATGCCATATACCATATACTTTGGTGGAACTCTTGCCAATGTGCACTACAGGTGTGTGTGTGTGTGACCAATAGAAACATGACCGCTCGGATGTTGGGGAACAAAGGAGCAAGGAATGAGTAAGACTCCAGAGCCTTGTATACAAACAAGCCCCGACATAAAGAACAGCACACAAAGAAAAGACACACACCAAACCCAAACTTCCTAAACACCTACCTAAACAAAAAAGAAATCGTCACAATACATAGCGGTCGATGTGTCATTTTCAATCAAAGTAAAGAATGCAAAGAGAAATACGATGGAACCTACTAAAAAGCAAAGCTTGTTGAGTGTGTATAGGTCCCAACAAAAGCCTAGGCAGGGTGGGGTACAGGATGAGGAGCACGGGAAAAATTAAAGACCAAAAGTAAGGATAAACAAAAGCGAATGACTATTAATATTCGGGGGTACAGAAGATTCTTCTCACTATGTATGTGTGTGATAAAATGAGAACAAGCACATGCAGCACACTATAGCAGTTGCTCTAATAGCAATTTTGACATGGGAGTGATAGTGTGAATAAGACATAATTTCAGGGTTTAAACATTCCGGCTTCCGTAGACACGGGGAAAGATTCGAAAAATGGAAAACATGAACAATTGCAATTCCTATATGTGATATACCAGCCAGCTGCAATGCCGCATGAAAAAAAAAAAGGAAAGAAAGAAAGAAGGGGGAACTATGGACGCTATGCGACACGACCGAATGTCTTACTAGAAGTGGAAGGAAAAACACCGATGGGCAGGAATTTGAGAGAGCATGTAACTAAATGTATATAAGTCTGTTCATATGGCAACAACCGAGTAGTATAACAGAACAGCCATGAGCATAATGAAAAGGAATGTCAGTGCACTTTTGTGTTGTAGCTATTCAATACATGCTGTCTGAGTTTACGCTTAAAGGATGATAATGGCAAACAGCTTTTAGCTTCTGTTGGGAAATCATTCCCATATTTTGGACCTGTATACCATGTCATAATTGTGTTTTTAGCGAAAATTGTTCGAATACGTGGAAGGTGATAAGCGTCACTCTGGCGAGTTGGATAGTGGTGGACGGAATTGTTTCTAATGAACATCTGTAAAAAAACAAACAAACAAACAAACAAACAAAAACAAAAAAAAAACATCAGGAAGATCTTTTGAGGAAAATTTATACATAAAAATACCTAAGTTATAATCAAACAAGTCTATCAATTTTGAAATCTTATTTTTCAGAAATAAGGCGTTTGTGGGAGATAAATACCCAGCATGATTAATAGTTCTGATCGCTCGCTTTTGAAGAAGAAAAAGCGAATCCAGCAAGTATTTGGATGCGTTACCCCACGCAAGAATTCCATAGTTAAGATATGGGGAAATCATGGTTGAATATACAATCTGCAAAATATGGTTGGGCAAAAAATGTTTCAGTTTGTTTGGAATTGCTGTGTTTCGTGACAAAAGTTTGCTTAAAAAATTAAAATGAGTTTTCCAGGAGAGGTCGACAGTGTCAAACGCTTTCCGTAGGTCGACGAATATCGCCCCAGTATATTCACCTTCATCCATGGCCAAAAGCCATTCATCAGTTACCTTTACAAGGGCAGTTACAATGGAATGATTTGCCCTGAATCCAGACTGAACCGGTGTTGTTCGCATTGAGATGGTGTGATAATTGCTACGAAACTATGCGCTCGAGTAATTTCGAGACACAAGGCAGCAGAGAAATTGGCCTGTAATTATCAGGGTTCGACTTATCTCCTTTTTTATATATCGGAATTACCTTGGCTATTTTCCATGACTCTGGGACAACTCCTTCAACCAGCAATAGATTTATTCATCAAATACGTTATAGACTTATTCAATATATCAGCACATACTTTCAAAATCTCAACCGATATACCATCAATTCCAGTCGATTTTTTATTTTTCAGTTTGTTGATTTCGTTCATAACCTGAGCTTCAGCTACAACTGTAAATGTGTCCATACTATCATAACATTCGGATTCTCTAATAACATCTACTTCGGTCACGTCAGTTTTCTCAACCTGATGTTCATTTAACAAATTCATAGCAGCACTGGCAAAATGTTCATTAAATTCGGAGGCTTTACTGTACGCATCATCACAAGAAAGACGATGAGACGATGTGCCGTTATTTGGCAGAAAAGATTTTAGAACATTCCAGGATCCATTTCTTCCAGAACATTCAGACAATTTATTGATGTAATATTGTTTTTTCATTTTCCTTATAACACTAGTAACTTTATTTCTCAGCCGTCGATATTCCGCAACTGTTCATTATTTTGTGTAATTGCTTTCTTCTTAACCTAGTCTCTTTCTCTCATTAATTAAAAAATCGATTCATTCAACCAAGGAGAGTATTTCTTATGCATACGCTTTGTCTTTATAGGCATGTGCTTGTTGGTGACTAGTAATACCTTTTCTTCCCATTTCTTAACAGCATCCTCCAAATTAAGGCAAGTTTCAATTTCATTCCAGTCTTGTTCCATGAGATCTTTACGAAATATATTCCAGTCAATATTTTTTGACTTTCTAAAGGTTACATAATTGTGGTCATGGGTGGTTAAGCTGTTTGTTTTCCAGATCAGATAGTTCATGAAATGATCGCCCATGCTTACCTCGAGAACACCTGAGGTCTTTATACACTCAGAGTTATTTGTCAGCATATGATCAATAAAAGTGGCTGTCTCTTTAGTAATTCTGGTGCATTTCGTACTATTTAATTGATAAAATCCGTAAATATTATTTATCTGATTATATTTGCTTATATGTGGAGAAAAAGGTTTTCTATAAATATCAAAATTTGTATCACCCATGATAATTGAATGACAGTTGAAATTTCCCCTGAATGTTATAGCAAATCTTCGTACGTACCTAAGACTGCACGTCCAGAATTAGGCGGCCTGTACCAATTCAAAAAAAAAGAATGGGTTGAGAATTTCTCAATTCGATCGATATATAGATAGCTTCCAACTCAAATAAAGACCGGTGTTCCAAGACTTTGTAACAAATACCATTCCGAATATAAATGGCTACACCTCCATCATTTCGGTTTCGATCTTTTCTTATAATCGAGTAACCAGGGATTTCTATTTCACTGTTTTGGATCCCTTCATCCAACCTGGTTTCATTGAGAGCGCAAACATAAATATCATTTTGCAGGATGATAGATTTCAACTCATCAAAATTTTTCGTTACACTAACAACGTTCAGTTGTATACATTTCAAACCTTTCCCACACAATGACTTGAATTTAAATTCACCGACATCCATATAAACCGTTTCCATCTATTACTCTTTGAGGTTTGCGTTTTGTATTACTATTTGAATCATTTATGCAATTCTCATCATAGAAAGGTATTGCTTCATCAAGCATTTTGGACACTTCCAGTCGAGAAACTGTTCTGATAAATCATTGTAGATATTTAAAGGGATGCTTGCACATAAAATATGCACCCATCTTTCACAGCGTGTACATAAAAGACCCTTATGATTATTTTTGACACATTTAGAGCACAAAGTACATGGATATTTCTTACCCATTAGCTACAAGTTAAAAGAAAAAGTAAAAAAAAAAAAAACACACACACACACTCAGCAAGTATATGATGGTATAACTATGTTGTACAATACTGAACAGGGGTTACCAAAAAGTCAAACAGTGAAATACGACAAAAAATACAGCAATATTTAGCTGCATCGAATTTAAGACTGTGGTATAATGATGCACTCATTTAGCTAAGAAACTGGCAGTAGTCATATCAAGTTTATGTCATTTTCGCACGTGATAACACGTTTGATCGTCTTGTTTCCTGAGGCTGGTATTGATGCTATGATCCTGCCATCAGACGGCCATGCTGTGAGAACCTTGGAGCATTGTTTTGTTTCTTGCAGAAGTTTCGCGTTTGCTTTTGTTATTAAATCTTCCTCGATTGCGACTCGATTGCGGCGTTGACCAATCACCTGCTTTCTTACGCGATACGACGCGAACTTAACAATTACATCACATCATCTCCGCTCCCACAAAACACATAATCTACAGTCAAACTGGTCACTTGCCATATACGGAAAATGATCCCCCCCCCCCCAGAATAGCCTTGATTAGGACCCTGTGGAAAGCGGCCACCTGTCTGACGTGGCCAGCGGCCACATATTTCGTATCCCATGGTAGATTTTAACCTGTTAATACCAATAGGTGTCCAAGGACCCATATACAGAACTGTAGCTGCAGAGTCCATAGTTCAGCATATTTTTCTGCTTTGCAGCCGTGCCGGTCATGAATGGCGCAAAGTGATAAGATCACCATCGCTGCATTCTCCCGTCATTGAGACAGATATAGTGCGCTCCAGTTAAAAAAGAAGAAAAATAATAATAATGATAATAATAATCAATCAATCAATCAATCAATCAATACTTATACGTATACTTGTTTTATGTGACTCTTTGCGTCTCCTTTCTGTGACCACTATAGGCAGGTTTGACTCGATGTGCTTCTGCAATAGTGATGTTCGCTATTCCGAAAGTTTATGATCCGAAAATGAAATTACGTTCGTTCATGAAATATTGACATTTTCGAAAATAAAACAAGGTTCATTAATTCCAAAAATGTAAAGATGGTGTGTACTAATGTCCCTTCGGAAGTACAAACCTTTTTTTTTTTTTTCATTTTGGGATAACGGAACCTTCAGAGTAACGAACCTTAAGTATTTCATTGATTTTCAGATAATGACGAACCTTCGGACAGTGTCGGAATATTGAGCCTCACTGGGATAAATGAACCTTTGAAAAAAAGAACCTCCAGAATAACGAACGCCCTTCTGCAAAATCAGCCATCTAATTACACTCACAGATATCTACATTATTATATCTAGCTGCTCGGCGCATGCCAAGCTGCCATCTTTCCGAGTTGACCCCATGATTACGCAGAAGATGCAGCCTCTGAACGAGGTTCAGCGAATCTTATCGCTGACGATCGAAATAGAAAGCTTAAGCTTTCATACAGCCCATTGTATGACTCCTCGAGCCCTCACTGCCATGCAGGCATTGTTTGATTAATGCTGCATGCAAGCATCGGCATAAGATTTGAACTTGGTTATTTGACAATTATTTACAGAGATACAGAATGTCTCTTTGGACAAAGTTGGATAAAACTTTTTGATCTTATTTATAATAAACGATATTCCTTAGATTCAAGTTTCTTTTAATTCCGTTGGATGGCAACATCGCCAATTATGTTGCCTTGTTATAATCTTAAAAGTTTACTTTCCCGTATGTCTATAAAGAGAGTTTGATCGCATTCTTATCTCATTTTTCAATAAATCTGACTTAAAAATGCTTGCTTTGCGAGATTACAATTGCGACATCTTACGGAAAAGTGAGCCATGAGTAAGAAAAAAAAAATGTAGCACTATAAAATTTACAAAAACAGCTAACATAAGATTCGGCATGTCCAATGATCTCTGATCTTATGCCGTGGATGAGTAGTGCACCGATTTTAAATACAAAAGATATAGAAGCAAAGCAGAAAATATTTGACGAAGAAAAGCAGAAAGAAGAAAGGAGGAATAAGAGACTAAAGACTAAAAAAAAGAAAGATGATTCGGCATGAGCAAACACATTTATTGACATGAAATTGGACTCATATTTGCTTCCGAATATAGGATACAACTTTGCTGCAATTTCCTTTCAAGCGTATAGGAGTAGCAAAATTACCCCATTATTACGGAGATTTTAAATGTGATGATCTCACTGCTATCTACAGATTAATTGTCCAGAAGCGGTAAATATTGTGATCTTACTGTCATCTGGAGATTGATTTTGTCCAGGAGCAATATATATGGTAATTATTTAACTGTTATCTAATGAAGACTATTAAATTGTCCAGGAGCAGATATTCAATAAGGAAATGCTAACATAACGAGACAACACTGACTAACCATAATTATATATTATGTCTTGTGATTTCCTCTACGATGATTCTCATTGCTGCTCCTCTATCAGTTTGTTTCCACAGGAGTCTAATTCAACACTAGTATTAGAGCTGTCTTTCAATATAAATTACCCATCAACTGGGAACATTCCGGTGATTATCGCTATTGCAGTAGGTCTAGAAATTATGGAATGCCATCGAGTTTAAACGTATTCTTATTTTACCCATAACATTATAACATTAGCTTGTGCCGAAAGGGTGGGTTGGGTGGTGGCGCGTCGCGTTAATGGAAACACCACCCTTCGTCCAAAGCTCCCCCCCCCCCCGGTTTTGCCGAAAGGGTGCGTTGGGAGCGTTGGGTCGCGTCGCGTTGACTGGAACCCCACCCTTCGTCCAAAGCCCCCCCCCCCCCCCCGGTTTTGCCGAAAGGGTGCGTTGGTACTTTTTCTCATGTAATATTAAAAGACGAGTTTTGAATTTATATTTAACCTTCAAACAACCATTTCTAAGAGGCTATCGTCCGGATCTAATATTTAGTTCGTCCAATGTTCATTTGGTCCAATATCCATTTGGTCTAATATCCGTTTCTGTTTTACATTACAGGGCATGGATCATGTTGATAATCAGTGGCTTATCTATAGTCCAGCTGCTGGGGGTTGCTGGCCTGGCACCATGGGGGAGAGGCGAGGGACCCTAAACTTTACCCTAATCTTATTTCATGTGTATGAACATATTTTTTTTTCTCCCTCAATTAAGGGTCAGAAGGTAGTCCGTAGTCGTAGAAAAAGCCCCCCCCCCCCCCAAAAAAAAAAAAAAAATAAAAAAATAATAATAATAATAATAACCCAGTTGGTCATATAGACGAAACGATGATTGGACCAAATGGTACCTGATTAGACCAGGAGGCTGGCTATTAGACCAAATGACAATAAGATCAATGGTTATTAGACTAAATGGGTGTAGACTAAATGATGATAGACAGACTAAGGCTAGACCAACTGGGCAATGGACCAAAATTAATGATGTGTACACCAAATTTATATTGGACAAATTTGGTTTTATTTTAGACCGTTCGATGATTACACGAAATGGAATTAGACCAACTCATAATAGACCAAATCGGTATTTGATGATATAAATTGGTGTTAGACCAAAAATAGACCAAATGGCTATTATTAGACGAATTGACTGTAGACCAAATAGTAATTAAACCAAATAACAATTAGACCAAACAGTAATTGGACGAAATGATGACCAGACCAACTGGTTATTAGACCAACTGATATTAAACAGTCTATTAGACCAACTGGCTGTAGACCAAGTGGTAATAGAGTGTAAACCGATCCGGACGATAGCCTCTTTGAAATGGTTGTTTGAAGGTTAAATATATATTCAAAACTCGTCTTTTAATATTACATGAGAAAAAGTACCAACGCACCCTTTCGGCAAAACTGGGGGGGGGGGGCTTTGGACGAAGGGTGGGGTTCCAGTCAACGCGACGCGACCCAACGCTCCCAACGCACCCTTTCGGCAAAACCGGGGGGGGGGGGGGCTTTGGACGAAGGGTGGTGTTCCCATTCACGCGACGCGCCACCACCCAACCCACCCTTTCGGCACAAGCCTTCAGAAACCACTATATGAGATGTCAAAGAGCATGCAGTTCTAAGGGGTATGAAAAGTTTATTCGATGAAAATCGGTTTTGAAATGGCTGAGATATCCAAAAACAAGGTGAAACAAAGAGATGATAATAGAGTTGTGGCATGTCGCCTTTTATTATTAGCACTTTTTTGGATATCTCAGCCATTTGAAAACCAATTTTCATCAAATAAACGTTGAATCCTTCTTAAAATTGGTTACAGCTCGTTATTCCGAAGGTTCGTTATTCCGAAGGCTCTTTATTCCTAAGATTCGTTATTCCGAAGGTTCATTGTTCCGAATTTCATTTTCGGATTAACCAATCTTCGGAGTAACGAACCTTCGGAATAACGCCACAAATTTTCCGATTAACGAACCCTTTTTCATTTTCGGATTAACGAACGTCTAGGTATAGGGAATTTGCGTGTTTCGGATTAACGACCCTTCGGAATAACGAACCTTCGGAATAGCGAACCTTCGGAATAACGAACAGCACCCTTAAAATTACATGTTCTTTCATATTTCCAAAGAGGCTTTTCATTATCTCACTTAGGAATGTTCAAAACATGAATCCCCACCTCAACCAGTACTGTACAGTCCCTTTAAGTCAAATGATTTTTCTATTCAGAAAAGTCAATCGTTCGATAATTATTATGCAGTATTGATATATCATTGACCGTTATATTGAAATCATGATTTTACATGTAGACATGCATTTTTTTTGAAAATGATAAAATGGTTGCATGTTTTAATTTGTCATGACGTTAGGTGTAAGACGATTTGAAATATATTTTTCCCGTATCTTATACTATGTTTTAAAATGAAATCTGGTGTGTTCATTGCAGATTGTCTATAGTGGCCAAAAAATGTACTCACCTACAAACTACGCAGATTGGAGCGTGAAGAAACATACGGAGATAAACCCTTATACCCACTTCTGAATTCGTGGAAACCTTCCTATTGAAGCATTATATCTGCCAGCACTTTCTTCTGCGTTAATCGGCAGTTAGTCACTTCGCCTTCAACTATTAAACTACTCTGTTAACATTCCTTCTAACCATCGCTCACAAGTAGACATTTCCTTAGATCCGGTTTGTACTCTATGAACCTGTGTTTGTGCAGGGATACTATATTAGTTTTGCAGTGTTATTCACTCGCAACGTGTTTATACTGCACTAAAGTCAAAGCAATATGTTAAGATAACCTGAAAAAAAAATCGTGCAAATTTTTGTTGAATATTCAGGTGAAGTTTCGTGAGACACTTAACTGTTTAATTCTTAGGCCTGCTGACAAGCCATATTCTGTTTCTTTTCCGAGGCTTTGTGTGAGTGTATATTTTAATTGTTATTTTTGCCATTTTTATGCACGAAAGTAATGTTTAATGCGTAGTAGTAAATAAATGTAGTAATGTTACCTCCAAAACAATCAATCACTTTGTTATTTTCCCTTTTTCCGTGAAGTAGAAAGACCACGTATGATTGCTGTCCATTTGTCACGTCTGTGTGCCTTTAAAACATTTAAATAAATGATCACTTTCCAAAAGATTCTTCTTGTCTCCTCCGCCTGCACGTCGCCCATCCAGCAGAAAACCATTGGAAACATTGCCTCCAGTCAGCCTTCCTTTGCAGAGGCAACGTGCATCCCATGTCATAGGGATTTAGTTTATCATCATGTATGTTTCAAATGTATTGCTCCCATAGACTGGAACAAAATGATTTAGAATATATTTATATAATTATATATTGATGGTACATTTCACTGCTCGCGCTTACACTGCGTCATTGATTATCCATCGATATTGTTCATATTGTATGATGATAATGTGTGCTGGATTCATTTGGGTAGACTTCTTATCGAAATTGGGCAGGTGTTATGATATTTTGAAAGTAGTGACAACATTGAGCTCATGTTACCTTTTGGCAGCACCATACGATCCCGCAGTCTGCCCCCAGTTCACTCAAGCCTCATGTCCTTCAGTGCTGTCTGATGATGGCGCCGTTATTCAGTACATACCTAAACCCGTAAAGCCAGACGCATACACGTTACCTCAGCTGCCACCAGGAGTAAAATTCCCTGAAAACCTGAAGAGATACATCTGCACAAAGCCAGGTACGTCCTTACATCTCTACTTGAATAAACTTAAAGGATAAGTCCACATTCATATACATGTGGATTGAGTGAATGCAGCAATTTTAGTAGAACACATCAGTAAAAGTTTGGGAAAAATCGGACAATTCGTTCAAAAGTTATGAAATTATTTCAAATTTACCGCGCAGTCACTGCTGGATAAGAAGATTATTACAGTGTATGATGTCACATGCGTGACAACTGAATATGCTTTTGATTCCTCTAGTTAATTGTAGTTGGTAAAGTGAAATGGCGAAAAAAACCAGAAAATCCAGTAGGTCTATACATTAAGTTGAAAAAAAAACGTAACCCTTGAAAATGAAAGGAATAACATAATGTTTACACATTTTTATCTACTGCACTCGCGTATCTCATGTGGAAACAGCTTGTCTGTCTGACCCGTGTCTTCACCAGTCACCGTGTACGGAAACCGACGATGGTTTCAATTGCACGTGTCTCGATGGTTGGCAAGGTACACGGTGTGAAAAAGGTGAGAAACAGAATTCATGTACAATACAGGGTATCTTTGTTTGTATCTATTACATATCTTCTAGTTGCCTTTTCGTTCTCAAAATGATATCAATAATGAGGTAGATTCCATGCACTGATAGATAAATTTCACTAGCATGGATTTCATCAAATCATCCCGAAGCGTGAATGATAAAGATGGGTAATGTAATCTACGCTTCATTATTTTAATTGTTATCAGACTGTGTTCATTCGCGTGGGTAACCAACATGGTTGGGGATGTCGCTTTTCTTTTTATGTCTGTGTCAAGTTACTGTAACTTCAGTTTAAAGGATTTTGTTGGGCTTCTTGATCATCCAATATTAGCGGCTTTCATCGAAACTGTCAGAATCCTTGGAGGAAACAGCAGCGAAGGGAGAATCGCCTTTGCCCCTCGTTTCAGCCCAGACACATTTAGATTTATGCACCACAATGGGTGGACAGCAAATGCATCTCGTCTGGTCTGCCAGTACCTCGGATTCCAGGGAGCTTACAGAGCAGTTAATGGAAACTTCTATGGCGAGTCGCCACAGGATTCGTACACCAAAGTGGGTGTGGTCAGTTGCCCAACGAATGCCACCAATATCACTGACTGCTGGATGGAAGAAGAGACAGATGATGGCGTAGATGCCACTATTGGTATAGTGTGTTGCTCAGGTGAGATAGTTCACCACCTGCATTATAATGTTAGCGTGTATGTATGCATGTATGTATGCATGTTCATTTACTTCTGGGTGTAATGTTTTTGAGGAAAGACTAAGTAAACAACAACCATACCCACACCAACACACACATAAACACGCACGCACACACACACACACATACACAAACAAACAAACAATCATAAAAACACATTAATATAGAACCTATGTATAAATGAATATTATAATAAATGCATGTATGTGTGTGTACATACATTTATATTAATACAATTTTATACATATATATTTTGGACATGTATATTCTTTGATGAACTGAATTAAGTGCACGCAATGTTATTTCTGTCATTTGATCCATTTTTTTCTCTTAGCGAGTCCCAGCATGTCTCCAGGAAGTCCTCTTGGTCTCGAAAGCGGCGCCATTCAAGACTCCAGCATCACCGCGTCATCCTGTTACGATGGCGGCCTTTGCACCCAACACGCTCGTCTCAACGGACCCACCTCGTGGAGTACTAGCGTCCTAAACACAAATCAGTGGTTACAGGTTCAGCTGGATTCGAACTACCTGGTGTCAGGTATCATCACGCAGGGCAGAGCGACAGCAAACCAATATGTGACGTCATATAAAGTGTCGTCCAGCGTAGACAACGCAGATTGGACAGAATATATGGATCCTTTCACAGGCGGCGCCAAGGTGAGTTTGATGCCTTTGGAACCATGCAGCGTGTTCATGGCGGCGATGGTAGGAATGTGACACAAATTAGAAAGTAAATGTAACCAGACAATGCCAGACGTTCAATGTGTAAGAAAGAATCATCAAAAAGGGAAATTTATTTTGAATGAAATAAAGTCCATAAGCATGAACAAATTTCTTCCGATCCCATTATGTGGAAATTGGACTCTTTTATTCTGAAAAATTATCATAAAAATGTTCTACTGATATTGTGATCCATGGAGATAAAGTTAAGTCTTGTACAATATTCAAAGCTTAAATGAGAAGGGATGATGAAGTTATTTCAACAAACCAGAACGGTCTCTATGGTGTTATCATTAAATTACCCTATCTTTCTAAACTGTTGATTTTGTTTTCAGTGCTTTTGAAGAGTAATAATGACAGGACTTTGGTTATGATGATGATGATGATTATTGAGTATACCATAATAACAACAATAATAATAATAATAAGAAGAAGAAGTTTGATAATTACAAATTCATATTGCGCAGTTTCTACAGACATACTTCAAAGGCATGAATAGTATACTGTAGTCGAACCAAGAGAAAGAGAAAGAGAGAGAGAGAGAGAGAGAGAAAACCTAATTATAGCGTATGTATTGAAAATATGAACTGGAAATCTGGCAATTATGTGGAAATAAAGCATTGAAAGACCTGGTGTAAAACAGAAATTAAATTGCAACTAACAAGAGAAATCTGAAAAGCCGACACAAAATGAGTTACAACAAATGTGGATATGGAAAGCTTTCCTCGAACAGTCCAACTGCGAGTATTTCTATCTACTGTTCTACTGGAGGTCCTGAAATGTCATTCAGACAATATTTGAAGAACTTGCTTCCAAAAGGCGCTAAATCCATCATTTTTTAATGGATTTGGCGCCTTTTGGGAGCAAGCTCTTCATTTATCATGTTCGTAGTCATGGTAGTTGGATAAGTTCACTCTTCACTTTCCCATTGAAACATTGACATGTATTGGTGCAAAGTTAAATGGTTAAGCGGATAATCACAATATATTCATGCACTGTGTAGGAAAACCTGAAACATTAGCAATGGTTTGGAGAAACTGCTAAAACAAATTTCTCAGCCATCGCTTTTAGGTAATGATCAAACGACAAAGACGGAATATTGTATGTGCGCAAAACAAAAGCAATCGAAGGAAACAGTTTTGAAACTGAATTTATTGTAATACAGAGTACCTATCGTTAACGAGAAATTATCATTGCTGTGAGATGATGATGATAATGTTTCTGAAAGTGTTGTTATTTCCGTTCCTGTGAATAGCTAGTTTTATGGTTTTGCCTCAATATATTCAGATGAGAGAAGACTTATTTTAAAATAGTAGGTTTGTGATTTCAGTTCGTTTTTGCCAGTGGTCTTCATAATATTCTTGCCTTCGAAGGTATTCCCGGCTAATTACGATATGACCAGTCAAGTGAGACACTACTTCAGGAGAGCCATGACAGCGCGATATATTCGACTCCATCCAAATACTTATTTCGGTCACATGAGTCTCAGACTGGAGCTGATTGGCTATGGACCTTTGCAAGATAATATCGGTATATACAATATGCTCGCTTTTAAGACACACACACACACACACACAAACCAACACACACACATATTAATATATTTCAGGGCTCGACACTAACTTTTTCCCTTGGTGGGCCGGAAAGAAAATGTTTTGTACGAAATAAAGGGAAATATTACATCAGAATTTGAATCCAAGTTGCCCGATCGGGCCACCAAAACATAACCGTTTTGGAAATCTGATGGCCAAACAAGGATTCTTCGTTGCCCTAGGCCACCGCTAATGTCGAGCCTTCTATGTATATATAATTATATACTGTGTACATGATTCCAACAAAACCACTTTCTTGAGTTAGGCAGTCCCTATATGCATGTGCAGTGAAATTAGTCCACTTAACTGCACATGCAAACAATCTCTGTATAACTACTCAATGAGGATAGAGTATCAATTTGAAATACAATTTACTCCGTCTTCTACGTACTCGGGAACACACTATATACACGTCCAGTCATTTATTCACACAATGTATTACTTTCGCGATACGCGAGTTTCTGTCATGTTCCGGTCTATCTGCGGTATGTAGGGCCTACATTTTATTTTGTATGTATGTACTGCATTCTAAACGGTAAACGTATGTTCGATTTTGTATTGGCCATTCGCAAAATAAAGATATGATATACTGTCAGCATCTAAAGCACATATTAGTCTTA
Source organism: Diadema setosum (assembly GCF_964275005.1). Classification (NCBI taxonomy): domain Eukaryota; kingdom Metazoa; phylum Echinodermata; class Echinoidea; order Diadematoida; family Diadematidae; genus Diadema; species Diadema setosum. The sequence goes on from NC_092685.1 coordinate 22,670,259, forward strand.
TAAACGAACATTCGTCACTGTGGTTTTTAATTTTAGCCGCCATCGATCGCGATAGCGAGCTCTGTCCACTCGATCGAGGTGTCCCTCTTGGGGTCGAAGATGGCCGGATTCCCGATTCCAGCATGTCGTCCTCGTCCTCGTATGCTAACGATGACTATCACCGGGCGTGGTTTGCCAGGCTAGACCAACAGCCTAATTCGAGAGGTACCTCCGCAGCATGGACACCATATGTTAACGATCAAGACAAGTGGTTGAAAGTGAGGGTTGATTCCGCATACTCTTTACGAGAAGTGAAAGTGGCTTCTCTTTCGTGCATTACAATATGACTCTCCAACATACTGGACCGACAGCTTTAAGTCGCATTTGTTATATATATATATATATATATATATATATATATATATAAGATAAAAAACAAAACTAGAACAAAGTTCATGCTGTATTCACCAACGGTTTATTTCTGCACACAAATTTTCGAGCGACTCGCTCTTTCTCAACACGTGGACAACCTACTCAACACACACATAATTATATATAACGCTGTTTCAAGCCATTAGGGGAAATGCGGAAGGAATTATATACGTTTGGGGATTTTTTTATATAAAAAACATGAAAATGTTCAGAAAAAATGCGAATATTGCCCTTTTTGAGAAATTATGCGTTAATATGGGCTCAAGGCAGCAATAAACTTACAAAAGCAAAATATGCATCTTATATCACTAAATTCTGTACGTTAACGATAAAAAAAGCCGATATACCTAAATTCCCCCAATGACCCGTTTCCTATGGACATCCAATATATACACCCATTTTTTTTTCATCGCTGGCAATCTCCCCATAAATTTTATTAATGGTATACAGTCCTGAAACTACACACACTATGCCATCTGTGCCTGCTGTGGAGTAGTCCTGTGGCCCCAAATCAATGATAAAGCTTTGAAAAACATTGTCAAAACCTTAAGGGGAATCAAAAATTTCCCCTTTGGAACGAATTCCCCTTTCAGACGTATATTCCCCCTATGGACGCTTTTGTACTAATATATATATATATATATGTATATATATATATATATATATATATATATATATATATATATATATAATCATTCAGTCATTCACTTCCTATTCATCCTGTGTCCGAGGCATAAAACATGATTTCAATATTATGCTAATTTGACATTTGAGTCAATCAAAAATCATTTCGATATCATGAATAAGGGGATTGGTAATGAGTGAGACCTATTATCTGCTTTCAGTCAACACCTGGTCAATAACAAATTCCTCTTTCATCATTGTTTACTAGAGTTGTACTCTCTTCTGTTTGTATCGTTCTCTTTCCTTTTTCTTTAATAATGGTATTCTAGATTGATCTCGGGGGAGTGTTCATGGTCACAGGCGTTATTACCCAAGGCAGAACAAATTATGAACAATGGGCGACGTCTATGCGCATATCCACTTCCCTCAATGATACCGACTGGGCTTTTGCAATCGACCCGTTATCCAACGATCCCAAGGTAAAGTTAATGTTTTCGACTTGCACATTGCTGCTCCACTCCTTGCTCATGGATAGAATCAATTGAAAGATGATTAACTATGATACGGCGTCAGCTATACAGAGCACCGACGATATTTGGGTTGAGTTTTCTTCAATTTGACTTTTACTTCATTGAATGCACGTTTACTTCATTGAGAATGATATGAATTATAATGATGATGATGATGATCCACAGCATTCGTATAGCGCCATATATCTGTTATAGAAACATTCAAAGGCGCAGGCCTTTGAATACATATGCCTTTACTGAAGTGAAAATAAGTTCCATAACTGACTTTGTAAAACATGGTATACCACTAAGATTTCTTCGAAAAACCGGTGACAACGATTTTTATATCAGATGTCCAAGTTCAGCAATTCAATATCATTCAGTTCAAACTTTATTTTCACTTTTTTTTTTCAACAGAATGTGCAACAAATACGTAAAATTTGACATGCATTTTATGGAATGATACACAAGTAGCAAAGAATAACATGTAAATGTCTATAGTCATTACAAGATGAGACATAGTTTATTCAAACATATTTGTACATCATGTACATTCTGTGGGGAAAAAAAAGAGGTACCCACTCATAAGACTATGCTTGCAGGCCTACTATGGTGGGTACCTCATTTATTAGGGCAGACATGTAGCAAAAAATGGTCGAGATGCTCACATCCGGTGGGAAGAATGAAATTTTGCATATAGGGGTATCCTGGAGCGCTGATTTCAGAAATTGCCAGATCCAAGAGATCTGACCACGGGATCGGCCGCCATTTTGAATTTCAATATGGCTGCTGTCACGATACAATAATTTTAAAAGATCCCTTTCTTCAGTTCTAATGACCTGTGGCACCAAAATTTGGTACACAAGAGCGTCTTGACATGTTGACACCTTGATGACAGATTAATTTGAAGTGTCTGACAAACATCGAATGGCTGCCATTTTAAATTCCAATATGGCCGCCTCAACGAAATGTTCAAAATCCCTATCTCGAGTTCTAAGCGACGAGTGACGCTGAAATTAGGTGCAAACAGGTATTTTAACATGCTGAGATAAAAAGAATGGAATAATGTGATGTGTCTGACAAACGCATTTTCCGCTGTTTTGAATTCCAATATGGCTGTCAAGACAAACATCATGACTAACATTCGCGGGTATGCCAAAAAGTGCAGAAAAAATAAAACATAAAGCCCCTTTCACTGACGTCACAATATAAACACAACAGCGCGCACTCAATCAGTTACAAGCGCGCGCTCAATCAGGTAGCCTAATTTACAAACCCGAGACAGATTTTCAACACTCCAACGTGACAACTATGTAGGAAAATTCAAGCTGGCTGCCGTGCAGCTTGTCAGACATACCAAATAAGTCTGTTACTGAAGTCATCATAACTATCACCATGCTTTTATGTATCAAATTTCAGTGGCCTATGGTATTTAGAACTGAAGATTGGGATCTTTAAATGTTTTGTGATGGCGGCCATATTGGAATTCAAAATGGCGGCCGACCCAGTGGTCAGATCTCTTGAGTCCGGCAATTTTTGAAATCAGCGCCCCAAAATACCTCTGTGTGCAAAATTTCATACGGATGTGAGCATCTTTTTTACATATCTGTCCCAATAATTACAGGGAAAGGGACAGAGGGGGTGAAGAGTTTAAAACTGCAAAGAGTGCGGGAAATGACGAAAGAAGGAATAAAAAAAAAGTGGGAAAAAGAAAAAAAATAAGCAAAATTTTGTCTTTTTATGTGTAACTTTGATATCATCCCAGGTGTACCCAGCAAATTATGACAGAGATACTCAAGTGACTTCGTTACTACCTAACCCAGTGAGGGCGCGTTTCGTCAGGTTCCACCCAGTCACGTTCATGAGTCATGCATCGATGAGGGTTGAAATTCTCGGCCACGTTATTTGAGGGTTTCTTAAATATCACTCACGTATGTGTTTGATATAGTCGTCTGCATTGTTTCGTTCGTTCGTTTGTCTGTTTCTTAAACTAAATATGCCGGTATAACGACTGCAATCACCTTGAATCTAGTTACAGCGTTGACAAAGACAATGATAATGATAAAGGATCATTGACTTAAAATATGTAATATATTGCGAAATAAGTTCATAATGATGGTTGCCATAGGTAAAGAGTTCTCTAAACACATTTAAAAGTTGTATTTACCTGTGACGGTTTCGACGACGGGCTGTCATCTTTCTCAAACGATGGCTAATTGGCAACTGATGATTTGACGCCAATCAGCAATCACCCAGGTGTGACATCCGACTGAGAGCGCCATCGTAACTGTCTGACATTTTCTGACTTCTTCTTTACTTTAGATAATTAAAACATGATTTTTTATGTATATAAAATTTTACTTTGTATCATAAATATGTATGATATAGGATATCAGTTTCACTTCTGGTATTTCGCAATTAACGTTATACCCTATTTCTATTTGTATCGTTTCTTTTCATTATACTGCTTTGATACATAATTATTTCTTTCTAATTTACGCATTTTCACATTCTTGGTGAGATCATGTGTATAGTCTCTTTCCGGAGTTCTCCCAAACCCTCCCCATTACTCGAAAACAACAACAAAAATACATACTGTAGTTTACGTAATTAATACAGCTTAAAGTTTGCACTTAATTTTGTCTATCATTTCCTCTTTCCACCCTCTCCCTCCCCAAAAAAGAAAAAAAAAATTGCCTTGATAACTTCCATGCAGACCTTAACGAGATAAAATGGAGGAGGCGTGATTATGCGCGCTTTCCGCATGCACAAGCTATTTTGTGTTTTACCTTCTTATTGTCTACCGTTAAGATTAAGTATACCATCACTGTTTGTGCTTAACTATTTTTTTTTCAAGAATATGTTGAACAAATAACTGTGTAGTGCTTAGACCAGATAGCGTGTTTACAGATAATCTTCAAAGTATACTCATATAATATCAAAACGTGAGTGACGTCACAAGCCATATAATGTGACGCCGCAATATAACGTTCGCATTTTTCAGGTGACACTTTTGTTGATCTTGTTGATCACCGTGCTTAGAGGACTTACTACAGTATACCTTAGTATCTTGGCAATGCAAGCATTGATATTGCATCATGAAATAATGATGATCATTTCGATCATGGCCATGAGACGTGCTTATTATGAGGATGTGTGCTTGTGTGTGCCCATTTGCCATGTGGTTTTAACGAAAATTTCCGCCAAGATTTTGGTTTGCCACAAACACTAATTGTACTTTGCCACCTCTGATCACTAGTCATGTCATTTGGCTGTATCACTACTTGTGTGGTCTGCCACGCTTTAGTCGGGGAGCTTTTGGACTTGATTCGATTTCTTATAAAAAATACCTTTTTTAAGCCCACGTTGTCACTATGGGGCTGTCATCTTTTTATAGTAAAACCATTACCGTCAGCTGAGCAATATTGGTCAAATGTAGTTTCAAAACAAAAGGCGGTAGAAAAATAAGAAGCTTTATATAATATTCATATGAGACTACACTGTACTTAAAGAACAGAATATTCTAATAATGATTATACAAAGTTTACTTTAAGTTTAATTGTACACATCATTGTGTGAACTTTTGGTATTTTGCCAGTTAAGTGCATTTCCTCGTCATGTTCCAGTTGGCTTTACTAAATAGAGTAAAATTAGACGAACAGACTTAAAATAGGATCTGGAAAAAAGAGGAAATTATGTCAAATGTCAAGGTTGCCCAAGCATCCATAAATCGGAGATGTTAGTCGAAACCTCACCATGCTCACAGTCATTTATTTTAGCAGACTGACAGAGCTCATGGTGGCGTTACCTCACAAGTCTCAACTGACACAAACCTTCACTCTAAAAAGAAATGAAATGGTAAATCGACATTTTTAGAGTGTTGTCACTCCTCCAGCTTTTTGTTTAATGTTAAATTTAACACTTTTTTATATGAAGTCAATAAGAATGAGCTGTATGTGTACCTCACATCAGACTATAATTGTACTTTTGCAGTAGCTTGTATAGCAATGGTGACTTTTTAGGGGCAAAGAGGTTGCATTTGATAAATCATCGACCAAAACCATTATCTTAATCATTTTCTTTGTGTATAAAATCTATTGGGATGAAATCATGCAGTTTGCATGCGCGACACGTACGGATAGCGGCGTGTTTGGATAAATTGTCATGTGAAATTCATAACATTCTTATTCTATGTCTAGTTTTAATGGAATTTTTGTCATTCTTTTCGTCTGATTCAAGTCAATGAAGTAAAGTCACCTTTAGCATGGTATAGGTCAGATTAGGCTGTTTGTATAGCTTTAGAGGAGCATATTGAGGGAAACGCTATCTTGAAAAAAAAAAGATGATTTCTTCTCTGTCTTTAAACTTGCTGTCAGGCATGTCATATCAATGTAAACATAAAGCCCCCATTCCACTATCAGTGTGCTTACACGCTATAACATGGTATTCACGAGATGCAATTCCATATCTATCAATTTGTGTGCAGTGAATGAGTAATGAAGATTTTACGAGCATTTATTACTTGTGCTTGGTACGTGACAACATGCCATTTGAGCAACAACGTTGCATATAGTAAATGTTGTAAAATTGTGTACAAAGTGATCAAATTTCGTGTAATAAAACAGTGTTAGATGGTATCACGTGCATGTTAGAAATTCTGGAGGTATTCTTCGAGTTTGTAGTAGGCGGCAGAATAGCTATTTTCAAAATATTCTTTTTATTCATAGTGCATCTAACTAACATTCCGGTATTAACAAACAGAAGAGGTATAGGCGTTGATATTGTGCAATTTTATCAAATTAAAAGATTTTATTATCAACCTAGAACAATACTTACAAAATAATAACTTCGTAATTATGGAAAAGTTTATAAATACAATTAAAGGTTCGTAAACTGAAAATAACCCTAAACAGATAGTGTTGTTCTCAGTGTGCCGTATAAGTTTCGTATGTTTCCCTGCATCATAATTGATTTAGGTTTATTTATCTATATTGTAAAAGTTGGAGAAGCAAAGACAAATTGCATGACTCGACACTATAGCGCAAACTGTGACCCAAGATTCAAGATAACCAAAGATAACTATCTTGAAGTAGTATAACTGAAGGCCTTTCAGGGTGAGATACGAGAAGTGATGATTTTAATGCATTTTCTTATATTCTATAACTTATATCTAGTTTTTGGAAAGTAAGAATATGAAAAATGAGAAAATTAAAAGAAAAAAATATCGTGGAGCCATCAATACAGGTATAGTGTTCTGATATACGATACTATGGTTGAAGATGGTATATCAGCGGGGTGGATGATGCCACCCCCCCCCCCCCGTGATTCGCCCCGCAAGTGACTACAAACCAGGCACACTGTGCCACACGAATACCGTACAAGGGAGAAGACGACGATGATGGAGAGGAGGAACTGGAGAAAAAGAGGAAGAAGCGGATTTTACGATATATTCATTCAACAAAATAATATTCACAGCTTAGGAAGTCAAAATAAACGTTTGTTTTCAGAGGAGGAACTACAAGGATGGTAGGTATATATTGATATATTGCTGAAGCTTGTAGACGTCGAATTTGGCGCACGAAATAATTATTGGATAGTTCTGAAAATAAAGGAGATTATTAAGATATAGCATCAAGTATCGTTAGTTTTGTCTTACATGCATTGTGTTTGCCTTTATTATCATCTTTGCCAGGAATTATCCAGCCCTTTCTCAGCTTATAATATGATATGATATGATATGATATGATATACTGTATACATATGATATATACATATATATAAATATATCATAATATGAATAATATATGATATATGCATATATTGATACATACATATCATTTCATTTTCATTTCATTTAAGTTTCCACACAAATCATACAGTGTTGTGTTTACAACATCCATCCATGGCAATGTAAAGTAACATATAGATTATAAGTTATAAGTTCAGTATTTACAAAATTTATAGCATTTTCATAACACAAAATCAATTGAAATCATTCTCAAGGGTACATTCATGACGGATGAATAAAATTGTGTGTGGAGGGAACCTACATGGAAGCAGATGATTGTGGGAGTAGGTTCCCCGAAAGAAAATCAAACACCTGGACAAGCGTGAGTGCACACACACACACACACACACACACGCACAACAAGGAGAAGAGAATGAGAAAGAAGAAGAGGAGAAATCATCAACAGGACCGTCAAAGGGAAAGTATTAATGACGGTACCTGCAGCTGCAAGAGGATCGAAATATGAAAGAAAATAATTGAAAATAAAGCCATGTAGACCTGTTCCACAATCATGTCGAATAATCTATACCAGTATTAATAATTTCAAATCATCTGCTACATTGTAAATTATATTATTTCATATTATCATCAGAGTATTGCAAAAGAAGTCTATTTTTTAAGCTTACGTTTGAATGAATACCAACCGGGAGTTCGTCGTAATTCACAATCTAAAGAATTCCCAAATTTGGGGCCATTGCAAATAAAAATATTCTGTAATATTCGTAATCTAGTTTTCGGTATATGAAACATATCACTCTGTTGCGTTGGATATCTAAGTATTTCTTTATTTTTCTTAAATAAAAACTCCAAAACTTCAGACAAAACACAATTATTCAAATATTACATCAAAATTCCTAAATTCAATGAATACAAATCATACATTTTTAACATTTTACTATCTAAGAAAAGTGGTTCAGTATGTGCGTATAAATTACATCCATAAATGCATCTTAAAACTCTTCTTTTGAGTAACCAATAACTTATCAATATTATCCTAACTGAGCTTCCCCACGCTAATATTCCATAATTTAGATATGACAAAATCATAGTTGAATATACCATGTATACCATCAAAAGTGTTTTACTTGAAAAAAAGAATGCTTTACTTTATGAATAACATCTGCATTTTCTTAAAATCAGTTTATTCAAATAAACAAGATGAGTGTTCCAATTCAAATGATCGTCAATAAAAAGCCCCATTTATAAGGAATCCATATATAAGGAATAACACGACAGTGAAATGCATTAAATTCCATTTGGTGTTTATCAAAATCCCAAATTTTCGAAAATGTGGAATTTCGATAAATACCAATCAGCCAATTGGCAATTAATGCATTTCTCAATAGTGTCAATTCTTCTACTACTATTACCGCTTATACTTGGGTCAAATAAAATGTATATATATATATATATATATATATATATATATATATATGGGGGGGGGGTATACAGGGCGAAATGAAACTCCACTCAGTAAAACTCAGTATAAGCCTCATGTAATAATACATTCGGACGTAAAAATAAGAATTTGTGACAATCAAAAAATAGAATTTTCTCACGTTATTTCAAAGTGACAGCGGCTGCGGGCAAAAGAGCAATCAAGACGAAGATGTGGCCTCAAAACTCGACCATTATATAGTTTGTGTAAGAAAATGTGAACACTCTGGGAACAAATCCCCTGTAGGAACGTATAATACTGGTCTTTGAAAGCCTCGATGCTGAAACCATCACCTCAATCGGCAGAAGGGATTATAACTTATGATTATGACCGTTTTATGTAATTTGTTTAATATAAAAACAAGATGACGACTGGACATGCTGTAAACTCACTGAAACTCACTGAAAGATGCAGGTTATCTATACATAATTATCCCCTCTACTGATGTGTACTTAAGCCATCATGACTTAAAGGACAAGTTCCCTTTGTAGAATGTGGATTGAGTGAATGCAGCCATATTAGTAAGCACATCAGTGAGAGTTTGAGGAAAATCAGACAATTTGTTCAAAAGCAACGAATTTTTCAAGTTTTAATTCTGCGATCGCTGGATGTGAAGACTTCTACAGCTCGTGATGTCATAATGTATAGAACGATGTAAATAAAATATTGAAAAAATCAACATACATGTATTTTCACTTTTCTCTCATGATAAAAGAGCACATGACCTGCCTCTTTTAGAAGGAAGGGGGAGTAATATTATCCTTATCTTTATTATGTCAGTTGCAAGTCGAAGGAATGTGTCCTTTTTCCAAAAAAAACGAAGAAATTTCGTGAATTCTCTTTATATTTACCTTATATCTTTCTACGCATATGACATCATCAACTGCAGTAGTCTTCTCATTCAGCAGCGACTGTACAGAAACTTCCCAAAAAATTCATAACATTTGAAAGTCTTGTCCAATTTTCCTCAAACTTTCACTGATGTATTCCACTTATATCGCTGCATTATCTCAATCCACATGTATATTAAGGTGAACTTGTCCTTTAAAGATCAGTTTACCAAGCAGTAATCGTATCCTCTCTATATACTATTACAGAAAAGGTGGAACAGAATATGATGTTTACTTGGTTGTCAACCATCACAGATAGAACAAAAAGGACGAAATACTAAACGGCGGAAGATGAATATAACTCTGCAATTCTCATCGTATACTAGTCAATGCTAGTGCTATAAAAATGGTGATAAATGCAAACAATAAGTCGATCTACCTTTTAAGACAAGACGATCAAATAAATTAATCGTCGTTGTTCTCCCACCCTCCCCCCCCCCCTTTCCACACACACACACATCACCATCGGTACCATCAGCATAGCCATGCACGTTCATACATTCACAGCAAGCCAGTTAGGAGTTAGCTCATGCACACATTGGTACGAATGACCTTTCTTTCTTTTTTTTTTCTCACTCGGTTTGTGCACTTCACTCGTATTCAGAGCGACATAATGCATATAAGTCTTACGTTACAACGATGTTTATGGATTCATCAATCCTGTTCAAACAAAGAATGGACTTGTGTAGACTAGGTGACCAAAATGATCCGTCAATTAAGACATGGGAAAGCATCCATTCATTATTTTGCATTGAATGTATTCACAATCTCTTTGTACATTGATATTGCCAAATACAACTTTTGCTGTCAAGTGGACGTGTTGGCAAGCAAGCTGCCAGGCAGTATAAGGATTACATGGGTAATCATTACATCACAGATACTTGTCACAGTAAATTTAAAGACCAACATGCCTGTGTTGCGACATAAATTGTCGCCCCCTGCTCGGGGCGACAATTTGCGACGGAGTTGGCGGCATAAATTGTCGCCCCGTCACAAATTGTCGTTTGGCGACAATTTTCGATGCTTGTGCAGTCCCCAATTTTTGACCTCGATGGCGACAATTTGTGATGGCAAAAAAAAATTGTTGGGACATAAATTGTCGCCCCGGCTCGGGGCGACAATTTGTGACGGAGTTGGTGGCACAAATTGTCGCCCCGTCACAAATTGTCGTCTTGCGACAATTTGTGATGCTTGTGCAGTTCCCAATTTTTGACCTCGATGGCGGCAATTTGTGATGGCAAAATGAAACGTAGCTGCACAAATTGTCGCCGACCATGCACTGTGAATTGTGTGGTTGGGGTGGTTGCTCCGGTGTGATGCTTTAATTGGTGGGGTAGGTATGACTGGTAAGTAGTTATGCGTATGTGTGTGTGTGTGTGGGGGGGGGGTGTTGCGACATAAATTGTCGCCCCGTCAAAAATTGTCGTCTGGCGACGATTTGTGATGATTGTGCAGTTCCCAATTTTTGACCTCGATGGCGACAATTTGTAATGGCAAAATGAAACGCAGCTGCACAAATTGTCGCCGGTCATGCACTTTGAATTGTGTGGTTGGGTGATTGCTCCAGTGTTATGCTTTGGTGGGGTGGGTATGACTGGTAAGTTATGCGTATGTGTGTGTGGGGGGGGGGGGGAGGGGAGGGGGCTGCATGGTATGTGCTGTGTATGATTTGTAGATGCATATTATGTGACTTGTGTATGCGTTTGCGCATAACTGTGTGTGTGTGTGTGTGTTTTTGTATGTGTTTGGAGTATAATAATACAATATGTGGAAAATGTGCATGTGAGGTGGTTGTATAGTGGTAGTGGTTTATTTGTATGTGTGTATACGGTTGTTACGGCACATTTTGGTAAATTGCACATTTTGTAAACTACCAAAATGTGCAGTTACCAAAATGTGCAGGACATTGACGGCACATTTTGGTAACTTTCTGCTCCTCTACGATCATCACAAAAACAAATTGTAAGTGCAGTTGGTTTTTGTCCCCACCGAATGAGTTCGGCAGCCTTAAGGCCGTGTCACACCTTTCCGGGCAAGCTACGCGGGCTTGTTGCGAGTAAGGTTTTCCCAGCACGCAGGAAAATTATCTCGCCCGTAGTTGCCCGGAGCTGCGCACGCAAGTCCGATTTACCCGCAGCCAAATTTTGAGCAGCACCTCGCAGGCAACTCCAACGCAGGTACTTCGCAGTCCCCGAATGCGGTCAGCGCGGCCAAGATAATGACATTCTGTCATTTCTGTTGGACTTTTGCCATTCCTTCAGATGAATTTCTGAGTTGTCAGCCCCAACGCGCCTGGCACGCAGGTCACACAGAATACCCGCGAGTCCCGCGAGAAGAACATAAGTAGCACGCATCCAGCAAGTAAGACACAATGTCATATGCACAACTCGCGCAAATCATTGTCCGCCCTCAGTAATTGTCCGGTATGCTGGAAAATCCTCACACGCAACAAGCCCGCGTAGCTTGCCCGGAGAGGTGTGACAAGGCCTTAACATGGTTACGGGTAAAAAGGATTTACGTGCGCACCTCCGGGCGACTATATACGGGTGAGATACGTGCTGTTACGTGCAGGTCATCTGCGGGGACCTCTGGGTAGTAAAAATTGTTCTTCGCAAGTCGCACGCAAGGCTTGCCCGGAAAGATGTGACACGGCCTGTCACACCTTTCCGGGCAAGCTACGCGGGTTTGTTGCGAGTAGAGATTTTTTTTTTTTTTTCAGCACGCAGGAAAATTTTCTGCGGGCGGACAAGAATGTCTACGAGTTCCGCACTTGTGTCTTATTTGCTAGACGCGTGCTACTTACCTTCTACTTGCATGTATTCCGTTTGACCTGCGTGAGAACTTTGAAACCGATCCGTTTTCTGTTACGAGCGTCTTACGGGTACTGCGAAATACCTGCATTGAAGTTGTCTGCAAGGTGCTGCCGGTAAGGGTCTCCTACTGGTGTTCTGCGTGCACCCCCGCAACTCACTCGGAACATATTTTGAACATGCTCAAGGCCTTGTCATACCGTATCTGGGGAAGTTTGACTTGCGGGGAAGCAAATTTGCTACCCGGAGCTCTCCGCAGTTGGTCCGCACCTGACAGTACCTAGCGCGTATCTCGCCTGTATTTGACCAGAGGTGCGCACGCAAGTCCGATTTACCCGCAGCTAAGTTTACAGCATGACCAAAACTTTTTACGGGTGAGTCGTGGGAATTGCCCGCAGAGGTACACGCAGAACGCCAGTAGGAGGCCCTTAGCGGCAGCACCTCGCAGGCAACTCCCACGAATATATTTCGCAGTCCCCGTATGCGGCCAAATTAATGACATTCTGTGGTACTTAATTCTGCCATTCCTTCAGAGGAATTCCTTCACTGAGTTGTCAACCCCACGCACCTGGCACGCAGGTCACACAGCATACCCGCACGAAAAGCAATCGCAATAGCTTACTCGAGCCTTCAGCTCGGGTGAGCTAAATAAGTGTCTTGCCTGTCTTTACTGCTGCAGCAGGACCATAATCCTTAACTCCTTGACCGTCATATAAACCTCAAGCCCATCCATGGGTTTTTAGTTCAGTTAACAAAATGTGCAGATTGTCCAAAATGTGCAGGCAAATCCACTGTTAACTGCACATTTTGGTAACAGGTGATCCCGTCAGGTATAGGTGCACTATAGGCACATTTTGGTAACTTGCACATTTTGGTAATTTACCAAAATGTGCCTCAGCTTCGCTTCGGGCATAGTTACGGTTTTCACATCACCTTGGGCCCATAATTTTAACTGTGCCCCTCATAGCAGTCATTATTTGTATACTGATGCATGGCTGGCGGTGCGTCCAGTAAAAACTGATGCATGGTTTGTGTATGCCAAGCCAAAAGGAAATGCATCCAGTAATTTTGTCATCGGGTAACACGATAGAAAAATGCGTTTTTTGGCAAGAAAATTACCCATTCTATAAATCAGATGACGTGTTACAAATCATTCCTCCCCCGATTTTCTTGCTGCTATTGTTACGCCCTACTCAAGAATCTGGGCTACTACCGACAGACAAAAGGGAGTTATCACCACCTGGACAGAACATTCCTGTGTATAGAAATCTGGCCTAGCAACAACACATTGCTGAAATACTACAGTGTCTGGCTGCCAGTGAGGAGCAGCACTGTGCTGGGGAAGCTACAGGTGTTTGCACAGAACAATGCTAGTTGATTTAATACATAGGGGCAATACAATCACTTATCATACTGACTTCATAGAAGCAACCTCAGTGGCTATGCAGCAGTGGCAGGGGCAGCAGTTAGACTGCAAGGTCTCCTGGAAAGGGCTTGAACCGACGATATGAGGCCGGATACCGCTAGTCAAACTGTGTTAATAGTTTTATTACGATATCCCCTTTTTATGCCTCCGCCACGAAGTGGTGCCGGAGGCATTATTTTTTCGGGTTGTCCGTCCGTCCGTCCGTCCGTCCGTACGTCCGTCCGCTGTCGTTTACGCGATAACTTGAGTAACATTTAATGGAATTTTACCAAACTTGGTCCAAGTATGAAGTATGATGGGGCAATGATTTGATTAGATTTTGGGTGAAATCGGCTAAAGGTCCCTCCGTTTTTTTTCACACAATGCATATATTGAAAACCATTTCACTTTCGTTATCTTAGCACCTATTGCAATGTATCGCTACTGTTAAAAATTTTTTTCCTATTATTGTTGCCTTCTCTGTACAATTGTATGCATTGTTTTTGTTACTTAAGAAAGTGAGATTTATGTTTGTATATTGTGGAAAACGAATAAAATATAAATATGAAAAAATATGAATATGAAAAAGGTCAAAGGTCAAGGTCAAATCATGAAATTGTATCCGTTTACGCGATAACTCAAGACTTGATGGAGCAAATTTCCCCAAACTTTCTTGGAGGATGATGTATGATGGGACAATTACTTGATTAGTTTTTCAGTGAAATCGGACAGAGGTCAAAGGTCAAAGATCAAGGTCAAATCCTAAAATTTATCTGTTTACGTGATAACTCAAAACTGGATGAAGCAGCTTTCACCAAACTTGGTCCAAGGATGATGTATGATGGGACAATTAGTTGAGTAGATTTTAGTGACATTGGCAAGAGGTCAAAGGTCAAAAGGTCAAGGTCAAATGTTAAAAATGTTGCTATTTCCCCCATATCTGTGCAATGCCCGCAGTTATTTTCTTGAAACTCTGTGTAGACATGTACTACTGCGTAAAGATTATCCAGAGAGAGTTTCATGTCATAACGTCAAAGGTCAAAAGGTCAAAGGTTAGGTGAAGATGTTGCAATATCACTTTTCTCGCAAATAGTTCAATGTATCTTCATGGAACTTGGTACATATGCATGTACTGACTGGCAGGGATTATCTAGGGAATTTAGGGGTCATGGGTCAATAATCAGGGGTCAAAGGTCAAGTTCAACCCCTCAAAATGTTACTATTTTCCTCATATACTAGTATATGCAATGATTGCATTATTAGTTTTAAAATTTAATATAAATGCACATGTATTTTTTAATGGAGATTCTCTTAAAAATTTCTAGCCAGAAGGTCAAAGGTAAAATGTTAAGGGTCAAAGGTCGGGTTTAAATGCAAAAAAAAAAGAAGATATATTTTGTACTGTAATTACACTCTTTCTTCATACCTTGAAAATTATACTCAATGCATAAACTTATAATAAGATCGGTCAGAAGTCAAGTAAAAATTTTCAATTCCCCAAATATGCGTACCTGCACTCTTTAATAGACAATTATAGCAAACCCAGTTCGTGGAAAGTGAACATTCCAGATATTTCTGCCAGTTATGTGAAACTGTCATTACACATTGTGAAGACATTGTACTATACACCTATTGGGAGAATAATGCATTATGGCGGAGGCATCAGTCGCCATAGCCACATTTCTAGTTCCAAATGTCACAGCCGGTGAAAGCGTGTGATTGCTTGTTGGTCCAGTGCTGACTACTTAAATACGGTACTCAGACAAAGTATCACAAAACACCATGATTCCGGAAATTATAAGTTTTATTTCCGGTCTTTCAATTCAGATACAAATAAGGTGGTGGTACAAGAAACAAAACAACACACAGACACGTCATATACGCCCATGCACACAGTTCAGTCAATGCTTATCATGGCACCTCAAATCTCACTCTAACGACGTAGTGTCTAATGCTTAAATGCCGGCTTCATCTCAATCTCCTAACTATTCATAGCATAGAGAAAACTTAACAAATGCTTCACAATATGACCATAAATATTGCATAAACTTTACTCCGATTACTGATATGGTTTTACATATAAATGCTTCTTTGATTAAACCCAACACTCGCGATGACTCATCAGTTTTATACTATCTGTGCGCACCGTTTACAATTGGGGTTTGATTATTTATTAACAGTCCAAAGTGTTTCTTCGGGATAAACAAAACCTGATATTGTCATGTTGAAGTTGTCTCCGTGATCGTCGAAGTCGAATGCGAAACAGTTCGCTGCGAAGACGGAGTGTAAGACCTCGTCGAAGGGACGGTTTCCAACTGGACTGGCGGGTTCCTTCCTTGTCCCGAAGTGGCCCGAGATTACATTGTCACGAGCTGGGGTTATCTTTACACGGCGTGCACGGGTTGTTTATACGTGCACCCGCAGCTGACCCAAGTTAACGCCGTCTACAGAGTACAGTAACGAAATTACCACAACATAAAAACTACTTACTCTCTGTACTATACCATTTCATATCAGTAAACACCTATCCACAGTGATTTAACACCGCAGCTATCACTTCGGTGCCTACAGAAAAGAGTTAAACATTTTCTCATGTCTATAATCTATGTACACAACCATTCTGACTTCGGTGGAGCATTTATATTGCTTAATAATGCTCGCTTCCGTATATCAAATATCAACATAAAAGCACTTCAGCACTCTGCTTGAAAGTAATCATTACGCCAGTACCCACCATGTATAATCTTATCCTCTTACACATGCAACGGTCTTATTAAACGGGGGGGGGGGGGGGGGTTGAGAATAACTTCTCTACATTACACATTATCACAGACGGTATATTATTCAACCTGCTTTCAACTAGCTTGCGCTAGAGACTACAAAAAAACTGTGCACATCTACACGTCGTCAGTGTACCAAAACCACTCTTCTTTAGTAGAATACAGCTTCAAATAATAACCATGATAACTGTGATATTTGGAAAAAGGGGATATCGTAATAATACTATTAACACAGTTTGACTGGCGGTATCCGACCTCATATCGTCGGTTCAAGCCCTTTCCAGGAGACCTTGCAGTCTAGGACCCCGTTTACAGTGCGGGGCCGGGCTCGGCCGCGGCCGAGCCGCGGCCGAACCGCGGCCGAGCCCGGCCTCAATTGCGCGGCCGAGCCTCGCAATTTTGTCCATTTACACTGCCGGGCTCGGCCGCGCTTTTGATTCAAACCTTTCAATATTTTGTCGTAGTGGCGCTCTGCTTGTAAACAAATGCAATTTGGTATTGTCTGGTTTTCAGACCCTTTGCCAAATGAATTCCGTGGCGACGAAGTCGCCGTTCGGGCAAAGGCCTTTGCCGAAGGAAAGAATCCTTTGCAGGACAAAACCACCTTAAAATATATTAGTTTTCGACGTTGAGGGGGTTAATATCCTGAATAGCGAAAGATACAGGCAGAGGGTTTGGAAGCCAGACTAAAATTGGCCGCGCAATTGGCCGCGCATTTGGCCCAGTTTGCGTTTACACCAAGAAAAGGCCGGGCTCGGCCGCGGCTCGGCCGCGGCCGAGACCACCTCCAGAGCGAGGCCAAATGCGAGGCCAATTTTGGCCTCGCATTTGGCCTTTTGCGCGTTTACACTGAAGCGGGGCTGGGCACGGCCGCGGCCGAGCCCGGCCTCAATTGCGCGGCCGAGCCTCGCAATTTTGTCCGTTTACACTGCTGGGCTCGGCCGCGCTTTCGATTCAAACCTTTCATTATTTGGTCGTAGTGGCGCTCTGCTTGTAAACTAACGCAATTTGGTATTGTCTGGTTTTCAGACCCTTTGCCAACTGAATTCCGTTGTGACGAAGTCGCCGTTCGGGCAAAGGCCTTTGCCGAAGGAAAAAATCCTTTGCAGGACAAAACCACCTTAAACTATAATAGTTTTCGACGTTGAGGGGGTTAATATCCTGAACAGCGAAAGATACAGGCAGAGGGTTTGGAAGCCAGACTAAAATTGGCCGCGCAATTGGCCGCGCATTTGGCCCAGTTTGCGTTTACACCAAGAAAAGGCCGGGCTCGGCCGCGGCTCGGCCGCGGCCGAGACCACCTCCAGAGCGAGGCCAAATGCGAGGCCAATTTTGGCCTCGCATTTGGCCTTTTGCGCGTTTACACTGAAGCTGGGCTTCAGTGTAAACGCGCAAAAGGCCAAATGCGAGGCCTTTTGCGCCCAGTTTGCGAGGCGTAAAAGGCCAAATGCGAAGCTGAGGCTGGGCACGGCCGCGGCCGAGCCCGGCCTCAATTGCGCGGCTCGGCCGAGTGCGAGGCTCGGCCGAGCCGCGGCCGAGCCTCGCACTGTAAACGGGGTCTAACTGCTGCCCCTGCCACTGCTGCATAGCCACTGAGGTTGCTTCTATGAAGTCAGTATGATAAGTGGTTGTATTGCTCCTATGTATTAAATCAGCTAGCATTGTTATGTGCAAACACCTGTAGCTTTCCCAGCACAGTGCTGCTCCTCACTGGCAGCCAGACACTGTAGTATTTCAGCAATGTGTTGTTGCTAGGCCAGATTTCTATACACAGGAATGTTCTGTCCAGGTGTTGATAACTCCCTTTTGTCTGTCTGTAGTAGCCCAGATTCTTGAGTAGGGCGTAACAATAGCAGTAAGAAAATCGGGGGAGGAATGACTTGTAACATGACCCTCCCCCCACCCCATTTCTAGAAAATATTTCATATTTTCTCACAAAATTACAAGCATTTATCCTACCAACAGCCTCTATAAACTCAGACTGATGGCAAAATGTAAACATCAACATCAATGAACCTCAACACATACATTAAGTTGCCATGGTTACGTTTCGATCCTATTTCAACTTTTCACCGATCGTGTCTTCTTTGGACAGAATCAAATTGCATCCTATCTGGGTACATGGGTAAATAATTTTAAAACAAAATCCACTTCATCCTTATAGCCTACTGGCTACTCTACTGAGAAAATCAGCTCCGACATTCTCTGAGCCAGGAATTGCTTCAATTTTGAACCGAAATGGTTGAAGGGACAACGCCCACCTCATCACTCGGCTATTCGTACA
Organism: Diadema setosum; assembly: GCF_964275005.1. Classification (NCBI taxonomy): domain Eukaryota; kingdom Metazoa; phylum Echinodermata; class Echinoidea; order Diadematoida; family Diadematidae; genus Diadema; species Diadema setosum. The sequence goes on from NC_092685.1 coordinate 22,689,198, forward strand.
CTTGGCCTGATTGATGTAGGCAAGTGGGCGGTGGTCAGTCTCAATTGTGAACTCGTTACCTTCTAGGTACACTTGGAATTTGCTAATTCCCCATACTAGAGCTAGGCATTCCCTCTCTATGGTAGAATAAGCTTGTTCACGGGGCAGTAGCTTCCTACTAGTATAGGCTAAGGGGAACTTCTCATCGTTGTGTTCTTGCAGTAAAACTGCGCCTATTCCCGTCGAAGATTCATCAGTACGCAGAATGAACGGTTTGGCTAGGTCTGGGAGACTAAGGATAGGGGCGGTACTAAGGCATGCCTTAAGCTTCTGGAAGGCTTCTTCCTCTTGCTCACCCCATGTAAGCTGCCTTGGTTTGCGGTTCTTAGTCAAATCGGTCAACGGGGCTGCAATGGACGCAAAGGCAGGGATAAACTTGCGATAGTAACTCGCAAGCCCAATGAAGGAGCGCATCTCCTTCTTGGTCTCAGGCGTAGGGGCGGTGAGAATTTTCTCTACCATGTCCTGTTGGGGCTTCAACTTGGCCTCCTGTACTACATGGCCTAGAAATTCTACCTGTGTGCATCCTACTTGGCATTTGCTTGGCCTAGCCGTTAGTCCTGCTGACCTAAGTCGTACGAAGAGTTCATGTAGAACTCGCATGTGCTCTTCCCAGGTTGTAGTTGTGAACATGAGGCAGTCCACTCGCAACAGTGTCCTCATAACCCTACTGAACGTAGCGGCCGCATTAACGAGCCCAAAGGGCATGACACGAAACTGAGAGAGCCTGCTAGGACTCCGGAATGCAGTCTTCTCTTTAGCGTCTTGGGACAGTGGTATCTGCCAATACCCTTTAGACAGATCTAGTTTAGAGAAGAACATAGAACCTGACAGATTAGCGAAAATCTCATCTGGGCTGGGTAATGGTTCAGCGTCAAACACAGTAATGCGGTTTAGTTGACGAAAGTCAATACAAAACCGATTGCTTCCGTCAGACTTTCTCACTATGACTATGGGGGATGAATAGGGGGAATCTGACGGTTCTATTACCCCCATTTTACCATCTTTTGAGTCTCTTCTTCGATTACACTCTTCATCGTATGGGGCACGGGGTACGGTCTCTGCCGTATTGGGTCAGAAGATGTGAGTTTGATCGAGTGCTCTCCTAATGTGGTCCTACCTGGGACATCGGTCAAAACATCCTGAAAGTTAGTCAAGAGAGACTTTACTTGTTCTTCTTGTGCCTTACTCAAGTCATAACTTATCGAGACATCTTCGCATGTCTCTTTTCCCTCAAAGACTGGTAGCTCTAAGCTCATTTTGCGGGATGTTCCATCACATCCTGCAGTGTGAGACATCTCTAGTTCAGTTTCTCCTACACATTCATTCTCATCTACAATGGTGGCTTGTGCACCAACCTCTACCTTTGACTCAGTGTTTCCTGAGGCCTTTTCTGACCTGCATCTACTTCTACCTCTCTTTCTCTTTCGATGTACCTCTTCAGCATATTTGCATGAAAGGTTTTCATCGTTCCATTCACATCTAGCCTATAGTCTTGATCACTTAGCTTGTGAAGTACGGTGAACAGTCCTTTCCACTGAAGGAGCATCCTGTTATGGTCTGTATAAGGCAAGAGAAGCAGTACCTTTTCACCTGGCCTAAATTGTCTGTCTCTACTCTTCCTATTGAACTACTTCTTGCTCCTAGCCATGGACTTTCTGAGTTCCTGCCGAGCTACATCTAGAGTTGTCTCTCGGCGTTCCCTAAGATCTACTTTGTACTGATACTCTGTCTGTACTTCATCATTTGGCGACTGGCCTGACCAAAGTTCTTTCAAGATTGAGAGGGGGCCTCTCACACAACGTCCATATATCAGCTCAAATGGGGAAAATCCCATTGACGATTGTGGAGCTTCACGGTATGCGGGGAGCTGAAACGAGGCCACGCAAGTTCGACGGCGATATTTTTGCACTGAAACGTCGAATCGAAAAGGGAACAACGGCATTTGATAGTGCTGGATTTTCTCAATCACGTAGGTCAAGTTTTTTACGTGAATTTTAGTGTTAAATATTCTTATCAAGCAAATAAACATTAGGCGGTCGATGAGTAGTAGGTCCAACCATACAACAGTGGGTGATTTCAAGTTCGGTGCTAGTGCTAGTGCTAGTGCTATCTCAGCAATAGCACCGACGATAAAACCGAACTTGAAATCACGTCGGTGTTGGAAGTTGACCTCAAAATCATGACGTATTTCCGGTAGTTGGTGCTGGGATCGGTGTTGAATGTCGTCTGCTGAACCGAGCTCCGCCGTTTGTGTTAGCGATTTACGTGCTTTTTCCCCATTGACTAACACTAGCCCCTAGGGATTATCATTTTCTTCATTTCAAGTTCGGTGCTGGTGTTAGCGTTGCCGTGCGAGACCCGTATTCACTTCCATAATAGATGCACGTTTTACGTGAAAAGTCTATGATAATGCAGTGGTTGCCCACGTAACGTACACGAACACTCCAGACATGGCTATATAAATCTGAGCCTGGGAGCAAAATTAAGATAGTTGTATTTTGGGGAATGGATGCAATCTATATTGTGGCATTTTAATCCGTCTTCCTTACTATATATGTCTTAAACTAAGCAGTTTTGGCTACATATTTTAATATTTGACTGTAATCACGCGCCATCACTTTTTTCGTCGCGCAATACCCCCGGCATTCCAACATCTAGTGCTGGTGATCGATAATTTTGATCGGTATCGCCTCGTTAATCTGACCGTCAGTGGTGGAGCTCGATTTAACGCTGTTATTTGGCGGCTAGCACTAGCACTAGCACTAGCACCGAACTTGAAATCACCCAGTGTACAATCCAGAGGGACAACCAATACAACTCAGCCCGCAGTCAAAGCGAGGCCGAGTTATCCCCGAGTCCGAGTTTAGCCTGACCCCGTTCGGATAAGATCTGAGACTGAACCTTTTTGGTTAATATTTCGCATTTTCGTCGTTACCCATCGAATATCTTGTTGTTACAGCGTTATTCCGCACATTTCCTAGGCATACAGTGAATGTTATTACGTTCACATTTGGGAGCGAAATTTGACAACTTTTGCAGGCGTACCAGAACTATGTATTGGCTTTAACTCGGACCAGGAGCGAGCCAAAAATGCATGAGTTACTGAAAGCGGTATAAGAGTGAATCGCGTATTTATCTCCATGTCACAAAGATAGACCTATACTGATCTTGCTGCTCCGGTAAATTAAGAGTATTAATCGAGAGAGACGGTTGTCTCGACAACGCCATGTATTAGGTTATTGTCCCACGTTTTTATGGCGATCTTTTCCCATCCGAGAGGTCGTGCATGGCGCAACACTATGCGTTATACGAATCATCTAGAAAGTCATCTGTAAGGTTAGGATGGCATGAATTATAGTCGCCTCTGGGGCATGCTGCATTTCTAACATGATTGATAGCAAGTGAAGGACATAATTTGCGACATAAGCGGTGCTTTCAGGTCATCTATTATGTGCATGGCCGCAGTTCCACTTTGCGCATGAATAGAAAAAAAAAGGTAATTCGGTACCAACAGGCATGTTGGTTTTTAAATTCACTGGGATAAGCATCTGTGATGTAATGCTTACTTATGTAATTCTTTTAAGGCTGCTTGCCAGCATATCCACCTGACAGCAAAAGTGGTATTTGACAATATCAATGAAAGAGATTGTTACTACATTCAATCAAAATAATGAAATGGATGCTTTCCTGGGTGTTAATTGACGAATCATTCTGATCATCTGGTCATTCACGTTCATTCTTCGTTTGAACAGGATTGATGAATCCCATACTGTTGAGTTAAGCTAAATGCATTATGTCGCTCTGAATATACGAGTACCAATGTGCCCATGAGCTAACTCCGAACTGGCATAATGATTATATACGAACGTGCATGTTACTGTGCTGATGGTAACGATGGTGAATGACTGTGTGCGTGTTTGTGGATACAACGACCACCGAGTCTCATTTGTTGATCATCTCCCCCGGAAAGATAGATCGGCTTTTTTTTTTCTTTTTTTTTTCTTTTTTTTTTTGCCAGTATGCGCCCTTATGGTTTATCGACATCATTTATTTATTGCATAGGCAAATGTTTTTGTTTATGATGTAATACCTGATTTATCTTGTGTTATGTCTTGTTGGGAAAAAAAAGAAAAATGAAAATAAATGAATTGAATTGAATTGAATTTATGATTTACAAGCACAACGAACTATGAGATAAGTGCAATGTTTCCTACACAGAAATTATACAAATTTAGAGTATATCTAGAGTATTTTTCAAGTCCTCGGTCTGTTGTTGGTATAAATCGTTTAAGGCCGTCACTATGTATCTTGATTAGAATTGTAAGATTTAATAACCAAAAAATGACAAGAATTCCATGTTTTGTAAGCTGAAATGCAAAAATTTATCAAAATTGATTACATTTAAATCATCCTCAAAAGACCCCTTTTAAGTGCTTGAAAAGCATATCATGTGGACTTTTTGTGAAGTCCCTACCGGGATGGAGTTGGGGTTAAACACTTTTTCAGAGATTAGGGGAGCAATTTTCGCGCTTGCCCCGGGCGCCGTTTTCCCTAGATACGCATAGTAAGAACAATTCAATACATGTATATAGACACGAAGATGATCAGAGACTTTTCTTCATGGCTGATGCATGTGTCAAACCGAACTATTAAAGGTGAAGGATTGATTGTTTTTACGTTTGAAAATATACCCCTCCCAGAGTGAGACCCTATCCCGCTTGGTTGCTTAACTCCCTCAGAAAGGTCCACTATTTCCAATTTTGAATCCCCCCCCCCTAAAAATCCTAGTTACGGGCCTGTCTACGAAATCTAGCGCGTAATACCGAATGTCATTAGTATACGCAAAAATGTGCGTGTCCGGAATTACCATGGTGTCCGGTAATACCATACCTGTTGATGACGAGGCTTCGGCCGAAACAGACTGTCCAGCTAAGTCACTAATAAAGCAACGCCTTCCATTCTACTATATATTGTACTATATATATATATATATATATATATATATATATATATATATATATAGCAATAATAAAGTCACAACAGAGGAATGCAGGGAATGCATTAATAGCCAATCTTGATTTAATGAATAATCCGAATTTTCGAGGATCCTTCCTCTTCTTCAGGGATGACAGTGCGAATATTCACGATGATTATTAAGAGTGAGGTGTTACTATCGTGAATATCGTGAATATCGTGAATATTCATCGTGAATATTCATTCATCGTGAATATTCGCACTGTCATCCCTGAAGAAGAGGAAGGATCCTCGAAAATTCGGATTATTCATTAAATCAAGATTGGCTATTAATGCATTCCCTGCATTCCTCTGTTGTGACTTTATTATTGCTATTTCTAGTACTGCCAATACGCGGAACAACTACAATATATATATATATATATATATATATATATATATATATATATATATATATGACATGAAAAAGGAAGGACTAAACGGTGCGTAGCTTTCACATTGTTATTCCTCCCACTGTTCCTCTTTTCCGGAAAAGTGCAAAAGTTGAGAAGTTGGTTTTTGCCGGGAATCGAACCCGGGTCTTTGGCATGTATATATATTTATATCATAGTAGTGAAAGAAATTAGTCTTTAATATCTCGCACTATATATATATATATATATATATATATATATATATATATATATATATAAATGCATTGTATGCTGAGAAAGAGCTTGGATTAAATGGCAGAGATGATAATAAAGGTAAACATGATGCATGTAAGACAAAACTAATGATACTTAATGCTATATCTCATTAATTTCCTTTATTTTCAGAACTATTCAATAATCATTCCGTCTGCCAAATTCGACGTTTACAAGCTTCAGGAATATAAACCATCCTTGCAGTTCCTCCTCCGATAACAAACTTTTATTTTGACAAGAAAGCGCAAAATAATGAAACGTCTCATTGATACTTTTATGCACAATTATTTTCGAACTTCGAATTGAAATAATTTTTTATGAAATATTTCGTGAAATCCGCTTCTTTCTCTTCTTCTCATCCTCCTCCTCTTCATCCTCGTCTTTTTCTTCTTCTCCTTCTCGTGTGCACAGTGTGCCTAGTTCAATCTGTAGTTTATATTGTAACGGCGACTTATATTTTGTCGAAGATGGGCAGAATATAATTCCGATTCTGTAAATGTCCCAAAATAAAGTCCCGCTATATGTTGAAGAGTATTGTCGAAGGATGCCGAGGGTCACGGAGAAATTACAGTCATCAGGCAAAAATCATGGTTAAAGAAGTTTATTATGAAGAATCACTCGAACACATTTACAGGGATGGATTTTGAGAATGTCCCGCCAGGCATGAGAGGTGCGATGCGGTGAAGGACTTAGACTAACTAATACAAAAAGCTAACATGACGGCAGACCGTTTCTGGACTGGTTGACTCTTTATCTCTTTCGTTGGTTACTCTCTCGCTGTTCAAACACGGGTTTCACTCTAGCTGACACACTCTTCACTCCATCTCCCAAGCAAGTGAACTTTGAGATAAGCATAGAGTCTGGCTTATATACCGCTTTCAAACAAGCTCCTCTTGTTCGAGAGAGATAGAGAAGACCAGTCATGAAGGTCACGAGAAAGACGTTTATCGCGCTGCGGAGTATATAGGAGAAGGACGTCTTTGAGCACTGGAGCTCAAAGTCATATCAAGGAGAGGATACAATGACAGGAGAAAGTCAAGATAAGAAGCAAGCACAAAGGGCTGAAGGACAGTGAAAGTCAGGAGGAAAGGGAGCAAGCTGAAAAGGCTGAAGGACAGTGAAGGGTAAGGGCAAGGACTCTGAAAGTCAGGACAAGGTTGAACTGAGGAGAGCAAGGCAAGAGTTCTGAAAGGCAAGGCAAAGTCAAAGTGAGAAGGGACAAAGCGAAATTACTGAAGTGAGAGCAAGGTCAAAGCGAGGGAAGGACAGAATGACATGTGAAGGTCAGAAGAACAAGGTTAGTGAGCACAAGGTCAAAGTGATGAGAGTATAGAATAGACTTGTGAAGGTCAGAAGAACAAAGAAGATGGGCAAAGAGAGAATTCCGCTGTATGCAAAGCAATTGAGATTGAGCTAGCTAAACTAGTAATTTGCAATAGCGTTGGCGAGACATCCTTTACATAAATTTGTACAATAATCATGAAAGCAATGAAAATCATGTAATGCTGTATACATAATGTTACATCAAACATCTTAACCAAAATGCGTGACAATATCTATAGCCACTTACTGGGCGAAACACGGGGAAGGGGGAGGGAGTATCGGCATCTTTTGCCCGTTGATACCATCTTCAACCATAGTATCGTAAACAGTATCAGAACACTATACATACGTGTATGAATGGCTCCATACTATCTTTTTTTTTTTTTAATTGGGCTTATTTTTAGTTTTTCATTCTCCATATTTCTACTTTCCCGAAACTAGATATAAGTTATAGAATATAAGAAAATGCATTAAAATGATCGCTTCTCTCTTTATGTAGTATTTCAAGACAGTTATCTTGAATCTTTAATGGGTCACAATTTGCGTTATAGTGTCGAGTCATGCAATATGTCTTTCCTTCTCCAACTTTCGCGAAAGTTACAATATAAAAACGTAAATAAACTTAAATCAATTATTCAGGAAAACATACAAAGCTTACAGCTCATTGATAACAACTTTATCTGTTTAGGGTTGTATTTTCGGTTTAGGAACATTTAATTGTATTGACAAATTTTACCATGTACTTAGTATAGTTACAAAGTTATTTCTTGTAAGATTTGTTCTTAGGTTGATATAGGTTTTCCCGCCCAATTTCATCAGATTTGCATTTGATTTAATGATGCAAGCATTCATTTTCAAGCGAATTCGAATGATCATCGAGATCAACATTCAAAAAGCTAAGTAGTTTATTCAATTTAATTTCATCAGCATTCGAATTCATGATTTTGTCACATAAACGTGTAAACAGCGCGTTCAAATTAAAAATGCACGTGAAACGCATTCAAATTCGCACCAGCACAGATGCGATGAACATTAAGGAATTCAAATTAACGAATAGGCAAACATTTGCAGCATCTGGGCAGTGTTTTTCGTTGCTGCTCATGTTCTTTGTATTTTCTCCATCTGTTTGAATAATGGTACAACCACTTTCCGACGTAGACATGCCAACGCGTCAACAGATCGACGGCTGAAGATACTGAGAGACTGAACATCGAAATTATGAGTAAATATGAAAAAGAAAGAATATTTAGGGCAATGTATCTCACGCACAATTCACACCTTTAACGTGATTGCAAACAAAATCTGTAAAACGACTATAATCACACTTGACATATCGAGGTTCTCATGGTGATCTCTCGTTATGTTAGCAAAGTCGGAGTTCAACCATTCTGTAAAATAATGTGATATCCATTTTGATGTGGAAATAAAGTGAAACTAGAGTGAATCCAGCTGGCGCGAAATTGAATGCCAACTTTGAGCCGTTAAATTGAATGAATTTCTCTCTGAATTGAATGAAATAAAATCTAAAAGGAATGATATGAAATGAAATTGAATACTCAAAGAATTAAAATGAACAGTGAAAGTAGAGCAGTGACAAAAATCCCTTGAATTTGAACGCCTTGTCATTACTTCGAATGCAAATCTGATGAAATTGGGCGGGAAACCTATAACAAAATCTTTCATTTGATTGAATTGCACAATATTAATGCCTACAGTTCTTCTGTTTCTTTAACACCGGAATGTTATTTATATGCGCTGTAAAAGGAATAACAGGAAAATTTGAAAAATAGCTATTATGCAGCCTACTATTACACCCGAAGAATATCTTCAGAATTTCTAACGTGCACCTGTTACCATCTAACACTGTTGAATTACACGGAATTCAATTAATTTTTGCACAATTTTACAACATTTACTTATTGCAACGTTGTTGCTCAAATAGCATGTTGTCACATATAGCAAGCACATAATAACACAGTATAATACTAAACGCTTGTAAAAATTTGCATTACTCATTTACTGCACAAAATTTGATAGATAAGGAATTTGCATTGCCCATTGCAAAACGTTATGTTTACTGTTCATGATATGCCTGACCGCAAGTTCAATTCAATCTAACTCAATTCATTCATTATTCAGTAATAAAAATCGTTTGGATATACAGTATAAAACGTTTACAAAATCTATCAGGTACTTAGCAAAAGCCACAGAGGCTTGTTGAAATAGAATGTTACCCTAAAATATCATACACATATTGCAATTTAAACATCAAAATACTAAATAATAAAACTTACAGACAATATTAAAAAAAAAGCACAAAGAGAATGATACACATACTGAAACAGGCACGAAACTGAAATTGATGAAAGTTACCGATTATATCCGTAGTTTAAAGATAGAAAAGAAATTATTTTTTTGTGTGCGTCCGAAAGTGTGTCCCTGATATATACTCCTCTGTAGCTATAAACAGCTCAATCTGGCCTATACCATGATAAAGGGGACTTCTTCAGACGAATAGAATGACAGAAATTCCATTCAAAATAGACATAGAATAAGAATGTTACGAATTTCACATGACAATATTTCCCAAACATGCCGCTATCAATACCGCACAAGCAAACTGCAAGATTTCATCTGACAGTTCTCCCGTTGGATTTTATACACAAAGACATGAGATAATGCTTTTGGTCGATGATTTATCAAATGCGACCTCTTTCCCTCAAAAAAAAAAAAATAAAGCTATTGCAAAATTGCAATAATCTGATTTGAGGGACACAATAACTGATCTACTACCATGATTCATTTTCATTCTTTGAGGATTCAATTTCGTCTCATGTGACTCCTTTTAGATTCTATTTCATTCAATTTAGAGAGAAGTTAATTCAATTTAACAACTCACAGTTGCCATTCAAGTTTGTTTCAGCTGGATAGACGTCCAATTTCTTCCCAAGTACCAATTTCTATTTCATTGATAGAAACATAATTTCGCACTTTGAACGTTTTACTTCAATTCAAATAGACAAATTCAAGCGCGTTTCTAAGGATCCCTTTCCCTATGATATATTGCATTATATAATTTCATTCTCACTTCAAAGGTTTAATTCATTGAATCAGTTAATTTGATTGTACTGTATATATTTCTTTCCTGTCTACCTTTATTCCACTTTCAGTCTACCCCCTAACAATGCCTAACAGTAGGCCTATGGACAGAATGGATGTAACATTTAGGGAATGGCCATATCTTTTGATATTACATGAGTATACTTTGAAGAAACACGCTATCTGATCTAAATAGTATATGGCTATTTATTCCACATTTTCTTTTAAAAAATAGTTAAACACAAACAGTGATGGTATACTTAATGTTAATGGTCAACGATAAGAAGGTAAAACACAAAATAGCTTAGCAAGTGCACATAATAATCACGTTTCCTTCATTTATCTCGTTAAGGTCTACATGAAAATCATTAAGGATTTTTTTTCTTTCTTTTTGGGGGAGGAGGAGGGTGGGAAGAGATAATGATAAACAAAAGTAAGTAGAAACTTTAAGCTATATCAATTATGTGAACTATGTATTTTTTGTTGTTGTTTTCGAGTGATGCGGAGTGGCTGGGAGAAAGAAAAGAGATTATATACATGATATAACCAAGAATGTAAAAATACGTAAATAAAAAAAATAGTTATGTATCAAATCAATTATGTATAAAGTCAAGATAACAATAGAAACAGGCTAAATGACGTTAACTGCGAAATGCCAGAAGTGAAATTGATATCCTGTATATCATAGTAAAATAGTAAAATTTTATATTCATAAAAATTATGCTCTAATTATCTAAAACAAAGAAGAAGACCGCTGTGTGCATACTAAAGAGTCCACATTCCCCCGGAGAGCAAAGTTATTCCAACTCTGGTAAAAATGTGTACAGCCACGGTGGCTAAGTCAATGATTCGTTTATCATTTTGTCTTTGTCAATGCTGTTAACTAGATTAAAAGCGATTACATATATCGGTCTATTTAGTTAAAAAACAAAAACAAAAACGAACGTATCGAAACGAATGAATTAAACACAAGTAATTAAGTGAGTGATATCTAAGAATCCCTCAAATAACGTGGCCCAGAATTTCAACCCTCATCGCTGCATGATTCATGAACGTGAGTGGGTGGAACCTGACGTAACGCGCCCTCACTGGGTTAGGTAGTAACGAAGTCACTTGAGTATCTCTGTCATAATTAGCTGGGTACACCTAAATGGGATGATATCAATGTCACACGCAAAAAAAACCCAGAATTTTGCTGAACGTGAACATTTGATATTGAAAAATTGTTGTCATCGGTGTTTGAGGAAATCACAATGATACAACATGTTTACAAAGTCAGCTATGAAACTTATTTTCACTTCAGTAAAGGCTTACTTATAAATCATTTCATATTCAATTAAGTAAAAGTGAATTAAATGAAGTAAAAAGCAAATTTGAGAAAACTCGTCGTATCATAGTTAATTATCTTTCACGTAATTCACGCATGATAGGTGTAAAACAGCAATATGCATCAATAATGTGCAAGTCGGAAACATTAAAGGCATAATTGACCATTTGCAGATGAAACAAAAACCCAGCATTGGTGCTTCAAAATAATTCTAAACTGTGAGTTAGGGATAGAAACAGCCAATGTAAAAATCCGAATCAGTATACTAGATAGTCGATTTTAAGTATTGTTAAGTATACAAAATGTGAACAATAGTTATAATAAAAAATGTTTCCAGTCTAAACCGTCTACAGTAATTTGTTGTGGTTTAATGAGAAAAATAGTGATATCTCCTTATATTTTAGGTTTTACTGCAAAAAAAAAAAATATATATATATATATTTATATATGGTAGGATGTTTTGTGATACAACTGACCTGCACATGTGCATCAAAAGTGATATCTTAAACATTTTAAAAATCACTGCTCCCAAAGGTAAACAAGACCTTTGACTTTACCTTGGGGTCGTCGGATAGTGGGTCGATTGCAAAAACCCAGTCGGTATCATCGAGGGAAGTGGAGATGTGCATAGACCTCGCCCATTGGTCACCGTTTTTTCTGCCTTGGGTAATAACACCTGTGACCATGAACACTGCCCCGAGATCAATCTACAATACCATCATTTGCAATAACAACAACAACAAGAAAAATACAAACACATGAGAGTATAACTCTGGTGAACAATGATGAGAAAGGACTTTGGTATTGACTAAAAGTTTCGTTCTTTACCAAACCCCTTTTCCATGATATCGGAAGGATTTTTCATTGATTCAAATTTCAAATTTGCACAATTTTGAAATCGTGTTTTTTGTCTTGGACACAGAAATAGAAAGTGAATGGCATAATGAATAGGAAAAAATGCATCAGCATATATAATACACATATAAACTTACACATAATGACACTAAAAGCCATCGGCCCCGTGAATAGGCAACGATAACAGAGTCATATAAACTTGTAAACCCTATACACGAAAGAGAACTCATTTTCACTTCTCGTAAAGAGTATAGGAATGAACCAATCCTTACTTTCAACCACTTGTTTTGATCACTAAGTTGTGGTAACCATGCTGCGGAGTTGCCTCCCGAATTAGGCTGTTGGTCTAGCCTGGCAAACCACGCCCGGTGATAGTCATCGTTAGCATACGAGGACGAGGACGACATGCTGGAATCGGGAATGCGGCCATCTTCGACCCCAAGAGGGACACCTCGATCGAGTGGACAGAGATCGCTAGCGTGATCAATGTCGGCTAATATATCAAAATCATAGTGACAAAATAATGCTTGTTTATCACTTCTACAAGATATGTGTTTCAAATGCCGACAGTATTATATCTTTATTTTGCGAATGGCCTATACAAAATTGAACATACGCTTTCAGTTTAGAATGCATACCCACACTTACACACATACCACAGATAGACCGACACACAGAAACTCACTTTGACAAGCACATCTATACATACTATGTGAATATGGATGTGTTTGAACTATCGTGTGTGTTCCGCAGTATAGAAATGCTGTACAAAATCAAATGAAGATGAAGTCAACTGTATTTCAAATCTTCTCTCCTCATATAAGGCAGTTGCTGTATGATTGTTTGCAAGTGCAGTAGATTATGTGTATGATGTGTGTGTGTGTGTGTGTGTCCGGCTATCTCTTTCTGTTTACCCCCATTTTCTATACAAATGAGATTACGCCCTATATGATAAGCGAACCATCTCTCGTACCTTTCAGGATATTTACATCATGTAGTTATGTCATAAATTAATATCATTACTACATGTATTTGTGCCTTCTCATTACATTTAGTATAAAGGGGACGGATTTAATTGCATATGCACAGGCAAATCACCGCAGGGACTGCCAAACTCGAAGAAGTGTGTGTGTGTGTGTGTGTGTGTGTGTGTGTGTGTGTGTTGTTTTTTTTTATCCATACGCACAGTCCTTGCAATATATAAACATAATTATCATACATGTACATACATACATACATACATATACACAGATATATGCTACTTTGTGTGTATGTGTGTGTGTGTGTGTGTGTGTGTGTGTCTTAAAAGTATATTTATATCTACCAATATTATCTTGCAAAGGTCCATAGCCAATCAGCTCCAGTCTGAGACTCATGTAACCGCGGTAAGTATTTGGATGGAGTCGAATATATCGCGCTGTCATGGCCCTCCTGAAGTAGTGTCTCACTTGACTCGTCCAGTCATAATTAGCCGGGAATACCTTCGAAGCAAAGAATATTATGGAGACCACTGTTAAAAACAAACTAAATACTCCAGCATGTAAGTATTGTGTATGTTCCTCTGTCGACTGCATACATTGAGGCAAATTTATAAAATTCAGCAGTTCACACGAACGTAAATAGTGATACACTCAGAAACATCAGTATCATCATCTCACATTCGTGATAACTTCCCATTTTCGACAGGTACACCGAATTACAATAAATTTGGTTTCAAAGTCATTTCCTTTCATTGCTTTTAAGGGGGCACATGTAATGACATGCCTTTGTCGTGAATTTGATCGTTAACTGAAAGCGATGAATTACATATTTGTCTAGCAGTTTCTCCAAACCATCCTAATGGTTGAGGTTTTCCTAGTATTTTTTATAAAAAAAAAAAGCATTGTGATTATCAGAATGGGCATTCAACTATGCACCAGTACTTGGCAATGTTCCAGTGAGGAAGTGCCAACAAAAAACTTTGTAAATATGAGATGTGCTTGCTTTGCATTGCGAGATTATTCCATTAGAACACAAGAACCCCTCGCAGATATACCGTTCCTCTGTTCCAGGAAAATTTTCCATGGCCATATTGGTTGTAACACGTTTTTGTGGTAACAATTTTTTTTTTTCAATAAGCTATGCTTTAATTTATGTTATCACAAGTTCTTTTAATTCTATATTTCCATATTTTCGGATGTCCAGTTCAGATTTTCAATATAATGCGTTATAGTCCCCTTCCCCCCCCCCCCCCCCAGTTTGACTATATTGTTACGCGCAGTTAAGTATGTCTATAGAAACTACGCAATATAGATTTACAATTTTCATTATTACTTCTATTTAAAGCACTGAAAACGAAAGCTTCCGTTTGGTGAAAATTTTCAGGGTAAATCGATGATCACAGCCTAACGTTGTTTCCTGATACCTGTGGTATATTAAAATGGCCATTGACTACGATAAAGGTAGAACATTCTTTTCATCATATTTTTTCAGAGTAATGGTAAAACAGGACAATATCTATAATACATGAGATATGAATTTACATGCTCATGGATTTTTTTTCTTTCTTTTTTACTCTAAATAAGTTTTTCTTCGTGATGATATTCTTCTGGACACATTGAGCCTCTGGTTATATTACTTTCTATTTTATGTCACATGCCTATAACCATCGCCGCCATGAACACGCTGCATGGTTCAAAGGCATCAAACTCACCTTGACGCCGCCTGTGAAAGGATCCATATATTCTGTCCAATCTACGTTGTCCACGCTGGACGACACTTTATATGACGTCACATATTGGTTTCCTGTCGCTCTGCCCTGCGTGATGATACCTGACACCAGGTAGTTCGAATCCAGCTGAACCTGTAACCACTGATTTGTGTTTAGGACTCCGGTACTCCACGAGGTGGGTCCGTTGAGACGAGCGTGTTCGGTGCAAAGGCCGACATCGTAACAGGATGAAGCGGTGATGCTGGAGTCTGGAATGGCGCCACTTTCGAGACCAAGAGGGCTTCCTGGAGACATGCTTGGACTCGCTAAGAAAAAAGAAATGGATCAACTAACAAATTACATTGCGTGTACTTAATTCTGTTCATCAAAGAATATAACGGTCCAAAAATATGTATGTATGGATAGATTAGTATAAATGTATGTACACACATATACACATCATTATGTTCTTAATAAATAGGCCCTAAGTATGTGTTTGTATGTTTGTTTGTTCATGTGTGTGTGTGGGGGGGGGGTATGGTTGTCCTTTACTTAGTCTTTCCTCAAAACCATTACACCCAAAAGTATACATCGTAAATGCAGGTGGTGAACTATCTCACCTGAACAACACACGATGCCAATAGAGGCATCTACGCCATCATCTGTCTCTTCGTCCATCCAACAATCAGTGATATTGGTGGCATTCGTGGGGCAGCTGACCACACCCACTTTTGTGTACGAATCCTGTGGCGACTCGCCGTAGAAGTTCCCATTAACTGCTCCGTAAGCTCCCTGGAATCCGAGGTACTGGCAGACCAGACGAGATGCATTTGCTGTCCACCCATTGTGGTGTATAAATCTAAATGTGTTGGCACTGAAACGAGGGGCAAAGACGATTCTCCCTTCGCTGCTGTTTCCTCCAAGGATTCTGACAGTTTCGATGAAAGCCGCTAAAATTGGATGATCAAGAAGCCCAACAAAATCCTTCAAATTGAAGTAGTAACTTAACAAAGAAATAAAAACAGAAGCAACATCACCAACCCTGTCGGTTACCGATGCGAATGAACAATGTCAATGCCATGTCAACAATAAAGTAATGAAGCGTAGAATACATTACCCATCTCTTTGCAACACACTTTTAGGATGATTTAAAACAAAACTCATTCTAGTAAATTGTTCTATCAATGAAATCTACCTCAGTTAACGTCATTTTGAAAAAAAAAAAGGAAAGGCAACAAGAAAACAATTGTAACAAATACAAAGACTCCCTGTATCAAACATAAATTCTGTTTCTCACCTTTTTCACACCGTGTGCCTTGCCAACCATCGAGACACGTGCAATTGAAACCATCGTCGGTTTCCGTACACGGTGACTGGTGAAGACACGGGTCAGACAGACAAGCTGTTTCCAGAAGAGATACGCGGGTGCAGTGGATAAAATGTGTAAACATTATGTTAGTCCTTTGATTTGCGAGGGTTACTTAAATTTTCTCAACTTTATGTACTGGATATTGTCATTGAGATTTTTTATATATATTTTCCTGCCATTTCACTTTACCAACAACAATTGATTAGAGTAATCAAAATGCATGTTAGTCTTCTTCCATCGATAATGACATTGAATGATAACATTATCCTAAAACCCCTTTCTGCTGTGTGCGCGTTCAACTCAACCAGTTTGTCATGATATCATAGAGTTGTTTGTTGAGAAAAATAAAACCTGGGATTTTGGATTCATTTATTATGTTGTGCATACATTATCTTCAATATATATATATATATATATATATATATATATATATATGTGTGTGTGTGTGTGTGTGTGTGTGTGTGTGTGTGTGTGTGTGTGTGTGTGTTGTATACTGATTATGTCTATGTTTATGTCATTTGAAAGATATCATTTATCTTTCTTGTGAAATTAAGTTATTCTAGTAATCTTTTCCACATTAGCAACTTCTGGAATAGTACAAGCAGACGTATAATTACGACTTCATATTGATCATCATGTCATTTGACTATAATTGGGGATAAAAATGTACAGATAACAGTTTGGCAATCAAGATTGTACCAAACCACAAAATCTAGCATTGTATCAGACTCTTATAGTTATCTTATGATGTATTTATTCTATTTGAGATGTAAGGACGTACCTGGTTTTGTGCAGATGTATCTCTTCAGGTTTTCAGGGAATTTTACTCCTGGTGGCAGCTGTGGTAATGTGTATGCGTCTGACTTTACGGGTTTAGGTATGTATTGAATAACGGCGCCATCATCAGACAGCACTGAAGGACATGATGCTTGAGTGAACTGGGGGCAGACTTCGGGATCGTATGGTGCTGCAAAAAGTAATATAAGCGAGACATTTTCACCACTTTTCAAAATACCATAAAGGCAATTAAAATCAATCCATATAAAGGTCATTACCAAACTGTCTTTTGTTTAGCTTTAAACCTTGACAAACAATATTCTATAAGCACCAGTCCTGATTAGTACTACCTAATAAAGTGCCACAAAGAGTCGTATCGAAGACTTTCACCATAACAGGAATTATGAACAAGATTTATCGGTTATTATTTGTAGCGAAAGTCCATTAAAGCTGTGATATTTTTTTTTTCTAATTACAGCAGCAACCGCTGAATGTTTGACTGAAGATGATGTGTTTAGTGAAGGTGGAAATGATGGGATGGACTGTAACAGCAGAGGATCGGAACTGCGGTAAGCCAAAAGCACAAAACTAAAAATTATAAGAGAAAAAAAAAATGTGAAAGGCGTTTCAATATGTCATTTTACAGAAAGTGGTTCCCCGCAAAAGAAGGCAAAGGAAAGGCACACAGCAGAAAGTTAAACACGGTGCGGCTTAATTTCAGCATAGATCACAGACAAGAACATCCACTCAAAACCCAAAATTAATGATTTTGATACATGCCAAGGAGTTCACTGTTCATACTGATCCTTTAAATTGCAGACTAGAGACGGACTAGAGAACACCTACGTTATAACAGTCACCTGGCTTTCACGATATATTCAAGTATTTATCATGATGCCATTACTTTCCGGTGCTCCCTATCAATGGTGTGTTGTCAACTAATTGTAGCTGTCCCTTTTATGTTCTTCGCCACAATGCATTACTTAGTAGTCTTTTCCTATGGAAGGTTCCCTGCGCACACACACGCACACAGAGAGAGAGAGAGAGAGAGAGAGAGAAGACTATACCTTATGCTTGCAGGACTAGTGGATGAAGATTAAGTACCGGTATGTATAGTGTTCTGCATGGCCCTCAGCAGCCTAGCTTTTTTAGCTAGCCTACGGTTATAGCTCGTTATTCCGATGGTCTTCCTCATGTCCAAAGTTCGTTAATCCGAAAATGATATAAATTTCGTTATACTGAAGGTTCCTAGATCCGAAAAACGTAATTCAGAAGGTTAGTTAATCCGAAAACGGAATAAGCTTGCTTACATTGTTTAGATTGATAACCTTATTTCATTTTCGGATTAACTAACCTTCGAAATAATGAAACTTATTTCATTTTCGGAAAAAGGCACCTTCGGAATAACGCCACAATCAATGTTCGGATTAGCGAATCGTATTTCCTCTTCGGATAAGCGAACAGCATAGGGAAATTGTGTGTTTCGAAGTGACGAACCTTCGGCATAACGAGCTCTATTTCACCTTCGGATTAACGAACCTTGATCAGAATAGCAAACATCACCGTGGCCTAAGGCACGTGGCCGACCCTGAAGCCAGCGTGAGAATAATGCTACAGTCACACACGGCCGGGTCACAAAACGGATTTGATCCGGGTGAAAATGAGCCTGATTAGTCCCCGCGGAATGGCGGGTAATTTATGCTACAGTTACACACGGCCGGATTTCGAACCGGGTCCGTAGGAAATTAAAACCGTATCGACCCGGTTCTAGCCGCATTGACCCGTGACGAACCGTATAAAAATCCGCTTTTAATCCTTCACTGAATCTTTACGACCCCTATCGACCCGTGTCAACCCGCTTCGACCCGTACCGACCCAGATGTAAACCTTGTCATCATTCGTTGCATGAAGGCAATGCGGTATACGGCAAGGGTCCATACGGTTTTACGCTGCGGGTTGCAGCGGGTCGATGCGACTCAATGCGGTTCAAACCTGGTCAATTCGGATATCAATACGGAATTGAGATCCATGAGTAAATTTTGAACATGACCAAAAATTTTCACCGTCGCGACCGTATCGTAGCCTCCGGAATACATCAGGAACTGACACGGGTTACAATGCGGGTCAATGCGGGTCTCTACGGCTAGAACCGGGTCGATACGGTTTAAATTCCTTACGGACCCGGTTCGAAATGCGGTCGTGACTGTGTGACTGTAACGTCCAGAAGTAAACCAACAGATATTAACCAGGATGAGACCGACTCTAGTTAATTGGATTGCCAATGGCCCTGGAACAGACCTTGGGAGAGGCCTTGTGCGTGTAACTGGGGTCTCGACGGGAGTACTGCTGAATTTTAGAGAGAAAACATCTTTAGATATGGAATATGAATATGGAGAAAGATAACATAGGCGTTCAATCACTTTCCTTGAACCTTTTCGACCTCTTCGCCTTGTTTCGCCCATAGGCATGATGGGGGCCATCTGAACCAACAGATATTAACCAGGATGAGACCGACTCTAGTTAATAGGATTGCCAATGGCCTTGGGACAGGCCTTGTGTGTGTAACTGGGGTCTCGATGGGAGAACTGCTGAATTTAGGGAGAAAACATCTTTAGATACGGAATATGAATACTGAGAAAGATAACATTGGCGTTCAGTCACTTCAGAACCTTTTCGACCTTTTCTCCTTGTTTCACCCATGGGCATGATGGGGGCCGTCTGAACCGTTAATTGAACAACGTTGCGTCAACTACATGTATTAGTCCTCCGAATTCTCCTGCCAACCTTGATGACATATCTGTTCGTGCATTCTAAGTGAAATTATTTTCATGACAAAATGTAATGTAAAGCTTGGGCTCTAATAATATCGTCGAAGCGGGCACAGTGTTTTTTGTTAGAATTGTTAGAAACTTAGTTATGTTAATACAGTAATAGAAATAAACTTATTCCTGAGTCTGTATGGCTTTCAAATCACTTCTGGTATACGATTTGCCTTCAGCACATGCTTCACAAATTCATAAGATTCATATTTCTAGAATTAAGGAAAAGTGCAATACAGTTGAATACTCGCATTAAAATTCCTCCTGCATTAGGTGCTAATTTTCATAGTTCATGCTAATTACGGTTTATATTTTGATAGATTTGGTTCCCGAATAGAATGGCCCCAATACTGTACCCCAAAACTGCCAAAACTGTACACAACCGATGTGAAACAACCTATATCTGGATAAGGATATATATAAGGATGAGATTGATACAGAAACTTCATTCGATTTTTTTTTTCTTGTTTTCATTTCCCCGTGGACTAAGGAAGATTTCCTTCACTTCAATAGGAGGTTTAGATTCAAATTCAGACAAAACGTCTACTCTGAAAGGCCAATTTTCATAAAACCTGCAAATTCTTTTATATAGACACAGACTGTCAGTTTGGATAAAAATGCCCGCTTGCCAATAGAAATCTCTTTTGAGCTAAGCTACATGTTGGTAACCCCTCCCTTCAATTCAACAAGTGAACCATGGGTCGTTTTCAGGCGGCGCTGCTTATCTCAGATTCCTTCCCCTTTTTTGGCAGTCTGAAGCGATTTTAATCATCTGATAGATGCTGTGAAAAATAACAAGTAATCTGTTTTAGCATTGCTGTTAAAATTGCAATAATAATAGATGACAGGAAAAAATGGTGACGCAGATACTGGTGTTATAAGGTTCATGTTTTCTCGACAAATGATAAAGGCGACCATCAGAGCAATATCGAGATCACTTTACTCATCGAGACCGTGTGTAACGAGAGCAATGGTCATGTCCCAGTGATTATGATGAATTGGTCTTATGTACAATAATTATGTCGGCATGTCGGTGTGCGCACTTTGTACACCAATATTAGCAGTTTCCATTCTTGCACACAAAGGAATGATAGATGTCTGGTGCTGAATAGGCTGCACGCACTCCACAATAACACCTAAACAAAAGGAACAAATTTCCGTATCTCGCTCGTGTAATACTGTTATGCGTCACTTCTTTTGTAGGAGTACATTCACGTACTATTTCGAATTATTTAGTCGGTTTTCTGGTCATCAAGGCTGTGGACGAGCTGGCCTGTATAGTTTTATGACAAGACTCGGCTTGCATATGGCAAGTTGACCAATTCGGTTTGTTTGTTTGTTTGTTGTTGTTGTTGTTGTTTTATGATATATAGCAATGAATTACGTCATGCTGTAATGGGATCAGAACTGATTTCTTTCTATCTCTTTTACATGAATTTATCTTCTTTCGTTATCTAGAAAAGAAAACATAACTTAATGAAAGAAAAGAACAAAACAATATAAAGGCACACAAATTATACGTACCTGAAGGCTGCCAGAGAAGAAACAAGAACCAAGTGGCGACTAAAATTCCCTGGAATGAATAATGAAAACAGAGAAATCGAAATTTACTACAACAAATGCGACAAAAATTAAGACCATAGCAAAGGCGGATCTAGGAATTCTGTAAAGAGGGGTCGCCTTCACAAAATTAAAGCGGGGGCGCACGCACCCCTCCCCCATATTTATTTCCATTTATTTCTTTTGTTTTAACATAAATAAAGGGGGAAGCGCGCCCGGTGCGCTTCCCCTTGGATCCGCCACTGCATAAGATATTTTCGATCTATTTATTCCTTACAAGTAAAATATGAACGACAAGGTAGTGGTTTGTCTGAGAATATGCTGCTTGTCATCATCATGTCTTTAAGTTGGTGTCTGTGAATGTGTCCCGAGCATTTCGGGTCAATGGGCCGTATGCATAAGAGGTAGCAATTGCTTGCAAGCAATTGCTTCAAGCACAAGCACGAGCTTGTCAAGCAAAAGATAATTATAGCTCAAGCAATAATTGCTTAAATCCATATACAAAATCTTTTGTTTGTACCATGGAGCTACTTTGGTAGCTCCATGCTTGTACTTAAACCTTTGATTGTTTGCCCTGCACAAGCAATAAAATGCTTGCGATTTTAACAAGAGGGACGTCACGCCTGTGCGAGCACAAGAACAAAGGTGGGTGTGACAGCGTGTCGGCCCTATTTGAAAGGGCATGTGTGTGCGGAAAAATTTCCTGACATAGCAAAAGAGCTATAAAATGGCATTCGTAAATGCATACAGACACAGACACAGACACGCTTGCAACTGTTTACGGAAAAATAAATACGCAAAGAAATTTTGGACATGTTCGGAAAAATTGTTTGAGTTAAAGGGGCATTCCAGACGATTTTCATAATTTCACATCATGTAGTACATAAATCGACAGCTACATGTATAGATTTGTGGAATTTATTGTGGTCCTTGAGCAGAGAAACCAATAAACTGAAAATCTTAAACAAATTACACTGAACAGTGTTGATGACATCAGAGCCTCACATATTTCAGAAATGTAGCAGTATAATTCCATTACAATGCTGCTTGCTCGACAAGTTCACCTGTGAAGACTCTATGCATGCCTTCTTCTTTTGTTCTGCTTCCTTGAGCTTCAACTCGTACATTCTTATGGTGAGGCTGGCATGTCATCATCCTTGTTCATTGCAATTTGTTATAAATTTTGAAAACATTCTCATTCCTCATCCCAATCACTCTAAATTCTGAAACTCTGTATTCAGTTTAACTAATTTATAGTTGTTCAAATGTAAAAGTTTGAAAATCATCCGGAGGTCCCCTTTAAGGAAAACTGTTTGCGAATTTTCATGCAACCTTCAAGGGGCCCTGCCACACCTTTTCGGGCAAGCCTTGAGTGTGATTTACAAAGAGCAATTTTTGCTACCGGAGATCCCCGCAGATGGCCCGCACATGACAGTACCTAGAACGTATCTCGCCCGTAGACGCCCGGAGGTGCGCACGCAAATCCTATTTACCGGCAGCCATGTTTAGGCCCTGTCACACCTTTCCTGGAGATTTGCAGAATAAAAAGACAATTTCTGAGGGCGAACAAGGATTTGGGCGAGTTTTGCATGCGTCTTTCTCGCTGGACGCGTGCTACTTAAGTTCTACTTGCGGGTATTCTGTGTGACCTGCGTGTCAACCGTGTGGGGAGCTGACAACTCAGTGAAGGAATTCCTTTGAAGGAATATTTATTTGGCAGAGGTCCCAGAGAATGTCATAATCCTGGCCGCAGCCGACTCTCAACTAACCAGCAGAAAGACAGGAACTGACCCTCAGCATGCACGCGGGTTAACTGCCGCCTGCTGTGACTTGCGGCATCTACGGGTTTCTTACTGGTGTTCTGCGTGGACCTCTGCCTTTTTCCTGCACCCGTTCACTTATCCACATTTAGGAGTAACATAAACACACGTGTACCCCACCTTCCACCCACAAAACACACACCACACACATACATGCAAACACATCTTAATCAGAGTACACACGGAGACAGACATAATTATACAGTCACACAAACGAAAACAGTCATCCACGATTTCCAGGCACATGATTGAAGTCAATTCTTTCATGTAAAGTGTGTGTGTGTATGGGGGGGGGGGGTAGAGTTAAAACCCGTTTTAACGTTAAAAAATAAAAGGCATTAAGTTCCTTGCCGTTTTAATTTTGTGTGTTTGTATGTGTGCGCACGTGTGTGTGTGTGTGTGTGCCGTTGTGTGTGCATGTGTGTATCTGCTTTTTGTGTATGGAGATGGGGTACACGTGAGTTTATGTTACTCCTAAATGTGGATTAGTGTACGGGTGCAGGAAAAAGGAAATAACCAAGAAATCACAACAGAAAAACATGAAACGAATTTGAATATAAATTTGACGAAAATGATCGCTAAAAGACGAAATTGCTTTTGCTGTTGAGTATGCAGCGAGTGTGACGTACGAATTTGAATTGTAAATGACGAAAATGTGTGACAAATGATTTTGTTCGAAAATGATCGACAAAAGACGAATTTGAAAATAAGATTGGCCTATTCCAGATTTCTCTGCCACGAAATTGAACTACAAATTTATCAAACTGAATGAAAAAATTTTGAAAATGAACGGGAAAACTTATACTAAAAACATGCATATGACACGGGATCCTCATGGGTAGCATAAAAGTACAAGAACATTACAAATCAAAGTGTCAAATGGTTTGATAAACTAGTAAAAAAAAAAGAGTACAAAAAATAAACCAACGGAAAGCTGTTTTTAACGGATGAAATGTATACATATACAGTTTATATGCAAGCATGTAAACGCCTGTAGGTATAGGAGATATTGTCTCGTGCAGTGTTTCATATTCGCTATAGAGAAATCATTTCTGGATCTTTAAAAGTAAGCATTTAAGTTCAGTACTCCATTGTTATTAAGCAAGGATAGTTGATTGTATTTGGCCTAAGATGCGTTTCCTAATTGGTAATCGCTGTCAAGTCGTTTGTCATCTATACCATGCATACACAAACACCAGTTGAAAATATGTAATCTGTTATTTCGAATTGACATAAACATAGGAAACAGACGTTGGGATTAGTTTTCAACACCTTCGCCTGTCAGCGTGAACTGTTTTTTTGATGATAACAAATCGTTAACAAGCATTCTGAGACCGGTTTTAAGACCCATTGACAATCCTGAAAAATCATTATTTGTGGAAGTAAAAACCCATTGACAATCTTGATGTTATTTGTGAAACTACATCCATCGGTTCAAAATAATATCTGACGCATTTTACAGAGGCTACTGTATCACTGAATATAACGACAAAATATAACGTTTCGTAGAAATTTCACTCTTGTGTTGCTCTTAGAATCTTTGGTTCATCATCGATTGTCTATTACATGGAAGCCTATTCATAATTTTTAGATTCCCCCATTAGACTATGTTACTTTGAACAGAGATATGAACGATTCCTATCCCAGTATGGAAGGAATCGAAGAAAATCAACACGTTAACAGGTTGAATTTTAACTGATTCCCTTGATTCAACTATCCAAAATGTTACGCAGGTCAACGGGTGCTCCTTCCAACGTTATCCGATCGTGCACAGCTGTAACTCGTCACAATTTGTTTCAAAACAATTTCGTTAGCCGTTTATGGTGCAAACTTACCCTGTGGTCATAGGGATTCCTCAGTCCGTTCATCTTGTTGTTCTCAGAAGGGGTAATGAAAAACGCTGTTCCTCAACCATGCAGTTATTCCCATAACATGTCACTTTCTATGCTTTATGCACAAGATTTCCCGTGTGGACATTATCTAGCAACTCAGTTAATATTGTTTTGATAAAGCCTGTCAGTATTCTCTTTTGTACGGCGGCGCGTGCTGTCGTGCGTCCGCCAATTTATACGGCGTGTGCGGAATTCGATGTGATTAAAATTCAGTTGAAAAAAGGAATGTGTTGCGAAACAAATTGTCGCCCCGGCACAAATTGTCGCCCCCTAAAACAGGCGACAAATTATTGTGCATAGAGCTGAGGGCACAAATTGTCGCCCCTGCACAATTTGTAGTCTGGCACAAATTTGGGGGGGGGGGGGTAATATCATTCTCAAAGTCACTGAAATACTAACACATAACTTACATGGCTACATCCATGCAAACAAGCCATGTAAAAAGACACGGTTTGGTTTCAAGGAAGTGTGTATGTGGGCGCGCACATGATAATTAAGTGTCCGTTCGTGTGTGTGTGTGTGTGTGTGTTAATGGAAGAATGTGTGTTGAGGTGGCTTATTATGCATTATGAGGATTCGTTTGAGTGTTTGTTGGTGCTTGTTTATAAATACGTATGTATTTGGAGTGTGCATATGCAATTCGTTTGTGCTAAAATCAACTAACGATTGAGAAATTATTTACGGCGTGTCGAAATTATTCGCTCATGCATACGCAGACAGATGAATTGATCAAAAGTTATGTGCCATAATACAAACGTGCCATAAAAGCTTAACATTCCTAAAAGTTCGTTGACCCCTGCCTGTGGTCTCTGACCTTGTGGTGACTTTCAACTCCCCAAGGGATATCTATTATCCAAGTTTACATCTATTATCCAAGTTTGGTCACAAACGGACCAATCGATCAAAAGTTACGGGTCATAATAGAAACGCGCCGTAAAAAAAGTTAACATTGGGCCCAAAAAGTTCGTTGACCCATACCTGTGACCTTTAGCCTGCCTTCAGATCCCTTCAACTCTCCAAGGGACATCTACCATCCAAGTTTGATCTTAAACAGACCTATGGATCAAAAGTTATGAAACAGACGTATTGATCAAAAGTTAACAATGAGCCATAATTAATAGAAACGCGCCGTAAAAACTTACTGTTTGGCCCAAAAAGGTCGTTCGCACAAACATCAAAACACAAACACAAACAGACACACGTACGTACACAGACACACAGACCAGGGAGGTGAGATTTTGTCTTACCTCCCTGCACAGACAAACGAACCACTACCACTTTACAACCACCAAACATGCACACAGTTTCCACATATTATATTATTATACTCCAAACACACACACACACACACACTCACACACACACACACACACACACACACACACACACACACACACACACACACAGCTAAGCGCAAACGCATACACAAGTAACGTAATACGCACCTACTAATCATACACGACACATACCATGCAGACCCCCCCCCCATACACATACGCATACGTCTTGCCAGTCATACCCACCCCACCCAAGCATAACACCGGAGCAACCACCCCAACCACACGATTCATAGTGCATGGTCGACGACAATTTGTGCAGCTGCGTTTCATTTTGCCTGCACAAATTGTCGCCATCGAGGTCAAAAATTGGGAACTGCATAAGCAGCACAATTTGTTGCCAGGCGACAGATTTTGCAAGGGCGACAACTTGTGCCGTCCACTCCTGCACAAATAAAGTCGCCTCGAGCCGGGGGCGACAGTTTGTACCGTAGCATACGTGCATTCAGCTACGTTTCCAAATTGATTAAAAAAAAACTGATGAATGATTTTAGGGGAAATCGAATTCTTTGAGCAGCTTGGTCAGTCAATACCAAAAAAAAAAAAAAAAAAAATCGTAAGGCTATATGGCGTATACATTGTTTTCGTGATGAATAGTTCTCCACCGCGTTGAAATTAGGCACACAATATCATCATTAGCATATGTGCTTGAGAGAGAATGCCGTTTAGAATAGAATATGCTTCATGAAGCATGTATAGGTGTAATAAAGTTAAATTTTATCTTTAAAAAATGTACTTTTTATGTTATATTCTACTTTGATACTCTAACTTGAATTATGGGATACTCGCATGGGGAAACACTTTTTCTACTTACATAGAAAGAATATTATTATTAAAGAAAAAAAAAAGCTCTCCTTATCATTTGTCATGAATCGTCGAGATTCGTATTTATAATATTGTTTCTTGTACATTCTGTTGAAAAAAAAGTGAAATTAAAGTTTGAATTTGAATATGAATTTGAATACTAATGATTTATTTCACGAAGATAATATTTTGAAAATGCACGACTTATATCCTTTACAATTAGGACAATTGATGTAAAAACTCACCAACCATTCTCTCCCCATTGTGTTCGATACCATGTTTTAAAAAACGAAACTCTTCATGCATATCCAACCCGTCAATCCCATGAATATCATTTGCCTTTGACGAGAACGGTCTTTGCAAAATCTTTATTCTCCTTCTCTGGACCAAAATTCTGGAATTTTCTTGATAACAATGTGAAAGAAGCATTAAGTTTTCTTACCTTTTCTTTAAAGTTAAAGAATTATTCAAAAAAAAAAAAACTCGTATGCAACATAGTACGTTACTCTTTTTTTTTTTCTTTACTTTTTTTTCAAAATTGTTGCTCCGGTTTAATTTTACTACTTTTTGTACCTCGGCGAGCCCGAGCTTCTGTGCCTCCAATGCCCTGGTTATGACCCCCCTCCCCATTTCCTTCTCCTCCCCCCTTTATTGTCCACCTCGGACTTACTATACCTTCCTCACTAATTATTCTATCCTCTTATCATTTCTTTATTTACAAGAGAGCCATCTTGTGTTTGTTAACATGGTTAATGTGCGTCCTCGTGTGTGCATGGATGTTTATTACTCTGTCTGTTTTGTATCACTAAATAGGCAAATTGTCTTCTTTTTTGCAATTTGATTTTTTCCCATTTTTTTTTCTCTTAAAGGGACTGCATACTACAAGCTCTGCTTTTTAGCAGTCCCCTCCATTTCCAACAATTTTGTTACTGCCTTTACCATAATGATATAACATTATATTTTATTTGTATCTTTGTTGACAATTTATCTGTGTATTTATCACACGTTATTATGTTCATCGCATTTTTGTACTGATATCCTGACATCTGTATATACGAACATTAATGTATTCCTAAATATTTGTTTGTTGGACATGAAACAAATCTACTTGAACTTGAACTATGTATATATATATATATATATATATATATATATATATATATATTGTGATATGAGAAAGGAAGGAGAAATCGGTGTGTAGCTTTGACATCATTATTACTCTCACTGTTCCTCCTTTATGTATATATGAAGGGCTTTCAACCAAAAGGCGCTAAATCCATTGAAAAATAATGGATTTAGCGCCTTTTGGAAGCTAGCTCTTCTTATATCATTTGTATATACGTTACGTAATCCTTTCTCGATACAAGATCGCATGACATCGTCCCTTCCTCCTAGAACTTTTTACGCTATTAAAACAGGGACGATAATTGCACGTTTAGGTTGGAACATTTTTCACTTTCTCTTTCTTATCAATTTCCTGTATACATGATTACCATCATGGCCATGTGGTGACAAAATTGGAAAAAGAATATCACAGAAAGGATTTTGCATAATATCTCCGGAAAATTAAAAAAAATTATTGACGTTGCTTTAGACATAAATAGGCCCTCATATTATATTATACAACCACTTATCCGACACACCCATTAGGTGAAAAGAAGGTAAAAACAATCAATGTAAAAATAGTAATCAATATACCCAATGTTAAGTACTGTTAAATGTACAAAATATGAACGATATTTTATCAAAATCGTTTCTATAAGAATAGTAAAACCGCCTACAGTTATTGTTTATTGAGAAAATTAGTGATATCTCCTTATATTTGTGGCTTTATTGTGACGAAATTTTTATATTATGGTATATAGTTTCGTGATACAACGGAACTATATACAGTACACATGCAACAAATGTGATTACTAAAAAAAAAAAAAAATCAACCACTGCTCCGCCTGGTCCACCTTTTGTTTTTATTTGATAGCTACTTTATTTTCTGCAAATCAGTATACATAAGTTACATAATCATGAAGATGCAGGAAATATACAAAGTAAATTCAACGCAGAGTCGTTTGACTTGCATAAACCACGATATATATAAGTTCATAATCATGAACATGTAGGAAATATATAGAATAAATTGAACACAGTCTTTTGACTTGCATAAACAACGATATGAAAGAGATATAACATACAGTATGCATGTCTATGCAGCAGTGATAAGAATAACATTTATAGTTAAGAAACGATTATGCAGAGGGCCGCCATTATAAGCATTGCTTGAAAAGATGGCCGGCCCGGCCCTGCTGGTAAACATTGGTTTTAATGTTTGTGTTCCGGGCCGTCAACAACCCAGCACTGTCTCTATATACGACTCCTCACCGCGCGGTGCGTTTGTTGCTTTCTGGAGTTGTTATCAATCATGCGATGTTGAAATTTAAAATTGTTTGACCATCATTTTACTACCATTATAATTTAACCAATTTCATGTGTTTACTTGCTCGACATTAAATTTTGTTTGCTCCGGGCAAGCGTTGGTGTCGAGCTCTGATACTATCAAACAAGACGATAGGAATTTGATATTCCCTTTGTTCATTCCCAAAAGTCACTATTATTTGATTAATGCCGGTCCGTTTGCTAGTTTGTTTGTTTAATTTTCCCGATAACAGTTTCACAAAATCTGTCTGATATTAGATAATGATACGAGAAATAACTTACTGATTTGATACTAACACTCTTTGGTAAGCTTTGCACACCTTCTGTTGTTACAAAATTTAGTAGCACGAAATGACCACTGGTATACTCAATGGCCGCGGACTGGTCTCGTTACTGACCAGACAGGAGTTACGAAACTGCTCCGAAAAGTGTTACATTTCATTTCATTAACCGGAAAGTTGTCCTGTGCTTATTATACAACATTGAGAGTGATATTCCAGCTGCTTTGTAGAGACTTCCTATATGTCAGACATGAACATTTATGTGAATATTTTGGACAATTTTGCTGTCATTCTCATCAACTAAACATCATGAACATGCCCATCGAATCTAAATGCAGAACACGTATACGACAACGGCCGATCTAAGAAAGAGCATTCATGATGAAATGCGGAAAACTCTGGACGTTCACTGCAAGTCATTGAAAATTCTCTTGTCGTATAGAAACAAAAGGCATTGGTTTATATTTGGACAGATATCATTGCGGTCAATAGTGTTAAGACCATGATAAGACAGTCATCGATTTTATACAGCGGTCTCAGATGAGCAGATTTTTTTCCCTTTCTTTAACCAGAGAAAGATCTCGACGACGTTGCACTACGGAGACGACGAAATGGAGCAATACAGATGAAAAAATTTTGATCTTCCATAGCCTTTGGAAAAGGAGTTAAAAAGAAACCTCGACAGAACTCATAGGTGTCAAGGACACTTTGCTCCTCATAGATACTATGAATTGTTTCATCGCGTTTTAGTATGTTCTACACTGTTACACATTAGGGAAACCAGAGACAATGAAAAGATGCTGAGACCACTTGAGCCCTAGCACACTCCAACTGGTATTATATATATATATATATATATATATATACAGTTGAGAATTCACGTATTGGCTCCACGAAGAAATGAAGAAATAAACTGGTAATGCAGGGGGCATTGTCAAGACTCCTGAAGAAGGCGGAGGCCGCTGAAAATTCGAGTCGAATAAACTCATTCTTCATTGGCAAAAAAAAAAAAAAATGCATTAGCAGTTTATTTCTTCATTTATATATATATGTATGTATGTATGTATATATATATATATATATATATATATATATATATATATATATATATATATATATATTTATATATATATGTACATATGTATATATATATATATATATATATATATATATATATATATATATATATGTACATATGTATATATATATATATATATATATATATATATATATATATATATATATATACATATAATATGCAACGATGGTATATGATACTATGACACTTGAAAAGTGTTAGTACCTCTTAAGCTTTGGCTCGTTCTCAAATCGTTCATTTTTTTTTTCGTCTTGATCTTGTTTCTATTCCATGAGCTAGTACAAATATAATGTTTGACATAAAAGTAGAGTTGAATATTGTTGAATCATTACTTTAACGTAATTCAACTCTCTACCGTAACTTCTTTTCTCCCTCAAATACTCTTATAACAACTCTAACAGATATCATTGCGGTCAATAGTGTTAAGACCATGATAAGACAGTCATTGATTTTATACAGCGGTCTCAGATGAGCAGATTTTTTTCCCTTTCTTTAACCAGAGAAAGATCTCGACGACGTTGCACTACGGAGACGACGAAATGGAGCAATACAGATGAAAAAATTTTGATCTTCCATAGCCTTTGGAAAAGGAGTTAAAAAGAAACCTCGACAGAACTCATAGGTGTCAAGGACACTTTGCTCCTCATAGATACTATGAATGCTCTTATAACAACTGGCAACAAATTTACTGAAACTGAGCAGATAAAATGGTTTGTTTTCAATGAGTTAGGGCAACCATGGCAACCGAAAGGACGAAGGATCTATCAAGATTACCCTAATATCGTGTACGAAATATATGATTGCAGCTAATGTTTCTCTTTGACAAAAGAATTGACTGCTTACAACAATATGATCAGCAGTTTTTGTAATTATTATGACAGGAACAGGGCAACATGAATTATATTTGTGTACATTTCGGTTGCCATGGTAGTTGTAAATACCGCAGCTTTTGTAATCAATATGAAAAGAAGATAAATGACGTTGAGTAACAGAGATGCACTTTTAGTCATCACTGCATGTGTATATACCGAGCGGCATTTGGTTGCAATCTTGTTACCAATTCAGGTGAAGGTGGGCTTCCATGGGGAGCGGTGCGTATATGATGGGACTGCCCGATGGTGCTATTAATTGAGTGATGATCGGTTTCAACTTGATTATGCCAATGAAATTGCATATTCAATGTTTGTCCTTCAGTGCAATTAATCAACAACATGGCGAGACTTGATCGAATAATCACCATACTGCATTGAGGCCACAAGATTGTAGAGCGTGCAGTTCAATCATTAGCATGATTAGATTGAATTCCAGCCTACGTATCTTTTTTATTTTTTTTTCTATTTTTACACGTGTGGCGTTATCAACCCTACCAAATGCAGGAACGTTCTGTTTATTTTACGAAAAACCAATGGATTGGAGAAGGCAGGTTATCTTGCTGCCCTGTCGGATCCCTGAGGTCATGAGGCAAGATAAACAAAAAACTTGGTATCAAATGATGAAATTAACGAGAGTTTTTTATCGAATATACGCAGTTTAGACACCTCTTGCCCTTTGATGTTGCAACAAGCATGACAAGAACTTTGAGCCATAACATATTTTATCTAATAGTGTTAGAAATGAAATATATTTTAGATGCCCAAATCATAATTATTTTGGACCTTCCCTTGTTTTGCACTTCGGCCAATGTTTTTTTCCGTGGTTTTACCCTATCTATTAACCATTCAATAGAGAGAGAGAGAGAGAGAGAGAGAGAGAGAAAGAGAAAAGAATTTCAGATATTGGCAACCCCTTATCTTGAATATGTCAAACCTTCAAGTTTGCAAGAGCTGCATCTTCCAGTTTAGTACCCTCGAAATACGGCAAAGCCACCAATTCATTTTTTTTTTTCATTTCCACTTTCAATTTCAATTTATTTTTGCAACTTTTTTTGGTTTCAAAAATACAATGTACAAAATGAAAATACACCAATTCCATTGGGATTTTAGTTTAATAAGATTTTCTGGGGAAAATCAAGTTTTACAAACAAATTCACTAAATCATTCAAATACAATGTACAGTAAATTCTTCCTTGACATGTTCCACGTCGCAGGGGCCGTCAAAATAATTCAGTTCAATTCTATTCTATTCTATTTTTATTGTTCATTTATTGGAATTTGTTTTGCTTGCATCCATACACATTACATCGTTAATATAGAATGCATACATACAGAGCAATAAATACATGACGTTCATATAATGGTAGACACTAGAAATATGCAGCAATATAACATCAATATTAGTATCAGACGATATGCATATCATTCATAGAAATTTAATCTGTATAAACATAAATCATAAGTCATGACGCTTGGTGAGATGATATCATTTTCTTTGTGAGAAAACGACTTATACATAAAGTTAAGGCTTCTCAAGGATTTGCTCACAGTTGATAAAGGGGAAAAGGTGAAAGTGTGTGGGGGGGGGGCGGGAGGAAGGATGATAATAAAATTGCAATGGGTATATGCCTCCCCCATTTCTTTCGTTTGTAAGACACCCTAACGATGTGACGGATATACCTTTTTCATAACGTTTTTATTGAACTTCGTACAGCATTCGGTTCTATACGATCAGTGTCTATGATCACTGCAAATTGGTAGCATAGTGTTCGTCTGTTCATCTGAAAATATCAGTCAAAAATTCATACGCAATTTGAATGTTCCTACATTAGTGTATTTTGTTTGACATAAGCTATAGATATTTGGAATGAATGATCACACCACATGCAGCCATTATATAAAGTTACTCGCTGGTTGTTGTCTTTTTTCTACATTCTACTATATCTTGCAGCGCACAACCAAAAGTGATGTCCACCACAAAACGCTTAAGCAGGTCAGAAAGAGCACATTCAAAATAATTCGATTTAGGGCCTACCAGTGATGAAAATGGGTGATGTTTGCTATAACGAAGATTCGTGAATCCGAAAATGTATCCGGAGGTTCGTTATTCCGAAGGTTTGTTCAATATTTCAAAACAAACAAATTTCCTATACCTAGAGGTTCGTTAATCCGGGAGTGAATTGGGGCTCGTTAATTCGAACATTAGTGGCGTTATTCCTAAGATTCGTAATTCCAAACAGGAAATAAGGTTTGTTATTCCGCAGGTTCGTTGATCCGAAAATAGAATAAGGTCCATTATTCCAAAGGTCCGTGCATCCGAAAATGGAATAAGGTTCGTTATTCTGAAGGTTCGTTAATCTGAAAATGAAAAGAAGGTACAACTCTGTTGCATGTAGGCCCCATGTATATATCTGACAAACCTCCGGTTGATTACGAACCTTATTTCGTTTTCTTTACACCCGAGGTTTGTCCAAATTATCAAGTCTGTTTATTATCTGCAAACTGCCTCACAAGCAGACAAACATATACGCGATGTTTAACAATGCAGCAGGCATTGGCAGGAATGATTTTTTTACGGGTCGGCTTCATTTCCTGCCCCCGAGAGGCCCACAGTTTTTTTCAACCTTTTTGGTCGCTCAACCGGATACTATGCAAAGATAATTGCAAACAGGAGCGTTGAAAGCAATAGGATTGATTAATTATGCTCTTTAAAAACATTGACTTCGCATATAGAGTGCGTATCAAAGAAAAAAATAATTTTGTTGAGCGCACATCTGTTCGTCACATGTACTGTACTTGATTCTATTCAAAATGAAAGCAGGTAACATTTCAAGGAAAAAAACATCTATACACCTGGGTTAGCGAGACAAAATAAGTTAAGTTTGTGTCCAGTGAGTGACGATTTTGGTTGACATAAAAAATAAAGAGATGAGTAGGATACAGTCATGTGGTTTTCTTCCAACAGCACTGCCAAATTGGAATGGCCTGCAATGCAAAGACAAATGGAATCCGTGACGATCAGAAATGACGTAGCATTGAACAGGGATGTTAACGTCCATGTAAATTCCTCAGACTAATTCCCTTGCTTTTTTTTAAAGCATCATGAGAATACTTCGCCTCAAATGATATATCGTCAACGCCATGAATTCGGATATTGACTATAACGTTGGTATAAAGTGATGGTGATCCACCGGAGATACCATGACGCATCAATAGAGCAACCTCAGATGTTTACCACTTTATGTTTTGCATTTTGGTTATTAACGTGATTAAATTATCTGAAATCTTCAACCCTGCATGCCTCATCATGCCGTTGTGCATGGCTGGATAATGTAAAGACGACTATAGGGTTCTTTTTCAAATGGTCTGCTGTCTCTGTCAGCTTCTCATCGTCGATAAGTACCGCTATCCATATTCCTGTGCTGATTATTATCGGTGTGGATAAACGTAAAAAGGATATAATGACTATGAAACTATGAAGATGTTATTGAGGAGTAACGAAAAACACGAGACCCGGAGGTGTCTGTACTGTTCACTCGAGTATCGCAAGTTCGCCTTCCACGTATTCTTGCGGACTATTACCTATTGGAGACAGCAAACGGGGTGGTGGGGGAGGGGGGGGGGGGACACACTTGGAATAGTGCCCGCCAAGTTTATAGACAATTTGACAATGCATTTCAAAGGGACTGTACAGTACTGGTTCAGGTGATGATTCAGTTTGTAACGTGTTGCATGTTTAGAAACCATTCTATGAAATGTTAAAGAGCATACAATACAATTTAGATATCTCAGTCATTTCAAGGCAAATTTTCATCAAATAAATGTTGAATCCTTCTTGAAATTATGTGTTCTTTCATATCTAAAAAGAGGTTTCTCATTATCTCACCAAAAAAAAAATGTTAAAAACCTGAATCCTCACCTCAACCAGTACTGTACAGTCCCTTTAAAAAGAGAATCTAAGTGTGAAAACGAGCACTCGATTCCGTTCAAGGTTCGAAATGGGTCACCCCGGTATCTGCCACACACAAACATAAAAGAACGACAACTATAATGTGTTTACTTAAGAGTATCCAATAGTCTCGTTTTATAGAAGGGTTTCGTGGTTTTTTCCTTTTTTTTTTTGGAATTGTCTCTGTTCTGTTTTAAGAGAGAAAGAGAGAGGGGAGAAAGAAAGGGGGAGAGTGAGAGAGAGAGATGGAGAAAGAGAGGGAAAGAGATCTAATTTGGGGGTTCTGGGGGTGAGGGCATGATTCCCATTAATACTAATAATTCTATCACCCTTTATAGCGATAATTACTGCAAATTTTGGTGACAATTTAATCTTACCATGTCTTTTCAAGAATGTTGAAAGTACGTACAATGTAGCGCCACCCCTTCCCCCCCCCCCCCCCAATCCCCTGCGGGTCTGCTATGAATACAGTTAAAACTATATATAATAGTCACCAGGCTTCTTACTCGTATAGCAATTAGTCATCTGTTCTGGTTTTAGAGAAGAAGATATGAACAGATTCCTTAATGTTGGGTTTTGCCAACCCCACCCCCCTCCCCCCTCCCCCCCCCCCCCACACACACACGACCCCAAGTGGGGAATGTTCCCCATTCGTACATATTCTGTGACCCTGGCCATGACCGTATATACCGTATACCCTCCTGTTCCGCAGCCCCTGGTATACCGTATGTTCCCCCCCCCCAAAAAAAAAAAAAAAATACAACGGGACCCTCCATGATGATAACTCTAAAAATAATGAATTAATCCAAATACAATTCAGGGTATTAAACTATAACTTAATGCCCACATCTTACAGAAAACCCCATCTGATTTGCTTCGGTGGTCAAAGAGAAATGAGGAGTTTAGTACAACATGTCAGGAATCCCTTCCATCCAAGTTCTGTCCATTGTGTTCACACATTATGCAGTTCCAAGAGCATCCAAGTGCCTAACTTGGCAGAATCAGACCCATGACATGCGTTACAATTATCCACATATCTCTATAACCACTAAACCAAATTGAATGGGGTTTTCTGCATGATGTAGCTAAGATGTTATATTTTAAGACCCTGAAGTAGCATTTAGACGGTGGAATCATATTGGAAGTTATCGATGCGAGAATCCGATTGGTGATTTTTTGGGGACATACTGTATAGTATGCTATACTTTTTAATTATCAACGCATACCTATGTACCCAGTGATATTTGGTTGATGATGATGATGGTGATGATCGACTTCAGCTCGATTATTAAAGTCAACAAAATGGCATAATCAATATTTGACCTTCAGCACAATCTATCAACCGTGAAAGCATAAGGAGACCTGAGTGAAAGGTCTATCTCTTGCATCATGGCCAATCAACCCTGGCAGGGCTCAAAGGTGTTATCAGATTGTCATTGTCTGTTAATTTTAGAGTATATAATTTGTTGTTATCCTATTTCCTTGAATTGTAGGCTACTAACTTTGCAGAAGCTTAGTAATACTTTCCCGTCATATACAACATATATCTTTGTACCCCTTAATGTTTATCATTTATTACAATTTCTCTTTACACTCCTTTATTTTGAGGGGCTTCCTCTTCCTTCTCCCTTTTTCTGATGTCCACTGTGAAGGTAGTCTCCCAGTCTCCTCCTGTCATTCATTACGCTTTATGCTTAATACCTTAAATTTCCTCTTTCCCTCATTACAAGAGAGCTGTCTCGTGTTTGTCAATGTGTTTGTTAATGTGTCTGTATGTGATGTGTACTTCGTCTCTGTCTTACTTTACTTTTTTGCCTTGTTTTATCAGTTTTGTAACTACAGTTGGGTTCTTTTTATGAGAAGACCGCTGACTACAAGCTCTGCTTTCTAGTAGTTCCTTCCATTTCCAACCATTTTTTTTTTCTGCAGGCCTACTTGTCGTGAAATTTACAAAATTGTATCATTGTTCAAACTAGTAGTTTTTCATTGCATATTGTTGTATCATTATCATGTGTATTCAAATGTTGTAATCATATGTGTTGGAAATGAAATAAAACGAAACAAAACGAAACATATTTATTGTTTCATTGAAATGTGATCCAAGTGTCCGTCTTATGGAACTGACAGTGCATGCTCAACAATCACTATGATACCGTAAGTACTTAATACCTGCAAGGGTATTGCTTTTCTGCAGACTGAGCATCTTAGTTTTGCCATTATACTGGATCTTTGAAATTTGAGCGAGATGTTTTGAGGACAACATGTTGTGTGTAGCACAATAACAACATTATCAAATAAATGATGGAAATTGTCTTTCAGATAACAGCTTATTAATACCTTAAATTTTCTTCAATCCAATACAGCCACCTTCATTTTCATTACATTGCGATAGTTTTCCACTTGATATATCATTATGCCAGTTTTCCCAAGCCCTTTATTCATTCGTAAATTAAAAGTACTTGTCATAAACACATAGCCACCTGTAACCACCTTTATTCCCATTACATTGCGATAGTTTTCCACTTGATATATCACTATACCTGTTTTACTAAGCCCTTTTTTATTTCATCCGTATATTACAAGTATTGCCATAAACACAATTAAGCGAAAAGAAAATACTCGGGGGATGACGGATGACAGCCGATGCTTAATTAAGCCTGCGTGAAACGTTGATTGCAGGGGGTTATCCTGATAGGGTTCAGGATGGAACGGCTGTCGCAAAGCTAAACTGTAAAATGGTCTACACTAAAGTGGAAAGCAAATTATACAATCTATCTTCATAATGGGTAATTCAGATGGGGTCGATGGGTCGCCGTGCCACAGTAACAAAATTCAACATATTTTCACTTGTATAGCATAATGAAAGAGCACTTGACTTACTTCTTTCAGAAAAGGAGTAATATTACCCCTAACATGATGACGGTAACAAAGAAAATTCTATCAATCAAGCTAAGTACGTATATTGCAATGCAGTTTGAATAAGTTAACAGATGCAGCATTTCGAATGAAATCAGGTAAATTGTTCCAAATTTTAAATCAATGATAATGAAAGATTTTTTTTTTTTTATATAATATTCAATTCTGGGAAGATTAATATTAAGAGGACAATTAATTGCATATCTAGTTTGAAAAAAAAAATCGTTTTGTTATCAAAGGTTGTAAGTACTTTGGTATGGTTGGGATCAGTCCATTAACAATTTTGTATTAAAAAACACAATATTGGTACTGGATTCTTGGGACACTGATTGCCAGTCTATATAGTCTCTGCTGCATTATCTTCAGAGACTTTCCATTCGAAAGTCCTGCGCGCTTCTATAGACATCCATTCCACTTTTAGCACAGCAGCTTAACAACTTCCGGTAAGTTTTGTATGAATATCCAAATCTGACAGGTACTTCATAATAGCACCTTACTGGGTGAAATTTTCAGTCATCGTGTAGTGTTTGAAGTCAAAGGTAAAAACGAAATATAAATCTGCTTCTACATTCCACCCAATACAATATACTCGTTGCTGCATGCGTCAAATTAAACTGATATTGACACTGGTCGCAGTTACTTCCAAAACAGTCAAAACATAACTACAGAATATTGTATATTCTACACATTTTGTGCATGCATCGTCTGTCCTTGCATAAGTTTGGCAATTGAATTTTAGTGTTCGTGTGCATTAATCAATACTTCGTCTTTTAAAGTTAAAAAAAAAGAAGAAAAGAAAAACAGGTTTCGTTGACGAAACGTGCACATTATGTGCAAGTTTAAGGTCACAGAAAATTAAGCTTTTAGCGCCAGAATGTGCGTGACATCCTTGATCGAGTGCCTCAGAATTGCCAGGTTGTCCGACTGCCAAACTTTAATTGAACAAACAATTTATGTTGATAAAGAACCTTACATGCATGCAATAGGTAAACTTCCTGTGTTAAAGGGGTTGTATAGTATTGGTTGAGGTGAGGATTCAGCTTTTAACTTTTTTCGAGATACTTAGAAACCACTTTATGAAATGTTGAAAAGCATACAACTCTAAGAAGAATTCAAAGTTTATTTGATGAAAATTGGTTTTGAAATGGCTGAGATATCCAAAAACAAAGTAAGCTAAAGCCATCCTAATAAAAGATGGGTCCCGTCTATTATTAGGATCACCTTGTTTTGGATATCTCAGCCGTTTCAAAACCAATGTTCACCAAATAAACTTTGAATTCCTCTTTAAAAATGTTCTTTCATATTTTATACGATGTTTCTCATTATCTATATAAAAAAAAAAAATCATCGTCAAAATGCATCTCAGCTGAAACTGTACCATCCCTTTAACAACACTGCTGGTCTGGTTAATGATGTACCTGAACGAAAATTTGGCGCGATCTTTCTGCAGCATGTCACATATTCGCATTGTTTTGTTTCTCAAATCGGTGTGAATGCAGCCAATACTAACCTACTTTGATAAGACCTGTCATATTCCCTTTTCCTGCACGATATTTGTGGTGGCTTTTTGATTATGAACATTGAAGTAACGATTTTCCTGCTAGCTGTTTCCACTAATTAGATTACCTTTTACATAAACCCATACGCAAAGCGCAAAGCGGAGATTGTTCTATTGTAGAATGAAAATGCTTAAATAGGCTTCGAACTTAACTATCTTGTTTTGCACATAGAAACTTCTCCAGGTGATATGTCTCCTAGATGTCGTAAAGGTAAGAACGTTCTTTAGTCAACATTTGGGATTAAATAGTAATGCCTAGTCATTTTGCTTTTTAAAAAAATCGCTTTCAGTATTTCAAGCAGGTTTCAGACATAGAGTGGAATCGTCTAGGATATTACACACGCAAGGCCTCTGTGACTGAGTATTGGGTTCAGTACATCTAGACAAAAAAAAACAGAACAAAAAAACAGTGATAATCATGACAAGTATGGTCAATAATGTAAGTGTTCATCTACCTTTCGTACGTTACAATTAATCAGTCCGACGATTCGTTATTCCAAAAGTTCATTAATTCTAAAACGAAATGAAGCCCGTTATTCCAATGTTCGTCACCCCGAAATTTAAACAAGGTTCGTTATTCCGAATGTCCGTTAATGCGATAACGAAATAAGGTTCGTAATTCCGAAGGTTAGTCGTCTTTGACGTCTTAATCATAAGGAAGTCACGTTGTGGACCAAGTCATCTTGGCAAAATGATGTAGGCCTAGTTGATATAACTGGCTATACTTTCCAATTATTTGAGCAACCATTAGATTTCGCGAAATGTCTCCGTTATTCTCCTTGTGAACGCAAACGATGGACATTCATACAACTATACATCCAGAAAAGGGGCACTTGCGAGTGCAATTTTTCTAAACGTTATATGTGAAGTAATATTTTTCGTCCAATTTCCAAAGGAACAATGAGTTTTGAATTATCTTTCAGGAAATTACGCTCGTCGCGCTGCAGCGTGACAGATGGTATGGTATATCAGATAATAGGATTCCACGTTATTACGTTGACACGTGCTATTATGAAGAAAAAGGAAATAATAAGAACGGGAGAGAAGAAAATATTATAGGGAAAACAAAAAGGAATGAAACGTGAATATTTATTTGAGTATTTGAGTCAGCGGCAGACTTATCTAATTAAGCAGGTGTGACCAGATTTTTCTTTCTTTTTTTTTTACTGTTTTTATCCAGAATCAAGAGGTTATGGTCATGTTATACTGGGTTGACTATTTCATTGTATTTGCAGATACAACCAGAATGGATCTGCCTATGTTTCGCAT
The DNA here is from genome assembly GCF_964275005.1 of Diadema setosum. Classification (NCBI taxonomy): domain Eukaryota; kingdom Metazoa; phylum Echinodermata; class Echinoidea; order Diadematoida; family Diadematidae; genus Diadema; species Diadema setosum. The sequence continues at coordinate 22,730,945 of NC_092685.1, forward strand.
TCCATGTCTGAATAAACGATACCTCATCAAAATCCGAAGCAGTTTCCCGATCATCGTCGGCATCATGTGCTGCATGACTCTCTGCATTCTGCATTTCATTTGCGTGTTTCAAGCCACTCATCTGCAGCTCGACGTTGCAGCCCACGTCAGAGAGGCAAAGAACATCTTCCTAATTCGTCATTCTGATGTCAGTTTTCACGACCACGACAAACGTTGCAATGTCACACAACCGCTTTCAAAGCCTACTCTCGCCCCGTGTAAAGGGAAGCTCTGTTTTCCAGAGACGGAAACTTTCTTGAAATTTCAGACGCGTGCATTTAAACGACGCGAGAAACACCCCCACTCAACAAAACAAGAGACTGATGTACATAAGTCACCAGATGAACGGGTTAAGGTGAAGGTGACCCAGTCTGTCATTATTCCAAGTCAAAGGACAAATAGCACTCCGTTCAAAAAAGGGTCGTGTTATAGGCAGATTCATTTGTGGGCCGACCAACCACGGAGTTTCTCTTTTCGCACAGGTGACTTCAAGTGCCCTGGTGTCCCCTGTGATCTCAGATTAGTTGTGAATACCGACATGAAGAGCCTTAAGAGCAGTGATGCCGTCATACTTTTTCATCGTACGGTCTGGGACTGGGCAGAAATGACCAGACAGCGACCGCGAGGACAAAAATGGATCTTCTACTCACAGGAATCGCCAAAGAACACACTACAACACGTGATACCACCTATGGAATATCGCAATAACAGTTATGACTATATTATGTCCTACAGGCCGGACGAGTCTCATCTTTACGGCTCTTACGGAAGGTACAATCCAGGCATCCCTGAACTGCGATTCACAGACATGGCGAACTGGGTGCAAAATAAGACAAAGACCGTCGCATGGATGGCGTCAAATTGCAACATAGTCACTTGGGACAGAAAAGGTTTTGTAGAGGAACTGAAAAAACACATTCCCGTTAGTACATACGGATCTTGTGGGGATACACCGTGTCCCAGAGATGAGCGCTGCAATCGGAAGCTCAAGAAGCACAAGTTCTACTTAGCTTTTGAAAATAGCGAATGCCGTGATTACATTACGGAAAAACTCTGGCGAAATGCCTTCCTAAATAACATTGTTCCTGTCGTGTACGGTCCACCGCGCGAAGACTACGAGAAGGTGCTTCCACCTAATTCCTTCATACACGTGCACGATTTCAAATCCGTAAAGGAATTGGCCGAATATTTGAGCAAGTTGGACAAGGACGAGGGTCTATATAACACATTTTTCGAATGGAAAAAGTTTGGGTCCGTCCAACTTACGCTGGAAGAATGGCTGATGGAACCAGAACAGGTTTGCAGCAATATAGTATCCCGGCTCTTGAAAGACGAGAAGGAAATGAGAAGTGGGACCTACTCACCACCGAAGTTCCCTGAAGATTTGGGGAAGTGGTGGGACGGTTCGTGTACGAGTCAGAAAACTCAGTATCCTATAGAAATTTGATTGAAGTCAGTCTGAATCTGGATTAAGTTATTCATCTCTACTTTATAAAATCTAGTACTGACCATCGTTCGCCCACAAAGTTATCACACGGAAGGACACGACACCGTGCAGTTGAGAATGGGAGAAGGAAAGCAAAGGGGTAGTAAAGAGTGAAAGCGAGGATGTGATTATCCTGAAAAAAAAAATGACTGCCAGCTCATATTCTGCTTCGTGCTTTCAGGAAATTGGAGAGGCAAGAGCCAAACAATATTGATCAATTCAATAGAGGCAGTCGATTTCTGTGTTGATTATCCTCCTCAGAGAGCCAACATGATTACAAGCGTTTTGATGGATTAATTCTATTTTATTTTAAATCCGACTCGCCAAGGTTATTATTCAAGATGTTATAGTTAAATGTAGAAACATTGTGCTGTGGCAGCCTCGTGTAATGCCCAATGTGGTAATCTATTTCGCAATTTGTTCCAAAATTTTGCTTTCTTTGATTAATCATGATGAGTTGCGGTGATGGTTAATTGTGTTTGGAGAAGTGCAATATTCAAATTAAATGAAGAGTCAGATTTCTGGTTTAATGCTGGATACTTTATGTATTTTGTGTTTCAATGTCGTAATGTATGTTGTTTACATTAAATGTAAAAAAAAAAATATAAAAAAAAATTATAAAAAAAATTGTTATAAAAAATGAAGAATATTTATACCGTATTTATGATTTACGTGTCGAGAAAACGCATTTTTGCATTGAACTGATCAAACAATCTGGATGATGATTAGGCCCTGTACATGACATACGTATCCCTATATCAAGCCGTTGCTGTAAGATGCCAATGCATTGTTGAGATATTCTTGAGAGTGACGATTGTAAACAAAGTTGCATCATAGCTCCCGGTTCCATTAATGCAGCTGACAACACAGAAAGATTCCAATTCAGGGAGTGTGCAAAGAACTATTTAGCTCTTTCGGTTGATAAAGATAAAGTCAGAATGACTTCAAACTGAAGTATGATCATGTTCAAAGTTAGTTAACTTTTGAGTTATCGTATCACAATATAAGCGAGTCGTATCACAATATAAGCGAATCGTATCACAATATAAGCGAGTCATGATGTGAAAATTACCATGACGGTGTCATCATAATCATACCATTTTTTTTTTTACGTGATGTATTTCTATTTTGTCTGCATGAAGTATATTTTGTTGAGTCTGATTGAAAAATAGATGTACAAGATTACAATACGGTGGTAGTCAACTGCACATTCGTTTTGCAAACTGGACCGTTATCGGTGATGCAATAGCAAGTAAATAGCACATTAGTTACATACTAATACAAGCGCCGAATCCATAACAAGAAACACATTGCACGATATTCAACTGAGAGAATGAATGCATCATCAGATAAACAGGCCGCGGTGGTGTGAATATGCATTCCCCCTCGTGGGAGGGGGGGGGGGGGTTAATGAATAATATGGAATAGGCCAATTCTTTTTTATATAACATCTCCCGAATATGTCACCCATGATAAGAAATAATGACAATAGTAATGATAATAATAATAATAATAATAATAATAATAATAATAATAATAATGGCTACTTGTATAGCGCACAGCTAAGTCCACCTTTCAGTATTCATGGCGCTTCAAGAATGAAAAGATATATATATATATATATATATATATATATATATATATATATATATTTATATACATGCTCAAACATGACAACAGAGAAGAAAATTGCAAGCAAAAACAAATACCGGATAAAGAATACAATTATTCCGACCATAATAGACAGCAATAGCACGTAAAGTGCTCAATGTGGGAGGAATAGATACGTTTTAAGTTTGGATTTGAATTTTTCTGTAGATGAGTTGCCTTAACTGAATAGATATTGATTCCACAGTTTTGGTTCCATAACGGAGAAAGCACGATCACCCCATGCACGTTTTACTCATTGGTGTTTAGAGTATAAATACATCTGATGAAGAACATATAGACTTCGTGTCGGATTGTATTTTTTAATAGAGTCACGTAGGTATATGGGGAAAAATGAACTGAATTAAGTACCCCGACCCATTGTAGTCATCGCGCGAGCCTTTCAATATCAGACTGAGTAAAGTTCAGAAATAGACAACTTTCGATAAAAATCCATCAAGTGTACATCAGGTTATTAATTTCAATGAAATTCTAATACTGCAAAAGTTCCTCCGTGTGTATGTATGTGCACGCGTATGTGTGTGTGTGTGTGTGTGTGGGTGGGTGGGTGGGTGGGGCGGGGAGGATGGGTAGGCCTAGATATCCTTTTCGAAACCCCTCCCCAGCTAGGTCTTTAATTCATCCTTAAATAATTTGATGAAAAATGTTATGAGTATGATATCTAAAATATTCCCGACATAGAAATGTGTAGGCCTATACGTATATTATATGCACATCAAGTCATTTCAGTAACTGTTCTGCTCCGTAAGCGCCGGTACTGATTCAAATCTCAAATTCAAATTCAAACTTCATTTTCACTTCTTTTTTTTTTTCATCAGAATGTACAAAGAAATATGGGAAAAAAAATCTGAAATGCTTGTCGTTGAGAATGATTATACATAGCCAGCCATGCAGGGATAACAACATGTTTATGTCTACGTGATCAGTTAAAAAAAAAAAATAGAGACATACAATCGTATTTATACACGCTGCCAAAAAAAAAAAAAAAAGAAGTGGAGGTACCCATGCACTCAAAAGACTACATGCTTGTATTATGTGAGTACTCTGGGAGAAGGGGGAAGAGGGAGTCAAAAAGCTTACAACTACAAAGAGTGCGGGGAAACTGGGGAAATCGGGAATAAAAAAGAGGAAGCAAAAGTGTGAAAAAAGGGAACAAAATAGGGAGAAGAGGGAGACAGAAAGAAAAAAACAACAACAACACACAACCTATATCAGTTTAAGGGCCAGAGCCCACAGAGACAATTAGCCACAACAGGGCAGTGTTACGTATAACAAAGCGACTTCGAAAGTGATACAGTGGGAGCTGCTTGCCAGCGGAATTGACTATACATCAACTCCGTGAGGGCACTTTAATACGCAGTAAAAAAAAAAAAAAAAAAAAAATGATTAAAACAGGATGTGATAATGAGATGCCTCTATAAAGCGAACGCAGCCTGTATAGGAAAGGAAGAGAAGATAATGTCGTGCTTACAAAATACATTACAAAATTAAATTCATTCGGTTGCATCATAAAACTTCAAAAGAAACAACTTCAATCTCTCTCTTAAAGGAATTCAATGAATGTGCATTCTTTATGTCCATAAAAAGGGGGCTCCAGAATCTTGGACCTGCATAAATAACAGTCTGCTGAGCTGGAACGATTCTTGACAGGGGTAAATGAAATTCAATTGACTATCTATAGTAGGGTATCTATGGTATGTCCGGTTACACATAAACATGTGGAGTTAAGAATAGACGGCCAGCTGTGAGGCAGTTATTATTATAACTGTACATAAATTGCCCTAACTGAGATAAAAACAGATCTTTCAAATTTTCAGAATCTTATTATCAAAGAACAAAGGATCTGTATGAGAATATGGAACGGTATTACTAACAATATATACGTAGAGCCTTCTTTTGTAACAGTATAGAACCCTATCCAATAATGATTGGTGCGTGTTTCCCCACACTAAAATTCCGTTATTTGAATAAGGTAGTATTTTGGATATTCAGAGGCAATCTATTTGCTCGTATCCACTCACAAAATGTTGTAACTCAGAACTGACTCTCTGCATGCACAAGAGTATTAACTTGGGTCTTCATGTGAAAAAAAAAAAATGTTTCTTCATGTGTGTGTTGTGTTCTAGCTATACGCGCGTACGTTTTCATTAAAAATATTGAGATTCCATATCATCTATTGTATTTCATTCTTATTTAAGCCCCCTCACACTAGAGCGGACCGAGCCAACGAATGCCCAACGGATCCGACAATTCGGAGATACGCTCACATCCGTGGTTCCGTCGTTTGTGACCCGTTTGACGTTCGCTGTCCGCTAGTTGTTCGTAGAGATTCGCAGAGATCCGCCGGAGAAAAATTTTGATTTTCATGTCCAAAATCTTGAGCGGATGACAAACGGAATGACAATCCGCTGTGTGTTCGTTTAGCATCCGCTGTTCGAAAGTTTTGCTCCCTCTGAGTTCGTTTCTTATTCGTCCGCCGTTCGTCCAAATTCGCCCAGCAAATCTGCACAGCAACACACGTTAATTAAACGTAGTAGAAAAAACATGTTATAGCACACGCGTATACGTATTCTGGCAATACTGGCAATTCTGGGAATTGTGAAAGTTCAACTCCCGTTATCATAGGATTATTAACATCACCTAGTGAATTTAATGCTTTAACCGTGGTTAAAGGACTTTACCTTGTATTATGTATCGATGCTCTTGATAAAACTTAAACCATTGTATCTCAAAGGTGAATTTTGATAGATGGACTCTAAGCACAATAACATTGAATCTCCGATGCACATTTTGTACAATACAACATAAACCTATCGACAATGTTACTGTGATTTTTCCATTGTTATTGGTACTGTTGGTGAATATTATTTCCTGTAATTGATCAGTATAATAGGGCCCACATTTTATTTATAAATAAAGAACGCGAACAAGCATGCTGAAAGAAATGAGATGGAGAGAGGACTGTCGTGAGGAGACCCTTATTTTTTTCTTCAGTATATATTTCGATGATCTTTGATTGATTCGCCCAATCACTCTTCATGAATATCCACAAATCCCAGATAATGATTATGTATGAGCCAAAATCAACGCATAATCTTGACGAATATGCCAAATCGAGTTAAATATCATAATAATAATAATAATGATAATAATAATAATAATAATAATAATAATAATAATAATAATAATAGAGAAGAAGAAGAAGAAGAAGAAGAAGAAGAAGAAGAAGAAGAAGAAGGTCTTATTTACCCAGGGTATAGCCTCTTCAGTGTTGCCACTGCTCTTTGTACCAGAGGGCCCTGCTATTATTATTACCCTAGCATTGCCAGGTACCCATTTATACTCCTGGGTCGAGAGGGACATAGTGAGTAAAAACATCTTGTCCAAGGACGTAAGCACTGGGCGGGATTCGAACTCGGGTCTTCCGATCGTGAGTCGGGAGTCTTAATATCCACTATGCCACAGCGCATAGCTAAAATTATAACACACCATTACATTACACACCCATCAAACTGCAAGAAAAGCAGACATTATCTTGATTGTCCGCTCATAAAGACCAAAAAAAAAAAAAAAAAAAGATGGCTGTCGCAAAAAAAAAAAAAAAAAAAAAACAGTCGCGTTTAAGTTCTGCTCAAAAGGATTTGGTGAAGTGTGTCACAGCCGAGATCCGTCGCGTGATTGCCGCAGTATCGCTTTGCATAATGTTGAGCATTCGCTGGTCATTCGTTTTGTCCGCTCAGCATCCACTGAATGCCTGTACGCATTCGCTCGGAAACACGGTCAGTATATACTCATCATTCGTTAGGCGAACGTTCGAAAACCACATTTTGCTCGAGAATTCGACCGGATTCGAGCGTATCTGGACTTTTCCAAATTTTGCCCCTAAAAAAGTTATCTGCTATAGGTAATCGCTGATTTATACGCTATACATGTAGTGTGACGGGGCCATTACTTTGTTATACTAATTGTTTTGTATATTTTTAAAGTTATTTGCAACTGTATCATTGAGTTGATAATGTGTTATATGTTTTTACATTGGACTCCGATACCCAGAGTATAGGTTGCTGAGTAAAATACTTTCAACTTATATACAAACTTTCATATCGATCGGTTAGCTGATCGCGCACGCACGCATTGTCACTATCGTTCAAGACGTAGGCCCTACTAGGAAAGAAAAAATAAAAAAAATAAATAAATTGTATTATAATGTAAATAGCACAGTCTGCAAGAATCTTCAGTCTTGGAGGCAGAGTTAATCAGAAGAAGAAGAAAAAAAGTAGGTTTTTGTTTTTTTTTTACTTTTTAGAATGTACACTGTTCCAGTATAGTTAATCCCCGATAAATAGAAATTGAAGTGACAAAAAAAAAGAAGAAAATCATAATATATTTTGCAGAGGGCATGCATGTCTCAAGTTTATTACCTTCGCCAAGGGAGAAGGTTGTTTTCGTTACCGTTGGTTTATTCGTTCGTTCGTTCGTTTGTCCGTGTGCAAAATAACTCAGAAAGTAGTTAACGGATTGGGATGAAACTCAGGAAAGGTTGAGAATGACACGAGTAACAAACGATTAACTTTTGGTAGTGATCCAAGAATGTTGGGGGAATTTATGAAAGATTTTGATAATATTATGGCAGGTAGGGTCAATAAACTTGGGAGCTCAGGCTGCGCGTATTTGAGGTTTGCATGCGCGCACTAAAGTGCGTGGTCTAATTTATTCGGTGGGTTGGAGAGGCTCGCCGCGCATCTGAGGGTTTATGACGTAACAAAGGCTTCTATATTGGGAAATCGGGCAATTTTTCAGTGGGTGAAAATCACTTATCTCTTTGGAAGAGCAAGATCATTAGTGGAAAGTAACTGCTTGGCGGAGGTCTGCGCTCTCCGAGTCGGAGTGCTTTTCTAGTTTTATTTCATTTTCTTACTTCTGTCTACAGTTGATGCCGAGTTCATGCCTTCATTGAATTCAACGCGCGCAGCCAATCTGCGGAAAACATACGAGCTGCGCGCAAGTGCATGCATGATGCGCTTCAACAAACCCACACAGCGCAACATGAACAACGAGCAAGGTAGGCCCAGTGCCATAACTACTGGGATGGGGCGCCGGCAACATTGCGAAATTTCTCATCATGTAATACATGTAGTGCATACATGCGCGCAAGCACGGGAGTCATGTGGGACGCGCGCACGCTAGGCGCTATATAGCTATATAGCTAGGCTATGCATGCTACGCAGTTTACGCTAGGCCACAGCTCTATGTGCGTGTTACCGATGTCCAACATAACAGCCCTCCGATCGCTATGTTCTTATGCGAGTTTTGGAGTTTCTGCTTAGACCATAGCCTCCTATAAACATGGCATCAGTTGAAGGTAAGACCTTATCATCTTACTTTGGGCAAAATACTTTTTTTTTTCTTTCATAGACAAGTGTAGATCTAACAGTGTTACTGTTACTATATCAACACCGGCCTAACCTTGTCTTTGTTACGCTCCCCACGGTGTAACGCTAACGCCACGGTTCTAACGGTTAGACGTAGTAACGTTAGACCCCTAATGACATGTTGTAGCGTCTAGGCCTACACTAGTTTTAACATTTGATTTATAATACAGTAGGAGCCTAGGCCTAGATAATCTACAGTAACGTTAGACCCGCTACTAGCTAGAATTCTAGGCCTCTACTAGGCTCTACGCTACCTGACTTAGATCCTAGAGCTGAGGCCTGGACGGTGTCCTATAACGTTACTGGTCGTTAGTAGGGCCTATCATCATAATCGTAGGTCCTACACTAAACCTAAAACGCGGTAATAAAGGTAGACTGCGTATCATACTATTTCATAACTATACACAGCATTTGAGGATCATAAACATGACTGCCTAGAACTGGCCGACACACTCGGAATAAAGCGCTCAACGACCAAATCAGTTGTGGCCACATAACTATATCTTCTGACTGGGAGACACAATAAGCATATTAAAAGAACTGTCGCCAAAATGATATACCAGAATGAATACGAAAATCTGAAATGTTATGATGCTTACAAAACAATGACTATTATGACTATGGAAGAAAATGAAGAAATAACCAAAGCATAAACATGCCTGCTAAATTGACTGTGCCAGTATAAACATTGATCATGTTAACTTGGATGCCCCCAAAATGAATTCGAATGAACAGACGCAGCATATTGAAACAAACAAAGGGAAAACTGGCCAGAAACAAAATAATGATAAATACTGAAAACTTTGAGCAAAGAAAATGGGTTTCCATTGGGATTCGAACCCGAGACCTCCGGATTACTAGACCGACTGAGTTATAGAAAGCCCTAGTGTTCGTCCCATAACCCATGATTCTCTTTGCTCGTGTGGTCAGAAGCTATTGATTTACAGCCTTTGGGTTTATGTCGGGTTAATGTGTACATGACGTTGTGTGTGGCACACATACACACACTATAGCTTCTGACTGTATCCGGCCGGGCAATTACCCCCCCCCCCCCCCGCTAAAGACTGGTTAATGTAAGGGTATAGTAAATATTAGGGTTAGGGTTAGGTTTAGGGTTAGGAGTTTGAGTTAGGGTTAATATTAGGTTCAGGATTAGGATTAGGATTAGGGCCAGGGGAAGGGTCCGGGGTAATTGCCCAGGGGGTAATTGCCCTAGACCCCTTCTGACCACACGAGCAAAGAGAATCAAGGGTTATGGGACGAACACCGAACCAGGGCTTTCTATAGCTCAGTCGGTAGAGCACCGGTCTAGTAATCCGGAGGTCTTGGGTTCGAATCCCGATGGAAACCCATTTTCTTTGCTCAAAGTGATCACGTGACTAATCATTCTAAATTAAATGAACGAATAGCTAAATGGTGCTTGTCTTACGAATTTCGGTGGAAAAAGTATTGATTCGAATGAGGTTCAATGTCATCAAATGCTCAAAAAAGAAATTGAATGAAGAGATCATACAATTGAAGTACAATTAACTTTTGCTAAATTGAATGCAGCAGCAAGGAATTGGACAGAAAGAGCCGCAAAATAGAAAAACCTATAATATAAGATGGCTAACTTCAATTTCACATTGTGCAGGCAGCGGTAAGCCGCGATCACCAACGAAGAGCGAGTTGTTTCGAGTGATGAGTGGTGAAGGTTGAGGTGTACATTTTCTTCTATTTGTCTCCCTCTACAAATGAAATTTGTAAGATCGCAACTGCTGATCTATAATTTAGCAAACATTACATTGACTTCTACACCCATTTGTTCAAAATGTTTCTCCGTCAACTAAAATTGCTACTCAATTTCGAGAAGGAAAATTATTCCCCGCTTTCAGTGAACGATTATCTATCTTCCAATTAGGTCTCACAGGATCATCCATCGATTGTTTTACCGTCTGGTGTCCGTAGTCTCCATCAATTCAAATTTGAACTGGGCCATAATGAATGTCTCTCTGCGGTCCTTCAAGAACTCACTTCTTCTAATGTCTGTTAGTGGTGTTCGGGCGGTCTTGATCTCTATAAAGTGAACTCTCAAAGGTCTTGTAAGTCTTTCAGTTATCTTTCAACAGTCTTTCAACAATGTTGTTCTCTCAAAGAACGCTCAATGATTGCCATGATCGTTTATAGGTCATTGTCAAATCTGCTAAAAATTGACTGTCGGGTCCCTCAAAGACCTTTCCAGGAACTACGGAGTATTTCAAGATTTGTCCCCGGTCTTTGAGACGGCCCGAGGTATCTTGCCAATGTTTGGTCTCTCATTGGTTGCTCAACGGTCTCCGGTTTGTGGAATTGAATCGGGGCATTTTATAGCATAATATCGAGTGATACCATTATCTCGAGATGACTTTGTTTTGTATTTCCTCATGGTGATTAATTTCTCCATGACAGCCTTTTCAACGCATGAGTCAACCCATTCTCTACATTCAGCCACGATACGTATATAGGTCTACATTCGAAATCTGAGAAGTGGATACCGAATTAGTATACAGTACTCAACATAAAGCCGATTGTGATACCAGACATAGAGGGCGGTACACAGCTTATTCCGTGGAAGTACATGGATTCGAGAGGCGTTTCTTCCTTCTCAAACGACAATTACAAGAAATCTTTAAAGGAGACCTCCGGATGATTTTCAGATTTTTTCATTTGAACAATTATAAAATAGTTATACTGAGGACAGAGTTTCAGAATTTGTGATAATTGGGATGAAGAATAAAAATATTTTCAAAATTTAGAACAAATTGCAATGAACAAGGATGATGACATGGCAGAGTCACCATAAGAATGCATGAGTTGGGGCTCAAGGAAGCAGAACAAAAGAAGAAGGCAAGCATCGATTATACACAGGTGAACTCGCAAGCAAGCGGTATTGTAATGGAATTACACTGCTACATTTCTGAAATATGTGAACCTCCTATGTCATCATCCTTGTTCAGTGTAATTTGTTTAAGGTTTTTCAAAGTATTGTTTCTCTGCTCAAGAACCAAACTAAATATTCTACAAATCTATACATGGAGTTGTCGATTTATGTACTACATGATGTGAAATTATGAAAATCGTCTGGAATGTCCCTTTAAATAAGATATGAGTTGAAGTATAAAGATCGTATAAGTGCAAGCAAGGATTGCATTGAGAAAAGCAGACTTTTGCTTTTGACTGACCTGCTGAAGATACGAAATTATTCTATCTTTCCAGAATGAGTGGCTCTTAAAAGCTTGAAAAAAAAATCAAGAGCAAAATAATCAGAAAAAGAGATAAGAACTGATATGACTCAGGAGTATTCAAGGAATATTCGGAGAGTAATGAACAATTCATACTGGTTGCTCATTCAGTCATTCACCAACATCTATCCCGTATAATATAGGTATTTTCCTTTCTCTTTGTCTCCCTCTCACACCCCTTCTGTCAGGCTCAATAGTGAAGCCCCCCCCCCCAAAAAAAAAAAAAAAAAATAATAATAATAATAATAAATAAATAAATAATAATAATAAAAATAATTTGACTTAGCTGACTGCAAAATTACATTCAAGTACATTCCACCTTCTTTCCCATTCTTTGTCTACTTCTCTAACTTGCTCGCTCTCTCTCTCTCTCTCTCTCTCTCTATATATATATATATATATATATCTGCTTTTCCTTAAGTTCTCGGGAATTTTCAGAATGAAGACCTGAGGATGGGTGTGTCGGGACAAGCGTAACGAAGCTAATTTGAGAGCCGATGCGATTTCTTGTGCACCCATTTCAAGTTTTTCTCCGCTGATGGTAATCATTAGTCATAGACAGCGTAAGTTTCTCGTCGGAAGTGATCATTTTAGCAGCACTATTAGCCGGAGCCCCCAACACAGTGACCGGGCATGACTTGAATAACAGTAAATCCATACAACGGACACGTTGCCTTCGCTATCGGCTTACAGTAACGCAGGTTGTGCATGTGTTCGTGTGGATCTGTGTGTTCTTGATATGCCTTCGACAATCAAATGTGGCTTACTTTGTGAACTAATTGTGAGACCGGCGAACAAACGCGTTGCTCATTCGATTTTCTCTGGCAAAGTTTGGATCATTTCGGAATATCGTCAACATTTATGTTGGGTTGCTGTCTCTTTAGGTCACGGCTGGATGATACTGACTCGTCATGTTACCACGGTGAGTTTTCTGCTCGTTTCTTCGGTCCACTCTCGCAGGAGATCCTATTTTTTAGAAGACAACAATTTGAAACATTAACAGATTTAGCATTTTTTGCACACACTGACTTTTATTTTTCTACGACTGAAAAGCAGATATTAACTTTCGGTCTTGTAATTTGCTCTATTATTTTTACTATGACTTGCTGCATTTTGCTAGTAATCGTGTTAAAACTGCAGTATTGCTTTGTTTCAGCGATTTGTAAAAGAAAAAATAAATGAATCAGAAACTAATCGAGAGAATCCCAGTGCGCGCACGTTGACGTGACAACACACATGCAACACATTTACAATATTTTATTGTTAAAAATTTCAAAACGTTCACGGGCATATACAATTATATTGTATGAATGGAATTGTTTTATCTGACAATGTATAATATGTAAATAGAGAGAGTTGTTTCTTCACGGTAGCATTTAAAGTGATTTCTTCGACAGTACAATAATATACAGATTACAAGTGATAAAGGTACAAAAGAAAGCTATGTAGCATACATTTATTTTGTTAGCGATCAGTTCATATCAGAGCTGTAGTGATGAGACATTTTTTTTTTTTTTTAAAGACGTTGAATAGCTCGCAACGAGTTCTATGTACCATCCTGCCTGGGACGCAGGGGCCCACAGATTATACTGTCAACGTGACTGTCCAGTGCGAAATTCCAAGAACTCAGACATTATTGGAGGAAATAAGGAAGACGGGGTTGCGCAAGAGGAAAACACAATCAAGGCATATGGCTGTATGATTTATGAATACTCAATAGTCATGTATACTCAGTACTGTTAATGCGGCCACAAAGTGAGCGCATGCAAGTGCTTGTACATGAAAATTATAGCGTACTGGAGTAATCAAAACCATCATTAGTTTTGACTTACTAAAACACGAAACAAAAACATTTCTTGACACTGATGACACATGGGTTTTCGTAGAAACGTATTGCCGCGTATCACATAGGAACTGCTGTTAGTAACTATTAAAATTGTTGTTATCTTTTATTGCCGTTTCCCATCAAAACGGAATTATTCAGTATACAGTATTTCACCAACTGACTGAAATAGCCCGATGGACAAACAGTGCTGATGATACAGAAAAGATGGATATGTCACTGAACGTCTCATGATAATCTCACAACATCTATCTAATCATTGAATCCCGCGGCCTGTGAGGCGAGTATGCAGCGTGCAGAAAGACATCCTTTGAATAAAGTTCGCATAGAAGTGATATCGCTGATATTTTCTTGATATCCTTTTAACAGTCGAAATGAAGAATGTAGTTTGAGTCTCTCTTGACGCTACTTTATGCGACTGACCTTCTTCGACTTTTCCACATGCCAACTGACTATAGGCAAGGAAGTGCCACCTCCCTGCTATAGGTAATGCACATTATTTTTCATTACTGTATATTTCTAATTAGTGTAAAGGCTTCTGAATGAAAGACAATGGATCAGTGAGTTTTATTTGACTCTGTATACATACGAGGACAGGAGATATGTCTTCTTACTGTTAATTCCATTAAAGAAACAGGGATGCCCTTTTAACAAGGCGTTAAATGACACTGCAAACCAATTAGAGTGTGTTTGTTCTGACGTATAAGATTTGTGGCTTTCTTACTGTATATCCGATTTACGTCATTATGTTCACCGATTTACTCTGCATATGTTCTACTTTTTGTTAAGTGTTGCTTGGCATCTTTCTATCATTGGCAAAAAAAAAAAAAAAAAAAACACAATGTACTAGCAAATTTCTCCCGTGGCAGCCAACGTGAAGCATATCTTCGCATGCAGCGGTAATTTGACTTATCAAGAAATATATAAGTAATCATTGTCTTTACTGTTCTCTCCATACTTCATCCCCCCACCCCTCCATTTCCAGCAAAACCGCAGGTCAAAAAACAAAAGGATGATCCGCCTAAAGCCCGACTGGCACACAAGGCCATGGTCATTAACAAGCTCGCGACCCACGTTCCCGATCTGGTCCTTACCAGATCCAACACGACGCGCCTGCCACATAGCCAAAAGTTTGAAGGAGTCTTGATGTTCGCCGACATCTCGGGTAAGCTTTTAGTGCACATTATGGATAAAACGGGCTTCGATCTTTGTTTTTGTTAGTTAATTAGTTACAGTTACGTACTTAGTTAGTTAGTTGGTTGGTTGTTTTAGTTTGTTTCTTTTTTTGTGTTAAACTTGATGGAACCTGTAAAAAGGGGGAAAATACAAATTATAGATGAATATAAATTTGGCTTCATCAAAAATTCATCAAATTCATCAAAACCATGTTTTGTCATTTCATTTTCTTTCTTCCGTGTTCTTCTCGTGTCAGTATCATCTAACGATTTTGGCAAGTTTTTCGCGGCTGAGTGTGACACTGGTTACATGAACTTGTGAATAAAGTAAGGAGACTTTGACGTTGGAAAACAAGACAAATCAAAAGGATGCACGTCATTTCATCCGCGGTGTACGATTATCACTTTAAAGAAAAGAAGATAATAACTAATTAAGCATTTTTTTTTAATGATAATGCAGTCACGCTATCATGCTTGATAATCTATGACCGTTGTGATATTACGCACTACAAGTGGTCCTGCCTTACATTCATCTGGACCCCATGGAAGACCAGCTATTGCAGCTGAATACGGCTGTCCAGCCATCTGCTCAAATGGAAATGAAACACACAAACAAAACACAAGAATAATCTTAAGGGAGATAATGAATAATTGAACATAATACAATGATAATATCGTCATATTTCACAGTTGACAATCTTAACTGCAGCCATTTGATTTTTTTTCTCAGACATCGACGATGACAGGTAAAGTGAAGAATAGTTGAAACAATAATTATTTTCATACCCTGTCCCTGTTTGCGCTTGATGCGCAATTCACAAACACTACTATACCAGTATACTAGTATACGTGTATAATCCCTCATCTTTTTGGTTGGTGTGTCCTGGCCTAAATGGTAGGCATGTGAACTCTTTTATTTTTTTTTTTTCGTCTTCTTTTCTTCTCCTTCTTATTCTTCCTCCTCCTCTTCTTCTTCTTATTCTTCTTCTTCTTCTTCTTAATTTTTCTGTGAGATGCGCAATTTAGAACTCACTTATAGCGGCAGTCTCTTATTGCTGACCGGAAATGAAAGAAAAACAAGATGAAATTAATTTTGTAATAGCATCTGGAGTAGTTTTGTTGTGTTTATGGGAACTGGCTAACGACATCTTAATCACTTGTTAGCCTCATTTAGTGATGCAGAACAATTGCAACTTAGTATAATTGTATACAGGTAGTTGTTTGTAAATCCTGCAACAGTCAATAAACTGCGAGCGTTGTAGATGTTGCTGTTGCTCTGCGAACTATTCGGTATTGTGACTATTAAAAGTGTATAGTATATTCGCTTTATGAAAGAATGTGTTGCAGAGTGAGCAGAAGAGAAAAATAGGCTGCTTCTTGTGTTAATCGCACATTTTCCACTCCTACAGCCTACATACAACCACAACAACTTTCCTATCAACTTTTTCGTAAAAATTTGCCCCTCCCCCCCCCCCAAAAAAAAAAAAATAAAAAAAAAAAAATAAAACGCCAGTGAACATCAATATAAGATCTTTCCTTCTCCCATGAATAGTATGTCAAACGTAGGCCTTTGTCTTTCTGTCACGTAGGCTACATTGGACGAATTGTTGGTCATAGTATGTAAGTTTACAAAGGTAACTTCCTGAAACTGTAGTACAGGTATGTACATGTATCGCCATTCTTCGATTAATGGCACAATAAAATTAATGTCTAGATGCCTGCATCACATATTGCATCGGCAGAGTCTGCATTATCATTTACTGAAGTTCAGTTAGTTTCATCCAAGTTCGGAAACGAAAAAGCCTCGCTACCCCAGGAGGTTCTCCCGTAACAAGAAAATCTTAATTGTTTTCAAGTTGTTGTTTTTTTTTTCACTGATCTGTTTTCATGTGAGGCAAATCATATTGTAACATTGACGTGTAATATTTCTCTTTCAGTAGTGAATGTTTTCACAACGCGTTACCAAAACAGTAGCAGAATGCTCTGTCCGATACGCTATTGCAGGAACACCTAACACCGAGAAGGTTAAATGAGAACATAACTAAACTCACCTTGTTTCCTTGAACTTGTATCGAGAAAAATGTTCTGTTGGAAATGAAATCGAATTTGAATTGAATTGAATTGAAATAATGAAACATTGCTCACCGAAGTAAATGGCGAGGACTTTGGGGAATTTTTATGTCTTATAAGGTGGAGACCAACTCAATGCGAATCGATATCAAAATGCACTGTCAAAGTGGTTAATGCATCCGCATCGACGTGTACACACATACACACAGATACACACACACACACACACACACACACTCACACACAAGAACATTAACAGAAAATTAATAACGAAAACCTTTCACTACTTGTGAACCTCAATTACACAGAGAGAATTCATCTGACCCATGAGCCTATTTGTGGATATACAGTGACGATAGCACCTATAAGGACACGAAAATGTCTCAAGTCGCTTTTGCCCAGTCATTCCTAATCAGTGTGGTAGGAATGAGCCATTTGAACTCACAGCAGGTGATAAGGGCACAGACGACGAGACGCGAGTCCTAATCCTTATTAAGCACAATATAAAACGCCTAAGCCCAATGAGGTATGATGGTGTACCTCCTTGATCAGGCACACGGTCTCCGTACAGCTACATTAGGAAGACCCCATGTTATATTCTGTTCATCGAGAAAATTTGAAGATAGTATGATGAAAGTGTCGACAATCACAATGTTTCGGAATATGACCATGTCAAGATGTGCTTCTAAAATTTGGTAGGGCAAGAATAGAGCAACATATAGGATCTCAGTGTGATGTTACAGGGCGTAAGTATTCATTATATTGGCAAGATGTGATGAACATCTGTACAGATTGATAATAAACACCCAAACAAACAAATAAAAGACAAACAAACAAATAAACACAAACAAAATCCTGCCTCGGTAACTACA
Organism: Diadema setosum; assembly: GCF_964275005.1. NCBI lineage: Eukaryota > Metazoa > Echinodermata > Echinoidea > Diadematoida > Diadematidae > Diadema > Diadema setosum. The sequence goes on from NC_092685.1 coordinate 22,748,790, forward strand.
GCATGCTTTGCTATTGATCTCTGACAGAGGTCTGGACGTCAAATGTCAGTAGGCTGGTAGCTTACATTCAAGTTTTTGGATATTTTGCATATTTGAGAACCTACTGTTACAAGCCATTATGCATACTTTTTCAATGTATTTCAATGCATACGTATGCATTTGGAATCCTTAATCATCATTCGGGGAAGTTTTCTTGTCAAGAACAGCCTTTGCTGAAAAAAGGATTTATGAATTCATATAACATATTGGTTTATTACGGCGGATCGAGTTCACAAAGAGAGAAATGAGAGCAAATATTTCTACTCTGAATCTTTACGCAATGATGAACTTCAAGTTCTGGTGCATTGACATTTGATTATGTTCACTTTCACCCGTAAAGTTTTTCAGCACGGAACAGCTTTTCTCATCTTGATCCCTCATTACTTTGCCTGATGTAAGCCTGACTTTGTGAGATTGAGTGTTATTGTATCTTGTGTGCTCAAGATGTTTTATACGCATTGAAATCTAATTGCCATATAGCATAATATGTAATAATTATGAGATTGATTGTATAGATTATCAGTACAGTATATATTGAATGCAACTGTGGTTATGTACTCAATAGGGGCCAAAAATTCTTCAGACTCCTAAGTTGGCAAAAAGTGTGCTACAATTTTCATTACAGTCAACAGCATGCTTACATCGTAGCTGCATGTATTGACATTTTTTTCAATTATTCCCTTCATTGTATATGACCTAGTTTTATATTTTGAAATTATTTGATAACTATGAAAGCAACTATCAAACGTGGACAAGGTTTCACGTGCCATAATTCTTATTCGAAGAGGTGTAATATTATAACTAGTTAGTGGATGAACTTCTTCGAAATTGAGTTTGTAGTTGATTTTCGGGGGTTATTTCGCGATGATTTCTTTTTTCAAATACTGATAGTGAGTTTGGCCTTGATTTTGGGATCTAAAGACCGATATGGCCTGAGCATCCCTAATGAGCCATATCGAATGTCCATGATCGAAGGTTGTCAGGCTATACATGAGTGTATGCATGAAACGGCGGAGACGGGACAACGAAATGGAGCAAAGTCCATGTTCTCTGTAACAGTTCACATGTCACATTGCATTAGGCCTGAAAACCTTGTTCCACAGCAGCGTAGCTATTAATAAAATGTAATCCATGATATCAAAAGGCAACGTGGAAAATTCATTGGCGCGAGCCGTTAGTCACAGCCTGTGGCAATCCGGGTGGATGACACCAGACTGGTGCTCCTTAAATATTTTGATGATCATACCCTACTAAATATAGCATGGTACGGCTTAAAATAGCTGCTGTGTTAGGCATAGGGCGATGCACATGTTGCCTGCATCAGCTCATTCAAAAGATTTGCCATAAGTTGTTTTTTTTTTCCGTAACTTTCTAGCTATTTCTTCTTCTTTTTTTTTTTTAATTCTTTTAGTCTGTAGCCTTGAAGAGAAATTATTCCAAATCGATATTGTGTCAGGATCTCTGTCTACATCCCAGCCACAACACGCCCACATTGTCTTTGAGGAAAGCAGTGAAAAGAACATCGAGAAATTCTCTTGCAGACGATCAGATCACACCGTAGGATCTGATAGAGAGATTAGGAGAATATGTCAGAAATATTTTGATGCAGATGCAGTCATGAAATACTTAGTCTTATACGACAGAAATTAAGACACAAAACAAGTTCATGAATAGCAACATTTTCCCACACAGACACGCGGAAGAGTCTTATAAGTTATATTATATACATGCCTGAAAATGATCTTCAGATACTGGCTTTCTCTCATCATGCAATACACTTTTTAAAGTTACTCGTTTTTATCTTTATCACTTTCTGATTTCTTTTTTTTTTTTAATGATTAAGTCATAGTGATCTCTCATCACTCTGCACAAAAGCTAAAAATTTCTGTCCTGTCTGTGTAACCGAATTTTCCATGCAATGTCATCAGCTTTCTTTTTGAAAGCATGAATGTCCGGCGATGTTTCAGGCATAAAAATGTTCAATGACCGAAAGAACGAGAACGAAAAAGTGCTATACTACATTGATTAATTGAACAGACTGAAATTTAAAGAATCATTTTCAGAATGTCATTTCAGTCATACACAGATGTATTATTTCCAGAAGGCCAGTCGACCTTCTATTTATTTTTTTCTACTGTAAAAATAGTTTGTTTTGTGATAGTTTAGTAATATCGCTAGTTTAGTATAACTTTTTGTTTTGTTTTTGGGTATTCAAAGAGGCCCAAACATAAAATTTTGCTTGCTGGGGACCATCCAGTATAGTAATTTCATTATACCCCCGCCAAACGAAGTTTGAAGGGGGTATATAGGAATCAGCGGACGGTCGGGCGGTCGGGCGGTCGGGCGGTCGGGCGGTCGGGCGGTCGGGCGGTCGGGCGGGCGGTCGGGCGGTCGGGCGGTCGGTCGGGCGGTCGGTCGGGCGGTCGGTCGGGCGGTCGGTCCGTTGCAAATCTTGCGTCGCGAACTACTTCCTCAGTTTTCAACCGATTCCCATAAAACTTGGCACAGATGTGTGCCTTGGGTTGTAGATGTGCAAGACGTATTTTTTGACAGTACCCAAAAGTACGTTGCCATGGTAACGGCATATTATGGGCAAAAATGGGTACAAATCTTGCGTCGCGAACTCCTCCCACAGTTTTTGATTAATTTTTATGAAATTAAGGACAGATGTTCATCTGAATATGTTAATGTGCAAGACACATATTTCCGCAGTGGCAAAAAGTGCGTTGCCATGGTAACGGCATGTTATTGGTAAAAGAAAGGGCAAAATGCTTCATGGCAAAACTGCTTCATCAGTGTTCTTCCAATTCTCATGGAATTCATATTGAATGTTTGTCTTAGGATATAGGTCAGCATGACACATTTCTTGACAGTGACAAAAAGTATGTTGCCATGGTAACAGCTCACATATTATGAGCCAAAATGATGGAAAATTTTGTGTTGCAAACTACTTCCTCAGTTTTTGCCCAATTTCCATGAAACTTGGTACAAATGTGTGCCTTTGGTTGTAGATGTGCAAGACGCATTTTCGACAGTACCCGAAAGTACGTTGCCATGGTAACGGCATATTAATGGCAGAAGATCAAGGAAAGATCTTGCGGATTTAACTACTTCCTCAGTTTTTTGTCCAAAGCTTATGAAATGTTGTTTTGACCAAAGCTTATGAAATGTTGTTTGGCGGGGGTATAACCAGTCGCTGTAGCGACATTTCTAGTTTTCTTTATATTTCTTTATGTGTTGTCAAGAGGATTTTACATATTCTTTCTTCATGCGAGCCATGGTGAATGATAAATTGATATGTATCTTTTCTCAAGTGATTCGTTGATTTAATTGTACCATCACGTATGAACAATTAATGAATGAAATGAATGAAATTCTGTGTTTTGTGAAATGTTTCAGAGTGTGCAGGGCAGATTTTTTTTTTTTTTAATGAAATATCCAGGCAATTTGGTATGCCAGAAAGTATCAATAGACCTGACAAATATTGATAACCCAGTATATAAGTAAAGAACAAAATGCATCAACCATGCATATACTTATGATCGTATGTGGCACATAATATAGGGACTTAATTAAGCAGCCGAGACGGATGTGATTCTACACTGTTTATAGGCCTACATCACTAGAATGGGCCCTGCATGAATCGTTGAGACCATGGAGCAACAAACATATTGAGACTGATACATTTGTTCAATACACGATAAACCATGAAGTCATGACCGATGATATGATATAACCAACCGCAACACTGTTGCCATTGGTAATGATTGCCATGTATGATAACGTTGGCATTTGAGACAATGGGACCGCAAGGGTTAAACAAATCGACTAGTAGGTTATCTGCATGTACTCGTGTCAGTCTCTCCTCAATGGTGCATAGACTTTTTACCGATTTCTCGATACTCTTTATGGTTCATTTCTTCCAAAATCTTGCAGGCTTTACAGCTCTATGTGAGCGCTACAGCATGAGCTCCCGGTCGGGCTGTGGCACGGATCGTCTTTCCCGCGCACTCAACGACTACCTGGGCGAGATTGTCGAGAACATTCTCGGGACGGAAGGCGATGTCCTGAAATTTGCCGGTACGGACAAGATAAGCAAACGTTGTAAACCAATATGAAGTCCGAGAATTGGAGTTTGTGTTAATTCTAGCTGTATTATTATCAGCAGATTCATATCACATACACTTAGAACAATATTTTTTGAAAAAAAAAAAAGTTGTTATATATGATTATATTGAAACATAAAGTGAATGATTGTTCCCATCGATATCCAACTGTTGCGTAAATCACGTATAGTAAGTTTCTATCCTTTTTCCTTTTGGAAGGATTCTTACTAGATGTTTGTGTTCGCGGAGCGAATTTTTGTTACATCATATACATTGTACGTTAAATAATATTCAAGTGAAGTTTTGTATGATTCTTAAAACATAAAGTGAATGATTGTTCCCACTGACATCCGACCCATGGAAGAACAGAGTCATCAATTATAATAATGAATCTGAAATGGGCAATCCATTTTGTAATCTCTCTTTGATTCATGTATGATTTATGTATTATTCTGTGTATTTTTAATGTGAAACGGAGAATAAACAAACAAACAAACGACTGATGCGTCAGTCAGTTAAGTTTCTTTCCTTTTTTTTTTTTCTTTTGGAAAGATTCTTCCTTGGACTTCATTCATGGAGCAAATTCATTTCACGTTGTACGTAAAACATGACTCCAAAATGTTCGTATGATTATATTGAAACATAAAGTGCATGATTGTTCCCATCAACACCCGACTGATGAGTAAGTCACTTCGGTTTCTTTTCTTCTGTTCTTTTGGAAAGGTTCTTTTCTTTCTTTTTTTCATTCCACGAATTTTGTATTCATGGAGCGAACCTTATCATTTCACATGTAACTGCCCTGAATTCGTACAACTGTGAAAACTCTTGTAACAATGGGCAATGCGCTTGCCAAGCTTTATCGGAAGACGGCTCATATCCCGCAATTAAGTAAGTAATATCTTGTGAGGCTATTTCGCTCATTTAGAAAAAAGAAGGGGGAAAGCGGCGGTATTCAGGTTACTTGGTGACAAGAAAACATCATAACTGTCCCCCTCTCTTCCCCAGAGCGTGTGCACACCGATCATTACGTAATATTTGCAACCATAGAAGTGGAAATGGATTTCCACAGGACGAAGACGGACGAAGAGCACAAAATGTTCCAAATTGTTGACAAATCGAATAAAATACTTTTTTCCACTTTATGTAACATCCTCTGCCATCTGTTCCGTTTTGCCAATGTCGGTACTTGCCGCCCTGCACTGTGCCCAGATTTATTAATGTGTTCTTTATCAGAAGGCCTGTTATACTAAACAGTCATCTTTCACATTGATCACTCTGAACAATTCATAGGCATAGATTTGATATGAGCTCAGACCTGACAAATTTGCATTTTCAATCATTCTAGAAGAGCTTGAAATACCCTGTGCACAGCTTCGAAAATTCGAAATACGTGAAGATGAAAATAAAAGAATAATAGATAGTAATGAAGTGAATTCAACATTTAAAGTCTTGTAATGGTAATTTGGCAAAGAGGGTATAAAGAAAGAGAATATAAGAAATTTGAACTTATCAAATTTCTCACAATGCAGGACAAAGGGTTGGAATGAAGTGCGGAAAGATTTGTATTAAATACGCGCCTGACTGAAACTGTCAGTGAACTACGGTCAAATTATAATGCAATGATTGAATCCAGTTTGTATGCATAATTGGTTATGGCCGTGTGTGGGAGAATCGTCGGACGAGTTATCTGGCTATCAAGAAGCAACCATCGTAATAAAGGTGTGCAGTTGATTTGCATACGCTGAGTAAACTGGTCCGATTGTACCCCGGCAGGCGATGCCTTTTTAGCACTGTGGAAGGTGACGAGGGCGAACATGGATCACATCCTCACCCGGGTGATCAAATGCGGGCTCCGTATCCAGGAGCGGTGCGACAACTGGGACACGGAGGTCGGAGTCAAGCTCAGAGTTAAAATAGGTAAATCTCAAAAGAACTCCTTCCCCACCCCCACCCCCACCCTAGGAAAGGAACAAAGACAAAACTCAACAACATCAATGCCAAAGCAGCGCCCCAAAAAATGATAAACGATTATGATAATTGCGAATTCATATCGTTGTTCATTCCGAACAAAAAATAATAAAAAAGAAATCTATTGGCTCTTGCACAGCATTTTCTCTCAGTGAGAAAAAAAAAAGATAGTAAAGGTCGTGTCTATGGTTGTCTCTACAGCTGAAAATGTCTAACGGTTTAAAGTTTACTTAAAGCAGAGTTGATTTTGATGTTGATTTTCTCATGCAGCATATTCGGTGACATGCTCAAACAAAAAGTAGGATTTGGAATGGGTGGGGCGGGAGGAGAGATGATACATTTTTTTTTTTTTCAGTAGTGCCCTTGACTGAAGGAAAGGACATTGTTGACAACAAGCGAATCAATTTCAATGACCTTTATTTTCTACTGATGAAATATCAAGCAAGATTTACAAAACTGCATGTACGAAACATAAGTTGTTGATCACCAGTTAGTGTTGGATAAGTTTGATCTCATTAGTTCAGTAGATTTGAACAAGCGAGTGTCTTCTCCATCTACTAGTATTTACTTTGTTATTTACTACTATATGATATTCCTTACCAACCATAATCCCCTCTCGACCCCCCCCCCCCCCATTATTTCCCTCTCTTCTGTGAAGCCTTGTCGATCGGGCCCGTGCGTGTGACCACTGTGGGCAACGAGAGCTGCTCGCATTTCGTGCTGAGCGGCCCCGCGGTGCTCGAGGTGAACATCGCGGAGAAGTTCGCCCTGTCCGGCGACGTCATCCTGTCGCCCAAGGTATGGGCCTACTGCCCCGATCACGAACTCATCGAGCATACTTTCAAGGCAGATGACAAACACTTGGCGGTAAGTGCGCCGCGGACTCAACATGTTAAGTAAGCGTCACATGAATGGTTGAAGTCAGATTCCACCGTCACCGCTTAGCACGATAAGCGCCTTTAATCCGGCGGTCGGGAATTACTTCAAACCGCTTTTCGGCTGATGACGTCCCGTTCCTTATCTGCTCAGTCTTTCCGACAGTCCGAGGTAAATCCCGGATTCAGCCATCATTGCCGATTTTCGTCTATCCTTTATATTTTCAGACATTGCCTTCTGATACAAATATGTCGCCCGTTGTGGAGAATGTAACTGAATATATATGCAGTGTTGGTGTCGATGATAAAGTTAGTGGTGTACGTTTGAAGAAAAAAAAAAAGTCATTATACACGAAGACAGAAATCATACAGATCGGTACGTTACCTTAAAAGGTCTGATTTCTTCATTCATGTCGTCGAAGTTATGTATGGGCTAGGAGGAGAACACTACACAATGATGAAAGCAAGATCATTCATGTTATTGACGTTCCAAAATGACTAAAAGCATCGGCAAGGATTTCTCACGCACAGATTTTCGTTAACTTGGTAATGTTGTCAACAATTCTGAGGTAGATTATTTTAATTAATTATAGAGGAATGATATGCAAATGCTCGTTCGCCTAAAATCTGGTTCTTCTGTTTGGAATCACAAATAGGACTGTGCTTTAACTCTATCATTGCCTTCTGCCACTTGTTCACACAATAATGTCTACGATATTTTGAGGTTGTGGAGGTGAGAGAATTTCACCTGGTCCTAAATATGCTCTATGATTTCTTTGAAATGCGGATGCGCCTTAGGTGACCGCATATCATCGTCGCAAACCGAAATCACCAGGTAAAGGATCCAAGGCTTCGTCGAGCTTGCCGGGGAGTCAGAGACAGCGGGCCGCAACGACCAAGAGCGTCTTGAGTAAGCTATTGCTTGATTTGAAGGAATGTTGATGTTGTTCCGCTCCACACTCTGTTTCAAACATTGAGTTTGCTGTTTTAAATCCGTCACCTATCCTTTTGAATTGCTGCCCACATGAGCCAACCATGCACCCCATCCCATTATTTGCAAATGTGTGTGCTAACACCCCTACTAATTGCCTTTTTTTCCCCCAGTGTATTGAAATTTGTTTCCACAAAAATAAATGTGGTACAGTATTTTAGAGTGGTGTCCTTCAGAAAGAAGTATATGCATTCTTTATTTAAGGAGACAGATAGAGACATACACTTATAGAGAGATAGTTGCAACTGTGACACAAGGAAGAAGTAAAAAATAAAATAAGATAAAGTCGCATACTTGAAATAAGGATTAATATTTAAAGGTGCAGCGGCAATATGGTAAAAACCAACTTATGAAGACACTAATAATAATATTCCTCTTACAGCCGAAGAGAGATTCACTGGTTGGCGGAGGCTGTCTACCGGGGCATACCTCCTTCAGAGTCAGGCCACGTCGGCCCGGCTCGCCGGCAAGAAGAGCACAATGACCGACCCGCTGTACCGAAGCTCGTCAATCACCGAGACAGCTGTGGAACAGGATGCGAGAGGGAGACGTGAGAAATGGATTCCTTCCTTCAAACCCTTTTAGAATGACAGTCCCCAAATTCCATCTCCAATGCATGCCGCACATGATTGTCTATTAGAGTCTCTGGTTATGATGAGGTCAACCTTCTCATTCGTTTAAAAGAATTAGATCAGAGCGAAATCTGCACCATTTTCAAGCTTTCAACCTTTTTTTTTTCTTTTTTTTTTTGGGGTTGTTTCATATACCATAAATTGCTCTTCGCATTGATTGACACATAATTGCTTCCTGCAATTTCTATTTTTTTTTTTTTTTGTAGCAAGCCATCAATTCAAAAGCGTCCAAACTGATTTTGTATAATATTGCTTTTTGCGAAGCAGATGTATGCTATTATGGTCTCTCACATTAGAAGACGGTACAAGAGTAGCAATATATGTGTATCACAATGATCATAGAAATTATGTAAAATATTTACATTGCGTTCATTTTGATCACCATTATATTCATCTTTATCGTCATTAATAGGATCATCAGTTGTTATTTTCCTCTCTCTCTGATTACTCACAGCCAATTACGTCATTTAAACTCCTTTTCCTGTGTTCACACCCGCAAAATCATAGTCGATAAAAGACCTGCAATTCCTTTCCCGTAATGATAATGTCAGCCATTCTCAAAATAGCTCCCTTTTCCCTGTATTGTGCTGCGAATTATTTCATTAGCGAAGGCAACGTCACTTGCTTACCTCCATGCAAATAGTGTGCTGATTTACAGTGTTCATCGTGCACCGTTTTTACAGAACGAGCCGCGGTCTTTGTCTCCCCGACCGACGACGAGAAGGCACGTCTGCGGAAGTACATCATTAAACCTGTTCTTCAAAAGGTATTGCAACATCGCTCGGGCAAGCAAGTACTTAATTTTAAGGTGGGAGGGGGGCAGGGTTGGGTATGTCAAAAGTGCGCTCAGCACAGCCAGATCAAAGAACAAAGGAGAGCAGAAAATGTCAGCTGACGATCAGGAGAATTATGCTGACGTTCAAGCACGAATGCCATTGGCAGTAACAGGTGTGATACCACGGGCCAGATTATTGTGCGAAGGGGGAAGACAATTATGAGGTACAAGATATGACATTGTCGAGCTGTAAGTCGCTACATTAATGCACTTTACAATGTTTTCCCTCATCTCATTATCAGGCGTTATTCACTTATCACAAGGAGGAGGATATGCGTTGAAATCTTGCCTTCTTTTATCGTTATTTCAAACGTTATGAAACTCGGAAGTCTTAGAACAAAGAGAAGAAAACGAGCTCGACGTGTTACGAACGGATGTAAATGGCTTTAGGAAATGAGAAAGTGTGCTGCGCCAATTGCTGGAATTTAAAGATGATTACAAAAAGGAATCGAGTTAGTGAATGAATTGTTTGTGTGCGTCTGAATGGGTGTGTGTATGTGTGTATCTGTATGTGTGTATCTCCTTGTGCAACACAGTCTTCTGTCTGTCTGTCTGTCTGTCTGTCTTCCTTTCCCGAAAAGGATTCGAGCGATTTTTGCGGATTGAACATAATTTATTATGGCTACAGGCAATTAGTAGAAAGTGCGTTGCGCATTAGAGCGTGGTTTTAATGGCTTAGATTTGCAGTACATGTATGTCTTTCAAGTAAACGGCGAGCTGGCTTACCGAAAGAAGAAGAAGAAAAAAAAAAAGTTTCCTGAAATTTTCGTACCTTTAATCCTTCTAGATCGACGACAACATGCCTCTGGAATACCTGTCCGAGATGAGACAGGTGTCCGTGGTCTTCATTAACCTGGTCTTTGCGAGCGGAGCGGACATTGATGAGAGTGACAGCCTCCAGGAAACTTTCAATATCATCCATGAGAGCATGCTTGCCTTTGAAGGTAATTTCCTTGAATACGCCCGTGCCTAAATCAACATCTCTGCTACAGGATGACATTGAAAGGAAATGCGCCCCTCATCAGGGGTAGATCTAAAATTTGCACTCGAGCAGTCTGAAAGAAAAGGGAGGTAAATCATTATCCACAAAATATATGTCTCAAAGCTGGCTTGATTATCATACCATCCTTATGGCTGTTTTTGTTTTTGTTTTTATTGTTGTTTTTTGTTGTTGTTTTGTTTTGTGTTTTTTATTGGGGGGGGGGGGGTCCAAAGTGCTTGTAAGAACTGTATGCGAACGTGTTGTTCTGTGAGATATATGTGTATGATCCTTTTGCATTACAGGCGTATACATACAACTTTGTTAGTAGGCCTAAAAAAAAAAGAAAAAAAAAGAAAAAAAAAAGAATGTCAGGTAGATGGTGAACTGTCAATATCCAAACCTCAGCTTTTATTCTTTATTGTTGCTTTCCTGAGTCATATCTCTAAAAAAACTAATAAGTCTCTCTTTAGTTTGGGCTTTTTTAACATAAGCTTACCTGCCTGTCCATTTCATCCACTGTAAGTGTGCACGATTTTTTTTTCTCATGAAATTCACACTCCTGAGAGATGATTGCAAGACTTATAGAACACGATTTCACTTAATCAAATCCCTATCTACATATACAGGTTGCCTGAACAAGGTCTTCATGTTTGACAAGGTAGGACTCCTCCCCCCGCCCCCATACCTTTCCCATACCAGAAACAAAAACAAAAACAAACAAACAATCAATCAATCAATCAAAACAAGCAAACAAAATATAGTTTCGTGAGGTATTCTTTTATTATAATGCTTCAATGAAGTGATTCGAAGGATTTGCGATCCCTTCATCTGTCATTTGGCTTTGGACAATAATGCCTTAAGATATCAGAACCTGACCCAATTTCCATTCAGTAGATGTTGCTATGGCGGGGGAAAAGGCCAGAGACGCTTTCTGGTTGCCAAGGAAGAATGTGTTCTTTCTTAGTTTGGGCATAGAATTTGAACACATCTCGAAACCTTCTCATTGAAGCCTATCTAATTAAACGAGAATCTGAAATGCTCATCTTACAATTGCATGATTTATGTCAAATATTTTCAGCATCTTTATTTAATGCTACGATCTGCCAAAACCAAAACCTACGTGTTGACAAAGTCAGGCATTTAATCCATATCCCTTGTACTACCTGTTTGCAGTGTGCAGTATGGTGGCCATCATCATTTCGGAATGATATAGGAGGGAAAAGCATCTTTGTAATGCTTTTCATGTAATATGAAAACGTAAGAGTACCTCTGTGTTGAGTTCTTGCTATTGAATGTGACTGTTAAGTACATGTAGCGTACGTTTGATCATCTCCCTACGAGCACATCATTAATCAAAGACGCTTATGATCCTTCTTAAGCCACTTGGATAAGTCGATACCCGATTCCTAGGTGTATGATAAGGGCCTTATTGGCAGGGCTCCCTACAAAAGTGGTGTTCTCACCAAAGAGGCTACTTTGCATAAACAAGATTAAGTTATTATTCTATCATTGTTATTATCACTATTAGTAGTTCCACAATATTGCTCTCATCATCATTTGATTATCATCGTATTTTATCATTTCATATTCATTCTCAAGGGATGTACGTTCCTGGCAATCTTTGGCCTGCCGGGTTACAAGCACGAAGACGACTGCGCGCGCGCACTGAAGTGCTCGTATCGCATGATTGAACTCCTGAAAGCCACGAAAAATGTAATGTAAGTCAAACGAAACGAAAAGGTCAGCTTTATGCATTGTTTTCTTCCGTATCTCATGGATTGCGTGCGTGTGTGTGTGTGTGTGTGTGTGTGTGCGTGAATGTGTGTGTTTGTTTGTGTGTATGTGTAGGTATCCTACATACCACAGTAGGCCTACCTACTTGATACCTGCAGACACCCACACACATACACATACACACACACGCACACACACAAACAAGCAAACAAAACGCAATCCATAAGTTGTATCTGTGTGCGTGTGTTTGTATCAATTAGAGCATAGAGGTACAAAAGACTAGCTGTACCTCCATGATTAGAGTAACCGTTGCGGTGATAACAATGAATCTTAAGCCGAATGCCCATATGCACTGTGTGACCTGAGCCTGCGAGCTGGTGCTAGCTGTATGGGGCGCCAAGTGTCGCATGACCTATTTCGTTACGAAATGACTGATTTCGTAACGAAATAGGCCATGCGACACTTGGCGCCCCATGCAGCTTGCACCAGCTCGCAGGCTCAGGTCGCACAGTGGGCATTCGGCTTTACAGGTGACTACCAATGATCATCGTTATGTACTAGATGCCAAGGTACGCTTTGAACTCGAGATGCACTGTCAGCTGTGGCAATTAGGTCGTTACCTGTCAGACTCAATAAAGCATCCGGAAATAGCTAGAGGAGATGAGCCTTCGTGTAGAGAGGAGTGGGACTTCCATTTTGTCAAATCCAGTAGGCAGTGACATAAGCTACACCGTTTCGTTATAAACTTAGGCGACATTGTGATATGTTAAAGGGATTGTATAGTATTGGTGGAGATGCGGATTGGGCTTTTTGTGAGATACCAAAAAAGCACTTATGAAATAGTACAAAGCATACCATTCTAAGAAGAATTCAAACTTAATTTGATGAAAATCGGTTTGGAATGGCTTAGACATCCAAAAACAAAGTAAAGCAAAGGGATTATAATAAAAGGTGGGTCCCACCTTTTATTAGGACCGCTCTGTTTTGGATATTTCAATCATTTCAAAACCAATTTCATCAAATAAACGTTGATTTCCACTTAGAATTACATGTTCTTTCAGAATTCAGATGAGGTTTCTCATCACACACACACACACACACACACACACACACACACACACACACAAAATGTTAGAAATATGAAGTTAGGTCTCAACCAAAACTATACGATCCCTTTAATCTCTCGGTAGACTCGAACAACTCTAAACTGACTGTACCCACCCCGAACCGTCAGCGATATTTCTGTTACACGGAGCGGTGATATCAGATAGGAGGGAGGGCGGGAAGGGAGCGGAAGATATACAAGATATATAGGCCTACCTGGCTCAGGATCAACTTCAAGCACGCCACATCAAAAGTATTGAACGGTTTTGTAAGATGTGTTTTTAATAATCAATGGTATTCCGACTCAAAACATGTTAAACCTTTGGACCAAAAATAGGCACAAATCTATTCTGTCAATAAATATGAAGTCTGCTAACCTCTTGTATATTTTCAAATCCAGTATTTCCTAGCTCTGTTTGTCTTATAATGTTTCAAAAATAAACACAAACTAGCAAGGTGATTATTTGATGACGTACGTCAATTCATGAATGCAAAACAAGAAATGATTTTTTTTATTTATTATCGATTTATCTATTCATTATTATTATTATTATTATTATTATTATTATTATTATTATTATTACTACTACTACTTTTATTATTATTATTATTATTATTATTATTATTATTATTATTATTATTATTATTATTATTATTATTATTATTATGTATTTATCATTATCATTTCTATTTTTGGTAATGTGTGTGACTTGCAGCCAAGCTTCAATCGGTGTTACCACTGGATCATCTTTCTGTGGTGTTGTGGGACATGTTCACCGTCATGAATACACAGGTGTGCTATTTTCAATCTTTTCCAATATATCTGAGTCGTGCTTTATAAGAAGTACGTTGGCAGTAAATGTTGATATGTGGAATGATAATCAGGTAGTTTGGTGTGACATGTCTTCTTCTTATGTCATTTCTGTGTAACACATCACTACGTAAATGTGTACATGCCCAATCTATTCTTGTCTGTTTTTATTTTCTCTATCTTTTTCGTCTAAAGGTTTTTATTAGCATCCACTTTGCGATTCTTTATGTGACTGTGTTTGTGCTTGTGTGTGAATGTCCTTTGGAATTCATTTTTTTTTTTTTTTTTGGGGGGGGGGGGGCAAAGCTCACATGGGTGTAATTTGGCACCCCTTTGATTAAAGGACAAGTCCACCTTCATGTACATGTGGTTTGAGTGAATGCAACAATATTAGTAGAACACATCAGTGAAAGTTTGGGGAAAATCGGACAATCCGTTCAAAAGTTATGAATTTTTACAGTATCTGTGCAGTCACTGCTGGATGAGAAGACTGCTACACTGTATGATGTCACATGCGTACAACAATATAAGGAAAATAAAGAGAGAATTTCACAAAACTTTACTTCTTGAATAAAGTGCACATTTCTTCGACTTGTTACTGACGTATGTTAATGGTAATATAGGTTTTCCCGGCCATTTTCGCACTTTTTTCAGTCCAATTCCTAATTGCTGCATTCAATTTAGCACAATTTAGCCTAGATGGCATGTTCGGTATTTCAATTCTATAATCTTTTCATTCAAATTCATTTTGGAGCATTCAAATTACCTTTAACATCATTCGAATCAGCACTTTTTCAGTTCAAATACGTAAGACAAGCACCATTTCGCAAATCGTTCATTCAATTTAGCATGATATAGTCACGTGATCACGTATACGCTGCGCTCGTTCATTCGAATTCATTCTTGGGCATCCAATTTCGCATTTACTGCAGTCAATTTAGCAGACACGTTTATGCTTTGATTCCTTTCTTCATTTTCATTCATCGTAGGTATTGTTTGCAAGCATCTTGACATTTCATATTTTCGTATTCATTCTTTATTCTGATATCATCTTTGCAATAATACTTTCAGAATATGTGTATGTGTTTATACTGTTCGATAGCATTATTTCATCCACAGATACATTAATCTTAAGTTTGTTTTGACATTGATTGGGAGAAGGAGGTTTCAATTTACATCGTGATTATTTCCTTCATCTGCATGGTTCATTATTTTCATGGGGTGGGTGCTATATTGCGTTAATCATCATTAGAAATAAAGTTCTTGGATCAGCTCTAGAGATCAATTTGTCAGGGTTATTACCCTTAAATGCTTCTATGATTCTTTCCCAGTCTTCTTGAGAGACACGCCTGTATCTAACTTGTGCTGCCATGACTGGACATAAGAAAGTGAAGTGAATCTATGGTACTGGTGCATGTATAACATGTATAGAAGAAGAGGGGCGTTACAGAACAATAAACTTGAGTTATTAAGGATCAAAGATACCTTTACTTAACAGTGTGTGGATGAAACAAAAATTCACATTTAAATACGTATAAATCAAGGTTCTCAATCTCACCTTTTCAAAACAGAAATAACATTACGCCAATTTGAATGAACATATCTGGAATTTGACTGCCCATACGCGAAATTGAATGGCTGAAATACCATTTGCCGCCAGTGCTGGCGAATTTGAATGACTGAAGAGCACGTGCCAATTTGAATGCCCGTTTTACGAATTCGAAAGGCACATTTGCGAATTTCATTGATCGAAATGCTAAATTGAACGAACAAGTTGCATTTTTGAATGACAGAATGTGCAGTGACGAGGATTTTCGCTAAATTGAATGAACCTTTTATCAAATGGACTGACAAAAGTGCGAAATTGGCCGAGAAAACCTATATTATTCCCCCTGTCTTCTGAAAGAGAGAAGTCGAGTATTCCTTTGTTATGCGAGAAAAGTGAAAATATGTTGAATTTTCTTTATTATTTTTTTATATCATTGTACACATGTGACATCACAAGCTATACTAGTCTTCTCATCCAGCCGTGACTGAGCAGGAACTTCAAAAATTCATAACTTTTGAACGGATTGTCCGATTTTCCTCAGACTCTCACTGATGTGTTCTATCAATGTTGCTGCATTATCTCAGCCCACATGTCTATGAAGGTGAACTTGTCCTTTAAAAAGAAAGGGGGAGACTTGTTGGTGAGGCAAATACACTGCCATGGACTCATTTATTTGGAGGCAACAAACGCCAAAATCACGTGCAAGCAGTGAGGGTAAGACACTGCGATTGATTTTGTTTAGTGACCTGAAATTCAAGGGTTCCTTCTGTGCTCTTTATTGATCCGTCAGTGATTGGACGGAAAGTGAACATGGCGGCCCGACTGATGATGCACTACCCGAACAAGGTGTCTTGCGACTCGGAAACGTTTCACCACTCGAAGCAACCTCGCGCCTTCTTCAACGAACTTCCGCTTCGGGAGATGAAGGGAGTGAGCGATGCCGGGGTCCTACACGAGTACATCGAAAGAGAAGAGTAAGAACACTTGTTTTTTCATCGAATTCGATTTTTCATCACAAGTCTCCCGTTGACCTCGGCTCATATCATCTTAATTAAATTTCTGTTTCCTTTGAATAAAATCACGAAGGATTACTCGTATCATATCATTGTAAGATTGACATGACTTAGCAGTCGTGACTTTAAAGGGTGTGTACAGTTCTGGTCCGAGGTGAGGATTTAGCTTTTAACGTTTTGCGAGATATTCAGAAACCACTCTATGAGATGTCAAAGAGCATGCAATTCTAAGGGGTATCAAAAGTTTATTTGATGAAAATCGGGTTTGAAAGTGGCAGAGATATCCAAAAACAAGGTGAAACAAAGAGATCCTAATAAAGTTGTGGCCTGTAGTCTTTTGTTATCATGACTTTTTTGGATATCTCAGCCATTTGAAAATCAATTTTCATCAAATAAATGTTGAATCCTTCTTGAAATTACATGGTCTTTCATATTTCATAAGAGGTTTCTCATTATCTCACTTCGGAATGTAAAAAACATGAATCCCCACCTCAACCAGTACTGTACAGCCCCTTTAAATGAGAAGATGTTTGTAGTTGCTAACCCAATCAAATATTTAGAATGAAAATGAGCAAACCAATTCCGTATTGGTTTAGACATCATATCATCATGTCACTGCCTCATCCTATTTGCAAATTTGGTTGAATTGAATTGAATTGAATTGAATTTATGATCTCATATCTCCAAAAAAAAAAAATGCAGCACATATCACTGGACAAAACTTAAATCATCAAACAGTTCCAAACATAAAAACTTCTTACAAAAGAAAGTAGATGAAATTATGCTATAGAATAGGTAAATGACACAACGTTATATTCATTCAAAAAAATGACGGAAACGAATCTTTGAATCTACAACGAATAGAAGTGAATAGAATATGACGGAACCGACAAAAAGCAATGCTTGTAGTTCTTTCGGTTGAGTGTGTCCTTAAATTATACAATTAAAGAAATCTTGAGGTGTTAGTTTTCTTTAACCATTGGGATTTGAACCTGTCGTCTTCAGATGACAGGTTCGAATCCCATCCTTTCTCCTACATGTTTGTTAAATATTATAGGTCAGCGGTTGCGATCTTACAAATTTCATTTGTACAGAGAGACAAAAACTGAAGAAAATTCTTGCCTCAACCTTCACCCCTCTGCTTAATAATCTCTTGCTTTCAAAATGAAATTTTGACACGTGAAGTTTCAATAAGAATATAGATATATTTAATTTTTGCTTATGTAACTAATGATAAACACAATAAAACTGATAATACAGAAGTCACAGAAGTCAGCGTAAATAGAAAGTGGTATTTTCTGCATACGTCGTCGTTTTGGCCAAGTTGCTCAAATGAGGCATTCAGTAAAACTGATCGATGGTAATATGCTTTCTCAGCATCTTTACCTAGACAAGTGAAACTTTATACCAACCGCATGCCAATTGCTAATGCAAATATAGAAATTCTAGTTGCCCCTGACGTTGTAAACGAATGTTCACCATAATATTTAAATCAATTTCCTAACGACAATGGCAGTCAACGTAGAGAAAGTTATTTTAACATTTACCGGCAAAGTTTGGTATCATAGCTAATGTTGAAGTACGTTTTCATGATATATATGTGTCTGCTTTGTTATGTGATCATTTAGTCGCAGGTTGTCATCTGGATTCAATGCCCTTACTGTTCCGGAATACGAGTACCCTCTACTTGGTAAATATTGTACATTCTCTTTTGAATATTTGAGGTAACTTTTGGAACAAACAGGAAAAAGTTTGGTCAGGCTTGTGGGATATAAAACACAATAGGAGAACACAATACAGTTTCCCACAAATTAATGTATACAGGTAAATGTGTACGTAAAAGCGTGAGTGTCGAGCATGTGCATCTTTGTATGGAAAGTTACATGTGCAGCCACGCAGATTACATATTGCAGTGTGCATCGTTAGGTCATACACAGAGGCTGCTCTCTCCCATACGCCATTGAGAAAGCTGAAAGAAGGCTTGTTAGTCTCCTTTAAAGGGGCATTCCGGACGATTTTCACAATTCAACATCATGTGGTACATAAATCAACAGCTCCATATATAGATTCGTGTAATTTATTGTTGCCCTTGAGCAGAGAAACCAATAAAATGAAAATCTTAAACAAATTACACTGAACAGTGTTGATGACATCAGAGCCTCACATACTTCAGAAATGTAGCAGTGTAATTCCATTACAATACCCCCTGCTTAACAAGTACACCTGTGAAGAATCTATGCATGCTTTCTTCTTTTGTTCTGCTTCCTTGCGCCCCAACTCATGCATTCTTATGGTGAGGCTGCCATGTCATCATCCTTGTTCACTGCAATTTGTTATAAATTTTGGAAACATTCTCATTTCTCATCCCAATCACTATGAATTCAGAAACTCTGTACTCGGTTTCACTAATTTATAGTTGTTCAGGTGTTAAAGTATGAAAATCATCCGGAGGTCCCCTTTAATCCTCTGTGTGTTTTTGAGTGCAAGTTTGCGCAGAAAACACCATAGCGTTGTACACGCTGTTCAAAATCCCTGCCACAGAAAGGGGTAACTGTATAAAATGGTGTGAGGATAGAAAATGTGGGGTTGTGAAGAGTGGCATATCAATTCCGATGTTTTCTATTTTCTAACCACGCTCTGCGCAGGACGCGCCAAGGAGATGGAAATATTCCTCCGTGAGCTGGATCTCATCAGCCAGCACCGGGAACGAGGCGAGCATCGCCGCATCATCGTCTTCCAGGGAGACCCCGGTATTGGGAAGAGTCGCATGCTGGATGCGGCCATCACGGCTGCCTTGAAGGACGACTACACGTAAGACACCGTCAACCTCACGCGTCGAACAGCACGCATTCGTGCCGCCAACGTTGCCAAGTC
Source organism: Diadema setosum (assembly GCF_964275005.1). NCBI lineage: Eukaryota > Metazoa > Echinodermata > Echinoidea > Diadematoida > Diadematidae > Diadema > Diadema setosum. The sequence continues at coordinate 22,768,303 of NC_092685.1, forward strand.
GTTCATGACGTAATATAATTAGCCTGTCACTTCAACGCCAATGATAATCCATAACGTCGGAGAAACATAATTGGATGGGCAGTATTCCAACCTTTATCTTTGTTTTCAATCAGTAGTCCTTGATAGATAGGAGAGGAACTTCAATTCACGTCGAGCGGATGGAGGGGAAAAAGGGCGAATTTATTTCATATTACTTTGTATACCTGAGTCTTATCATTGTGCAAAGTCACCGGAACTAGTCGTTACTGGTTAATATGCAAGACCGTTCTTTCATTTCCCGACCCTACAAGAGGATGGACATTTTTCGTGTTACGGGCCAGTAATCATCTTCATGAAGATACATTAGTATGTAATACTACTAAGATTTAGATCTGCAACGCGAACGCTAGAGATGACGCTATTAGGCTAAAACGATGTTCTGCACATGCGCAAGACAGCTGTTTCCATTGTTCTACCCTATTTTAGATATTGCGTCGTCATAGCGTTCGCGTCGCAGATTTAAAGCTCGCTTCTGATTATAACCCTAGTGGTAGTAATAAAAGTTATGTTGGTACAATGTATTTCAAATAGCAATCGTCATGGCGTTGTAATGATTGTTGTCATTATCATTATATCCTCATTGTCAAAAACATCATCATTTGAATTGTCATTGTCATTTCTTATGATCATGGAAACATAACCATCATCACCATCGTTGACATTGCTATCATCAACTCATAGCAATCCAGTCTTTCACATATCAATGCCCCTACGTTGGACAACGGTGTTGACGCCAATCGCTCTTTCGTCCCCCTGCCTTCTTTCTCTCAGGGTAATCCCCCTAGCCCTTACGCTGAACGACTCTGGCACGCCGTACTACGTGGTCAAACTCCTCATTGCCATGCTACTGGAGATGGAGGACTGCGCAAGCCACGTGGAGAGGGAGCACGCCCTCATCGAGCATGTCAAGGACGAGAAGCTGCGAGAGGATCTATGCCTCCTCAATGACCTACTCGTGCTCAAGGTTTGTAGATGTTATAGTCCTCGGATATAAAAAGTCTTAAACTGGGCCAACATCAAATCAATGGATTTCACAAATGCTACAAATCTTCTTTCTTAAACGAAATGTGTATATTCCCTAAACCTACATGTACCATTAAGGTTTGTTAAAATGGCAAAATAAAAAAATAATTTCCATGTCCTTTGTTGGAGGTAAATCAAATGCCTTTTCGATATCCTTGAAAACTGAATTTTCTTGAAAGTCCCTTTATATTCCATTCATAACTATCTACTGCCTTGACATTACAGATTGCTGTCGGGAGTTTTCATCCAAGGAGTAGCGCACGATGACTACACCAAAATTGATAAATTTTAAACGTATTCTCCGATTTTCCTCAAGCATCAAGATAATTTTGCAGATTTATAGGCACTTGCTGCATCCGCACATTTTATATGTTTTGAGATGCTTTCCATTTTATTGGAAGTTAGTGTGTATATCTTTCATCTTAAATGAGGGATAATTTGCACATGAAGCTGGTAATTAACATAATGTATCATTTTAATTCTTGCTACGTGGGATGGGTTGGTACTGGTAGAGTTTATCCACTGCTTTGACTCAGTCCAACATACACAATTCTGTTGGTAATAAAATCTTCCATTTAGGCCTCATATTAGTACGTTTTAGATTTGTCATTTGATCTTTTCTTTCTTCGAACAAAATTTCAGTTTCCCATCAGTCCGAGATGTCTCCATATGAACAGCGAGCAGCAAACCAATGCACTTCATAATCTGCTGGTGAAGATTGTAAATCAGGTATACTGCTATCTGTCTATTCAGCAATTGCGCATGTGTGCCCAGTATTATAGATGTCTCATAATATCTGCTAACTTCTTTCAAATCATTGATATTCTTGGTAATTTCATTTGTGTGTTCTTTTTTTAATTCTGTAATCAACATTCTCAGTACAATGCATTTCCCTTGTCAGCCCAGAGAACTAGTACATATTTCCCACTGTTGATCAATGTCAGTGACTATTCCTTTTTATTCCTATCATATTTCCTCACAAATGGGGGGTCGTATATACTCCTTTGTCACAATTGAAATGTAGCTTGAATTTCTAACATTCTATGCAAAGCTTAGAGATCTTTAACCAATCAGACTTCGGGATTTGAATACACTCTATATTTGAAGAGTTTGTTCGCAAAAACCGATAAGTCCATATTTGTCAAATGGGGATATTTGCGATTAAAGATCAAGAAAAATAAAGAGAATAATAAGAAAAATTTTGCTTCTTTTGATCATAACTTCAAAAATGTACCTTTTTATGTAGTGACCAATATATCATTTAAAAGGTATTATTTTGTACTTTATGACAGAGACCGTACTTAAAAATTTTCAAAAATGGACTTATCGGTTTTTGCGAACAGACTCTTACAATACTTTGATGCGTCAGTTCGAGAGAGACTCAGTCTATAATACCTCAGAACATAACCCTGAAAATCACCTGTGAAATAACATTGAATCTCCCTTCTATTACTATATCTATTATTTGTCTGTCTATCAGTCTATCTCGGCGGGCTCCCTGTGAATCAAGGTCCCCATGAAGTCCAGCAATGACGAAATATATAGACTGATGATGTAGCACGCTCCATACATCTGGGGAAACGTTTGTAAACGCATTACTTTTATTTTCCTATGTGTATCATCCCATAGTCGACGTCGGAGCAGTGCGTGATCTTCGCAATAGACGACGCACACTTTATCGACAACGACTCGTGGCACTTCCTGGCCCATCTAGCCGCGAACTCGTCGGCGGTGCTTCTCCTCACTATGCGGCCCTTCTCCGACATCCAGCCGTGCCAGACGGCGATGGGTGTCCTTAGCAACCGTAACTGCTACCACATCAAGCTGGGACCGCTGGCCAAGGATTGCATGGCGGCTCTGGCCTGCCAGATGATGGACGTGGTTCAGGTGCCGCAGGAACTCGTGAGGTGTGAAGCTCGTCTAGGAAGAATTTAATTTTGTTTTCTTACTTTCTTGTAGCTGTTTTATGTGCATTATTCTGAAGGGTAGGGATGATTGACTTCACACTCTCCAATTGAAGGTCTGCGGTTCGGTTTGAATGTTTCATGTCATGTCATGTCAGTTTCATTCACTTGGCTCAAAATAAGCGTTCTCTGTTCCTTGGATCATAAAAGCTGTGTGATGACTATAATTTCTAGAGAATTCCACTGGTATCGTTTTGATGTGTTTCAGTGTTGTCACATGGTTAGCCTCATGATAGATATGTAACTTTGACGTTGCATGTGTAAGATAGTACAAAATCCATCTCTTCCCTGCGTAGTTTTACACGTGACCCAAATGATTTCGTTTAGCGACGTTGTCATTTCATATCTATCATATTCAATATTTCTGTGGTAAATGATTTGGGATACGATCTTGCCACCCATTTTGTTCCCACAACTAACAAGTATTAAGATCATATGTATTGGGCAATGTCCGATTTTTTTCTTTCTCCGTATTTTCTTTTTCGGGGGGGGGGGTACAATTTTGCTATTTTAGAATCCTCCAAGAGAAGAGCCACGGTATCGCTTCCTGGTGCGAGCAGCTAATCCGGGAGATGTTCTCCAGCGACAAACTCCAGCTAGTTCCGCACCGCAGTCCGGAGGCCACCCGGCTGACCGGCCAGATCACGCCCGACCAAACGGCCTTGCAGAAGCGACGGGAGAGCAGCAGCAGCGGCTACTCCGGACGGCTACCGAGAAGTCGGAGGGCGAGCGTCGATGAGGTGAGGTGCCCCTACGTCATCAGTGACGCAATTCACGCGCCATTGTTGTTTTGTTTACCAGAAGTCAGAAATGTTGATGTAAAGGAGAGAAAAAATGTCATCCCGATCTACGATCTACATGAGGTGTAAAAGTCATTTACTAAATAAACTAGACCTAGCAGTCTGTGACGTAGAAGCCCAAATTTAATGGCAATTGTGATTTTTTTCAATTCATAATCATCCCCTGGTGATCGGCTGAACTTTAAAATTTGACAAACGAGTGTTTGAATCAAAACTTTAGATTAATATCGTTGTGATACCACTTATCACCACCTCAACACCACATTATTGCTTCAATGGGAGGAGCGGTTTTAGTATTTCGTAACAGTACTTTTTTACATCATCGTCATCATCGTCATCGTCATCATCATCATCATCGTCATCATCATAATCATTGCTATGATAATGATTATCGTCATTGTGATCGTCATAATTACTTTAGTTTTGTGGTTTTGATTCGACCACTCATATTTCACTTGCGTTCTAATTTAATTTTCTCCATGATTGATGATCTTGATTTGAAAAAAAAAAAAAAAAAAAAAAATGAGCAGTCTGGACCGACGATAAGCGTACCGGCCGAGACGTTGAGACGACTGCAGCAGCTGGCGCAAGGCATCGATGACGACGAGCAGGGCGAGCGAGGGGCCAGCGTCGTGTGCATCGTGGCTCCTGGAGTGCAGCTACAGGACATGGAAATACCCAATTCTATGAAAGGTACTCCACTGTGAAGTCATTATATTATACAAGCATACATGTCTCTAGGAATTAGGAAACGTATTGAACGTGATAGTGATGCAGTACAATGTATTGCGGTATATTCATCACTCTCATGAGATGCTATTCTTTTCAACGGAATGAAAATCGAAATCTTGAATGAAATTGCATTGTTCAAGCTCAAGTTCAAGTTATGGTTTATTTCCTATAAGAAGAACAACGCATGATTTGCAGCCCAAAGGCTGAACTTATCATGTTTACAAAGTAGAAATACACAGAAATGAACCATTGCTCATAAAGTGATACGTATGTAGGAAATTGCTGTGAGAATGTAATACATCAAAATAAGTAAATACAAGACAAAATGTTCTAAGGGGATATAAAAAAATAATAAAACGAACTTTCACAGAAATGGAGAATAAAACGATAATGAAACAATTCTGTATAATCATTAAATTACTGCGAAGATCAATATGGAATATCACTTTTTTCCCTCTCTGTGAATGGACCCGTTTTGCATTTAAACTGTGTAAAATTGGGCACATATAACTTAAAAAGAAATTTTGGTAACCAATCTTTACAATGTGATTCATTTGATAAATATTCGGCAAACTCAATACATTTTTTTTTTAATCTACCGTAGTTTCTAACTGTTCTTATTCACACGTGTATAAGATTATTTTCATAATCGACATAACTTCTCCCAAGAATTGTTAAACACATTTTTTCTGTATTTTCTCTAAACTTTCTACCTGTTCTGATGGCAATATTTGACTCTTTGCGATTTGCAATTGTGTTGCTAGGCATCATCGTGTCTCGCATCGACCGCATGAAGCCCACCCAGCAGCTCATCGTCAAGTGCGCCTCCGTACTGGGCATGACGTTCACCCGCCGCATGCTGGAGGCCATTTTGCCCAACAACACGGTGTGGCGGAAAGCCTTACTCCGGCGCGCGGTCCACGAGCTGATGCTGGCGGGAATCTTCGAGTGTGCCTCCTCCTTCCAGGGCAACTTTCACTCCAAGATCAGGAGCACACACGCTGTTGCTTCGTAAGTTGTCAATCCAGAAGTGGTAACTATTGACAGAATGTATAACCAAAGAACGGACTAAGGTAGACGTGCACTTTCTTCTACCTCTGAAATCGTCTTTCTGTTGGCATGCTATGCAGAGAGAATTGATTTGCATCTGAATGTCTTTGCTCTTCTTCTGTTTATTGGTCTGTTTATTTTTTTTTTCTCTTTGGCATCGGCCAGACATGGGCACGGCTACCGCATCACAACTAGGGCCGAGTGTTATTGCGATGGTCTAGACACCGAGCTGAATGTCCAGTCTGTCATCACAAACTGCAGGTAATAACCACAGACCACAGTATGGAGCTACAATACAATGTGCGGTGTATAAGCTCCATGCACATACTAATCAATGCAATGTGTATAACATGGCACAAGCTAAATAGGGCTATGGTAAAATCAGTACAATGTACTGATCATCAAGAAGATGTTGAAATTCGGAACATGTACAAGGTGTTTTTGCACTATCGCTTGTTGTATTATATTACGTGTGCACCTTAGAAATGAGAAAGATGACTGAATGAAACGCATGTCTTTATTATGAAGCACCATTCTCATCACAATTGGCCGATGCTTTCTAAGGCTTGTCGGGGGCATCGTATGCATTTTCAACGCAAATAATCATATGACCTAATATTAGCGAGGAGATAATGGCATCGCCTTCCAAGTCTCCCATGAACGTGGGCTCAAAACTTCAAAAGAAATACTTCTTTTCATCAGTGTGATAGTTGAAGTGACATCCTTTGCATCAAATCAGTCTCTAATTACCATCACATAGCAATGAGATAGCCTTTTTGAGATAGAACAGGTTATACGTGTGCTTTCTAAGACACTGCCAAGCATAATATATATATATATATATATATATATATATATATATATATATATATATATATATACATACATACATATATGCACAAAGTGTAATTTTGGTACAAACCAATGGGAGACATGATGGGCCCGCCTTCTCATTTGCAACTATGTTTATTCGCCTCAGTTTGTATGTTATTTCACTGTCATTTACAGTATGTAGAAAATACAAAAATAAAGCAAACAAAATTTCACGGAATAAAATGAACTTTAGATTATCATGAGTTGCATGCCTCTTTTTTCTGACTTTGATGAACCTTTACTATCAGGTGTGTATGTGTAAATCTCCATTAAGTAAAATCCGCGCACTACGCAGTCCGACCGGTCGCACGACTAGTCGCGCGACTCGACGCTGCACACTGTGCGATCAGACTACTTCGTATATAACTAGACTTACGACTATACTGACGTCAGCATATAACTGTTACGTGATTGGCTGAAAGTACACTACACTGCGACCCAGTCACACAACTGAAAACTGGCGAAGCTGATGACGTCACACTCCTGGTTGCTGGGTCGCACGACCGCTGAATTGTGGCAAAGTCATGTAGTATGCGGTAGAGTTAGGTCAACTTGAAGATGAGAGTGGTGTTTACATATTCTTCATCTACTCAAACTCCTACAATAACTGTCAATAAACAAACTAACAGGAAAATATGTGTCCATTCGTGTCTAGAAACCTGCGGTTCGTCAGCGCCTTGCTGCAGGAAACCCTCTACGAGATGCTGCTGATGGACCAGCGCAAAAAGCTGCACCGGCTCTCCGCCCTCTACCTCGAGTCCTTCGCGCACAGGTGCGATTCCTGCGGCGGGGGAGACTTCCTGCCCGGACACGTCGATCAGGAGCTGGCGACGGACGGAGACGAAGGCAGCGAGACCGGAGAGAAGAAGACCGGCGAGGAAGATAATTCGACGTCGCAGACCGCCCTCAACGTCGCAGGAGATTCGGGATCGACCGGCGGCACCACAAACGCAGGAACTACAAAGACCAGTACTGGTAACTTGATTACCGCGGAAAGTTTTCTCATGTTGACACATTACCAACGTACTCAGAGTGTCAGACTTCCCTCATAAATATGGAAAAAACACTTTTCTCGTGCAAATCAATTTTTGCCATTTTCATCGCATAATCTGTCGAATTTATAGCTAGCTCAAGTTAAAAAAAGAAAGCACAAACCAAGCATAATATATCTGTTTATCGGTTTTCGTTATTGTAAATTATAACTTGTAAAGTTAATTGTTGTGACTATCTTGTAGTACTCAGGAGCTATTTACAGATGTAAGAGAAATAATTCCAAAATAACGCTGAGATAGCTGAGAAATATTATTTGCGGTTGTGATCCCATACCTCCCTGCAGAAAACGAGCCTTCAAAGTCGGGCAATCGAGCAAGTGGCGTGCTCCAGGGCTTCCGGTCACGCAATCAGTCCATCGTGCGACCGCTGCTCTTGAGCGAGGAGAACGGGGAGAAGGAGGTGGACGAAGAGGAGGTGGCGGAGGAGGGAGGGGAGAAAAAGGGGACTCCCGAGGAAGACGCGTCCGACGGTGAAGATATGAAGAGTGATGTCGCGCCCGTGGAATGCCGGATGGGGCGCCGCAACACCATCAGTCTTCGCAAGGGCTCGGTTGACAGTACTCTTAGCATCATCAGGTTAGCTGACTTTTGTTTTTGTTTTTTTAATTCAGATTCCTCTCTTTTGGTTTTGTAGTTGGTGTTGATGGTGTCAAGTATATAAACTTGTTTACGTGCGTGTTCAGTGTGCGTATGCATATTGGCATGTGTGATGGGTTGAATAATATCCTGTCCTGTAATGGACCCAAGGATGTCAGGCCCTGTAATCAATAATGGTAGTGTGAAAGTTAACCATGCCTTTTCGTGTACAAAGCAGCTTCATGTAGATGTATTTCATGCCCTCGGTTTTATTCTAATTGGTATCCCTGAATAGACCGTGAGGTATTACTGGAGTTCTTCCTGGAGCGAACAAGGCCCCTTCTTCCACCCTCCTCCCAACCCCCTTTCCCTCTTCTCTCTTCCTATCTCCCTCTCTAACCCTCTCTCGTGTTCTTTCAGCTCACGTGACCGATGTTTTTGTAGTGTATTGTGTCTGAGGATGAAGACTTACGTTACGAGATCGGAAAACATAGTAATTGAGATGTACACAGTGTTAAACACGGGCAAACGTACATGGTATCGCTTTCATAATCAACTTGCTCAAAATAAAAGCGAAACACAAGGATTAGGCAATTGTCAATATTGCCCATTACGCATACATTTTAAAAATGGCTAGAGTGACATACTTTAAGTCAGTTATTCAACTGCCAAAAGTATGCTTTCTTTTCTCTTCTCAAACTGCATGTTTTCTATCATAGCATCGATGGGAAGTCTGATCAGAACGACAAGGAGGTGGAGGCGAGCCAGCACGAAGCATCCACCGAACGCGAGAGCTTGGATCTCAGGGAGTGCGTCTGTGCCGACATCCTCAACTCCGTCCTGTCTCAAATCGTGCGCCACTGGAGAGCGGCGGGAAACACGGCGAAGACGATCTACTTTATGCTTGAAGCCGGCGCGGCAGCCGTGGCTACGGGCAATAACATGCAGGTACGTTGTGCTGCGATGTTCTAGTTCACAGCAGCAACAGCAGCAGCAACAACAACAACAACAACAAAGACAACAATAGCTAAAACATTGCTCTCAATATAAAAACGATTTTAAACTCAGCAAATGAAACTGAAGACGCGCTAAGTTCTCGATGTGCGTTAACATTTACATTCCAACTGTCTGCAACACTTACATATGTACTAAATTACAAGGCACGAATTGAAAATTTAAGTAGACTTTCCTACTATCATGAGCTTATCAATATGAGAGGGTGAAGAAATTTCAAATTTGATATACATCGTGTACATTAAAAATGAAAAGAAAAAGCGAGGCCAAGTAAAACCAGACGATAACCGATTTTTCATCGAGAGATAACACGCTCACCTCATTGGTCACCCTTGCAGGCGTTGTCTTACCTGAACGAGGCCCTGAGCTTCATTCGGGAGCTGGATGAGGGCAACAAACCCCTCTCGGAGGACCCCAAGGAGCCCAAAGACATCACTATCAGGAACCACGAGCGAGCCCTCATTGAGAGGATGATAGGGCAGGTGAGGCAAAGTTTCTCGTTGCCGTTGCTGGTGGTCCTTTTTCTGTTGGTGGTGGAGATGGTTATGGTAGTAATGGTGGTGATGGTGATTGTGGTAATTGTGGTGATGGTGGTGATGGTGGTGGTGATGGTATTGTTGATGGTAATAGGTGTAGATAATAGTGGTGGTTGTAACGGTAGTAATGGTGGTGTGGCAATCGTGGTAGTGGTGGTGGTAATGGTGGTGATGGTTGTGGTGGTGGTGGTAACGGTAGTAATGGTGGTGTGGCAATCGTGGTAGTGGTGGTGGTAATGGTGGTGATGGTTGTGGTGGTGGTGGCAACGTTAGTGACAACCATGGTAGAAGTGGTATTATTAGTGATGTTTGGATGTTTTATTCATCACAAAAGTGCCTTATTTGCATTTCACTTGCCTATTTGTTTGCCTTACAGGACCTATAGCTCCATGATTCTCTGCTTCATTCTTAAGATGATGATTAAATTTGATACTGCCTCGAATTTCAGAATACGTTTCAGTTCAGTGGTATGCGACCAAACCAAAACAAAACAACAAACGAAAATCATCTTGTAAAACACATAAAACACACACAACGTTAAACAAAGGTTGGTCCGCTATAGTCGATTTTCTTCATAATTTCATCCAAGAAAAAGCAAACAAAGACACAGTCATAGACTTATTTATCCGTATTCTCTCACAGTGCTTCTCAACCACTGGGCCGCTATGTCTTCCCAAAATAAAGATGAGAAAAATTTGCATTTGGTCTACACATGTATCTGGACCTCGAAAAACTTTGAAGGAGCCTCAGAAGGCCTCGAGTTAAAGAAAAGAAATGAAGCGCGGTTTTAGCAGATGTCATGGTTTGATATCCGTTCGATGATATTGACTTTCAATGAATATTCGTTACTCAATGTTCAATAGATATCATGATACATTGCATGGACGATTTCAAATGAAAAAGACAAATTTTATACCTTAATGCCAGTATTCATGTGTAATGATGGAGAGGAAAGATTGTAAAGTGTGAGAGACGGGGAGAAAGAGAAAGGGGGAGGGGGACGGATACAGACGAACAGAATGACAGTCCTACCCAACGCTTTGCCATCCAGGCTATGTTCCGCATGGGGCGTGTGGACGAGTCGATGCCACACTTCCACCGTGCTCTGGTCATCCTCGGCAAGGTCCAGCCGGCCTCGCGGAGCAGCACCGTGGTCAAACTCATGGCGGAGGCCTTCTGTCAGTTCTTCCATGTAGCTTTCCCTCGACGATGCCGCGGTACTGCCAGGTATGTATACGAAAACGCAAGAGTTGTACAACACTAAAGAAACTTCAGCCAACATATCCAGAGAGCACAGTGGCAACGCGTTCTTTCCATTTTAGCTCATTATTGTACTTGATCATTACAAATGGCAGCAAATATCATCCTCCTGTTCGGCTTCGCAAAGTAGCATGTGTTTGTTGGGTTGTTGTTTTTTTTTCACCAACCAACAAACCAAAATAATCATGACACCGGTGATCGTTTGTTTTGCGAATTTTCTCGGCAATCGATACCAAACCTGACTAAAAGCGGTTATCATTCTTCAATTTCTTTGGCGAAAGCACTTGTGTCATCAGATGATTTGCATGTTATTTGTCAATATCACATCTAAGAATTACCTGCAAAGCAGGAGGCCATTTAACAGTACACATACTATCGATAATTATGTACTCAATGAGAGAATAAAGACATGATGCAAATTGAGGTCTTACAGCAGCTTTGTCCAGCTTAGGAAACAAGAAAAGAAAACCACAATCTGCCATAAATCTAGTATAATCAAAATGCGCGATATCTATATCTCTCAGCATTTCCTTGGACTACCTATTTAAGCTGCTTTTTTTTTTTTTTCAAGGGGCGCATACTCAAGTTTTTTATCTCGGGTTTGTTTTTCGTTCCGGAAGTTGTGACGACTTGACTCGGTACAACGAGCAGGCGCGCTGCCTCTCGCACATCTGGCACTTCCACGAAAACAACCGCGACTACATGAGGGCGCTGCTGGCCGCCGTGCAGCAGGTGAACCGAGCCGAGGCAGCCAACGACGACATTTGTGAGGTGAGCATGCAGAGACCTCGCAATTCAAAGGACAAGTTCACCCATATATGTGTGTGAATTGAGTAAATGAAGCAATATTAGTAGAACCAATGAGCTTCAATCTTCTTGGTGGAACACAGTTAAGAAAGTTTGAGAAAAATGAGACAATCCGTTCAAAAGTTATGAATTCTTATAGTTCCAGTGCTTCCATATCGGCAAGAGAAGAATACAAATTTGTGATGTCACGTAATGTACAACGATATGAAGAAAATATTAAGAGAATTCCACAAATTCGGTGTGCTTTTTTTAATGAAAATTACGCATTTACTCGACTTGTTACTGACGTAATATTTCCCCCCCCCCCCTACTTTCTGAAAGAGGCGAGTCAAGAGCTCTTTCATTTTGCTAGAAAATTTTAACGACTGGAACATTAACAACATACGGGAGAGCCTCTACTGTCGTGGTTTCACTGCTCCCCAAGAATGCCTTGGGACTACATCATCTTTACGATGACGTCTAGCATTGCCATGCACCCCGGTATGCATGTTCACATTTGATCCTTGGAGTGATTTTGTCGGTGAAACAGCTAGTTTGCTTAGTGGTGCAAGTGGATAAGGCTCTATAAAAGAAAACGGGGTTCAAATCGAGCCCAGTTCTTTTATATCTGGATAAAATGTCTAGCCTATAATATCTGTCCCTTTTGACCCACGCGTATGAAATGGTACTTGGCAATGCTGGGGTATCGGGGAGAGTCGTGTTTACACTGAAAGAACTTCCCCGGATAGATAAAAACCATATTCCACTTTCCATGATTCAAGCTCGCTTTGCATTGTAAAGGGACTTCGCCATCAGTATCACAAAGAGGAACTCTCTGGAAAATGACAGTTTGCAAGTTTTTCTGTAGTACAGAGCAGTCAATTTTCACAAAAGCAGCAAACACATGAAAACTTGACGTTTTAAATTTGAGATTTCTAAGAGTTGTTTCATGTATCATAGTACATGACATACAAATATGATTATTTGAAAACTGTACCGTGACAGGTCATACGATCCTACAGCAACATGATGGAAACGTGCCAGGCGTACAAGTGGCGGAAACTTGGGCGTCGCTATGAAAAGATGGCCATGGAGAGGTAAGCGTTCTTCCGTAGTTTTAGTTTTAGGACAACATGATCGTGTTAATCCTGGTTTCGTATTAACTCTTAATTATGACGGATATTTACCTATTCAATATTTCAAACTTTGTTAAGAAAGATTAATTTTTTAATGACCACGTGGTTGAGACATATTTTGAAATGATTGGAAATGGGGAGGGGCATCGCAGAAAACTGAAATATCTATAAATTAATCAGCTCTAACTCGTGCTTTATTTCCAGTTTGTTATAGTTCAAGTACCCTTGGTTTCACAATTTCAGCAGAGCATCGCATAGTAGCACACGTCTTGTGGATAAATTATGTCGACCAAGGCAGTGGAAACAATACGATTCTCATATCGTTTCTTAAAGTAGGATGCTAGATACAATGTCTGAGTAAAGCAAGTCTTGACTTACAGAAAAATACGGTATAAGTCTTTAGTTCACCTCAAGTTTTGGGTGACCTTAATTGATCAGATGAAGCTATGAATTTATAGTGTGAACATGATTACTGAATAACGAAATACATAACAATAATATTTTAAAGCAATGTTGTACAGAGAATTAAAGGAATCATATCAAATCGAACGATACCTACATACAGATGTGTCTCCACGCCGACGGAGGTGGGCGCCCGAGAGCTCGGCGTCATCAGTCATCTCTACAACGTCAGCACGAAGACGAGACTTGCCAATGGAAACGTCCAAGGTGCCATAGACACAGGTAATGCGTCGGTCATGTTGTTTCGGAGGTTCCTCCTCTCTAGCAGACAGTCTCTTTCATGAATGACAAGGGAGAGTGGAGAAAACATCTCAGGCTAGTGTGTAATGGACTAAGAAAGTTTGCAGCGGGCAGAATGCGCAAAGGGGAAACATCTCACTTTTCTTCTTCTTGCTCTTTTTTTTTTCTTTTTAAGGATCACCTTTCTTCCCCACTTCTTCGTGCTCTTTATTCTCCTTCTTTTTTTTTATGCCTCCGCAACGAAGTGGCCGGAGGCATTATGTTTTCGGGTCGTCCGTCCGTCCGTCCGTACGTCCGTCCGTACGTCCGTCCGTCCCGTTTTGTTTTTGTCGATATCTCAAGAACCGTGTGGTGGTTTTACATCAAACTTGGTATGAGGGTATATCCTTGGGGGATGATACTTTGTGTGGATTTTAGGGTCACAGGGTCAAAGGTCAAAGGTCACAGGTTATTTTGTGAAAAAAAAAATTGAAATTTCATGTTTTTCTCCATATCTCGCAAATGGTTCAAGGTATCTTCATGGAACTTGGTATATATGCTTGTACCGATGGGCAGTGATTATCTAGGGAAGTTGGGGTCATGGGTCAAAGGTCAGGGGGTCAAAGGTCAAGATCAAGTCCTCAAAATTTCACTACTTTCCTTATATTTATGCAATGCCTGAAGGTTTGGGGTTTTTTTTTAACTTGATGTAGGCCTATGCATGTATTACCCAATATATATTCTGTGGGAAGTTTCTTGCCAAAAGGTCAAAGGTCAAAAGGTCAAAAGTCAAGTGAAAGTGCTGAATTGCACTTTTTCCTCCATATCTCAAAAGTAACTCAAGGTATCATCATGAAAATTACATATTTATGCATGTTCAACCTAACAGTGATTCTCTTTGGAACTGTGAGGTCAAAGGTCAAAGGCCAGGTTTAGATAATGCTATTTTCCCATTTGATACTGAAATTATACTTTTTCTCAATACCTTGAAAATTACTCAATGCATAAACTTATAAAAGGGTCAAAAGTCAAGTAAAAATCATCAGTTCCCCAAATACCTGCACTCTGCACTTTCGTTAATACCAGTGCCCCAGTGTTAGGCCAGTGAAAAACATTGCAGATGTGAATATGATTCTGATTATGCAGAAAAGCACTTTGAGTACAGTGACCAGGGTCCCATTTCATTTAAAAAAATGTAGGATTTCGATTATTGTTTAATTGGAAACTTTCCGCAGCAACACCCAATTAGAAAGTGAGATTCTTGTCGTTACCATGACGCTCATTGCAGCAAGAGTTGCTATTATGTCAACTTGTTATACAACGGGACCCTGGTGGTGAGAGTGGTAATAGTAGTGATGGTAGAAACAGCATTAGCGGTAGAAGGACAATTGACTATAGTACTGCCACAAATCCTACTGCTAAAACTATAATAATCATTACCATGCAGCGTCAGCGTCATCGTAATCAGCATTTTTATTGTAATAAAATCTAACGGGTACAGTCTAATTTTACAGGTACATTTTCCACTGCGCAGCGCGAGTGCATGGCGCATTTTTAGTTTGTGTCTGCTTGTACATTATTTGTTTCTTTGTTTTGTTTTGTTTTGTTGTTTTTATAGGTTACAGCGCGCTGAAGATCGCCGAAAAACTTCACGACAATGAAATGGCAATCCAAGTACTCCCCATGCTCGTCAGAGCGCTCATGGTTGCTGGCAGGTAAAGCAGATGCACGTTACTGCTCATCCAACATACCGTGAAATTCTCATCAGTAGTATGGCCACTAATAGAAACGCACGGCATGGTTGCTTCGCATTAAATAGGAATGCAAGAAACTCAACCTGCTGAAACTGCTGCCACGGCGGCATCTGGGCAGCAAGTATCAACTCGGCTGTGGATATTCATTGATGTTGCAGTCGTTGCTTCGGTAACTTCTAACTGTTGTAACTTACTTCTCAGTACACTAAACGTTACCTATGCCTCGACCTACCGTTTTACTGCTGGCCCTAGAGCATGACATATATCATGACATACAAATTACATGTCAAAACAGGCTTTAGCCCCTATCAAAAACCAGCATTTAGGGCCTGGTTTGTTTGTTTGTTTTTTTTTTTTCTATTCACAATGGAACATGTCACTCAATGAAAACACAAGTATCAGTCCACTTACAAGAACAAACAAACACAAAATAAAACTCAAACCTGCTATAACTCAAGTTTTCGCTGACAAAAACCTACCATCACATCCACATATAAGCCTACCTTCCCCCTCCTTGGATTCTTGTTTCTCCAGATTTGCATCAGCCATCGAAAAGCTTCAGAAATTGGAATACGCAGCCACGGAGGAGGAAGACGTGATGGGCAAGGGGCTTTACATCAACGGCTGCATCGACCTCGTCATGGAAACCGGTAAGTCGAATGGATGCCGACGACGAATCGTGATGATGGAGGGGAAGGCAACGATAACACTTAGCTCACTTTGTTTAATCAAGATGCATTTGATGAGGAAAGGAAGATATCATTGAGTGCATTTGCGTTGTAAAGTTGTTTGTTGTTAAGGCTAGCTTAATGCTTACAAGTAAAGTTACAAAAGTGGTTAAAGGGATGGTACAGTATTGGTAGAGATGAAAATTGGGCTTTAACTTTTTTTGCGAGATACCAAGAAAACACTTATGAAATAGTACAGAGCAAGAGGAATTCAAAGCTTGTTTTATAAAAATCGGGTTTGGATTAGCTGAAACATCCAAAAACAAAGTAAAACAAAATGATCGGAAGAAAATGTGGGTCCCACACTTTATTAGGATCGCTCTGTTTTGGATATCTCGGCCATTTCAAAACCAATTTGCATCAAAGAAACATTGAATCCCTCTTGGAATTACATGCTCTTTCATATTTCATAAGAGGTTTCTCACTGTCTCACCAAAAAGTGATATAAACCTAATGTTAAGTCTCAACCAAAACTATATGATCCCTTTAAGACTACAGTCACGCAATGAGGGACGACTGTAATCTAGTAAACTTTTACAAGAGGTATATGCTTTGTGTGTCATAACCGCTATAAAGAGAAAGTACACTCCCTGATTAAGATATAGTAATCAAAAGTTCAGTGGAAAGAGGAAATGTCCTTTCAAAATAGAATTAAAAAAAAAAACAATCAATTTTTTTTTTCTGTTTTCGCGATCACCGCTGACACTATCTGTCATGATAACATAAGACACTTACACCTCAAAAAATGTTGCCTAATCATTCCAGCTGTGAAATGCTTTGATGCGAAAGGAACTTTGATGCGAAAGGATTTCATGTCTTCTTTTGAAGTTTATTCTAATAAGGGAAATCTTGCAAAGAGTTGAATGTAAACCAGTGAACCAATAAACTAGTTTTGTAGTGATGCTGACATCATCAACTCATTTAACATACATTAGTAATTTTGTGACCAATATCAATACTCGTATCCCACAGAACAATGTCAAATATGAATTTCCGCACGTTTCTTGTTATCTGCCTTTGTTCTATCATTGCATAAATTTATCTATCGAATCTTATCTGAACATGGTTTGCAGTTCTCATTTGTTCATAGACAAAAATACATCAAACCAAACCCATGAAGTAAAGACTGTTAAATTATGTTGAGACCACTTTTAACAATCACAAAGTATAAACCAACTTTGAACTCATGTGCGTGCAGGTATCTCGTTGGAACGCCACGATACCTTGATCCAGTTCTGCCGCCAAGCGGCCGGAGAGCCAGCCTTCTCGATCAACAACATGCCGAGATTCCATGTCATGGCAGCACTGGCCTTGTGGTGAGTCCCACCATTTCTCTGTGTAGCCTCTTCTCATGATTCGCTGAGAATTTGTCTGGAATATTGAAAAGATGGAACTTGAACACAAAGAAAAGGTAGATGATACATACAGCACATGATACAATGATTTACAAAGTCAGGACGTTCGATCAAGGTTTTGTTTTACCATAATCATAGCGTACAGTATACAGGCTTACATGTCGAGAACATCTGCAGGGTGTTTGCACAAGGCCTGCCCGTCATGGTAAGATTTTTATTTTTTTTATTTTTTTTTGGAGGGGGGGGGGAGGGGGAATCTCAGCGATACAAAGAATAGGAAAGAAAATACAAACATTTGGTCTCACAGATAAAACATGCCTACATATTTTGTCACATGTCAGTTAAAAAGTGCACATGTGTCTTCTACCCCTAAACACCTGTCTGTTATAATCATCCAGGTACGCGCGTCTCGGTCGCTTTGAGTCGTCCTGCGAGTGGCTGTCTTCGCTGGAAGTGGTCATGCCGGTCAACAAGTCGTGCTTCTACTCCATCCAGGGTCTGACCAAGCTGGCGGAGTGTCACCTGGTCAACTACTTCAACTGTCTCAAGAACGCCTACCAGAACACGAGGGAGCGGTCGCGGTCACAGGCGAAAGAAGTGAGAATGATTGTCAGTTTGCATGGTTGGTCAGTGCTGATGACAATTACTGGAGTCACATGAGGCTATAATCTACGTACTCCTCAGTACGGCTATGTTTGCACATGATGTAATTATCAGTCTGTACAATAATTTTCACTGGCATTATGTGTTGCACCTAAGTTACTATGTTGGGTGCGCTAAAAAGGGAATCCAATGATAGCAGTGGCAATTAACTTGCTTCAATTTCAGTGTGCCTTAATTATTTCTAGTTTTTAGCAATCTAAACTCTCCCTATTTCCACTCATTTGACATAAAAACTGGCATCGCAACATAGCGTGCTATGTCTCAACCCCGATGTCGCCATTTCCTCAGGCTCATTGATAAACTAAAGTAGATGTACCACTGTATTTATTATTTTATTTATTTATCAATTCACTTTTCTATTCATTCATTTGTTCATAATTCTGGGGAAGTATCCCGGGGAAATATCGTCGAATATGATTCGGGGTCAACCTGTGTTTGATGAGGACATGGGTTCAAAGGGGTATGATACCCAATTATAGATATTTGTGGATTGAGTGAACGCAGCAAAATCAAGACACTTCAGTGAACTTTGAAGAAAATCGGACAATCCGTTCAAAAGTTATGAATTATTAAAATAAAGAACAGTAATATGGAGAAATGTGAAGTGAATTCAACATATTTTCATTTTTCTAGTATAACGAAAGAGCTCTTGACTTACCTCTTTCAGAAAGCAGGGGGATTATGTTACCCTTAACACGTGTCTGCAACATGTCGAGGGCGTGTGTATTTTTAATAACAAATAAAATTTTGAGGAAGTTTCTTAATATTTACATCATACCATTGTCCTGCTGTGACGTCACATACTGCTGTACTTTCTATGAGGTATTCTACTAATATTGATGCATTCACTTAATTCGCATATTTATGTGGCTATCATTCCCCTGCAAGTGATCACTGGCAGCGATACTCTTGTCTTGCGTTCAGGTCCTGGATCGCCTCAAAGTGGAGGTCCAGTGGTTCCCGGTCTTCCTGCCGAGGCTGTTGCATCTGAGAGCCTACTACCACATCCTGCAGGGGAACAGCCGGCAGGCCAGAAAGCTGCTGACCAAATGCATGAAGGTCTGCGACAGAACCGGCAACCTGATGGAGAAGAGATGGGCGCAGCAGAGTTGGGAATCCTGGGCCGACCCGTCCGGCGACACTCTAAAGAACCAGGAAGGGGCGTGGTTGGCCAGGTCCACGGACGCCGCGAGCCGCCACAGCGGCGGGCAAGCGTCTGAGGTCGAAGTCGTCAAGTTTCTTCTGCCCTTGCCGCGACAACCGACAGAGTAAACGATGGTGCTTATCAAACACTCGACAGTAGCTTTTAGATTACTCAGATTTTATCATTTTTGTATCCAAGTTCGTGCGGATATGATATAAATTGCAAGGGGCTGACAGACGGCAGGCATCAGCTGGCTGTAGCACGACATCAGGGGGGCATTTCATGAAGGAACTTGTCGGATAAAATGTCCGACAAGTCAATTATATCCGACAAGTTTTGAGAAATTCTTGAGTCTGATTGGCTGGTCTCTCTGAACTTGTCGGATATAATTGACTTGTCAGATATTTTATCCGACAAGTTCCTTCATGAAATGCCCCCCCCCCCCCCTGATCACCGAACGGCGATCGTGGCGTGTAACGTTACCAAATCGTTTCCTTTAAAGCAAACATGTCGCACGATCAGATTTGCTCTAACAGAGAGAGAGACCGTAAAGTAGTTATAAATATGTCTTGTTACTTGACAGCATGCTATACTAACTTGGTCTTTTTCTCCACTTTATTTTAAGAAAGCGTTATTCAGTTGCCTGGTTAAGTTCTTAGAGCAGGTTATGCGTGTTCACCACCATGTGTGTGTATTGTGCGCTTGATTGGACTTTCGTAGGACTCATAGTCGTGATTAGTTGTCTCTTATGACAATATTGCATCCTTCCTTTTTAAGAGTGTAAATAGTTTGCAGTATTGATCAAATCATACTGATTAGTGTTTTACAGGTAACGATTTTAGATTCAAAATTAGATTCAGAACAGCGAATGAAAGAAACGAATTTTGTTTAAACAGTCCTATATCCGTAAAATGAATACTGTTATCTTATCATCAAGATAGATTTTTCAATATAAGTGGATATCATTTCTGTTAAATCTTTCCATTAATCCGCTGTACAAATATGCTGCATTTCTGACATGTATTACTCTAGTAATACTGCTATTCTGATCTATCAGCTTATCTTCTTTGGTAATGTTCATTTTATGTCTTCTGAATCGTTTCGCAAGTAGATTTCTGCCATGACATCATAGATGACATTTTAAATGTGCTTTTTATCACTTTTCAAACGTTCTGCAAAGGCAGCTTTACATTCTTTACAGTTATTACTGGAGCAGGTTTTATCGTCACCTTGTCTAAGTAAAAACAAAAAAAAAAAAAAAACGAAAAAAAAATCCTTATACAGCGCCACATAATTGGCCGCTGTCATGTCTGTAATAGTCCATGTAAGTCCAACCTTACCTGTTCCACTGTAAGCGATGTCTTCATTCTGATGACTTACATTTGTTTGACTGTTATTAATATGTTTGTTTGGTTTTGTGTACGTGTTTGTGTGTGTCGGTGTGTAGTATAGTTTCCCAATAGAAATGGCCATTGTCATCTACACTGACGGTCCCTTGTCAACAGACACCCATCTAATCCCAATAAAAGGAGGTTTGAAGTGAAAGCGACGACAATAGCGTGCCTTCCGACGGGGAAAGGACCAGACTTTGTTGTCGTTGTTTTGTTGTTGTTGTTGTTGTTGTTGTTGTTGTTGTTGTTGTTGTTGTTGTTGTTGTTGGTGGTGGTGGTGGTGGTGGTGGTGGTGGTGGTGGTGGTGTTTTTGTCGGTCTGTTCGTTTGTCTGTGTTTCAGGCGGCACACAGGAGAATGAGTACCTCCATTCCTCTGGAACGTCGCAGAAAGCATCTGCCTTCGCTCGTGAGATAGCAACCAATAAGGGGATAGCTAATGCCTTCTTCCGTTTTCGTTCACATCATCTGCGGGTATACAGAAAGTCAAAGTATATAACTGAGTTTTCCTTCAATTCTTTTCTTTTGCCTCGGCATTAAAGAGCTCGATTTGTGACCTGAGCGTCATTTCTTTCTTTTGACCTTGTTATGATATCTCATTAATTATATTCTGTATCTTGATTAAACTTTTCTATTCTGTATTAATGCGCTTATGAAACGCCTGTATTAAGCGCTATATAAATGTTTTTATCGTTACTGTTGTCGTTATTATTATCATCATTAGTGACTATGTGAAATCAACATTAGGCCTGTTATTTTTTATCCTCCACCACCCCCCCCCCCTATTTGCATTCACAATGACTTGCAAATTGCAAAGCCAATGTGAAGCCAAGTGTCTCTCTGCAAGGAACCACTTATCACAAGTCGCATAAAAGAGACTGAACGAGACGGCTGTGTTGTAATGATGTCTTATGTGTGTTTGATCAGTACCTCGGATGATATACTGTTCAGTTGTTTGTGATATGATGATATAATGTCATTTGGAAGAGAGAAAAAGAAAATTGTACAGTATACAAATGACGCACAGGTCTGAGTGCGTCAGTTGGAATTGTGTGCATAAGGTAACTATGGCAAAGCCGAGATCGCAAGATAATCGCTACCCAATCTATTATGCGTTTTAAGATTTGCTCTTTAAATGACACAAGGTTTCTACACGTTCTCATATCCACGACCATCTCGAATAAAAGGTCTTTATAGGCCTGCACGCAATGGCAACAAGATGACATCTTCCGACGCCATCTAAGTAAATTGAGTTCACTAATCATTGTCATGGTTGTCACTATTGTGGCGTGTTGCTGTCAGTTTTCCATTCAAGGATGGCCTTGAATGTATAGTCGGTGTACTAAACCGCCACTCTTGATGTTTATAGTATCCGTGGCATGGGGCTGGGTATCTCTCACTGAACTTTATTGCCCTCTTTTTGGTACTTCCGCGTTTCAAGTAGTAATTAGATTTCTATGTGATGTAGATGAAGAAAAGGTACTTGATGACAATACAACTTGTTTCGTCGTTAGAATACATCTTTTTTTTTTTTTTTTTTTTATTCGATGGTGTTCACCTCTTGGGACAGGTATTAAACAGTGTACAGCAATATAATGCTGGCAGTAAATCTGCAAGGAAAGTAACTCCTCGCAAAAACTCGAATGCAATTCAAATCAATTCAATTCAGTTCAATTCATTGCAAATCAATTCAGTTCCATTCAATCCAATTCAATTCATTTTAATTCGATTCAATTCAATTCAATTTGATTCAGTACAATTCAATTCATTACCATAATTATCCTCATCAATACTAAAGGTTTGCCTAATTATATTGCGTTGTATGTAACACAATATGGATTGTGGAGCAAGGTTGTTCAATTAGTTCGTTTTGTGTTTGATTTTTTAGAGAAATGCGTTACTCTGTATTGTTACTATATACTGTAAACACACGATACATCTCTATCGGAGAAAAAAAAAAACCCAAACAAATCTTGATGTTGTCATGTACTTTGCCTGCCTTTACCGTGTTTACATTTACTGTACGTCTGATGAAATTCATCACATTTGGTATCACTCAGTCTGTTTTAACTTCGATATGATCGAAACTTATGCCCTGTATTGCAGACAAGAGGTACGAAATAGAATTCTAGATAATTATATGTACATATTGTCATGTAGCAAAGCCAGAGCATATTATAATTGTGGTAGTGGTTCAGAATTTTATACTAGAATTTCATGAGAATTGTCTCTGTTTTCTTTCAATGGTTCTGTATTAAATTATTCAAAGCAACCCCGAAAGATTGTCCGCAGACTAAGTTTGTCTAGAATCGTTCACATGTTCACATGTGTTTCGCAAGATCCTCATCATTCTGTCTCCTGTAAGGAGCCTCTGTAATGTCTTTTTTATTTGTTGTCCTTTTATTGACTGAACGATCTCCTAAAGCTATATGAGTGTATGGCTGCTTGTGTTCATGAAAGCGAAAAATCCCGCAACTCTAATCATTTTATTTCTGATTTTATTTCTATATGTATTCGATTTTCAGAGGTCCTATACAATCAAGAAAATAAAACAATTACAATCAAACTGGAATGTAACATAAGGAAATGAGACCTTTTTTAGCAATAGCAATTAGCAATGGTAATAGTGGTCAAAATCCATACACAACACAAGACATAATATCAGATATGAACCCGATCAAAACCATTGGCTGTTATACGACATGTTGCATGGTTGTGGTCACATCGAAATTATGATCTGCTTGTATATCCGTCACTGTACTATATTACATGCAGACGACATCCTTTTCCTGTTTCATACACATTAGGGTCATAAGAACTATGGGGGAGTAAACCCCTTATCGGTTTCACGTGTTAGATTGGTATTCTTATGTCCGCCTGGATAGTTTCGTTTCCTTTCACCAACGGCCATCGCAATTTTCCGACGAGCTTACTTGAGGCGGTGAATTCCAATCTCGATATGCCATATAATTATTATAACGATATAGAGGATGGTATTTGCACGGCTAATGATCTTTCCTTTTTAGCTCACGTGAGCCAAAGTGAGCCTCAAGTGAGGTAATGCGATCAATCATCGTCCGGCTTGCGTCGTCTGTCGTCTGTCGTCCGTCGTCCGTCGTCCGTCATCCGTCATCCTCGTCAATCGTACGCTTACTCCTTGAAAAAAGGATTTCCCTAAACTTGGTAAGTAGCATCCCCAGGCAACAGAATCTCAATCTGTTCAAATGAGCACCATGCTCTAACACCCCACCCCCACCATCATAGTCTTTAAAAATCTTCTCTGGAACCAGACAATGAGAGCTAATTTTAATGATATAGTATGTAGAGGCACATTGGTTACTATAGTTTGAAGTTGCAAGTGAGGAAGTGGGGGGGGGAGGGGAACTTAGGAGCAAAATTTCACATTTTCATCGTCTTCCTGAAAATTTTCTCATGGTCAAATTTAGACCAAACTTGGCAGGCATTTTTGCTATAGGGTGATAGAATTATTTATATTATAGTTGTAAAAAGGCATCAGGATCCCCGTATTGGAGAATCTGTTAATAATTCAAAAAGAAAAATCCGTTTCTATAAAACCAGGAGAATGATAAAACTTATAAACGATACGCTTCTGAATGCAGTTTTACAGTTTGTTCATTTCGGATCTACGGATGCCTCGT
Organism: Diadema setosum; assembly: GCF_964275005.1. Lineage (NCBI taxonomy): Eukaryota > Metazoa > Echinodermata > Echinoidea > Diadematoida > Diadematidae > Diadema > Diadema setosum. The sequence goes on from NC_092685.1 coordinate 22,792,517, forward strand.
TGAATGGGATCGGGGTACATATTCTTGAAAATGCATGGTCAAATTTGTCAACAAACTTCGCAAGTATTATCGCTACTGTAATAGAATGTATTATACCAAATGGGCACCATGCCCTCCCCCATTAGAGAATACCCCCCCCCCCCCCAAAAAAAAAAAAAAAAAAAAACAGAAAAAAAAAACACCTTGGCATAAAACCAAACATGCTTTGAGTAAATAATAATCGTGAGTGTACTTTCGAGTTTGTCTTTATGCCATACAGATCCAGGGGCTGAGATCAAACTGGGGGGCCAGCTTTTACATACATTTTGGTCTTCTTTTTAAAAACGCATGGTCCAATTTTCTACAAACGCGACAGATATTATAACCAATCCACAGCCCCTCCCACCCCACCTTCAAGTAAACGTCCCGTGGTCCCTGTATTCCATACGATAGGATATGAATTATCACTGTGCAAGGGAGAATCACTGCATAATCGGCACACTCTGGCTAGGATGGGCTGGATTATTCACAATTTGGAAGAAGTGTTGTAAACCCAGGAAAAATGATAAAGGATTTATTGCCCAATGACTGATTTCCAAGTGGGGATAGGTCAATACGTGAAGCTACTCATGGGCGCCAGACACAGTCAGCGTGTTCAGAGCCACCATCCTTACAAATTTAACTCGGGTTAAAAAAAGAAAGAAAAAGAAGACCTTATGATATATCCAATTAGGACATAATCTATACATGTTACCCGATGAAAGTATAGGTGAGTTGAAATTGTAGGTATGGTTACACGTATCAAAGGTCGTTCAGTTATCATTTCATTTCATTTCATTTCATTTCATTTCATTTCATTTCATTTCATTTCATTTCATTTATTTCATTTCCAACAACATTTTCATACACAAAATAATACAACATCAATGCAATGTAGTAACAAAGAAAAATACGTGAAGTTGACAATACTACGCATCACAAAAACAAAGTAAACAATGAAAATTAAAACTAAAGTTGCAGGAAATGGAGGAGACATGCTAAAAAGCTAAGCTTGTATTTTGCAGTCTCCTCGTGGACAAAAAGACGAAATAACATCAAAAAGCAATTAGCTAGACATAATATAAAAGGTGTACAACACATACAGACCTATACATACAAACAAACAAACAAACAGACGGACAAACAAACACAAGTAACCTCTCTTGTAAAGAGAAAGATAGAGAGAGAAAAACAAAACACAGTAAAGGAAAAAGAGGAAAAGAGGAAATTATTTTGAAAGAAGAAACAGAAAAAGACAAGAGGACAGGGAAAGGCGAGAAAGGAGAAGAGATGAAAGGTCTATACCAGCACACGCGAGGCACATGATGCGGTGGATCACCGAGGTATATGTACATAATGTAGGAAAGGAATAGATAAAAGAATGAGTATAACGAATATAAAAGAGAGCTCAAAATTAAGGCTAATTAAAATATAACTCATTCAACTATATAAATATTTATGAACAACTTCTTCAGTTTAAATGTGAATGTGTTTAAACTTAGAACTTGTTTCATACTATTATCGAGAGTGTTCCAGAATTTGGGGCCAGTAAAAGAAAATATAGATTTAGCAAACATAGTCCTAGTGGCAAATGAAATGAGTTGGAGAAACATGACATTGAATCTATGAAAGGGGATGCTTAATATCTTCTCTTACGATTGATACTGAAAAAGGTTACTTGAAGACCGTAGATGATCAATTTTTATCAAGAATCACTTTCCAGTGCAAGAACAAAGTTTAATGACATTCATACATGTAGTTATCCATTGATAACGAAGGCAGTTTTTGTACCTTTTATGAAGTAGAGTTTTTAAATAGGTAGTTTCCGTCCTGGCAGGGGTTACTTTTCCTACATGACAACATGCCTGGTGCACTGGGACTAGTGGGAGAATAATACATCTTTGCGTCTTCATGAGACGCTGCATGAGCCAACGAAGTGTTATACATGCAGTATGTGTGTGGGTGGTTGCGTATAACAGGTGTGACGATGTGTGAGGGTGCAGGCCAGTAACTAACGGGGGGGGGGGGGGGTCCGAATGACCTCCCTCCCATCTGGCGAACAGGTTAATTGATTAAACAAAGGAAACCATTAAAAATCAGTATAGCTTGTGTATAGTGCATACCCATGCCACCCGGCATTATATTTGTCGATAGTGATAAAGCTATCTTTGTTGTGCATAACACAAGCATGATAAAATCATAGGCCTACAGAAATAAAATGATAGAAAATAAAGATACAAAGACAGTGTACTTCATGCTCTCTCTCACCTCATCCATTAAGAGTCAGGGGGAAATTCTGTACCATGTTCAAATTCATAGAGTTAAATCATACCGATATCTATGCTTGTAAAATTCTTCGATATCGGGTGAAAAAGAAATAATAGAAATGCAAATAAGGAATCTTACAAAGTCATGTTTTCACCAAAAAAAAAAAAAAAATAGAGAAAAGGAAGAAGATACGGATGCTGGTCACAATTTCCTACGTATAGCATTACATGCAAATCAAATGAGCAGAATCGAGCGTTGCCTCATAACTCTTAAAAATTGTTTTTGTAAAGTTCAGAATCTACTGAAATATATTTCTCTATAATGATACAGCTATAATGATCATAAGGAATCAATGATATTTTCAGATCATGGCGTAGAGGAAATCAATCACAACATAACAACTCTCGAATGATCTCTAAAAAATGTCAGGTTGGGTTTTTTTTCCCCCTGAAAATATCTATATCGAACAAACAACTTCAATGGCCTCATGTCATGCACTTCCGGTAACGTGCCCAGGCGTGATGACCGCTGCTATACTGAATAATAATATTATTTGACTCTATTACAATTTGTATCTGTAATACAAATTGTGCCTGTATGTCGCCAAAAAGTTTCCTTTCCTTCTGTTGTCTGTGATGTCATCAACAGTAAACTCAAATGAAAAAGAGGAAATCCACCCCAAAAATGAATAAAATTCAAAAGAAAGAGAAAATATTCCCTACAGCCAGAACGACACAAAAATAAAAAATAAAAATCGCATAAGAAACATGGAAGATATGACATTTTGGGAAATTTCACATTTGTCGGAAAACTTCTTGATCAGTTCTCATAAATATTCAAATCAGCAATTCAGTTGACGATTTCATGCTCTCACAATAATATTTCTTTCATTTCATGTACAGAAATGAAAAAGAATCTCATATTTCAGATGCATGAATATAAAACCTGTCTTAAAATCACCAAAAATAAAAAAGAACAAAGATTAGTGTTAACTCTGATATATCTTGGGTATGGAAACATGCTTTTACTTTTATTAGCTAAAGAATAACAATTTTTTCCGAATTTCATCTATAACAAACGTGAAAAATTGAGAGGGTATGACATCATCAACTCTCTCATTAATTCATAAGGACTGGTCAAGAAATGTTTTCCGAAAAAGTGTGGAAATTCAAAATGTCATTATCTGCCTGATTTCTTATCCGATTTTTATCATCTTTGTAGCATTCTGTAGAAAATATTTTTTCTCTTTCTTTTGAAGTTTATTTATTTTTGGGGTGGGTTTCTCCTTTAATGCAAGATAATACATATATGCCCCTGCCATAACCAGGTTCACAATAGCTTATAATAACAAGACAGGTTTCACAACATTTCCAATTCGCCATCTTTTCTTGATAGACCCAATATGATATTACATAATATACACGTCTCAATCCAATCCAAAAGCAAAACAAAACACACTATCATGCAGCGTGTAGTTCTGTGAGACCTCTCTTGCCATTCAGTTAAGTTATTCACCTATTTTTTTCCCTGTGAGGTGCCCACATAGTAAAAGCACAGTCTTTTGAGTGGGTACCTCCACTTTTTTTTTTCGCAGAATGTATAAATATGTTTGTATGAAAAATGCCTCACTTTATAATTATATAATGAAGACAAAATAAATGTCATTCTTTGCTACCTATGTAGGGCTATCATTCTTTCAAACGCATGTCGAATTTATACTTTTTGTATTCTGTTGAAAGAAGTGAAATTAAAAACTTTGAATTGAATTGAATTGAATTGAATTCAAGCAGGTTTATGCATAATGCATCATGGGTACTCATAACATTATTCATGTATTGTGTGAAGCTTTATAATTCCAGCTGACTTCACTGCTGATGACAATGTCATCACGAAAGGAATTTTTTTTTTTTTTTGGGGGGGGGGGGCGCTATAAGCACTGCTATAGTGCATGGGTGCAGAACATAGAGCTGTATTTACGTATAATAGAGCTCTATGGTGCAGAAAGAAATTAAGAACAACGTTATTCAACATAATTACTTTCATAAAAACAGCATACCCCTTCCATCAGCAGATAATATAAATGATAATTATAAATAACACTTGTAGGGCCTATAGCGCTTAATACCGACGTTTCTGTAATAAGTGCATTCAAAGGTCCTATTTACCTTTGGGAGCAGTGATTTCAAAAATGTTCAAGATATCACATTTGATGCGTATGTGTAGGTCTGTTGTGTCACAAAACATCCTGCCATATAATATTTTCACAATAAAGCCTAAAATATATGGAGATATCAGTGTTTTTCTCAATAAACCGTAACTGTAGACGGTTTAGTCTGGAAACATTCTTATTATAACTATTGTTCACATTTTGTGTATATTTAACAACAGTTAACATCGATTAAACGGATTCACATTTTTACAGTGGTTGTTTCTATCCACGACTCACATTTTAGAACTATTTTAAAGCACTAATGCTGGGTTTTTGTTTCATCTGCAAATGGTAAATTATGCCTTTAAATACGGAAAAATATTGAATTAAAATACAGCGTTATAATTTGAATATGTACATCCCAACATAATATAACAACAACAACAAAATTTAGGATTGAGTAGATAGATAAGTTTTAAGCAATGATTTAAACTTTCACATCTACACTTTCAGCATTTCGAATATGAAGAGGGACTTTGTCCCAAAGACATGGAGAAATGACAGAAAAAGCCCGACCACCGTTTACCTGCAGGAGAATATAAGGCTCCTATATTTACAGGTAAGGTGACCATTAACCTAGAGAACGGGTTGAAGTGGCGGCCGGAGCGGAGAGAAATCAGATCTTTGAGATAAAATGTCGACAAGTAATGGTTGGCGTCAGGGAACCACAGAACTCTTGTAAGAGTTCTGTGCAGGGAACTCCTTTGAAATACAAAATTATGCATGCGGAACTTCCACATATTTATAAGGCCAGCTCTATTAGGCTGTCCTACAGGCCTCCGTGCAACCAGCTTGTGGCTCGCTCTAAACTGTTTTTAGAGAATAATAGATATCAGTCTGAAAGTTAGGCTATACATGCTCCTTGTGCTTGCGTGAAGTTGGTCGGGAGCTGAGGGTCCTGCATTTCCGGGGTGCATGCTCATTGTACACACACAACATAACAGTGGGCGTCGCAGGCGTGGTGTGTCTGTCTATGCATGGTTGTCGGCGACTACGAATGTTCCAATCATCTGAGCTGAGCAGATTACCTTCTCTGCCCTCTCTAAGACAACAGTTGATTGGCGCGGAATCAACCAAAGACTCGATAGAAGACTTGAAATCAGCACAGGAGTCACGGAAACGTGTAAAATTTTTAAATCATGGTAAGCCATAAGTAACCGAAGGCAAAAGCCGGTCTCTGAAATAGTTGTATGTTAGTAGATGGTGTAGAGACTCTTATTTGGTAGTGTACAGGGCGTATCAAAAAAAGGTAATCCAACTTTGGAGGGCTACTATTTCATACTTGTCGGCTATGGAGAGCACATATGTTGGTTGTGAGGAAAGAAAAACTCTTCCTCTTTCCATTGGTACCTAATTATGTTGACAAATGAGCACATGAACTTTAAAGACAACAATGACAAATTGCACTTTTTCCAAGTTATAGCTAGCGTGTTATTGTGAAGGAACAATTGAATTATGCATGTCTCACTGCTGAGAGTGCTAGCCCGACACACCGGGCCTCGGCATCAAAGTGGAGAACCACGACACAACTACAAAACTTATAACAATTTATACATTAGTGATTACTTACAGATCTAGACATTTGTACATTTCCATACTCGCGTAAAGTGCATGCTTATTGCAGAAGTTACATTTAAGTCCATAGAGAGCCCTCATAATAAGTCCATTGAACAAACAAATGGCACTTTCTATAGCACAATCCCCGGCCGTCGGGGTTCATCATTGCAGAATTCAAAATGGCGCACTGACCACCACTCAGCAAAATTAATGCAAATTATGCGTGCGTGTGTGTGGCTGGAAGCAGTGCCGTACAGAGTCAACAGCACTGGCTGGAAGTGCAGCAATCTATATCTAGTGCGTGCGTGCACTCTTTGATTGGTAGCAGCAGGCACGGTCCGATCGTGTGAACTCCCAATTATCAGATATACCGTTTGCACATTCTGCATATAATCTTCATTTTTGGTCAGTTGTGAAATGTGTATGTCAATATCGATAACATACTGTAGTATCATTAATGAAGATAACATTTAATGAGTTTGAGGTGACAAAAAAATTATGTCAAGTATCAAAACTCAAAGCGATCATAAAGTGATATTTGAGCTCTCTTTGTGTTGTGGGTCGTGCCGGTACAGCCCTGTCACTATTTATACAGCGACTGGGCTGTGTATATAGTTTAATAGTCTCACTGCATGGATTAGCCCAACCAGACGCCGTGCGAAGCTTTTTTTTTACAGCGGCTGGGCTGCCAGCTGAGCATGGATGAGAACTGTCAATGAAACTGAAAGTGGCCAAATAGGCTAGTCTGTCCGAATGCAGGTTTGTGCATGTTCAGGGTTTCTCAGACATTTTGTGGTTCATAACCTTCACTGCCTGTCTTGTAACTTATCCCTCCAACAGAGGCCAACCCAAACAGTCCATTTTTCTCTGTTCGTATTCAACACGTAGCTCGCAAAATGGCAAACCATGTCTTGAATATCATGAGTTCATATGAAGAATTAAAATGGATAATGCAGGTTTAGCCTTTACAGGAAGGACCAAGTTATCGACAATGTAGCCATGCTGAAGGTTATGAACCATATAAGGTCAGGAAGAATAAACACGAACCTGCAGTCAGGCAAGTTGGATTGATGATTTGACCACTTTCATCAGTGGCGGATCCAGAGGGGGGCGCAGCCGGTGCACACGCCCTCTTTATTTTTCGTTAAAACAAAAGAAATAAAAAGAAAAAAAAATGAAATGAAACCTGGAAGTGGCACCAGAAATATTAGTTGCGCCCCCCTTTACAGAATTCCTTGATCCGCCCCTGTTCATTGACAGATCTCATCCATGCAGTGAGACATGCATTGCTCCTTCACAATAACATTCAACATGGAAAGTTGGAAAAAGTGCAATTTTGTCATTGTTGTCTTTTCATGTGCTCAGTCATGCATGATATTTGTCCACAAGTAAGTATCAATCACTGAATGGAAAGAGTCTGAAGAGTTCCTCTTTCTTCACAACCAACACTGTGCTCTTCATAGCTGATAATAATGAAAATGGTAGCCCTCCAAAGTTGGTTTACCTCTTTTCTTTTCTTTTTTTTTCTTTTTTGATACGCACTGTATACAATGTAGTCTAGTGGGTCATTCAGGATTATGATTTGAGACCGTACCACTCTGTTTTCATGATTTTGTGACTGAGTCTGAGAGTGAAAAGGTATCAATCAGCTGAACTTTTCTAACAATATTTGATGATGATACAGGCAAATCTGTGTAGTCAGTGCATACTGTATGTTAACAGCATATCTTCTTGTTGCTATCTTGTATGCTACATATGCTAGAATGATACTTACATGTACAATGCACTAGTTCAGCCCCATAGTTTTTGTTGAATCTCAAATATCTGACTGAGGGATCCCATAACAATGAGATCATCATAACACTAATTAACAGTTTTGTTTTATTTATGTTTTCTTAAAGGAATCTGTGATAGATTTAGTTTGACTGATGGAACACCATATTTGTCATTGATGATGGGTATATAGTGTCAGTGTATGACATAGTGTACCGGTACAGACCAGGCTACTGCCTTAGTGCCAACAGAAAAATACATGAATTGGTTGATGAAGTATGTGCGAAACCTTTTGTTTGTTTGTTTGTTTGTTTGTTTGTTTGTTTGTTTGTTTGTTTATTTTGTAACACAAGGCACTGGGAATTCAAAAAGCACAATGTAGTTTAATTTCCATATTTCATTATTATGCAATAAAATATCAAAGGGTAACCAGTAAAGTTGATTAAATACTGGTAGCAAGTGGCTTATTCAGGGAATATTTTTTCCTGGCATTGCATAACAATTTGCAGTGCATTTTTGCATACATGTATACCACTGCTACACAAACTACAATGTATCTATTGTGTAGCAGTTTTCTTCCATCGAAATGCATCTAGGATACCATTTGAAATATTGTTCATTAGCTGAAATTACAAATCAAACTTGAGTTGGAAAACTACAGTGTATTCCTTGTTATTACACATGTATATTGGAACATGCTGTCAAGATCTCTAAAATAACCTAGGGTCTAGACCTACAGTGTACAATGTATGTCTAATTTTGCTCCATTTTCCCTTACAGTCGAGCGAGATGAAAATATGTGAGTTGGACCAGTCCGTGAAAGATATTGCAAAGAAGTTTCGTTTCAGGAAGGAGAAAAACAATGCAGCAGTCGTGTGTAAGTTTCTTGATGGATTCACAAAATCTACCACATTTTTATGAGCTGTGTTTTTATTTTCCTAACAGTGTAATACATGTACTCAACATATCAGCTATAAAAAAAAAAAAATACCATGATGCAGTGGACATATGATGAACAGTCTATTCTAACAAACACTTTTAAAAAAATGAATGAATCAATGAATGGGGAATAATTAAAGGAAATAGACCAAATCATGTCCTTGCATGAACCTGGCATTTGTATACTTGTGTCTCTTTTTGTTTAATGTCAACTCAAACTAGTCTAAAAAGAAATACAATTTGTATATACAATGTACATGTTTTCCAGTTTTTCTGTCATATTTTTACAATTTCGCACTGAGATTTATGATGCATTATTTGCTTGCAATTTCTTTTCCATTTCTTTGCTTTTGTCCAACAGTTAAGATCGACGCGGCCAAGCTCTTGATTGTTATTGATGAGGAGTATGAGGTAATGCAGACTGTGCTTGTGTTTTTTGCTTTGTTGCACATGCCTGCCACCTATAATACAGTGTACCATAATGCATTGAAATTGTTAGAAGCACATGGAGGGCGCCACTACCTTGGTATTTTGCTAGGTTTTCTCACCAAACACTTTTTGGCAAGGTGTATTTCTCGTCCAGGCATCATTATGCTCTTAGCACCATTCAGTATCAACATTGCTACCTCCCGCCAAGGAGGTAGTGTTTTCTTTTGCATTGGTTTGTTTGTTTGTGTGTATGCAAAATAACTCAGAAAGTTGTGATCAGATTTGAATGAAACTTGCAGGAAAAGTTGATAATGACACAAGGAACAGGTGATTAAATTTGTTACATTTTTTCTTTGATTTTTGAAGGATTTTTGATACTACATAAATGGCAGTTAGGGTCAATGAACTTGGGAGTTGAAGTTAGCTGCGCATAAATTAGGTTTGCATATATATGCGCTCTAAAGGGTGTGCTCTGCTTGGGCGAGGTGCTGGGCAGCTGAAAGATATCTCAGTTGAATGCAGTCTGATAATTCATTTAGAAACTAGAAAAGCACTCTGAGAGCGCAGACCTCCGCCAAGCAGCTACTTTCCACCGATGATCTTGCTCTTCCCAAAGAGATTTTTCTCCTCTCCACCACTGGGGAAAAGTTCTTTGGGCTCTTCCATAGAGATCAGTGATTTCCACCCATAGGTATACATACACGTACATGCTGAAAATCGCCCTATTTCCCAATATAGAAGCCTTTGTTACGTCATGTAAACCCTCAGCTGCGCAGCACGCCTCGCCCTAGCAGAAACTAGAGCACCCACTTTAGTGCGCGTTTGAAAACCTCAAAATGCGAAGCTTGAACTCCAAAGTTCATTGACCCTACCTATCAAAATATAAAAAATCCTTCATAAATTAAAAAAAAAAAAATTATCGGATCACTACCAAAATGTAATCGTTTGTTACTTGTGTCATTTTCAAGCGTTCCTGTAAGTTTAATCCAGGCCCTTCCCCTTCCCCTAACCCTAACCCTAGTCCTAATCTTGAACCTAATCCTAACCCTAACCCAAATTCTAACCCTTAACCTTACCCTAGGGAATGAGGGGGGGGGGGAGGGGGAGTGCCCTGATATGCCATGTACAACAATGAATTCAGATTTTTACCACAGGCGTATGTCACACATGCAGTGAAGTAAATTGTGCATTATGATGGGGGGGGGGGGTGGTTGGAGGATGTGCTGCTGAAGTTGTTATCAGATTGATTTATGACATTTAATGAAGGAGGGTAAGTGACAAAGGAATGACAGTTAGTGAAAGTTTGAGCTGTCATGCTCAGATGTCATAACGTGTACCCATTACTTGCAAAGTGTTTAGCAGTCATGTCTGTCTTTTGATTTAGTTTGTTCTTGTTGTTCCCCATTGTTTCTAAGTCATCGAATCAAATGCAATGAATTTTGTCTTATACCAGTACTTACAATTAAATAGTCATTGGGTATTCTCAATGTGTGGTCTGTTGATCCTCTTCCCTACATTTACTGCATAGCTGCACTCAGAATGCTAGATTTCAGACCTTTCCTTTGTTCTTCCCTAGTAACTTCAATGTCATACATCTGTTTACCAGTTCAGTAATTTTCTTGCAAGGTCATGGACCAAAGAGAGATGCATGAAACAGTGAAGAGGGAATCTGACTTTCTTGGTACATGTTACATCCATCATGCAATGTCTAATGAGAGTATAGTGTACCCCAAAGATAGTAGAGTAGAGGAAGATAGGAAGGCGTGTGATAATAATGGAAACAAAACAAAATGGCTACCCTACATGACGATACAAAAGAGAGCTAAGTACGTAAACTCAGTACACCTAGAAACATCATTCATTTCCAAAGGTAGTGGTATTTTCATTATCTTAAAAAGATTTGAAAATTATAGTCATAGCTTTTTTGCGATTAAGGGGATTATTTTGAAGAACTAGATTTTAAAGTAATAAGGATTATTTCGTGGAGGTAAAAATTTGGCAACAACATGATCTAAAAACAGTCAAAGACACTTGATAAACAACAACAACAACTTCAAAGACAGCGCGTCTCAGGTGATGTTCCCAATACACTCGAGGACAGCTCGCTGTCCATTCGTTTTGTACAGGATTAGCACGCACTTTCCTGTCTTTTCAGTTAAGCGTCTTTGGTGTACACGTAGCAGTGTATGCACCGGCGATAGTTTAACTCACAGATAGGCAAGATGGACTGTATTGTTGCCAAATATCGCATCATTAGATTAATTTGTACTGACACATATGGCAGGGCCCAGTTGTAACTACAATACATCTTTAACCACCACAACAGCAGCTATTCAAAACAGCAGGGAAGATTTCAAGATGTTATAATGGTGTCTGCAATAAGTTAATTTATTATAACATCCAGTCTCTTATCCAGTTGTGATGTTAGCACTGAATTCTAAGGTGTGGATTTGTTTGTTTGGTAACTCATTATGTGTACAATGTCAAAGAGTTCAATGCTCTGCCATTATGTGTTGTCATTATATAGGATATGACGCCCGACGAACTGCAGGAAGAACTTCCAGGTCACCAGCCGAGATACGTATTGTACAGCTATGTACTAAAGCATGACGATGGCAGGATATCCTACCCACTCTGCCTCATTCGCATCATGCCACAAGGTGAGGAGAACTCTCTTGCATGTGATTTGATGCAGATTTGATTAAACATTTTGTGCATGCTGAAATGAATGCACAACATTTCAAAATCATTGTTTGCACAGGAAGTTGCACGCAAACAATGATAGAATGACATCATTAGCCTACATGAAGATGAACAATTAACCTGTTAAACAAAAAACAAAACAAAACAAAACAAAACAGGAGGATTCTCAATTTAGCACTAAACTGAAATTCCCAACCATGTTCACATTGAATTTCATAGATATGATATAATCAGACATTCAGAATGGTGGAAGTTGTGTAAAAATCAAGCCAAATCCGAGATAGTTACTATTGACAATTTTTAGTTTCATACGTTTTCACAAGTGGTGATACACATGCAAATCAGAGGACTGAAGTTATATTTCATGAAATTTGTCAAACGTTTGACACTGTACAACTTTTTAAGGGAATTTTAGGATTGATTGCAACCAAAGAATTATTGTCGTGCTTGTCTGAGGTTTCTCCAGTCATCAAAATTGACTTGAATGCGGAGCTGTGTTTCATTTATTTATTACCTTTACCAGGGAAAGTATGTTTTCGCTGGCATTGGTTTGTCTGTTTCTCTGTCTGTCTGTCTGTCTGTCTGGTTGTAAAATAAGTCAGAAAGTTATGAACGGATTTGGATGAAACTTACTGGAAAAGTTAATAATGATAAAAGGAACAGATGATTGCATTTTGGTAGTGATCCGGAAATTTGTTAGAATTTTTTATGGATTTTTGTTAATATTTTGGCAAATAGGGTTAATGAACTTGGTAGTTCAAGCTGCGCATACTTGCGGTTTGCATACGCATACTGGGGCGCTTACTCTGCTCAAGGTGCACACCGCGCAGCTGTCCAGGAGGTTGATGAGGTAATCACAAGGCTCCTTTATCATTGGAAAATGGGATGAAATTTCAAGTGCTTTCTAGTTTGAAAAGTAAAAAGAATGATCCTGTATTTTTATGATTATAGTTTCTGTTTTTTCACATCTTCCTCTAATGGTTTCTGGTCTTTTCCCAGGATGCAAACCTGAGATGGCTATGATGTACAGTGGAAGTGCAAACCTATTGGTCCAGGAAACGGAAGTGACAAAGGTACGTTTGTATGTGTAATTGTCTAGCAGAACATCCCCAGATCAACTAAAATTAGAAAATGACAAAATCTTATTGAGACAAACCTGTAAAAACATTGCACAAGTTCTTCCAGAAAGAACCTCAAACTTAATATCTAAATTCCTCTAATTTAAAGGTGGTATAGAAAAAAAAATAGATATTGACATAAATTCCCTGTTTTGTAAGTAAACTTTTATTCAATTTTCAGTTGCCTGCATTGTTTAGCACCTGCATTACAAGAATGGCATGTATCTTCTTCTGTGAGCAACAAGATGATGAAGAAAAAGTCAGTGTAAATTGGAATAAAAGAGGAGCATTCAATTATTTTATTTTGAAACCTAACTTAGTGTGAATTTGGAGTCAAAATGCCACAAGATGAAAGTTATTGTTGTAGGGCAATTGACTGCTAGGAATAACATAAAATGCAGTTTTGGTTGGTGTTGGGTTTTTGTTTAGATGAATGTGCTGATGTTATGTACATATATGTACATGTCGTTAGTGCATGATATGTTTTTCTTGTGTGGTAAACAATATATTATGTTAATATACAGGGCTCAACATCTCACCAGAAATAGATGAAGGGCCAGCAAAAGAAAAAAATTAGTGTCAAGCCCTGATATATCATGTGTATATATATCATCAGTTGAGAACCAGGAGGGCGTTATTGCATTTTTTATTTTTTATTATTATTATTTATTTATTTATTTATTTTTTTTTTTTGGGGGGGGTATTGAGTTATTGTTGTCACGTTGTCAAGCTTGATATCCTTTACATCATGGTGTTGATTTTAAATTATTTTTCTTTTAAGTGCAATGTTTAAAATCAAACCATAAATGTGCTATTTTACCCAATATTTGGAACAATGCTTATAAATCTACCTACTTTTGAATAAATTCACTTTTTATTTCATGAAAACATATATATTTGCACTATGTGCATTGTTTCCCATCCACCTAGGTGATGGAACTGCGAGACAAGGAGGATTTCACAGAAGAATGGCTGAAGGGGAAGCTGGCCTTTTTCCGTTAGATTGAGCCACCTATGGACATTCCTCGATCCCTCCTCCTCTGACGAAAGAAGTGCGATTGTAATCCAGAGCCACGGGAAAGCCGATCTGAAGAACACCGTGTGGCACATCCACTCGCACAGGAGCTCTGGCTTTGCAGATGCTTCACAATTCTGTAATTTAATACCGAGGTGTGACGGCTGTGACCACATGCAGATGTGCAGCAACCGGTTATTTGAATCACTGAATATGCCCAACAGCACCGGAGGATGCTCTCACGTATCTTGATTTTATGTACTTTTACTGAGATCTAAACCGGAGGGGTTTAGTGTTTTACTTTTTTCTTTGGGGATTGTCACGACTTGGTGATGGCCTTCACCCCACATCACTTTTGTCAGGGGTATTACAATTCCATGTCAGTGTCTACCTCTACCTATATGAGTGCTGTCATTGATCAATAGGTTTTTTTGTTTTTTTTTTACACTGTGACAGCTATGTTTTTCATCAGTACGGTCAGTAATTTCCATAACTACAGACCATAGCTGTGATATTTTGGTCTTGATCACCAAATATCAAGCACGTCACATGCCATTTTTTGTTTGACGAGTGTAGAAATGCAAGTTATTTTGCATGTTACTACAAGAATTTTCTCCTTACATAGATCGTACCACTTCAGTTAAAGTTCCTTACATGTCCTCTTGGGCAGTGGTCGATTGTTATGGCCATTATGCCCCCAATGGGTCATTCATGACCACATTTTCCAGTTTCTCATATTTTTTCTTCTTCCTCAAGACTTACTAAAGGACTATAGATGATTTAATATACTGGTTGATTGGAGTTGTAATTTCTGTTCCCATAACAATGTGCTGACCTGTGGTCCTTAATTTATCTATGGGTTGCTTGTGTTTGGTCTGATTTTTGTTGCAATTTTTAACAAGTTCCCAACAGCTTTACATATTTTGCTTCTAAAGACCAATTCAGACCATAATAGCAGTCCATAATTGTAATTGTCATATAAAATGAACTTCCCATGGTACTTCATGGGCTAGTATAGGGCAACCAACAGATTCCTAGAAATAAAGTTAAACTACCTACATGTATGTCACAAAGATGCACATGAAGCTGTACAATTTCTGTATGGTGTACTAGTTTGCCAAACTTTGACATTGACTTTGGCTAACCTTGTTCCACTAGATATAGACAAATTAAGTTGTTATTTATCATACACCCCGTTGGCATGACATGGAAATTGTCCAAAGACCTCCTCTGACAAAATCAATTTTTGTCCTTTCCTGCTTGTATCTAAAAAGTCTAACTACGATTTTCTTTTTCATTGGTACTATGTACATGTACCAACAGTTTGAAGCACAACTTAAGTTATTTGTTATGTACCTTTATTGAAACAGTGCAATTGCCATGACAGAATAGTTTAGATTGCTGTGATATTGCTATTACTTGTCAAACCTGTGTTACTCACGTTTAATGAGTGAATCTTTCTAGTAGCTGGTCAACAATGCAGTTTGCCCGCTTGTTGAGAAGGCTTTACAGTTTTTGGTTATCATTAGTGAATTGATTTTTAATCGTTCCATAGCAGAAAAAAAAAAAAAAAAAGGAAGAAGAAGAAAGGATACACATACACATTCTGTGTATATATACACTGTAGATATAAAAATCTACATGCATACAATATACATTTTTTACAATATACATTTTTATTGAGGAAGTTATTCAGTTTATTAAGTTGTTTGTTTTGTTTGTTTGATTTTTTATAGTGTGTAGGGAGTATAAGTTTCTTGTAAGTGCAAAGTATATGCAGGTTCCGAAATGGCAGCCACAAAGTAAGGAGATAAAGTACAATGTACTTTTATTGAGAGAACTGGAATGCATTCTTTAGGCACAGTGCCAAAGGAAGAAAATGTGGAGTTATTTGTATAAGAATATTAATCAAGAATTTTGTCCATATAGATATTACAGGAGCAACATACAGTATATGTTATAGACAGTTTGACTTTGCCATAACCTTTGTGTAAACACAAGTCTCAGATGTTTTGGGCATAATCTTTCCATAATGTAGAAATCCATAACCAGTCATATTGTTGTACAGTATACTATATGTGGTGTGCTGAAAATACACCTGCTTTATTTATTTTTTTCATAGTTGTCAGTCTCACAAGTTTATCTACAGTGCAAACTTGTGGTATATACTTCAATACAATGTACTTAGAATTCTAGATATCAAATTACAAAGACAAAGTTTGGAGGCAGGTGTGTCAGTGATTTAAACATATCAACACCCAAGTGGCTCTATGTTTTGGCCTCAGGATATGATGTGGGCACAATAGGAATGATTTACTGAATTAACTAGTGGTGAGAAGGTTGTTCTTGCCGAACGTAATAACACTTGAATTTTCTTCTTCCTTTAATCCCATCAAATATAAAATAATTAAGATTTGTTGCAGAGTCATCTGTTCAATATGCTGCACCACTGACATACAGCCAAACAAAGTCAGGTTTAGATCTCAACAAATCATGTGCAATTGAATTTGTCAATCTCTCCATCTTCAATGTATATTCTTGAAAGTTGGTGGCATAGTGCTAATGAAATACTGTACCAGAGTCAAGGAATTCTCCTGAGCCTAGCATCTGTACACTGTAAATACATGTACAGTCAACTTTGCCTAAGTCAAATCTATTTGGACTGAAAAAATAGCTGCGACTTGGAGAAAATTTGACTTATGAGGAATTAAAATCAATAGAATATAAAGAGAAGAGGACTTGAAAAGACCTTCGACTTGGACAATTCCTTGACTTATGCAAGGTCAACTTAAATAAGGTTGACTCTATAATGGTTTTAGACTAATATCCTGTTTTAAGACAAGCTGTGTCAGTGTCCCTATTTCCTTTTATAGAGAAGTTGATTTTATTCTATTTTTTTAACATCTCCAACAACTTTGCTCTAAAGAGGAAATCAATCCCCATCGACATAATAGATCTGTTTAGTTTTGAGAAGCAAACTTGCATCTCAGCTACCCCACTGTTTTCACAATGTGCATTTTTTTTTAAGGATTCAAACAAAAAACAAATGTTACATGAAAAAAAAAAAAAATCAATGATGTGTCATTCTTCTGTAAGTATAATTAAGATCAATACATTTGTATTAATCAATCTCGTAATGAAAGCTGTTCATTGCACACTTGTTATCTCAGAAATATTCACTATTAACCCTTTTCACCTAAAGCGCATTCATCATATGCAAGTTAGAGGGGGGGGGGAAGGCATATGTACTAAAAATGTGCATTCTGAAAATTTAAAAGAGAGATTGATTTCCAAATTGTTAACACCTATGGAAATTAGAATGATCATTATGCCGGGGGTGGGGGGGGGGGGGGCATTCCATTAAGCATTCGGCCAGACAGATTTGCCTGACAAATTTTCCCTCGGCCAATCAGATGCAAGGATTTTAGTTTCATATAACAGTTGGTCAGGAAAAAAAAAAATCTGACAAATGCTTCATGAAATGCCCCCACTGGAGTGAGTAATCAGGTGGGGGAAACATTTCGTACAAGTGCATTGTTCACCTTGCTTAGTTAATGAAGACAGGAAAACAAATATTGTAATGTGGATTATTTTAATAAACATGTACAAGGTACTGTCATTTTCTCAGCTCAGTTTTTTCTTTCACAAAATTTTCTTACCCTGAGTCTTCCTTTCATTGATGGTCCACTAGAATATTTCATCATGGACTGTAGATATCTGTAGAGAAACTAATGTAAAATCATGTAAATATTGATTTTATATGAACTTCTGTACATGTAATAAATGAACACTGATTATAAATATAAATGTACTCTTATCCTGTGTAATTTGTCACAGAATGAGTTGTCGTGTCCGTGGTTGCTTTGCATGATTGATATTTAGCTAAGTTTGATGACTATCTGAGAAAATTGATTTCTACAAAGTGCCCCTTGTTTATAGACATTTCAAATGAGCACCATCATGTCGCTGCTGAGCACATCTCTTACTTTACAAGTAGGAACTAATCCCGATGACTTGTGACTAGAGTGTTCTGTAATGCTGATGAGGTAGCTCATGTTTTACCAGCATTGATATTTGATAGAAGAAATACATGACTGAGCCTGTGTCCATTGGAGAGACGTTGGATTTATTGTCTACCTTACTATGTGATGCATTGTACATGTACTGCCCTAGTAAATAAAAGATACACATACATGTACTGCACCATATGTTCAGAAACATGCAGACCTTACAATGTGATAATGCCCTAGATTGAAATATACACATACATGTACTAATGTACCACACAATATAATCACAAGAATGTACAGTTGAACCTCTATTATCCGGCCTCCCTTTATCCGGATCTCTCTATTATACGGACGCAATCTCGCCGTGATTTTTTTTTTTTTTTTTTAATAATTACGGGAGGAAAGGGGGATTTCCAACTCCTTGAGAACTCCTACACAAACACACATGAATTACATATTACTTCCAACATGATTAACATACATTACATCAAATTTCCTTCCATATTGCTTACCCTCAGACATTTTAACATCCCCAAACATCCCCAAATGTAACAATGAAAAGGTTGCAGTATACACATTACTACATGTGGTACTACAATGGGCTACATCAGTACATGTGTATGTACATGTATATGTATATGTATAAAGCATTGAGTCTCCCGTATCCGGCCAAATCCCTTATCCGGATGAGCCCCGGTCCCGACTTGTCCGGATACGAGAGGTTCAACTGTATCTTATACTTACAAACAATGACTCTCACAGTTGGAGAGCGGTTTCAGTTGCCTTCACCTCGTTTGTTAGACCAACAATCTCAATCAAAATATAAACAAGAACCCCTGGCATCATGTTCAAATCTTTTTTCTTTCTTTTTTTTTTATTTGTTAGCATGGCCTCCATTCCATTAAACAGTGAAGAACTACAGCAACATGTATTGTTTGCAGTCTGTGAGACCCAAGTGTGAAACATATCTGTCAGCTGCAAGAATATAGCAAGTATGGTGAATGTAGTTTCTTCAACTTGTAATATATGAATAAAGGCTATACAAGGCCTATGGAAGAGAGAGAGAGAGAGAGAATTACTGTAGAAGAAAAATCTTGCAGTCAAACATTATTGCAGCATAAAATTCTGATGTCAATCCTCTGCATATGATTAAACAGATCATGTTCATTCTGATTTCCTTTTTATTCTGTATATCATTCATAAGTAGATTACAATATTAGTAAAACTTTCTGTTTGGGGTCTAGGTGAGAGACTCATTTGCAGCCTAATTCTATCTTATGATATACGTCCATAATATCTTCTTCATTCATTTATCAACTAACATGTGTAATGCTTGCATCACACAATAATATTGATTAGATAATGGGAATGCAGAGAAGCTAGGGGACACTGATTGCATAAACACTCTAATCTCTTTTGTTGTACATGAGACACGTGACATTAGAGATATAGCACAAACTTGACACGTTGACCCTTTCATTGGCATGGGACTGATTTACATCCTGGTATCGCTTCCAGGGAGCTGCGATTGAGATACAACAGTTTACAAATAAGTAAGTAACAAGTGAACAAAACAAGTAGTATATTCGACAGCAAAATATTTTTCTCTTGTTAAAGTGTAGGGCATATTGTGTATATATTTGTATTTGCTTCTTGGAAGATATATATATATATATATATATATATATATATATATATATATATATATATGATTTTTCTGATTCTGTTTGTTCTCAACGTTTATGCAATGTTCAGTGCCCTGAACAGTTTGAAAAACGATGCTTATGCGGTATTTTCCCATTCGGTAAAGATTAACTGTAACAACTTTACAATACTGTCAGTAAAAAAAAAAAAAAAAAAAAAAAAAAAAAAAAAAAAAAAAAACACTTTCACACAACTGCTCAGTTCCGCTCAGTTCTTTGGTCGCTTTGTTTAGTGCGGCGGCCGTAAGAGGCGCTATACATCTGAAGTCAGAAGGCTCTGTGTGTGGGTAGAGTTCTGTGTAGCAAGCTCCAGCTGATCGTGCGCGCGCAAAATAATGTCCTCCGCGCTATTCCGGTGCCGCGCCGATCGTATGGGTGTTGCTGTTCCTCTCTGCGGTAACCGCTCGCTGTGCTATGCTATTGAGCTGGTGCGTGCGAAAAACAAGCTGTGTAGGAGAGGATCGTACTGTGTACCCGCGAAAATATGAACTGTGCATTGGGTATTTTGCATTGTGTGTGGCCTTCGACCCTTTTGCTGTATTCCATTGTCATGATTGTGATTCAAATTCAAGTTAAGCTATCTACACCACTAGAAATCTAGCTGTTATTGTGTTCTAACGTTAATTATCTACTTAGCATGCATACAATCCATGATACAATGATGTACACCTAGCTAGCTGCCCGCCAGAAGTGCAGTGGTCCCAACGTCAACCAAGTCTTCTTTACCAAGCTGAAGCAACGGTAAATGTCGTTATAGATTGTCACGTTTGGATTGTGATTACGTTACATCCTTGAGTCGGACATTGATTCCTAGCTGCAGTCAGCAAAACCCGACATGCTGGGAGTCGAAGCAACCCCTCACATAATGGTGAGTAACGACGGTCATAGATCTTAATCTTCTTCTAACGTTGACTTCTCCAAAGTCGAAGATACTCGGCAGGGTCCATAAGTCAGGATGTAGGGCCTAGACTCTAGTGCTAAGGTCGTCAGTAAGGAATTGAACTTAGGTGCTCATTTGCACTTGCCACTAACACTAAACTGTTAGAGGTCCCATTAAATGCAGGGCTAACTGCGACAGCAGCCGCCACTCGAAGTGTGCGCGCCTTGCGGCGCGGTCTCCGGGGCTAATGCAGGGCATGCTTGTTGGTGCATTAAAAAAATGTGGTGTGAGTAAAAATTCAGTTCCTCAGTCTAGATGCCAAGTGGAAGCGCTCCATTGAAGGCCTCCAATGAAGTGGTTTAACAAGTTGAATAAAGGGCGTTTTTAAGAAGCCCATTCCAAGCAGTTACTGTGCGCGGAAAAAATGAGTTCCGATAGAGTTGGGTCGCGGTGGGAATCGCCAGCATCTTGTTTGGATGGTACATAATGTACTGTCGTGTGTTGCTAACAATCACATGGGTGATATGTAACGGTTAG
The DNA here is from genome assembly GCF_964275005.1 of Diadema setosum. Classification (NCBI taxonomy): domain Eukaryota; kingdom Metazoa; phylum Echinodermata; class Echinoidea; order Diadematoida; family Diadematidae; genus Diadema; species Diadema setosum. The sequence goes on from NC_092685.1 coordinate 22,813,676, forward strand.
TGCTGTGCATTGATGGCTGCCATGTTGTGCTCAATTTTGTACATGAGGAAGAGACTAGCAGCATTTCTTCTCCTCTCCAGACTTTCCCATGATTTAAGCTGTTCAATCATGGCAGAGTCACTGTCTGGACGGTGATACCTCTGGAGGGTGAATCTTGCTGCTCGCCTTTGGATGGCTTCTATTTGAGAAATGTGTTTGTTTGTCATGTTTCGTGTTTGTATGTGTATGTGGGTTCCAGACTGAGCTGCATGTATTCTAGGCGTGGTCTCACAAGGGAAAAGAAGGCTTGTTGGCGGATCCTTTACGAGGTCTTTCGTAGGTTTCTGCTGACTAGTCCTAGCATCCGATTGGCCCGGGATGTGATGTTGTTGGTGTGACTTTGCCAGGATAGGTTGGATGAAAAAGTTAGCCCTAACTACGTTAGATACCGGAGATCTGGGAAGTGGTACAGATGCAAGGGGAGTGTCTCCCAGGGTGTATGCATTTCTGATGGCTTTATGACGAAGGGAGAATGTGATATGATTTTATTGATAACATTTCTCAGTGTTGAATTTCATCTGCCATGTATCAGCCCATGTGTACAGCCGGTTAATATTTAACTGTTAGAATCTATTCTAGTTCTAGAACCACATCTAACATTAGATTTCATGAAGAGTCAAAGAAGGGCTAGGTAAGACTCTTATGAGCTGATAATTTTGTGTTTATTAACAATAACAACACTACAGTTTAGTCTTGATGATGAATAAATAATCACAATTTAAACAAGGATTCTTTCAAAACTGCAACCATCCATACACACAACTGGTCACAAGACCTAGATTCTACATCCAACCCTCCAATATATGAATATGGCTCCATATAGATCTACATCCAAGACTCAAGAGAGCAAAGCAACTAATAATATTCCCCCATAGAGATAGTTCCTAAGCTTCTCTCCATGCATGCTACCAACATCTATCGATCAGCGCACCCCTTGTCCGGTTGGCCCAGCTACCAATGCCTACAAAGGGGTGTTGGACAGTAACAAAGAAGAATTTCTAATGCAACTGTCGAATAGAGCCTAGCTCTAGTAATTGTAACATTAGGCCTAGCTTTCTTGTATTTAAGTATCTTCTTTCTAGTTTTATCTATGCATGGCAACATGCATAATTCTTTTATAGTAGGCCTACCAGTATAGGCCTACGAGTTTTAGTTACCTCAATGAGTCAATCGAGAACTATCACTTGTTACTCCAGAGTTGCTGTCACACGTGATTCTATTTCTGTTTGATTTGAGACAATGTTTTGCAAAAAGACGTCCTTAGGTTTGGATGAACATCCCTCACCTATCAGGAGAGTTTATTAAATTGTTTAGAAAAGCACCTATACTGCTATAGATCTGGACACTTACCTCTGATTTCACATTTGTCTATGTCCCTTTGCTATCTTATCCTACTCATCATCCAACCCACATGTACAGGAGACTGGCTCTCTCTTCAACAGTGACGTATTTGATGCCGATGATGACAGTGATGAGGAGGATCAGATCGTCAGGACTCTGAAGCCCAAGCAGTCCAAAGCCACAAAGTCACTTCGACTAATCATGAGTGATGATGACGACGAGAGCGACAGCAATGGATTGCACAGTTTGTCTGATGCAGGTACTTAACTAATTCTTTAACCTGTTGAAGACTAGTCCCTAGTATTTTCAGGCAGATGTCTACAGGAAATGTGTTATAACAAAGTCAGCGTGTCCTCAGCGAGTTGAAACCAAAGTAATCATTTGCTGTACTGCATGTTGACTGTGTAAAGTGTGACATGATATTTAATGTTTTACTTTATGTGACCAAAATATCTTAAGTTGCTAGAGATGCCCTGCATTTGCCAGATATATATATGCCCATGCTCACTGTTTTAGTATAATCAGAATGCATATGAGGCTTGCATACCACCCAACTCATCAAATTAGGAGGGGCAGGTGAAATTCTACGGATTTCACTTGCTGACTATTGAGAGACAGCTAGTTGGCCAAATTTCTAGTAATTGTGCTTTTATTTGAAAAACAAAAATAATAATCTTCTCCACAGTGGAGCAAAGCTCAGAGGAGACCAAGAATGATGACGATCCCAGAACCACACCTTTTGCCACCCCTGGTGACGAGAGGAAAGAAAATCGCACAGAATTGCCAAGAGGCCGTGGGGTTGGTGAGGAAGAGGGGGAAGAGGATGACAGCATTCCTGACAGCGATGATGAAAAGGAGGACGACAACAACAGCGACAGTAGTGACAGCGATGATGGGATTGATGAAGAGGAGGAAATTGCATTCCAGCTCTCGCCTCTTCCAGAAGCTGAGCAAGTGGAAGGTGGAAACAGTGATGAAAGGGTGAGGTTTCTTCTGCTGTTGCCAGATTTTTTGTTTTCCTTGGAACGTCTCCATATTTTGTTGTTTTTTTTTTCAGCAAAGACTCGATTCAAGGTGTATCAAGGATCACAGGAAATCAATTCTTTGCACCTTCAAAAAAAAAAAAAAAGTTTTGTTTTTTCATGCACAAAATAAATACAAATATTGTGTCTACAACATATTTTCATAGTAAATGATCAAGAGGAGTTCCTAAGGTCTCCAATGTAGAGCATATTTTGAATAATCCATTATTGCTCTCATATATACAGAGAATCTCTGTGTATCTTTTCAATATTGCCGAAATTTATACATGATATTACAGGCATTTCACAACATTTTTCCTTAGCTGTAGTGAAAGTTACCTTCATCTTGAGTCCTGGAAAACTAGTTGTTTCTGATGGGCTGATCCCAGATTCAAATGGGATCTCTCAATATCTGTGCATAACTTTCGTTTTGCATCTACATTTCCATGAAATGCGTGCGTTCAATGCTTATTGCTTCTAAATTATAGGCTCCACTGAATTCAGACTGTTAGGAGAGCTTTTGCTTCAGGACAGAAATTGTGAAATACTCTATGTTTATGATTGGTGCATTTCTCACATGTACATGCTACAAGGTAGCAAGGCAAAGTTTTTGCCTGGCTGTACCCTATAAAGAACATTGTTTGTAGTGAAGTCAAATGCGATTACAATGGTTTTGATAAGAGTGATCCAGAGCTTCAAGTCTACCGCCAAATAATGAATTTGTACATTTGACTCTTTGTGTCTTGCAGTCCATGAGAAGGAGAAGAGTTTGTAAAGCAGACCTTCAACAAATACACAGTGAATCTCAGCGCATTGTCAGAGGTATGCTTGTTTAGTCTTTTTTTTTGTGTGTGTGCTTTACCAGTGTATCTATCTCCAGTGCATTTAAACATTGACTTGCCAGTTTAATGTCACAGTGTTTGATTCAAAGGTAAATTACTGTAAGTTTTACTTTTAGGGAAGCTTCCTTTTTGGGCGATAGTAATGCTCAAAGGGAGTACTGTGGAGACATTATAGACAGTTGTTCTCTAATATATGTTTGACACATTATTCTATGAATATCAGGAAGTATCTTCATTTTTTTTTCTTCAATTTTATGTGTAAGAATAATGTGGTGGTGTAAGCTCCAGTTTTTGTTGTTGTAAGCCCCAGTTTTTGTTGTTGTGTTACAATTGTGAACAATATCCCAATACCTTTTTTTTTTTTTTTTTTTTTTTTCGGGGGGGGGGGGGGTCCCATTCACAGAAAATGGTTGATAAGTTACCCTCTAACTAATGACAGTCACACTGTATTTATATGCAGTGACTGGTGATATCGGGGGGGGGGGGGGGAAGGAGCAGGCAAAATCATCAAATGTGACACAAACTATCTCTTTATTTGTAGTGTCATTGTGCAAAATTGCAAATAACAATTGCAGTGAAAATGCTGTAAAAGTGGACATTTCCATGCAACTAATATTTCACGCTCGGCCGGGTAAGATTAGCTTCGCGTGTTTTTAATATTCTGCAGAATGAAGACATCAACTACTGGAACATATGGCAAGCAAAAATATTTGCCTGCTTTTATTTTCGCACGAGTTTCTGGTTGCGCAAAATGCGCAAAAATTTCAACACTGCGAAAATTTCCACTTTTTCTGTACCTGGTAAAGCAATCTCTTTCCTCCCATCTCCTGCAGAGTCATCAATCAGCATTCCATACCACAAACCCAAACCTCTCAGTCTTGATGAGCTGTTCAACAAGAAACCGTCCCCATCAAAACTCAAACCAATCAGAGGAAGGGTGCCCAGGTTTGTATTTGATATGTCTGAAGTATTGAAAAAAGCAAAAATTAAAAGGAATTGATATTGATGCTCCTTAATATGTACATTTGATCATTGTTATTTTGAGATACATGCTAAATGCGTATCAGATTGATTGTTTAGCCATGCATTCCCCGACTGAAGTTCTCCATTTCTTGCTCCAGGTTTTTGTAGTACAACTTGTTATAGGGTTGTTATAAGTCAGTATTTGCCATGCGGCTGATACATCATTGTCACTGTTTTACACTTCAGACTAAAGGCAATGTCCAAGACCATGGCTGCAATGCAGCAAGAGAAACCAACCAAAGAGCAGAAGAAGCAAGAATCAGATGATGAATTACCCGATATGCTCTCTGGGCATGTTCAAAAGATTGCAGAAGAAACCAAGGACACTCTGAAAGACTCTGAAGCAGAGACTCTATCAAAAGACTCACAGCAACCAAGCTGTGAAAATGGAGACAAAGTTGCAGGTGAAGAGTGTGCAGCTGCATCATCTTCACCATCAGGGGAGGATGGGACAAAAAAATCAGAGGAGTGTGCTCAGGAGGAGATGCTCACTCCTGCTAGGACTGATGTTGAGAATGACAGGATGGACTGCAGCTCACCAGGAAGCCAGGAAAAACCGAAAACCACACCACCGCCTCCGAGACCAGCTGAATCTGCTCTCTCGCAAGATGATGCTGGAGCAGAGGATACGCCAACTTTCAAGGTGCCCTCCACCGCCTCCCCTTCCCTACCACCAACCCCCTCCCCCTCCTCCTCCCAGTCCCGGAGAATGCAGCTCCTGCAGGAGTCCCTGAAGAAGCTGAAGGGGCTGAAGCCCAAGCTGAGTGGTGGGCCCCAGGCCACCATCGATCTGGACGAGGGGGCGGAGCCCACAGCTGAGGAGAAAGGTGTGGCCAAGCTGATGAAGAGATTTGTGAAGCACACAACACACGTCAAACCCACACAAGTCAAGGAAGTCCAAATTAAGTAAGAGAATGTACATTGTTCTTTCTTTACACTGTAAAAGTGATATTTCAACATACAATGCACTCCCATTACAATGAACATGGCGACAACAAAATTCTTGTTACAATGAAGTCAAAATTCATGTCCTAAATTTATCATCTATATATCTTTATATACTTTGGCTGTTTGGCTGTAATGATATTTCAATATAACAAGGGAAAACTGCCAATCCCGAGGACTTCATCATAACAGGAGTCACCTGTATATACTTCAACATTTTTGGCTGGGTATTGTTTCATTGATATTGTTCTGAATGGCTCGCTGAAAAAAAAAAAAAAAAAGAGAGAGGAAAAGATGATTTCACTTTTATTAAAATTCTTTTTGATATATGCAATGTATCCTCTATGGTTTCTCTGGTTCCCTTCATTTCTGCCACCAGTGTTGTCACCAAAGAGAAGGGTGAGGATGGCAAGGAGGATTTGAAGCATCACTCCATCTGTGTTGGCCTGGACCCCACACAGGAGGAGTTGGACCCAGCTCTCAAGATACCAGGTGTGTCCCCAGTGCATACGTATGCCTACGAAAGAGCTTTTGAGTCTGACCCTCCTGTGCATGTCTGCCAATCAGCACATCTGCAGACTAGCTTTCTAGCACAATTGTTGTGACGGCAGAGCACACTACTGAAAAATGCTAATTACTGAAATATCCACATACCAACTGTGAATTTTTCTCAAAGCAGAAAATAATTATGTCTCATGGTATGTGACAGAGTGCATATACACAACTATTTATCCTCCGTAGTACCCCGACTTAGCAATCTGTTCATTGTAGTTTTTTCCTTCAATACAACGAGGGTACATGTATACCTGAGTGATAAATCACAGGCTTTATATTTATTCAAATCTGTAGGTACCAAATATTTATAATTATATTTAAGGGCCGGGGGGGGGGGGGGGGGGGCAGAATCCGCCCCCCCCCTCGACATTTTGCGCTATAATTCTGTAACGCGAGAAGGCCTCGTCACGAGGCTTCATGACTTTCTTCGTTCAAGTCTCGCGCAACTTTTGAGACCAAATTTGCAATGTCCGCGCATACTTTTGCGAAGCCACGCCCATTTTTGTAACGGAATGTCGCCCCAAAACGGGCAAAATTTTGTGATTTTGTGTACATTTCCTATGGAAAACAGTGCTCTGTCATGAAAGTCATAAAAACCCGATTATTTTTACAATTAATCACTTTCATTGATTAATTTTGTACTATTTATGGTAGAAGAGTGGTCAGTGACAATTTCCAATGAAAAAACAAAGAAAAAACAAAAGTTGAAAAACAAAGACATACATAAAAAATTCTGAAAACAATAAAATACATAAGAATTGAAATGAGTTTTGGAAGTTTTTGTGATGTACAATTGTTGAATATGCTAAAACAGATTTACAGATCAAAAATTAGACTCTCAATGCTTTTAATTAGGCTAGAATATCACCTTGAGGTTAATTTGCATAATTAATTAATTAAAATTAGAAATTGATTGTTTCAAAAAATCTTATGACACAATCTTGTAGATTATGACGGGGGTCTCACGCATGCAAAAATTTCATCGCGATCGCACCTCCGATGGCTGAGATCTCAGGGGGGGCAGAATCCATCCCCCCCGGTCTGAGCATAGCCAAAAAAGCCCGGCCCCTTTAGGGTTAAACAATTACAAATAAGTTTTGGTCTGTTCTTTTGTTAGTTTTTGTGAAATGAATATTTTGCAACATGTTTTGCAACATGTAGGGAAAGTCTTATAGCCAATTGCGAGTGAGACATTTAAGGGCACGCATAGGGCTACTGTGGGCAAGGAACATTGAATCTAAGAAATGGATCAAATAGGTATACATGTATATGCACAGAAAAGTGACAACCAGTGTAGGAAACAAACTGGAAGTATTTATGTCGATATGTAATTGACTGGAGTAACAATTGTAGAGTGAGATGATTACGCACACAGGACTGGTAATTACATGCATGCAATAGTACTGTAATTGTTGTACCGTATGTAGTGGTTGGTAGCAATCTTTGTTCTTGTATGCAAGCTGCACTCAGAGTTTGCCCGTCAGGAGGGTCATTGATGATTGGATGAAGGCCAAACCCATAAATGGTGTGGGATTTTTTTTTATTTCCCCACTGGCAGGTGCGAAGCTGGTCCACCTCAAGGAGAACCTGCAAGCTCAGATGAAAGTCAGGAGAGAGTCAGAGAGGCAGAAGCGGCAAGAGATGTTCCAGTTGGACAACGAGGAAGGATTCGCTGGAGACGACGAGGATGATGCCGAACTCACGGAGGGAAGCGAGACCGAGGAGGAGGAAGGGGGCGAGGATGACAGTGTGATGAACATGGGAAATGGCGATGATGATGAGGAAGATGAGGATTACAAGGTGTCTACAAAACAAATTTAATTAAAGAGAACAGTAGAAAAACAATTTGATCAAAACCTTTGAAGAATTAATGAATTGACCACGGCATATGTAAATTATCCAGTTTTACTTTCTTGCTAAACGTGTTAATAGCGTAAGCTGTGATTAAGCTAAATCCATATGCTACATACCATCTGCACATGATTTGGGAGTGAGAATTGGGAAAGCTTTAACAAGAGAACAATAGCCTTTGAGAAAGGAGATTGTCCAGTTTTTCAGTTTCTTGTTGGCACTAGTGCAGGACAAATAACTGGTTACTGTGCTGACAATTGACGTATCATGACACTTTCAGGGTAGAAAGGAAAAATATAAGGTGAGAACACTAAATCCCGTAATACCATTTAACAATTACTGAAACACGCAACACAATTTCTTTAGATGATTAGCAAAACCAGTTGAACCTCGGCAATACAGTGCACTCCCGTTATAACGAACACGGTTATGATGAAATTCCGGTTACAACGAAGTAAAATTTAGGGCCGCAACATTGTCAACTCTATGTATTTTTATTGTTTATTCATTCGGTTGTAACGAAATTTCGATATAGCGAAAGAAAATTGCCGCTCCCGAGGACTTCGTTATAACGGGAGTCCACTGTAATTTCTTTCCTCCAATGGTCTTTGTCAATTTTGACCTACTCGCAGGTCGAGAATGAGTTTGTAGATGATGAAGCAGAGAGTGATGACGAGGAGGAGGAGGAAGAAGGGGATGAAGACGAAGAAGACGATGATTTGCCGCGGACGAAATCCAAGCAGAAAGCTAGGAAATCTGAGAAGGATTCGGCAGTCGAGAGTGATGATGAGATATCGCCGAGTAGAAAGGGGAGGACCAAGAAGAGAGCAATGGTGGTGGAGGACGAGGATGAAGACGATAACTGTGATGGGAGTGTACCTGAGGACAAGCCAATAAAACTGCGTTTGGAGTCCATAGATACAGATGATACTGATGCTGAGCTTGCAGACTGTTTGCAAGGTGAGAATCAAGCAAACATGTTCGAGGTCCGGTGCACGTACAGCTCCATTTAGAGGAAACTGATAAGGAATGTGGAGACATGCCCTGTTTGATGATACATAATAAAACATAAATCAACTTACAATATAGTGCATACTTTTGAAGACAGTGTATGCTCAGTCATAATGTTGAGTCTATGATAAAAGGTCCATCATTACCTGTATGTTTTGCTTGTGTGATATTCAAGTTTCGATCGATTGATTTCTTAACTTCAACGCCTGAGAATTTGCAATGCAGCTCTGACATGAGTGAAACAGTTATTTTTTTATCTTTCCATCCTGATTTCACTTGCAGATTCAGGAAAATTCATGTCTGGAAGTCTTGTGCGCACCCCTGGCACTGCTCTCGATCACAGCAGTAAGACGATGGAAATGTTTGATAGCGGCACCAACTCTACTGTGACCAGCGACTTCCAGGTGCCGAGAAAGGTGGACTCCAGCTCAAAGAGAGTCTCCTGGAATGCTGGCAAAGACACAGGTATGTAAGACAATGTTTTAATTTGATATTTGACATAGCTTTAAAAAAAAAAATAATAGAATAATAAAAATCATCTGCAAGTATTAAAACAGAGCTTTGAATAGAGTATAAGGTTGGGTGCGAAATCAATGTGAGGGCCTCTGCAGTTGTAAGCATCTGCTCCTTTCCACATTCCTCTGATTCTTTTCAAACCTGTTGATGAAGATGACGATGCAGTGTCCTCTTCACATACACGTTTCCCTTTACCTGTTGCGTGTACTCAAGACAGACAAGACAGTTTTCCACAAATAGCAGTTGCAAAATACATCCCTAGCAGGTCTGGCTGTTGACACTTTCAGGCAAAGTGACAATGTATCTTTTATTGAGCAGACAGCCACACGGTCCTTTAATGGATCCAGCACCCTGAAAATAACATATGTTCCAGTGTTTTGGAACTGTCAGTCATATATTGCACCCACATTATAACTCTAGTATACCACTCGGAAATTAGAGAAAAAATACTTATCACCAATGCTTATGGAACTAAACTGGCCAGTTAGTTCTGAAGGCGTCCCTTTCTTGTGTATTGAATGGGCGAGCAAACAAAGCAAGAAAGGGGTGTTTTGTTCTCTAACTAGCAAATCTTTTTATGAGTCATAAAATTAGATTTGGAACTGTCTGCCAGTTCGTATTTATGCTGAAGAAAATCATGTTACTCTTTGGGTGTTGGTTCCCTTTTAACAGCAAATGGTCGATGACTCAATCTGCTGGTTAATTAGCTTCGCAGGGAAATAATTACAAGGATTCAAATATGTATGTTGTGAATGGGGAGTTTGTTTCGTGAAATCAGATCAGAACATAATCAGCCTCATATCGGTGGGATGCATGGTACAGTCAAGGCTCTGTTTATCATCCCAACTAAGCTTTTACTTTAGGTTATACATGAGGAATCATATACTTTAGTTGAAACTTTGTCTTCATTCCCCTGAACAATAATCTTATGATGGATTGAATGCAAATCATGCTTCTGGCATTGGGTAAATAAAATGCACATGACTGGACGGTTGCTTCACATTCTGTTCGCTCCCCAACGATGGTTTGTACCAGACTCCAGCAAGGACAGCACCGGATTTGCCCTGCCCATCCCCATCCGCCAGGACAGCAGCTCAAACAGCATGGACACCAGCTTCGAGGCCATCACCTCCCTCATCCCAGCCCACCAGCCAGAAGGAGGGATGAGGAAGTCTGGAAGAGCCAGCGTGGACTCCACCAAGGAGGGCTTTATCCCCTTCTCCAAGCATCAATCTTTCCTCGGGGACTTGTCCAAGGTATGGTGTCTCCAAGGCAATCATATCATATCATATCCCTTTATTATGTCTATTAGTTATGTTAAAATCTTGTAGCTTCTTTACTCATGAGTGTAAGTGCTAGTTTTGGTTGGTTAGATTTTTTTTTTAATGCATATGTATGTGCTCCAAACATTCTAGGAAGTTACTATCTAGAGGGTCTATATTTTTAAGTTACCAATTACTATCAGATTATGTGTATGCAGTCAATTGATTGTATATATATATATATATTTTTTTTTTTTTTTTCAGGTTAGTTTTCCAGTACTACTTACACTAACAACTTCCAAACTAACTTTCAAACTTTTAGTAGTATGTCACCAATCACTACCAAATTATGTGTTGTCACAGTCAAATGATTATATATATGTATATATATTTTTTCAGGTTAGTTTTCCAGTGCTAGTTACGCTAACATTGAAAGGCTGATACTAGTAGAAGCTGTCTTTCACTAGTCAATTGATATTGGGAAAGCAGGTGGTCAGTGATTGTTCAAATTACCCATGAGTGATATCGGTTGGAAGCGAGGAGTACACTCATTGAACTTTGTTCCATTTGCTTTGCATTTATAGGCATGTTCCGCTTAACTATATGTGAAAGGGTTTACACTGCAATTCAGAAGTTGAATGTGACACCATGACTATGGTTTGACCACTATGCCATGCCATCCATACCACTAATCGCTGTCACCAGCATGTCCATTTCAGTTCTCCAGCCACCATTTTATAGATGAGGACTACTACCGTACCTATGGTCAGTGTCCTGACCGAAAAATGAATAGTGATAGCTGCTTTTGATATTGAACATTTCCACCGTGTGGTGCTTATGGGGAGTATGTGTTTACAAGATGCATGTCCATGTATTGTTACCCTAGTCGCTGACATCAAATTAGCACCCATGGTGCATAATCAGAATCCTTGAGAACATGCTAGCCAGAAGCCAGGCCACCTTTTTGTGGCACATATGCAAAATATGACATTCAACTTTCTACTGGCTATGAAGTATGCCCATCTATATACACCTGGGTAAAGAGAATTTAGCTTATGGGTAGAATGTCTTCCTTGAGGATGCAGTGTCTTAGCAGAGCTTGAACCCTTCACCTCCTCTTTCAAAGCACAATGCACAATCATCTAGACCCATACTTCTCAACTGATGGGCTGTGAAGCTCTTGCAGATGGGCCACGATGTCGGCCAAAAATGAAATAAAAAGATTCACATTTCATCTAACTGTGGGCCTCGAAATCATTTGTTGTAGCCAAAGTAGATTTCACATAGACAAAGTTTGAGAGGCACGGCTCTAGACCACAATGCCTCAAAGTTTGCCATGAATCGTTGCTACCAATGCTTCCACATCTCTCCCTGCAGAGCATGATGAGGACCGATCTCAGTCTGCCGGTGGAAGACTCCCAGGACCTGTTCCGCGAAGACTCGCCCCGCCTTCCGACCATCACCGATTCTCAGCAAGTGGGCGAGTCGCAGAGCTTCCACTTCTCCTTCGAGGACGAGACGCAGACTCAATTCCTTGATGAAAATGGGTGAGGGCTCATTCTGTGTGCATCTTCCAGCACACTGCATTTGGAATTTACACATACAGTGCATACATTTTTCATTGCGATCCAGACATTCTGGTGTTGGGATGGCGTTAAGACTACATATATTGAATGTTCTAATAATTCTCCTTTAGGTAAACAAGTGAGTCAAGCTTGACCATTTATTAGCATGATATTACATTTTCCAATTTAGTGTAGTTGCATAACAGGTTTTATGCAATGCTGGGTGAAGTCAATGCACACAAACAAGCATGTACTGTGTTACTGTGTTTGATAGATATGCACATCTGTGTTTCTTTTAGTGTTGCATTTTTAATTCCTCATACTGTTTGATGGCATCCGGCTTATATCTTGTCTTTCCCACTCTCTAAGAGTGAGGAAGTTTCAGAAAGTCATTGCTGCCTGATACTTTTCCAGAAATATTCACCCGTAGTTGTCTAGAACAAGCCTTGATCTCAAAGGTATTTATTGGGCCAAGTGTGGCCTTCACCAACATTCGGAGTTGACTTTCACTGTATGTGATGTCTTTTCCTCCACTCTATGTGATTATCTTTAAATGCATTTCAAATTCTTCTTTTTTTTTTTACGGTTGGGCAGGCAATTATGGCAGGGATGCTTAGTTAGTATTTTTATGTCATTTAACACATCAGGATGCAGTCATTGCCAAAGCAATGTAAATGCCCTCATTTAATCATCTCAAAGATATTTTGTTGTGTTTCATTGACAGTTATTAGGGCTGGCTTAGTGGCTCAAATCTGAAGTGATATAGTTTGAATGTGTTTGATTTGAATCACAGTGTGAATCTAAGGTGCTCAGGGGATTTTTTTGTTGCCATCCTCCATCGTAATAATGGGGCATCATGCATCTTTTTTACCTCACAGTCTGCTGAACCTGAAGCCATCCAGTACAAAGAGCCAATCCTCCAAGCAGGCGACCCTGTTCAACAGTACCCAGGCCCACTCCAGTGAGAGCCAGCCTGGCATGGAGGAACTCTTGGGCCTCTGCTCAGGGCAGTTCACAGAGACACAGGGTCAGCCTCTAATTTGAAACTTTCATCCTTTTTCACACTCACCACTCTCTGATGCTTGCATGGTGTTGAATGAATACATGTTCATCCACAGAGCTACTTTATTTTGTACCTTCAAATCACAAGAATGGTTACAGTGTGACTCTAACACTTAGTTACCATTGGGAAGCAAAGCTTGGAATAAACCAGTTTTTCATTGCCTTTACATTGTTGATTTTCTGTTAGTGAATCCTTTTCATAGTTTGTCGAGATCAACATTATGTTGAAATATTTTAAAGAATCCTCCGTACTCATGTTCTCCGGATTTCAGTCGAATGAAAATATTTTTGCAAAATTTTAGAAACATAATTCGGTGATGCATGTACTTTCTGTGACAGCTGTAATCTTTTCAAGATCTTTGCAGTTTGTTTAATGATTCAGTTCTTGGAAAGCTGTGTCAGTTTATTTTGCTATGCTTGTTTTCAATCAATTCCAGACCCATTTTGAACTAAAAATTAATTTTTTGGTAAACTCTGCGCTTAGAAACATCCGTATTAAGCGCCTTATAAATGTATTGTACTACTATTATTATTACGTGGTACTTCAGTCTTGAGTAATTCAGTCTTTTTTTAGAAGCCTATCTAGAAAACTATCAGGGATGGATCTCACGTAGTTGCTCTCATTTTCTTGCCCCATGTGATCTCACTGTAAAGTTTTATGCAAAAAATAAATGTGATGATTTCCATGTCTCCATGTGCAGCCAAGGATGAGTCGGACGATGACAAACCCGGCCCCTTCTCTCAGGTGTCCCAGGGAAAGGGAACCCAGGCCAACATGGACGAGCTCTTGGACCTTTGCTCAGGGACCTTCACTGGGTAAGAACATCACTGGTGCTAACTCTGTTTGATAGATAAATTCTATCCCATGCCATCAAACCCCCGTTTGAGACGAGACCTCATTGGCAAACGAAGCTGATGGGGTGCTATACCCCCCTAACGAGTCCTCGTTTGAGAAGTGGGAGGATATGTATTTGCCCATTGCAAAATAACTTTCTACTCAGGCGTGGCAAACCTGGAGGCCAAGCCAGGGTTTAATGACTACAACATCTGTCATATTACGTAAGAGCATGATAAGGATATCTGCCTGTGGCAGACCATTCAAAGTGAACTCAATTTTTTCTATTCTTTCTAAAGTTTTTAATTCTATATTCTATTGAGAAATTCTATGGTCATCCGTTTTAAATTTCGAACAAAAAAATTTGACCCATAAATAACGAAAATACAGGAATAAGAAGGAGAGCATTGTAGAAGTTTGCCGATGCTGACAATGTATGCGTACACAGATCGACCACCTGCATGTATACCATGGAGCTACATAGCCCATGCCAAAACCAAAACAATCTCCTCCTCTCGCGGGTTGCCCCCCCCCCCCCCCCCCCGCTGTGGCGGTGACTGATGCTTAGATTAGGCCAGGGTCAAGAAACAGGTGTTTTATATCTTTGGTTTTTAAGTCCTTGATTGCCAAGATATACGCTGGCATTGTCTACAGGGATGTAGCTTCTTCAAACGAGAGATTTGCCTCATGCAGTGATCAGCAAAAATGCAGAAAATTATATGTCAGGTGATTTGTTGTCCCCGCCGAACGAGTTCGAGCAGGGGACTATGAAACGGGCTCCGTACGTGTGTGTGTCCGTGTGTCTGTCCGTCCGTCCGTCCGTGTGTGCGTCCGTGTGTGATCAAAATGTTCAAAATGCTACTCCTTCGCCATTTCTAACCTGATTTTGATTCTGTTTGCTTTATATGATAGCACTACATGGGAGCTTTGAAACTTCTATACAGAATTTCAGGTGTGACCTTTGACCTTGACCTTTGACCTATATTGTACATTTTGCTTCAAAATGCTACTCCTTCGCCATTTCTAACCCGATTTTGATTCCGTTTGCTTTATATGATGGCACTAGGTGAGGGCTTCAAGACTTCTACACAGAATTTTGACCTTTGACTTCTTTGACCTTTGACCTTGATTTTTTACCTATATTGTACATTGCCTACAAAATGCTACTCCGCCATTTGTAACCCGATTACAATTCCGTTTGCTTTAAGTGATGGCACTAGGTGAGGGCTTCAAAACTTCTACACAGAATTTTGATCTTTGACTTCTTTGACCTTTGACCTTGATTTTTGACCTGTATTGTACATTTTCCTACCAAATGCTACTCCTTCGCCATTTCTAACCCGATTTCGATTCCGTTTGCTTTATGTGATGGCACTAGGTGAGGGCTTCAAAACTTCTACACAGAATTTTGACCTTTGACTTCTTTGACCTTTGACCTTGATTTTTTTACCCATATTGTACATTGGCTACAAAATGCTACTCCTTCGCCATTTCTAACCCGATTTCGATTCCGTTTGATTTATGTGATGGCACTAGGTGAGGGCTTCAAAACTTCTACATAGAATTTTGACCTTTGACTTCTTTGACCTGTGACCTTCATCTTTTTACCTATATTGTACATTTTGCTACTAAATGCTAGTTCCGGCGGGGACATATATTACGCGCCGCGTAATTTCTACTTTTCCTTGTTTAGAATTAAATTTACTATCGCTGTATCGCAAAGTAGTGTGGGATTCCAAAGGATTGCTCTGCTTTGTCTTATTCTAGCGTGTCCATCAGTGAGCATCACACCCTTATGTGCTTGTTTTGTGTTTCGTAAGTTTTGTAATAATTATATGCTACGGACTCAAAGGCTTAACCAGATTCTCAAGTTACTGATTTAAGTTATAGCGTGCCTTCCCTAGGTGTAGCAGTATATATTTAAATCATTCTCGACAGCACGAATTTTGATGATCTATAAGCCAAGATTTGCTGGTATTGTTTTATTACCAGACTATAAAACATATACTTTTCTTCAAATCTTTTCAAGGGGTTATGAAATTATGTTATTATTTATAGTCTGGACTTCAGATGTATTCACACAGCCATGGAAGTCATAAGAAGGATTTAAAATGAATTTGTTGAGCATTTGGTTATTTTTTTATTCACTACAGTTTCATGTACCTCAACATGCTGTTTTCATCACCTTTTTCAAGACCTCACTTATGTTTGCCATGTTTTAGCTTCCCCTCACTGTGTTCTACCTAATTGGGATCTCATTTGCTTGCCTCATTTCAGTCCATGTTTTTTTTTTTTGTCTGTTGGCATTTTAGTCTGCCTTTGTTGTTTCATTATATAACATGACGATGTAATATATTGTTATATATGGTTATAGAATGACATAACAATATTATAAAACATGAAATTTCATTCAGGACAAAACATGAAATTGTCATAAAATGCAATGTGATGTTATGCTAATATGTTGTCATTTCACTTCATAATATTATTTTTATTTTTTTCTTTTATTCTTCACGTAATAGAGTGGAATCCCGGTCACAGAATATGCCATCCCTGCACGTGAAAGATCCTGCAATGAAAAAGGAAGACAATCACGAGGCTGATGCAGATGAGGCTTTTAGCACAGTCTCTTTCCACATCGCATCCGACCCGGAAGGCAGCGACAGCGACGATGACGACGAGAATAAGAGGGGATTCAGCAGCGATGAAGACTCTCCGAGGAAGAGCAAACGTGGCAATGATGATGATGATGATGATAGTGAAGAGGACGACGATGATGACGACGACAAAGTGGACAAGGAGGGAGAGAAAGAAGCTGATGCCAAGGATGATGAAGATGAAGAGAATTCTGATGTGGACAGCGAGTTTGCTTTTGAGGCCAAGAGCGGGCGATTCAAAGGGCACACCTATGGCAAGTGAGTAATGTTACACATGATGTCAAATACACAGCCTTCTCACCTGAACCAAAAAAAAAAAGAAAAAAGAGAGAAGAACATAAAAAAGTGTGAAGGTATGAGAGAAATTGCACACAGCCATTCTTATTTTGCTGCTCGTCTGCAGCTAGCGATAGATCTTTGTATGGATATTATTATTTATTTGTGCCACTTCTTGTCTAGAGTTCAGGCGGTCAATGTGAGAAGTTTACATAAACCACATTCCTCACAGAGCTGTGTGAACCAATAGCCATGATATGTCAAGACTTTTCCCGACTTGTCATACATATTGTTTATTCATTACAGTTGAACCTCTCGTATCCGGACAAGTCGGGACCGGGGCTCATCCGGATAAGGGATTTGGCCGGATACGGGAGACTCAATGCTTTATACATGTACATATACATACACATGTACTGATGAGGCCCATTGTAGTACCACATGTAGTAATGTGTATACTGCAACCTTTTCATTGTTACATTTGGGGATGTTTCGGGATGTTGAAATGTCTGAAGGTAAGCAATTGGGAAGGAAATTTGATGCAGTGTATGTTAATCATATTGGAAGTAATATGTAATTCATGTGTGTTTGGGTAGGAGTTCTCAAGGAGTTGGGAATCCCCCTTTCTTCCCGTAATTATTAAAAAAATATCACGGCGAGATTGCGTCCGTATAATAGAGAGATCCGGATAAAGGGAGGCCGGATAATAGAGGTTCAACTGTACTTATGAAAATGAAATTATGTCCTACTAATCATCTTGTCCTGTATAAATGAGTTGATGTGAAGATCATGCTGCACATCATCTGAAAAGTGTTCGGTCTGCCAAAACTTCATACACATGCTTAGGTACACGAGTGTGTAAGTATGCACATGATACTAACTGTGTATGTGTGCATGTGTTCATGAAATCATGAATATGTGTAGATAGATTTATTATTTATGTGTATGAATATGCCAATGTGTGATCGATACTCAAGGATTTGCATTGTGTGTTACATTGCTGTTGCCAAAACAGACAGCTCAAGCTGGCCAACTTTGTGGAGGAGGAGGCAGAATTATCTGGCAGTGACATGGAGAGCGACGAGGACTACGATGCCGAGGACGAACCTGACGATGAAGAACTGGAAGGCATCATCAATGAGGAGATGGGCGACGAGGATGAACTCAGGAACCAGGTCAACAAAGTTCACATGTGAGTTGAGATTTCTCATTTTGCTGGAATGTTTCAGCAGATTGAGCCTTCATGAAGAGATTGATTATCCTCACTGTTCTTTTTTCTTTTTTTCTTCTTTTTTTTTCTATTGAGGGGGGTAGGGAAGGGGTGAGATAAGGATCATGTTAATGTATATTTTGTTATCTTGTTTGCAAGCACCTACTAAAACTTCAGTGTGACACGTTATGTTGTGTCTATGCATTCACAAGTGAGCGAAGTAGACACTGTTAAATGGCCAGCTAATGGCCAACAATGTTGGCAGTTTCATCAAGGTTAACCATTGTCTTGTTCACAAGATATTAAAAAAATGAAGTATGCATATTTGGCAGCAGTCGAATCGAGGTCCCCCCCCCCCTTTATTTTTTTTTTTGTCAAAACAAAAGAAATAAAAAGAACAAAATTGGGGGTGGGATGCATGTACCCCCCCCCCCTTTAATTTTGTAAAGGCACCCGCCCCCTCTTTACGGAATTCCTGGATCCACCCCTGGGCAGTATTTAGTGGCAAGAGGGAGAACACCTTTCACGAGGGGGGGAAAAATTGCTAGAAATTCTGTATCAACTATATATGTATCTTTGAGCAGCTCTCATTCATAATGTGGAAGCTTAATCATAATGTATAGAGTAATTGTAACCTAACCCATGAGAGCATGCAAGGAATACATAGGCCCTGAAGAGTGACGACAACGAAGATGATGATTATGATGATGATACACAGCACTGGGAATTGTGCACTGTACACAGTGATCTCAAGAGTCACAGGTGAAGTCATATCACGTGACAAATACTAGTAGCTGTGGCCTGTACTCAAAACTTTTAATCCTGTGCATTCCCGTGTCCATCTCTGCCCTTGGGGGCGAGAGTGTCACCATTTCCTTTTCCCATTCATGACTTTTGTCTCGTTTCGTTTTGTTGCGGCAGGAAAACGATGGACGACGACGATGCACGGCGGTTGAGGATCTATAAAGAGATGTATCTTCCCGATGGAGATCTGCATTCAGAAAACAAAGGGAGGACCAGGCGATTCAGGTGGAAACATCTGGGTATGGAAACTGATACTTTTCCTTGTTATATCTCTCCATGTTACATGCTTGCAAAGTATAATTATTCTGTCTCTATAGACGATCAAATTTTCTGATTGTTATGGAGAACTGTTCATATTGCTGCAGGAGATTGTGCATTGTGAAAGTTCATATTACTGGGCATGTGAAATATGTGTGAGGTATTACACAGAGCAATGTTTTGTTTGGTGTCATTCAAGAGCGGAAACCAAATTATGTGGAAATGATGTCATAAACTCAGCCAAAAGTTAAACTGTTCCCATGTACTTACGTCATATTTTATCAATAGGTGTCAAGTCAATTATGCCAAATCAAGAAATGTAAAATGCAGCAGAGTCAAATACTGCTTTTGAATATCTGTTTTAGGGAAGTGTGATAATAAGTATGTGGAATTCACAGAGTAGCGATTAAAAGTAATTCATAATAATGGAGAAGATATCCGTCATGCATGCGGCGAGTAAGCAGGTAGTGAACAGCATGCAGTGGTGCCTCTCCCTTCTCATTGAGATATTGCTCTGATTGTGACTCCCTAGACTCCCAGATGGATATGTTCCAGCCAGCCTCCGATGGGGAGGAGGAGGAGGAGGAGCTCCAGCAGGACCAGGATTCACAGTGGAGACTGCAGAGATACCAGCGGGAACAGTGGCTCAAGGAGAAGGAGGTAATGCTAACATCAATATTTTTCGCACGGTTAAAATTTTCGTGCCAAGCCACTCAAACATCACATTCGCTGGTTCATATACATGAAAAGGCGCGCTGCGCAACTCCTTTGTTTTTTGAAAGTGGAAATTTTCACTCATTTCGCTCGACATGAAACTAGCGCTTGAACAAATAACGCAGTTATATGTAATACTATTTCTATTTTGATTGCACAGGATTAAAAACACATCCTCCCCCTCCACTTCTTTTGAGCATTGCTTTCACCTAAGCTTAGGAAACAATGGTTACACCGTATTTCAGTTTGAACTGTTTAAATGAAAACAAGTGTTTATATATTTTTTTCAATAACTCTGCCATACCTGTTCTCCTTCATGTCAAAGATTCATGTTACTTATCCAATTTGATATTGATAGTTTGGATAAGGTATAAAGGCATGAATAAATGTTGTTATGACCTTTCAATTCACTACAACTTAGTCTTTGTGTTACCTTGGTTTGTATGCCCCCCCCCCCCCCCTCAAAAAAGAAGAAGAAAGGATATATGTACATGACATGACATGACATGCATTAGTCAAAATGGGAGTGTTACAGCAAACAATGTTGTCATTTGCTGTTTGATGCAGGGTACAGAGAAGCCGACAGAGGTGACCCCTAACGACATCCTGACCGTTGATGAGCACAGTCAGTTTGCCAAATGTCTGCGGACAGCCGTCTGCAGGAAACCAAGAGGTGAGTACAGAGGTCAATCTTTGCATTTGGATTTGATAGAACCTCTGGAAACTCCAGCCAGTGGCCCATCAGGAAAAAAAAAAATAATAAGTCCACCAGGGATGATTGATGGGGAAGATTTTGCTCAGAATTGCTCAAATTTTTCTGATGCATGCAGCATGATCACCTGGTATGTCAAACAAAATGTCAGAAAAGCCACTTCAGTGATTGTGTCAACCCTTATTATATTTTTTTTTTTCAGTGTAAATTCTGCAAAATCATTTCATTGAGTATCCCGAATGATTTAACTTGATGTTAGTATCACATTAGTAATACATACACTATGTAACTTTCACCAACCCTTCAAGTCTTGGCAGGAATTTTGCCAAATACGCTCAGCAAAAAAAGAAAGTAAACGCTTTTTCAAGTTTATGTTTCTCATCGAATATTCGGCTGAATGCTAATGTATTATATATCATATTGAAGGTAATTTAATTGGCTAACAACCTGGTAGGTCATCAAGAAGGGAAACTTTACACATGAGTGAACACCATTGGTTTTCTCTTCCAAGGCACAAAAGCAAAAATTGCAAAACTGAACAAGTTGTCATTCATGCGTATGTGCTCTTCCATGGAACAATAAGAACAAACAACAAATTTCACAAAAAGAAACATGAATTAAGTTGCAAAAATAAACCTTTGATCTCTCTGATATCTCTAAAGCCCAAAAGATCAATGAAGGCTAAGAATAATGGAGGAAAATAAAGCATCTTATGTCAAATCTAAATTCAAATGAAATAAGAGAAGAAGTAAAAAATTAACAAAATGGTAGAAATTTTAGGTTTTTTTTTTTTCAAATTAAGAAATTGTAAAGAATGTTTTGTTCTTGAAATTGTCAAATGGACTCTTAAATCACTAGATTAAAAGAAATAAATTAAGAAATTCTGCTCATTTAATCATCTTTATTCTTATTATTCCCTATGTCATTTGAAGTTTGACTTGACAGAAAATTTTTTCCTCTTTACAGTAGTTTCCCACTTTGTATTTCTTAGAGGTTATAAAGAGATAAAGAGAACAAAAACTTATTTTTCCTATTTCATTCATGTCTCTCATTGTGTAAAACTGGTCTTTTGTTGTCAATGTTATCGTGAAGGGCATTTGCAAATGAAAGAGAACATGTCAATTTTTGCAATTTTTAATTTTGTGCCTTGGAGGACAAAAGCGAATGTGCTCACTCATGCGTAAAGTTTTCTTTTTAATCAACCTATTAGCTTAATAGCCAATTAAAATACCTTTAACATGGTATATAATACATTGATTTTCATAAAAATCTTCTATGAAAAATATGACTTCGAAAAAGTGTTTACTTTCTTTTTTTGCTGAGTGTAGAAATCAATTCCTTGCCATCACCATGTTGGCACTTCTGAATTTTGCTGTGTGTCTTAACCCGTTGAGGACGAGTCCCGAGTATACTTAGGCAGGTGTCTATGGGAAATGCATGTTGTAGCAAAATCAAACCGTCCTCAACGGGTTAAATCTAATTTGAGAGCATTGCTCTTCTAATATAGGTACCTTTATCTGCATAAATCAAATCTGTAGGGACCACAAAAAATAGTTCAATGTATGCACAATTTGACTTAAGAAGTGTAAATAGTACATGTTTGCAAAGTCTGGTAAAATACTGTAAAACGAGGAATATTTGCGTGCATTTTAATTTTGTGAATTTCGCGAGAGCCAAGAGTCACAAAATTAAAATGCACGCAAAAGTTCTCATCTACACTATATGCATTGAATGTTAGAGGCAACTCATGAAAATTTCATGCCGCGAAAAAGGCTGTCGGCTCCAATTCGCGAAAATTTCATGCCACGAAAATATTTTTTACAGTATGATTGATTTGACTGAGGCGAAGTTTGACTCATGTGACTTTGACCTATGAAGAGCTAACTGTATGTGTAGCTAGTATAAGAATCAGCTAAATTGTAGCAATCAACAGCCAGTGAAAATGTTGCTTACATACAATTATGTATAAACAATAAAAGGTGCAATGTTTTGTTATTTTACTCTACTTTTAAAGAAAAACTTACAGAGTACCAAAAAAAAAATCAAATAGAGAGATACGGGGCCATTTTATGGAAATGTGGTTTCTGAGAAGTCATGGGTGAAGTGACATTTTGTTTTTGTTTTGCAGCTGAGACGCCCACACAGGAAGTCCAGGAAAAGGAAAAGGTGAAAGAAAAGAAAGTTGGCACTCCTAAGCCACTGAAGATAATGGTATGTATGATTACACAATGATTGTTGTACTGTCCTGCTTTTTTTTTTTTTTTTTAATCCCCAAAATTACACTTCTTGTTTCTAATGCTGGTCTTCATTTCTCAGCCCTCAGAGATGCTATTGATATTATTTTTTATGATATAATTGTTGTGTAGAAATGTTTGATGCTAAAAAAGGTTGTGATAATGATGAATACTCTCAGTATGGTATATGGTTGAAAGATCAAACTTTTATGTCTGTGAACACTGTCTTGAAATTTTGTTTCAGAACTATTAGCTACAACAGAGTGATGAGGAATGGTAGATATGTTGACATGTGATGATTTAACATTGAAATGATTGACTAGAAGCAGGCAGTAATCACAAGCGCAAAAAAAAAAAAAATTGCTTGATCTCTCTTTTGTTACATCATTTTATAAGTATAAAACATTGGTACAGTCCAAGTACAAAGTAATGTGTCAGTTTTTTTTTTTGTGTGTGTGTGTTTGTTTGTTTGCTTGTTGTTTTGTTGTTGTTATTTTTTTTTTGGGGGGGGGGGGCAAAAATCGTGAATTCAGTATAAATTCCTTGCATGTTTTAAATGTCATTCTGAGATTCCATACTCTAACGTTTCATAATAGAAGTGTGTGTTGAGGTCTAAACAAGGACACATCAAAGTGAATTCCTGATAATGTACAGTGTATATGAATATATGTATGAGTATATTTTATCTTTCTGTGTTGCAGACCAAGAGGGGCTCTTTCCTCAGTAGGAGCAAGAATGACCTAGAGAAGATGGCATCCATGCTGAAACCCCTCTCAAATCCCAAGGGACCTAGGAACAACCGCAATTTTGTATTCCAGTCGGCGGAGGCAGTCATGAACGAAGACAGCAACACAGCCAGTGAGCCACCAAAGGTGAGTGGAATAAAACACAGTGGGATCACTTTATAGAACCACGGTGTACAATTGTTTTTACACCGATAACATTAGAGGCATTTGCTAGATTGATGCCAATGCATCAGGATATGCAATCAAAGATTGAAACCCACATGGTTTAGAGATATGCTCTTTTGGCAGTCTTCATTTTGCACACATTAGCAACACAGTCATTCTCTGTATGTTCTTGAATCATTCTTCCATGCATTCATAGAAGTAAACTGTTTGCACATATGCATGTTATACATCTATTTACCATTTGCATGTTCAAGTTTTGTATATGGAAGGTGCCTAATGTATCATATAACTTGGTTCAGTATTTGACTCAAGCAGACATTTTTTTTTTTCTTAAGTCGATACCTTTCTTCAGGATCTGTGAATAGACAGTACAGTGATGACTGTGATGTGTTAATGATTTACGAATGAAATGACCCTGATCTGCGAATCCCTTTTTCTCACTGACCCTGCTGCAGGCGAAGCGTTCGGCCAGTGTGTCTGGTCCATCATGCAAGCACACCGGTCCAGATGCCAAGAGACCACGGCTAGAGAGAAGTCAAAGCCAGTTTACTCAGAACAGCGTGTTTCGACACTTCTGATGGACTTCAGATTACCACTGACATATATCATTTGCTAGTTTGCCTAAGGACAGTGATTTTCAGCCATGTCTGACAATTCTGGCTGTTGCTATTCAGATTTCCACTGACATGTTATTAGCCAGTCTGCCAAAGAACGGTGATTTTCAACCATTTCTGATGATTCTGGCCGTAGCCATTCATCGTGGCATTTTCAGGGACCAGTGTGAAATATGGTGGATTACTCAGGAGTTTGACTGCATGAATGTTTGCTGATGTGCATGACAGTGACATGATTTCATTTTGATTTAGTGTTTTACTTGTAAGAATGAGTA
Source organism: Diadema setosum (assembly GCF_964275005.1). NCBI lineage: Eukaryota > Metazoa > Echinodermata > Echinoidea > Diadematoida > Diadematidae > Diadema > Diadema setosum. The sequence goes on from NC_092685.1 coordinate 22,838,210, forward strand.
GTTTTTGATAATTAGTGCAGTCATATTTTAAAATTCACATGTGTGTTTGATTTCATTTTACTGCAGATTTGTGAGAGAATCATATGTGTCTTGCTGCCAAGACATGTCACAAAATGTTTCTTTCTGATTTGCAATGTTTTGATGTACAAATGCATTTGGAAGTTTTCCCCTGGTGAAAATCAGTAACAGTCACTGAAATTGATGAGACCATTAACTAGCCACCCTGACATCAACTTATCACGCATTGCCACATTGTATGCCATACAGAATATTTGTAAAACAGCATACCTCATAGGAAAATTAAAAAAAAAGGTGTAATAAACAACTTAATACAGGAAAACCCTGTTAATAACAAGCTACACTAGCTTATAATGAGGTATTGCTTTTGACCAGGTGACTTTGGTGGTCCTTACTTTCTGTTACTGCATTTAACTGATCTCTTTTTTAGTATTTTTACAATGAAGTACTGGTTGTAATGAGGTAAAGTTAGTGGTCTCGGCAACCTTGTTATAACGGGGTTTCCTTGTGCTATGCCAAGCTGATGTTGTAAAAGCAATGAGATGGCTTAGGAGGTACTTATCCTGGCTGACCAAGATTATTGTGGCTTAGATGGACCTTTGGCAGCAAATATATTCAGCCATATCTTGGAAAGCAGATTTAGACTGGTGATCCTAGGCTAGAGGAAACTCCTTACCTGTGTTCTTTTGTGTCATCCATTCTATCTTTTTTTCTTCTTTTTGGGAGTGGGAGGGGAAGTGTATTGTACAGGTGAGACCCTAAACTGTGTGTAGTTTATGATCATGTAATCAACTGGGAACTAAAAAGATGCTAATTCGATTCAAGAATGGTGTTGGAACTAAGAAAAGCTGCATTAACATCTTTGTAATACTCAGCTGATTATAGTACTTACTAGTGTATGATTGCTAGTGTGGATTTTTGTTTGTTTGTTTCACTTTTCAGTACATGTACTCGTTTGTCAAACCACAAACTAATGCATATAAATATCTACAGTATAATTTGCAACCACATTTTCTTGTGTATTGTAATTGAGTGGCTACATCATACATTTTTTTTTTTCTTTCAGTCAAATGGTTGAATTTCATTGTCACTATTCTTGAGTGAATGTCCAGGCTTTTAAGCTCAATTTAACACTTCCCACATAACCATTACTACTCTGTAGGAAAATATATGGGTGCCATCACTCTACAGCGGCACAGGACCAACTACAGATAGCACATAACTTGTGGAAGATTTATATATTGTAAATAAAAATGACATTTTAGATTAATGACCTTGTGCCCCTCTTATTAACGGTGACTGTGTGTCTGTGATTATGAAATATGACAGAGCATGTAATTCCAAGAGGAATTCAATGTTCATTCGATGAATATTGGTCTTGAAATGGCCGAGACATCCAAAACAAAGAATCCTAATAATGGGTGGGATCCTCCCCCCTTTTACTGGGATTGCTTTGTTTTGGATATCTCAGCCATATCAAACCCAATTTTCATCAAATAAACTTTGAATTCCTTTTAGAATGGTATCTTCTGTAACATTTCATAGGTGGTTTCTCAGTATCTCACAAAAAGTCAAAAGCTCAATCCTCATCTCAACCAATACTTTATCATCCCTTTAAAGACCGGGTACCATGGGGATACCTTGGTACGACTCGGTTATATTCGAGAATCTTTGTGACGAATTGTGTATAGCTTTATCACTGATCTGTATGTATCTTTTATACGCAACGCGGAAAAATCTTGATTGGAGTAGGCTGTTACTGGTGAGCACATGCTTCATTGCATATTCTCGCCTTCATTACCCAATACAAATGGCAAGGACTCATATGACACGGGTACAAATATAAAAGCAACTTTTATTCGATAGTCTCAATCCAAGGAATATCTCTGATGAATCCCAAAACATCTGAAGAATACATTTATGGAGATGAAATAGTACAATGTATATGCATAATTGGGTAAATAAACGTGACAAAATAGACTTTATAGGATCAGTAGTAGAAATACATTGTATGTGCACAAGTACTGTTCCTTAAATACAGCAATGCACAGGGCACTGTCAGTGCAGTATTGACCCATATCATAATTATTAGAGTAGAAGCTCATCTGTACTGGAAATTCAACTGAAAATATCTTGTATTGAGATCAATAGTTTAACAACAATTTCATTATTATCGCAATTGTTTTAATAGTTCCATCATGAGCTTACTGTTCTAAACTAGCATTTTTGTGACTCAGATTTGAATAACCCTCTGACAGAGTGTCATTTCATTCTCACTGTTCAAGTTTCCCCCTGCTCCTCCCCATCACTTGAGTTTTGCTGCATTAAACATGGTTTCATTTTTTTGCTACAAAAATGTGTGACCTTTTCTAAAAACAACTCGTGAGGTACGCTTTCTCGACAGAATGCTCGAACGCTCCAAAACTGGCACAGTTCGGTACGGTACACTTTGGTTCAGTTCGCTTTGGTTTGATTTAGAGCGCTTGAACGCACCCTTAGATTAACAACCAATCAAAGCTTCCTTTCCAATGTCAACATGATGTGATGAGGGAAGGTCAAAGATTTAGACAGCTTATGCAAGAACTGATACGCTACTGAAGTATACATCATATGACCCATTTTTACTGGAATACAAGAATTAAAAGAAGTACATTGTAGAAGTAAATTGAAGACTTATTTGAGAAGTTGATTAAAAAGAAAATGGTGATGTATGCACGATGTGAGCCTGACTTAACAAAAAAAAAATATGCCCAACTGCTTAAAGATGGGTTGCCTAAATAACATCAAAATACATAAGTTTTGAAAAAAAAAATAATAATAATTTGATTACATCTAAGATGCCACACTTATGTAGGGCACAGTCAGTGTGAATTCTGTCAATTGTGAAATATGCCATGGATAAAAGGTGCATGTAAATCTACACTCAATAGACAGAAGTGACACAAAAGAAAACTTCTGAAGTGCAAGCTGGTTGCAAATTAAACAAAACGTACCTCGTTTGCATTCATAGAATGAAAGATAATAGGAATTCATGAAGGAGCGAATCAGTAGAAGTCAGTTTTTATATGTTTTCTAACTGGTTTGTCAATGACATTTTAATAGTCTGAAAGTTAGGCAAGGAAATGTATTGGATGCATTGCGGGTCTACATTTATTTAATATGAAAACAGGTTGCCTAAAAGTTAGGCAAGGAAATGTTCTTGATGCATTGTGGATCTACATTCATTATGAAAACAGGTTACCTAAAAGTTAGCAAAGGAAATGTTCTGGATGCATTGTGGGTCTACATTTCTGAAAACAGGTGCCTTTTAGTAACTGCCTATGTGTGGGAGGAGTGCATACTTTGATACAGGAATCATAAAGTGTGCATTACACATACCTTACTATACAAATGATGCACAGGATAGAGTGTGTTAGTGAAGGTGCGGCGCGCTCGAGAGTATTGACAATGGTGCGACATGCACGAGGCGCAGCCGAGTGCATGTTTGCAACCGTTGTCAATACTCGAGATACTCCTATACCACGAAATAATCCTGTGCATCATTTGTTTTATAAAATGGGTCGAAAACTAACAGCATTATTCACGTACCTTTGTGGGTCAATACCAGTCAGCTACATGTAGCACTCGCTCAAAAGTCAAGATGTCCGAAGATGTTCGTCCCAAACATTTACGCACGTCGCACTCGGAAATCCCGCACATAAGTAGTGTACGTACGTATAAGAGTATACGTACGCCGGCCTTGTACGCCACGTGTTATGCACAAGAAAGGCCGCCGGCTGTTGTGGCAGCCCGCGGCCCGAACTAGAAGTTGTTTACAGGATTGACAGCGCGTATAGTAGTGCGTGACGCACTTGTAACAACTGATTGAGTGCGCACTGCTAGTGTAAACATTGTGACGTATGTCAGGCCAAGGAGGTGGAAGAGAGACTCTTCTTAGTGCATTTACTATGAAATTAATGCACGCACACGTGACTCATTTCAGCGCTTCCAATTGGCTACATTCTTGAACCCATTTTATAATTGACATTAAAGATGCTACATGAAATTGTCATGGTACAGGATATGAAAGAAGGCAGGGTGCAAAGGCAGATGATTGCATTTACAGACATGCATAGTTAATTTCTGGCATCACATGAACAATGTAATTTCTAAATGAAAGATTCAAACACACTTTCTCACCAGGAAAAAAACAACAAAAACAAAACAAAACAATAGTCATTAGATTTTTCACAGACTCTGGCACAAAAGTGTTAGTCCTTGCATATGCATACACTTGGCAACTACTACCACAGAAATGACAAGGAAAAGAATAAAGCCTGTGTGTTCATGAAACCAAGTATATATTTAGCTTATCCACAAATATTAATTTACTGAAAGTCTCAAGAATTCACTAATAAAAGGCATTTTTTCAGGTAAAGGAGACACAAGCACACAATGTAGAATACAGTATGAAATAGCAAAACCATGGAGCAATACATAACTTTATGCAAATATTTCAGTAATTTATATTAGAGAGAAAATTACATCAATAGCTTAAAACATGATGAAATATCAATTGCACTATTGCAAGAGGTGATGAATTCCCGTAGGTTACAAAGGTGCTGTATAAACAGAGTCTTCAATTAATTCAGCACTTAAGGGACCCTGATGATAATGGCAGATATTAGTTTTGATTACATACAAATTGATGAAATTCAGTGACGAAGTTTAGATTACATTACCACAAAGAATAACACCTGAAATATGACATATACAGAGCATAACCAAAACATACCCTGGTACTCTTTGGTTCAAACAACAAGTGAATAGAATATTACAAATGCAGTTCAAATGCCCAAGGGGGAACCCTGTGGAACACAGCACATTGCAATGTGACCAAGAAAACAAAAATGGCACTGGCTGCTAGGAAAATGAAACCAGGCACAGGTATCTGACATACACTGGCTAATGGTCTGTAGATGTTAGGAGAGGGGCCAACATTAAACCATCCACAGAAACTATGCCAAAAGACAAGTTTCTTCTGTGGTATCCATGGAAACCATAAATAATTTACAGTACCTGCGACTTGTTCTGCATATGACAAAAAGACAAGCTTTGAATCTAGCGATCACCCAAACCAGTTTGCATCTCAAAACATCATAGCAACCGCTGATTCCCAGAGAAGAGGGTGGGTGGAGTTCATGTTGAGGTATCAGTGGAGACCATCCCATAGATGATGGTAGACAGGCTGAGGACGAGGAAGATGATGCTTGCCACAAGGAGACATGTTGCCTGGCAACAAGAAAAAAAAAGCATTAAACTAATCTGACCAAACACCTGTAATCATCTCACACTGCGTACTCTAAAAGATGAAATCCTCAAAAGAAATCTTTCCTCTTCTTTTTATTTCTTTTTTTTTTAGAGCGAGAGAGAGAGAGAGAGAGAGAGAGAGAGATTTGTAATTCCCAGAAAACATACAGATAGATAGACAGATAGAAAGGCTACTAGATAGATAGATAGATAGATACGTAGATAGATAAATAGATTGACAGACAGATTGTGGATAGATATACAGATGAATATAAGGGTAGGCTGATAGGCATAGATATAATCATTCAGATGTAATGTGACATATAGATGTGAATAGAAAGATTGACAGATATATTACTCCACATATAATCTAATGGATAAATTGCTAGACTAAAAGACAGAAGATCGAAAGATGACAATAAGAGCAAGTTGTCAGAATACTGAGACAAGAGAATTATGTACATCTTCAATCATCAATTTCATCTTGCCAGAAAGTGATACAGGATAGATTTGACTGCAGCTTATAGTAATAGGAATAGAATTTGATAATTGAGCAGGAAAAATTTTCTGATTTCATTCATCATTACTTCCAGCCACTGCCACCCCCCCCCCTTAAATTACAACAATTTTCTATTATATAGGGCACTGTGAGAGCACATATTGATTTGAAGAAGTCATCACATTTGTGAGGGCCTTTTCAATCCCGTCGAGGCTTTACATAATATCTGCATCATTAGAAGGACAATATCTCTATGAGCAAGGAACCCACGCTGGCAAATAACCTATTCTTAAAGGCAACAATGTACTTTTCTAAAGCTTAAGGGGAATGTGCACGTACACACACATTACTTGAGCACTGACTGCATTTTAGAAGCATTCTAGAAGTAATTGACACACTCTACTTCAATTTCAATTAGGTTCAATTTATTCCGCATTGAAAACAAAATAATAAAAAAATAAGTACATTATATACACTGTACACAATAAGTACACAGTAAAAAAGAAAAGAAAACAACAATAACAGAGTGTGTACAAATGTAAATGTATAACAAATTTAAAATAGTTGGAACCTCTTTCAGGCTACAAGTGCTTAAGCCTATTCATTTAACTTCTGTAAATAGGCATTACTGTAAAAGTGGATATTTTCACACGACTAATTTTTCGCGCCCGGCCCGGTAAAAAGAGTTTCGCATGTTTTTGATTCCGCGGAAACAAGCCGTCAACTACAGGAACGTTTGGCAAGCAAAACTATTCGTGTGCTTTTATTTTCGCCCTAGTTTCTGGTTGCGCGAAATGCACGAAAATTTCAACACCGCGAAAATTTCCACTTTTACAGTAGGTGTTATTAGTCTCTCTCACCAGGATCTTTGGTCTCGAGTTGAAAGGTTCACGTCCCAGTCTGAGGTAGAATAGGGAAGGCAGGAAGAACACTAGGCTTGTTGAGGCAGTGGCACCTACAGCAATACAAAAAAAAAAAGAAAAAGAATGATGATAAAACTAATGATTTGTTGATTGAAAGACGAGAGCTACTGGTATGGCAATAGGTGCAAATGCAGCCTTGAATTACGCATTTAACTTTCAAAACTCCATACATTAAAGAGACAAGCTTATGTCAAAGATTAGGAAACCACGAGTGAATGCAGAAAAGCAATTACAGCAGCAGCTTTGTGCCTATTTTGAGTGAATTCCAAAAGGCAAATCATGACTTTTTGATAGTCAGCCTATGTCAAAATGGGTTCAAAATGGCCTCAACGGATTAAAGGGGACCTCCGGATGATTTTCAGATTTGTACATTTGAACAACTAAAAATTAGTTATACTGAGGACAGAGTTTCAGAATTTGTGAAAATTGGGATGAAGAATAAGAACATTTTCAAAATTTAGAACAAATGTGACCGGCGACAACAGTTTCAGGCAAAAGTCGGGAATTTTGAAAATGCATTTTTTAATTGAATCACATTGCCCATTTCCTAAAGCCCCCGTTCCACTATGCCGTTCTCGCTACGATTTGACAATTTTCTCAGGTCGGGAAGGATCGGGTAAAACCTGAGCCGATCTGGACACAGTACGATGTTAGAACGCTCTAAGTACGCTGCAGTTACGACTACCAAGTGCTTGCTACGCTCTTACTACGATGATCGGGAATTAGACATTGCGATCTCTGCCGCTGCCGGTACGCTTTAGAACGATGTAGCTACGCTGTTAGTGCGATGTTGCCGATGTTATCCGATCAATGCACGCTGTATCTACGCTCTGAACGATCTATACGATCTTATCACGCTGTTACCCCGTTCAGAGAGCTGAAAAGTGCCCGATGTGCCCCGATGTACCCCGATTCGACTGTGGGTCAGCAGTCAGTCAACTTATTAGCATGCAGAACCGAAGAAATATACTGTGGACCTCGAAGATTCATTCTTCTTTTTTTACTTTTGATTTTCAAAGTTGTTGTTGCTTCGTTATTCTCACTACTCTTTTTTCATCAGCGAGCCCGTGCTTCTGTACCTCCAGTGCCCTGGTTATGACCCACCATTTCCCTCTCCTCTCCCCTCCCCCCCCCCCCCCCTTGTCCACCTCGGACTTACTACCTTCTTCACTACTATAATATAATAGCGGCTCTCTTGTAAGGAAAAATTGATGAGAGGATAGAAAGATATTATCTTTCTATCCTCTCATCAATTTTTCCTTACAAGAGAGCCGCCATGTGTTTGTTAATGTGCGTACGTATGTGTGCATGTATGTGTGTATTACTCTGTCTTTTTTTTTTGCTACCGCTTAGGGAAATTTGTTGTTGTTGTTTTTTGCAATTACATATTTTTCTCTATGAGGGGACTGCATTCTAATACTACAAGCTCTGCTTTTTAGCAGTCCCCTCCATTTCCAGCAATATTTTGTATGCATTTACCACAGTGACGTAACTGTTATTTGTATCTCTGTTATTTGCCTGTATCTCTTTTACAATGTTATTCTGTTCATCGCATTGTGGTACTAATTTCATGACGTCTGTGTATATGAGCGTTTCTTTGTATTTTTTATTATTTTTTTGTTGGAAGTGAAATAAATCAACTTGAACTTGAACTTGAAGAGCCTCCTCAACTCACGGTTCTTTTGCAGCAATGCATTGTATAAACAGACGTGCTGATTTTTCAAAGGATTTTTCTTGATGTCCTTGCTTTTATAGTCCGTCTTCCTCCAGTTGTAGATGATTTCATATTCTTCAAAATTCTGCTATGTCCTCTTCCTCCTCTTTCAGCATCACGCGCAGTCTCTCTTTCTTCGCCTTCTGGGTAGCTGCTTCGCTGCTTTCTTCTCTTCTTTTTCTTCATCTCTTCTTCTTCTTCGAAAATTACAGCTAAAATTACTTCCCGTTCTTGTGCCGATGTTACTACGCTCAGAAAGACCTTGTTACGCTCATCCTGCTGCATTTACGCCGTCATTACGCTCTCCCCGCTGCGTTTACGCTGTCACTACGTTCTCCCCGCTTGCCGTACGATTAGAAATGTGTCAATTTTGATCGGGGAGATCGGGAAGAAATTTTGAACCGGTTCAAAATTTCTTCCCGATCTGAAAAACTGCCCGCTCCAACCCCGACCTCCACACGCTGCTGCTACGATGCTTCCGATCCCCGTACGCTTTTGCCGCTCTCTCCCGATCTGCTAGATCGGGACAGATCGGGGTCCAAATCGTGATAGTGGAACGGGGGCTTAAGCTTTACAATGATATAAAACACTTGCATTCTCCGGCACCGTAAGTGGTCAAATAAAGCAAAATATAGTGCACTTTTTGATTTGTTAGCCTGACAAAATTGCGAGAAAACGGGCTTTGAAGATTCACCTCTTGCTCGAAGACAATGCCGACCGGCGATGCGAGTTGAGAATCACCCATCCGTACGATGGTGCCAATCGAGATTAAGCTCCGCCTCTAGCAACCACAGCGGCTTCTGATTGGCTCACTGAGAGAGTCAAATTTCCCGGGCACCTTCCTCGGAACTCAGCGTATGGAGCCGAATACACAATGCGTTTCGCTCGGGTTGGTTTACCACACAGAACTCTCTGTGGTTTGCCAGTACGTACACAACGTCTTTCAAGATGGCGGATACGATAATTGCAAGCTTGCTGATTACATGTGAATGTGCATGTATTACCGAATGGCCTCCACACGCTATGCCTGTGTGTTCACGTCACAGGAACGGGTGGCGCATTCGTATACACATCTTTACAAATCACATTATCATTGCGGTTGATTTGTCCTGTAAATTTCATTATTTGGGACCCTTTGTTTTGTTTTCAAGTATCGCATGTGTTGCATTGTGCGATAAAGAAAGAAAGAAACAAACAAACACGGCTCTACTTAATTTGGTTCAATTTTAATGTTTATTAGGCCCTACAGTGTATTTTAATATTGGTCAGTTATGACCGCTCCTTTTCCTCTCTTCTGTTGTCTTTCTGAGTCAACCTGTTGTCGTACTACAAGCATGAAAATCAAGTGAGTTTCCGATCACGTGTTGCACGATTTGCGACTCTGATGCGTTCAAACAATGTTCCCTATCGTATTTGTTTTCACATTGGAAGTCAGTGCTGTTTAGTGTTGTGTTCACTTTTTGTTTCATTTCCGTTGTCGAAAACGCGGTAGAAACGCTCTGATAGAAAGCCAAACGAAGAGCATACACGAGAGCGAACGTACAGGTGTCTATTGTAGCAATAACAATGGAGCACGCACGCGTGGACAAAACATTTCCGACACGCTGCAAGACGTATCTCCGAAAGCCGAACTATGTAAATGTATGCGACGCACTAGCCAATCGCACGCGAGACGCCGCTCCGTAGCAACACTGGGCATATTGGCGCGGCGTTCGAAAGAACATCGAAGCTGACGAGTGCGATCCAACATAGGGTGTTTAAAATTCCATTTTCGATAGGAAAAACTTTGTCTTATGCTCCGAAATTTGGTGTAGATGTAGTAAACATATCAAAGATTTAATTTCTGCAAAAAACCCAAATCGACAAAAATAATGGTCAAAATCTTTGTACCCCGCCTAGGAGGGAATTTCCTCTTGCGACTTTTGCCTGAAACCGTTGTCGCGGGTCACAAATTGCAATGAACAACGATGATGACATGGCAGAGTCACTATAAGAATGCATGAGTTGGGGCTCAAGGAAGCAGAACAAAAGAAGAAGGCATGCAGAGATTATAACACAGGTGAACTCGCAAGCAAGCTGTATTGTAATGGAATTACACTGCTACATTTCTGAAATATGAGAACCTCCTATGTCATCATCCTTGTTCAGTGTAATTTGTTTAAGGTTTTTCGAAGTATTGTTTCTCAGTTCAAGAACCACAATAAATTTTACAAATCTATACATGGAGTTGTCAATTTATGTACTACATGATGTGAAATTATGAAAATCGTGTGGAATGTCCCTTTAAGGTCATTATCATGTTACTTTAGCACATGAAGACTACTATCCAGAAGCTTGGCATGCAAAGCTGCTGGCACAGTATAAGACAGCATGCAGACCATTCTCTGCTGTCATAACAAATTTTTACAATAACATTCTGGTCATGACCTGAGTGTCCAATTTCTATGCACCAAACATTGAACAATGGTCTTTACAAATATACTGGGTAGGTAGACCCAGTGAATCACACATGCAGAGGGCTTACTGGAAAAATAAATAGAAATATCACTGAAGGTGATTGATATCCAACTTATAGTAACATCTCTCAATTGGTATACTGGCAAGAATAATAAACATCAACTAATGTGCTGCTACAATGGCATCATACTTTCCTACTTCTGAAAAAGAAAAAAATTGGTCTTGCACAAATTGGCATCACAATCACCATGTGTGCAAAATTTCTTCTGAATTGCTTAAAAATTAAATCACAATTTTAATCTGCAAAGGCTTTTTCCTGATTTGGGGGCCATAAAGTATTGTTACCATGCCAATGTACTTTCCATTTAATATTGCTCTTGAAAATTTGTCCTGCACAAATATGAATCAAGTTCAACAAGTGTACCAAATTTGAGATGAACCACTTAAAAACTGGTAAAGAAGTTCCATCTGCAAGGCTTTCAATTTTTTTTCCAGAATGTGCCTTGCACAATTTTACATTGAGCTCAACATGTATGCCAGATTTCATTTGAATTGCTTAAAAACTGGAGAAGGCAGTTTGAAAACATGTACAACAGACTGATCACCCACCGACCACACAAAGATTTCCTTTGTAACCCCTTCACCTTTTGTTTGGCGGGGGTATAAAAAAAAAGAAGAAAAAAAGAGTTGAATATTCTAGTTGACTGTCAGGTAATGTATGGACAATGACAAAACCTACCTGTAATGCCAAATATTTGCTTGATAGTTGGTACACACAGGGCCAGTGTGCAGACGACCGACAGGAGAAAGACTGTGGAGAGGAAGTGCCGTATCCATGAAAACCTCGAGTATGACGGAAAGGCCGTACCGAAGATCATGAGCAGGGCGATTCTTGCCTGTGGGGTGGGTGAATTTATTCCAATTTCATTTCTTACCTGTAGGATTGCTCGCTGCAATTCATCATATGAGAATTTGTCACATTCGAAAATCAATGATGGCCACATGAATGTCACATTTGCACAAGAAATTAACATTGTTTTATGCTCATTATTGAGAAATCAGCAAAATGGATTCAAGGATCAAAAAAGGAATTCAAGCAATGTCATCATCATGTATCGCCAGACCTGAGGTGAAGTCTAAACTAATTAACTTGGCACTTGTGATACCCCGTGACACCAATTATCTTTAAAAAAAAAAAAATCTTCCACAAAGTAAACAAGGAGATGGAGATAGAGAGAGAGAGAGAAATGGGGGCGATATTTTCTTTCCGTTATGACGAAAACAGGGTAAGAAACTCTCAAGAAAAGGCTTCTGACACTTGCTTCACCAAACCGTTGAGGAGGAGTGATTGACCTCTTACCGGATAATGGATGATGGGCACAGTGAAGACAATCGCTATGACAACAGCTATTCTCACAATGAGGATGAGCATGTCGTCTGGATTATACATGCTGTATCCATAGAGGACCTCACTGTTGATGGCATCTGAAAACACAACAAAATGCACAACATGAGCATCACTATAGACTCCCCATGGTAGCATTCCATGAGCTCTTTGAGTTTTTTGCTTGTTTGTTGTTGTTGTTTTTTTGTTTTTCAACTAGAATATCCTTGACAATGAACAATATCGGCATCATTACTAGAGTCTATATGGCAGCACTAAAGGAGCTTTTTGGCTTTCACCCTTGGTTGCAATTTGTTTGTTTGTATATTTTTGACAATGTAGAACATGTTATGATCAAGCCAAAATTGTTGCGCAATAGAGTCTCTTCTAGCATTCAACAGCATAACGCTAGCTGAAAGAGTCCAGACACATACGTACTCTACACTGTACATCAGAAATCTACGATGTATATTCTGGGTGCTGGATTCAAGTGCTATGATCGACAAGTACTAAGGGTCATCTATGCATGCAGGGGAAAAATACACCTTATTCAAAGGGCCACAGTTGCAACCAAACGTTCAGCTTGCTGTGATAGCAAGTGTTGCGATATCTGGTTACATCTTGCCTCAGCTGCCTATTTGCAACTAATATTCCCATGAACTTGGCCCTTGAATGTCGTGAGTGGTCAAGGTACATTTGTACCTTTCTGCCACAAAGAGTTCCTCTTACACTCACAGTCAGGTTCTGGACATAGTTTAAAAAGGGCCTGTATAGCATTAACCTTGTTGCATTTTTGATTGCCTATTAGAGTACACTTCCTGTATTTCACGATGTGTGCATGTGTGTGTGTGTGTGTGTGTGTGTGTGTGTGTGTGTGTGTGTGTGTGTGTGTGTGTGTGTGTGTGTGTGTGTGTGTGTGTTGTGTGTGTGTGTGTGTGTGTGGGGGTGTCTGTTTATTTGTTTGTTTATAATTTTGCAAGTCAACTATCATTAGTGAAGTTAACAACTCTTAAAAATATTGCCATCCACAACAAAAGTACTGTACATAGTCTTTAAGGTGGGAAATCACTCCTTTTTTCTCTGAAAAGGGATACTGAAATCTCTACTGTTGTCACTGTATAGCAAATTCAATCCCTATTGAAATTGTCTTGCAAGACACAATGTGTGAATTTTGTACTAGCAACAAAATATATGGTTTATACAGTTAACTCAGGTCTACATTGTCACAGTGTATAGCAGTCAAAGATTCAGCATTAAGTGTTGATATGCCAGTTACCGAGTTACAGTTGAACCTCTCTTATCCGGCCTCCCTTTATCCGGATCTCTCTATTATACGGATGCAATCTCGCCGTGATTTTTTTTTTTTTTTATAATTACGGGAGGAAAGGGGGATTCCCAACTCCTTGAGAACTCCTACACAAACACACATGAATTACATATTACTTCCAACATTAACATACACCTCTATTTTGGGGTCTGTTACTGAGTGTAACAATGAAAAGGTTGCAGTATACACATTACTACATGTGGTACTACAATGGGCTACATCAGTACATGTGTATGTATATGTACATGTATATAGCATTGAGTCTCCCGTATCCAGCCAAATCCCTTATCCGGATGAGCCCCGGTCCCGACTTGTCCGGATACGAGAGGTTCAACTGTACTTCTTTATCTCCTGCCATTTCTGAATCTCATGCTACCGTCTGTTTTTTCTCACATGGGAAGCCCAACCTGTAGCCTTACAATTAGGAGAAACTGAGACTAAAACACATCTAGCTAGCACCTAGTATCCAATGAACATCTGAGATATGACAGTTAGTAACATGAAAGAAAATTTCATATTCATATTTATACAGACATACATGTCATGGACATGGACTGATACTGTGTGATAAAAATCAGTCTGCCTGCCAACCTGTCTACAGTGACCTTTTGTCTTTAAAGCCTAGTGCCCTACAGTTTCCATTCAGTGGTTGCCCTACACATCTTTGACTGTACTAGAAAACGCTGGAAGCAGGTCTCACCATAGAATGTTAGATAGCCAAACAGCGACGCTATCATGTACAGGGAAAAGCAGATACCGATGGATGTTATGGCTACATTCTGCATTCTCCGCTTGCTTGGCCTGTGTAAATACAACAAACAAGTCAGTCAAAACACCCATTATCTATAAAACTTGTCTTATGTTGTTTAAACTCAACTGCACGTTAAATATAAAATCTCTATGCTCAGCTTTATTTAGGATATCACATGGCAATATGTGGGGGTTACATCCTACTCAATTTTACTTTCAGCTGATTGTGTTACAAATGACAATGCAATGCTTGTTAACCAAGTAGCAAAGCAGAAAACTGACCATACTGCTTCTCAAGAGAAAGTTCCACTTTCAAGGTTGGCTGTAAAGAAATCCAAACTTACTTGGACAGCTCTGCATAGATTGGTAGAACTGCAGTGTGACACACAAAGGAGAATGCCATTGTGGGTATGGTGTATGCTGTCTGCAAAAACAAAAACAAAAACAAAAAAAGGAAAATACTACGTACAAATGTGCTACAGGAAGATGGAAGATGGAATAGCCTACTATGTTCACTGACAAAACATACAGTGTAGTTCTCAGAAGGTATAAAAATTCATCTTCCACCATTTGGAACTTGCTTGCAGTACATTGAGAGGCTCTGCCAAGAAACTTGTCAGGCTGAAGTCACTTGCTAGCAAAATGAGTTGTTGTGGAGTATTTAGAGATCAAAAGGGTGAGATAATAAAAGTCGGTGTACCCGAGTTCTGTTCCTGAAGCGCTCTCCCCGTTCAGAAGCGGGTACACAGAGCCTCACAAGTACATGATGATCAAAACATGCCCTAGCAGTAGTACTGAATTGCATGCAGCTAAATGTAACAAGCTGCATGCAATTCACTCTCACTCGATGGATACTGCTATGGTCCAATATATTGAAATCGATGTAATTGATTATAAACCATCATGTAGAAACCACAAGCAGAAATGCTCTGAGATTTTTAGGTGATATTTCACATTTTTGTTGTAATTACCCAACTAAAATTGTGTTGTCACAGCATTAATTCACACATTTCTTATGCTTATCAGCCCATTTTAGAGCACAGACCAACATTTTCTGCAGTCAAATAGAAACCACATTTCACCTTTAATCAAGAAATTTGGAATGTCACTCTGTCATCATCAGGATCAATTGTTAGATCCAACAAAGGCATAAAATCTACTCATTCTGGGAGCAGACACTAAGTTACAATGGATCTCAATTACAAGGTATAGGTCCTACAACTGCAAAGCCACATTGGAGATGTATCGCTACATAAGTATGCCGTCAAATCAACTGTGATAAAAGGCATTCTTCTCATAAGTTGAGGACGAGCTAATTTTGCTCTAACATGCATTTCCCATAGACACCTGCCGAGCATACCGGGACTAGTCTTCAACAAGTTAAGGAGTGGTCAATGAGAATTATGGACATTTAAGTAAAAACCTGAACTCAGAAACGACAAAGATTTGTTAGTGGATTTGTGATAAAAGAATTGACAGGTCTTGTTCGAATGTGGCAGTCCTGATTTGACTATCTACATGATGCATGTCGGACATCAAAACTGGATGCTTACTATGCAGTCATAATCATCATGATGGTCATCAGACATTATCATCCAAAGGGGCAAAACTAAATGACAATACGGCATTACCTGCAGGGTGATCGTGAAGAGCTTCGCCCTACACTCTGAGGCATTCCTGTGATCCTGGTAGGCTTGGACTGCAAATTCTCTGGCCACACTGTGCCCGTCCCACATCACTGCCAAGTCCATCCCAGTGGAATTATGTCCCGGGTACACCGGGATGGGGCACGGAAAACCAAACTTCTTGAAGATGATCTGAAAGATTGCAATTTTAGCGTGTGCATTGGATCTTGGCAAAAAGTAGGTCCCATACAGTTGAATCTTCCTAGTTATCATGGTGGCCATACTGTTTTATCAATTCAATCGTTACAACATGATATTCATAAACACTTAGAAAGTCATTTTAACTCTGCAAAACAAGTTTATGACAGCATTCCCTTCCTAGTTTGAATATTCCATTGAATATAGATTAGTTTACCGGCTATCCTTCCCTGATTCAAAGTCTTTTCTACTATCTCTAAAATCTTTGAAAAGCACTCACCCTTACCCATTCCTACCTACAAAATCATGGCAGCGTGTATTGATGTTTGAGATCCCCCATCCAACTGGCAATTCGCTTATCCTACATTTTACACCATGTTCCATGCAGCCACTGCGGCCCAGTTTGTCTGAAACGTAGTGCGCCGTGAGTAGGAGAGATATTCTCCTGTTTTTCCTTCTTTATATGCTAGTCTTGTTCCTTCCAGTCCTCGCTCCAGTGGACATGTAGCTACCAGATGCCATCCTGACAGGCATCTGGTCAAGCTAGGCCATGCCATATTTGCTGTCGGGTCCCACTATGGACAGCCTCCAAGTTTTGTTACGGCCTACTACGCGCTGTATGTTTTGTCTATGATTGCTTAAATGTGTGTCATTTTTTTTCCCCTCTGACAGAAAATGAATGAGCCCATTGCTGCCAACAAATACCTTCCCTTTCTCATGTCTGGTACAGAGGGTTTCGAAGACCTGGTGAGATTTGGAATCTGTCCATTGTGTGTAACTCTGGAGAAGCTAGCTGCATGATGGGTACAACACTTACGACTGCTGTGAAGAAGACCATACAGAGGATGGAGAAGGCACTCGTGTAGCCAAGGAAACCAATCTTGGGCAGACAAGCCAGGGGGAGGATGACGATTACGACGATGAGCAGGACCAGGTAGGTGCCATTCAGATACCAGGCACTATATAGACGCAGAAAGACAAACAATCTTAAGTAAAAACAAAAACAAAAACAAAACAAAACAACTGGGCCCCATTTCATAAAAGATCTTAGGTTGGCAACTCTTGCTGGAATGGCAATTTCCAATAGCAACAGCCAATCAGGAGATAAAGCTGGATTCTTGTTGTTACTTTGACAAATTGCCATTCCAGCAAGAGTCGCTATCATATCAATGTTTTATGAAATGGGGCCCTGGACTTAGAAATAGTGACGGTTACCATTCTGCATGGAGACCGACTGTTTTGGTTAAGTGCAGCTGGTACAGTCTGCTTTACTTACATTTGTGACAAAATACTATGATCAAAGATGTTTCAGATTCATCATTTTTCATTGAGCATTCTCTAGTCTGTACTTTGAAGTGAGCTTCTGTCTAGTCAACGTTACCTTTACTTAAAGTTGGACGATCGTCACCCCTAATGGTACGTTATTGTGTAACTCTTCTGAACGAACGAAATTTGTGCATGCAATTGCACAATGCCAGACTGCAATGCTATCCATTTAACGTGGGGGACAGTGCTGCCACTGACACGTGTGTGTGTGTACGCATCATACACAAACATTGTGACCGCGAGCTGTGGTGATTGGAAGAGAGAGGCCAAAAGACGCAAGGCTCTTTTGGCCTCTCTTCATGCGCATGCGCACTGTGAGTGTGCGTCCATTCGGCACTGATCGGAAGCTCTCGTGGCTCGGACAGCCATTTTGGGTCAGGTGATTTAGAGCCCAGCGTGTGTTCGCTGACCCATTGAGCCAGCGCTATTCTCATTCAGTGTCACGACATTTGATACAGAATGGGGGGAGGCAGCGTGTTGCGTTCGTCTCCGTGCCGCACAAACCATTCACCACGATTGTAAGGCTTTAATACACGAGAAGAACCATCCCACACATACTACGTCCTGCTAAGGATAGCAATTACCATAAAGGTACAGATATGAATACTATTATAGTGACAATCAAAATGCATTAATGATGAATTTCTTTTGTAACTTGTGCCTCTGGCAGAGTTGGTTATGTCTTTGATACAACTGCTCACTATTAAGGTAAAGACAAAAAGGACTACAGGCAAATATGCCAAATGAAAATGCACAAATAATAGGATAACAAGACAATCTGTAACTGCTATACTTTAATAATCTACACTGAACTGTCACTCACCTGCGGTCAAAATGTTCATGTGTGAATGCTTCAATCACCGCTGGCATTTCATTTTTCACTATAAAGAGATAACTGGACATTGCTGTGACATGAACAAGAAGAAAAGACACAATACCATGTGATGTATGAATCTCACATAAAGAAGCTGTGCTCTTGCCAATTTGAGGGCTTACTTTAGTAACGAAGTCACATTAACAGCTTTAGGACTACCGAATTCATACATGTACTCTAAAAATGCCCCAAAGTTAAAATCAATGTCAGCGTGGTACACTTTACTACCAAGTAGGTTCAAGAGCTATATAATGTCTGGTATATTTTGTTTGTTTAATCCTTCAATGAAATGAAATATTACCTAATGATGAAACATAATACAATTCAAGTAAATCCCATCCAGAAATATGTCCAAAAGTGAGTAATCAGAGATCTGTTGTTGTGAGAATGTTTGAAACTGTACCTTCCTTGAAAGCCAAAATTATCACTTTTCCAATTGATTTAAATGTCAATAATACTAATATGATATATGATAATCATTCAGAGTATAGCTGTTTATAATTTCAATCAAGATGTCAAATTAGTGCCTGGATGTGTCCAGATAAGTACACTTAGACAACATGTCACTGTGATTTTGATTTCATCAATCTTTGTGTGATTTTTATTTGTGCATTCCAATGTCTTTACTGTTATGTACCACTCATTTTTTACTTAAGGGATGGCAAAAAGAAATTACTATCTGTAACTAGCAAGGCAAATCAAGTTTTGACACATACTGCAGGTACTTTTTAATGGCAATATCAAAGTTGGTTCAAAGGGAATAAAACTGTTGTGCCTGTGACTCCATCCCCTGATCCTCTTTGGTACTACACAGTAGGTATACCACATACTGATGTAAGGGCCCTGAGATTGGGCACCCCTATATTTTTGATTTGTAATACTTCATGTGAGATTGGAGAGTGAAAAACGGGCACCCCAATTTTAAAAATCCAAGCTAACAGTTATTTTCCCTCCAAGTTAAAAAGTTCCAAACACCCCCATTCCATAGTGGAGTAATCCAAACCTAACTCCAGAGAGAAGGAGCCAGTCAACTCCGGTGGGTCAACATCATTATGCTTGATGAGACTTTCACCAACAACAGTAACTGACTGCCTCCTCTCCTTTATTCCAGGTAAGAAACATATTTTCCTACCCATTATTTCCTGATCAAAGTAATATAAAGTGTCATGAAGTATAACAGTTGATATGTATTTCTAAGTTATTGTGTAAATGGATGAGTGCGTGTAATGAGTGAGATGTTATTGCAAAGTTCTAGTTGAGTATCGGTGTAGTAACTGGAAGTAGCAGTGATATACAGAGAATGGGGAAACAAAAGAAGAAGGAGATATAATTGTATGTTACTGAGATGAGGTAAACATATCTATGTAGAGCTGGAAATGATTAGGTTATATTCCAGCCATCTAATTATGTTAAATGTTATATGTTATATATGTACAGCTGAGACAGTTAGTCTGTAGAGCAATGTGGAAGTTCTGCTTAAATAGCACGTGTGAACAACACCCATGTAGTATTAGCCACTATGCTGGAGTGAGAGTGGCACGTTCACATTTAGTGCATAGAATGAAGTTAACCGTTAAGAAGTAACCAAAGGAGCCAGCTGTATACAGCTGCATGAATGCCCGCCCCAGCGGCGGCAGCCATAAAGATAAGGCTGTGTGGCCAAGCACTTCCTGCCTTGACACTGGTTTCTTTGTTTTAAGGACTTTGGAATTAGATGGGGTTGGAGTACGGGTAAACAGAGGGCTCCACCCCACGGTGGTTATGTAATCACACTTGCATTTATGCCTGCAAGAAGAGATGCTGTTGAGCTTGTGGTTCTAGCAGGCAAGGAAAGAGTGCCTTGCCACTGGAAAGTTATCTTGTGAATAATCTTATGCCTTGCTTACATGTAGGTTAGCTGTAAGCCACCAACTGGCCGAGAAAGTCAGAAAATTAGTGGAACGAAGAGAACAGAAAGAGGAGTACAGTGTATATATGATACAAGGCAAGTTGTACCCTATATTGCAAGCAAAGGGAACATCAAGCTGTGCTCTCTCCTCTCTCTCCATCTCCCTCTCTCCTTTTCTCTCTCTTTCCTACCCATCTCTCCCCTCCATCTCACCCTTTCTCGCTCTCTCTCTGATCTATGTCTCTCCCTCTACTCTCTCTCTCTCTCTCTCTCGTAGCTCCATGTTTGTAAATGGACAAGTTGTGTCTGAGAGATAACAAGCTGAGCATAGGTATAGCACCTTCGAGTTCTTAGAAACTTCAGATGTTAGTGTTACATTGTTGTTAAATAGTGAACATTGTTCGGAACGATTAAATGTGCTAGGTTAAATTACAAATGGACCGAATTGTGTTGATAAACTCTGTTCCAATATCAGGTTGAAATCACTAGCTTTATGAGATTAGAGTCCTTGGTTAAAGCGGGATACATATATATTACTGTGGACGAATTGAATATATGTCACAGATATAATTAGAATACGAATAATAATAATAATAATAATAATAATAATAATAATAATAATAATAATAATAATAATAAAATAATGATAATAATAAGGTGTATTTAGTTGTGATGTTATGTAAAGGAGAATAAATAGAAGAATATTATTATATTTTAATGGTATTGTGATAATTAAATTAAGGTTATTGATATTGGTATAATGAAGATTACGGATAGTTATAATAGGATTTGAAGTTAACATTAAGTGGTTTTTGGTATGTTGTTGATCTCTGTATTGGATTCTCATATCAAGTACCACAGAGCACAGTAACAGATTGAGGTTATTAGATATTTTTGCTTTAATTAGAAATGGATGTATTTTGTAAAGTAATTGTGAGATATCGTAGGCAGAAGGCTACGTGTCATTAGTTAAGACATTTATGATAGATACACATGTAGTTCGTAGACGTTAGTGCGTACTTGTTTTGTAAAGAGGATTTTGTCAAGTATAATTCAGATGCCTTATCATGTCATGAGTAGAAAGACGATCAGAGTCACACATATGATTTTTCTTGAACATAAGGTTAGATTGTGATGACTCCTGATTGAGTGTTATAATTGGTAAAGCCAAAGAAATGAAGAGATATGATCTGAAAGTGATGATGGATTCACATGTTTGGACAAATGTTCAGTGAATCTTTGAAATAAATTTTGATCATTATGCTTGATGAGACTTTCACCAACAACAGTAACTGACTGCCTCCTCTCCTTTATTCCAGACTCATCATATTTTCCCCTTACCCTCGCGGGGACGGGGTAACACTACAAAGTAATGCCCTTTTCTTATTCATCCATATTTTTTTTAGTAGAATGATCAACTTGTTAAGGCTCTCAAATACATACGTAATTGCCCCGCTGTTTTTGGTGGGTCTTGTGTTTGGTATCAAAATGCAACTGTTCTGCACAATGGAGTAACACAAGAACAAACAAACAACGAAACATACCTCCAGTATTCTGAAGAAGAATTGAGCAGGCTGCCATTAGCTGAATTGAATAAAAACAGAAAGAAAGGAGGGGGAAATGGCAGTGAAGTTAATTTTTTTTTAATGCAAACATTTATTATCATTATCAATATGTTAGAGGTGGCATCTCAAAGCATGCTCATTCATTATTGATAGTTCTAAATATTGATGTGAGTAGCTGTATTATCACAAGGCATGTCAACACTAATCACATCCAGCAATCTTTCCTCGGACAACCCCTCAAAACCCTGTTTTCAGTGGTTAGTATGACATAAAATGGCAACAATTGACCTACTGTCTTATAATGTGGAATGTTAACTCATCTTACTGCTACAAGACTGAACTATACTTAAAAGTAAATGAAGCAAAAAAAGCTGCTGAAAACTGCTTATCCAATAGTGCAAGCAAATGAAGTAAAATGGAGTCAAAAGGGGCCTGATGAGCTTTTGATGCTAGCAGAATCTTTGTCAGAGGCAAAGTGACAAACAAGTATGGAAAGCAATCATGTATAAGGATGACACACAACAAGTACAGTGAGAGGAGGGCTAGGGGCCCAGACAAAGCAAACATAACAGGTGGGTTAGAAGTCAAAGTTTGCCCTCTATAATCCTTGGAATCATCACCGGCCCACCTCTGCCTTTGTCTGCTCATCCCCTCGTTTTTAATCTCCCTCCCTTAACCCTAACTAGGCCGGAGGGGGGGGGGGGGGGGGCCTCCGAGGCCCCCCCCCCTCGACGTTCCGCGCGATGTATCGCAATCGCAAAAAGCTATCGCCGCGACGTTTCATGACTTTTTTTCTTTCGAGTCTCCCGCATCTTTTGACACCAAATTTGCGACACCCGGGCGCGCGGTTCCGAAGTTACGCATAAATACGTACATGCATGTCAGACCAAAAATTGCTCAAAAGCGTGAATTCGTGTACAATTTCAATGCAAACTGTGCTTACAGGCAAATTTCATAAAAGCATGATTATTTTGGTGTTTTATTGATTAAAATCAATTAATAACATATTTTCTTGTTCGGAGCGATGTCAAGGACAAATTTCATCGAAAAAACAATGAAAAACATAAAGTCGAAAAAACAAAGAAATACATATGAAATTTAAAAAACAATAAAATACTTAAGAATTTTTTCTGATATCACAATTTTTTTTATTACATTTGTTAAGGACATTAAAAAGAATATTTAGACAAAAAATGTGCCTCTTTTGAGCTTTATTTTGTGATTTATACCAAACAGTCTGATTTCATGCATCATTATGCATAAATTAGCATAATTTGGCATAAATGATAATTTTTTGAAAAATTTACTTTGAGGCATTTTAGATTACATCATAGGCAATATGTGTGCCAATTTTTGTGGTGATCGCAGGATCGACGGCCGAGATCTGGAGGGGGGAGCCTGGGAGGCCCCCCCCCCCCCCCCCCCCGGCTCTATCAACTACCTAAATAGCCCGGCCTAGTTAGGGTTAATTGTTGGTCCCCCTGCCTTTGACTTCTAACTCATCCCTTTTGCTCCTTACAATTCATTGTGTTATTTGCTTTCCCAACTTGTCTGTCATTTTACCTCTGACAAGGATTCTGCTATAGACTCAAAAGCTCAGGCCCCCTTTGACTCCATCATACTGAGAATAGTGATAAAGCATCTTGAGAAGTACATAGAGCTAACCTTGCCTGGGACACCGAGAGCTCTGTGACCTATATCTTCATATGACTTGTGACCTGTGAGCTCACACATCTTGAGCAGGAGGTGGATAGAGTAGTTGGCTGTCACTGCCACAAACATCAACATAAAACTGAAAAAGAAAGAAAGAAAGAGAACTGTACAGAGATGGAAAACAATGGTTAATGTGAAGGAAGAAGCTTGATTTTTTTCACACCACACTTAATTATTTGTTTTCACAGGAACAAAAACAAATACAGTGCTTCTATTCCACTGTCATTCTTTCAAAGTCATTCAATGTGATTTTTGTCATGTGAGTATTATTTTTTTCATGTCTGAATCATTTCGTTATGAGCTATTCAACATAATTGCAATAGCCTAGACTTTTCAGGTACAAGGCACATCTACAATGTACTTATCTACGCCACTCAACACTGCCTGATTCTAATGGATCAAGATCATTATCATCACCATATTATTTTTTTTTCTTATAACATCTGAGATAACAAATATATCCCCCATATCTATGTATGCAGCATCCTTGAAAGTTATACACCTGCAGTGTAGAACTGAGAGTCGCAAATAGTACAGATTATATTCAAATATTCTGCAAATTGTATTAATCGCATATATTCAACAATGTATTCCTTGTTACATATTATTGTTCTTATGTAATTTTTGTATTGTGGAAACTTTGAATAAACTTGGAACTTGAACTTGAACTTGAACTTGATTATAATGGCATCTGCATGTATGGTAGGGCTGAGCTATACACAAGGTTTTCATGGGAAGCTACAGTGATAGCATGAAACAACCAGGGAGTTCAAGAATGGAAGCAAGGTTGAGATCACAGCCACCTGTCTCATACCCGATTCTTGTCTGATAACAGCGGCCCTTATGATATCACACTTTGTTTAATCAATTTGAAGGTCTGTTTGCAGCATGACTGACTACAAGTTGTGCATTACCTATGTATGAAAGGTGAAAACAACTTGTAAGAGCAGGGAGGTAGAGAGAGGGGATACAA
The DNA here is from genome assembly GCF_964275005.1 of Diadema setosum. Taxonomy (NCBI): domain Eukaryota; kingdom Metazoa; phylum Echinodermata; class Echinoidea; order Diadematoida; family Diadematidae; genus Diadema; species Diadema setosum. The sequence continues at coordinate 22,862,733 of NC_092685.1, forward strand.
ATGTTGAACTATCCAGATATATTCAAATTCATGAAATTCTTCCATCAAGATGTTTTTACAAAGCTGATTGACAATTGTCAATCCAGATATACTTGTAGAATTATTTATCAATATAGATGATATTGAAAGTGGGGGGGGGGGGGGGTTAACAAATCTACACTTCAAAATAATATGTGTACAGTTCTTTCTGCAACAGTGATAGATGTGTTTTGGTCAGCTGACACTGCAAATTGATATCATGTACAGGTTACATGACATCTTGCAAATATAATTTTTTTTTTTCTCCCAAAATGTAGCAGTACTTGCATTCCTTCCATGGAACACAAGCCGTAAATATCTCTGAGTACATTGTCTCCTTTCCTCATGCCACCATGATACCAATTCAGCCTCCCCAGCCAGCAGAAGGGTTCTAAGGCTTGTGGGCTGAAATCACACATACACACACAAAATGATTGCATCACATGAAAGAGCTTTCAAAACTCTATCAAATTATGTCACAAACAGATTGATTTCGGGATGAAATTTCCTGCCAGGGTCATCCTGCTGTGCAGACGACAATATGTGCATTCAGTAAATGAGGCCTACGGTGAAAGAGAAGGTGGCTATGTTGAGTAGCTCACATGTCATAACATTAGCTGATACTCTAACATTGAGAGGGTCATTCCACTTTCTTATCATACATGTACATCTGACTGTTAAGTTCACTGAATTTTCTGGTTGCTGTACTGTGAAAGATGTAATTACAGAGCACTCGATCTCTTTTCTGTTGGGTGTAAAATATAATTTATTGCAATGTGTTTTGGCATGGCATTAACAACACAACAATATTTATCTATGATATGCACAGCCAAGATCAGCTTGTAAAACATTGAATTGGCACAGAGGCAGGTGCAAGAAATTGTTCATCTCATGAGATGAAACACCCTTGAATCAGTACAACACAGTGTGATAATCAAATACATGTACTTAAGCAGCCATTTCAGACATTGGACTTGGAGAGCAAACCTTTATAGCCTGGTTTAGAGTAAAGGTGGGCAATACAGTGAATAGATAATGCGAAAAGCCTGGTCTCTAAAACATGCCTTTGTTCTGTGTTCCTTTAAAACAAAATCCCTCAATTACTCCATGGCTGCTTTCTTGCACAACTATCAAAAGAGAAAAAAGAAAAAAATAAGAGTATTAATTGCAACTCTGTTGTATTCTACTCTATTGTAACTCTGACTTCATGGCAATTGACTATACAAACTTGTGGTGGAAACCTGTCAAAGGACGATCTGGATCCCACTTCATGAGAGCTCTTTGTGTATCATACAATATATGACCTTGGTCTGGGCTTTGAAAATGAAGTCCTACTCTATCACCACCATACACAATGTAAAAATGACCATGTGCAGCATCATGGATAGTTCCTGCTCTACAATCGTGTACATTGTAGATAAGCAGCATGGACCCAGCAACAATTGGGACTTATGACAATATAAACCTTTATCAGGTAAGGCAGCAGTGCCAGGAAAAATGTAAACACATTTTATTCACAGTATGCAATACAAAGATATGACAACAAGGCTATGTGTGAGACTGCTTTTGTTTGCTGATTTGTTTCCTTGATTTGAGGGGTTGAACCTGGGAGCTGTTACAGCAGACCTCTGTACAACATTAACTCATATTAAATCCCAAAAAGTGACAAGCTGAGTTAGATGCACTACAGGTTGGGTTTGTTTATCATATGTGGATGACTATATTTGGATTATATTTAGGGCAAAATGATAACAAATTATTTTGTAGTATATTAATATCAAAGCATGGACACTTTTGCTTTAAATGAAGATTGATAAGTTACCCTTTTTATCTGGAACATTTTTTTTTTCAATATTTCCTTTCATTTAACTGCAGGTAAATTATCCCCAGTCCATAACAGAAAATATATTAAACACATTTCTTGCCTCTTTTTTGGCACACACATTTTATACCTCGTTATCTGATGTTTGCAAAAGGTTTCAAAGGTAAATATAAATAGCCTCCAAACTTTTGAGTCACATACCGATTCTCTAAGCACTGCAACATAGCTTTGCTGATCATCATTTCAAATAAACAAAGAAATTTGTACACATAAACTGAAGTGCAAATCATGACTACCCTGCATTAAAAAGCACTGCCTGCATTACTACTTGCACACAGAAAATGAAGGCCAAATCAAAGAAGGAAATTGTTATGGTCATAATAGTGACCCCAAATAAGAAAGAATTATGAACAAAAATGTCATACCTGAAGAGAATGATCCCAGATTGTGCCATGGCATAGGGCAATCCTAGAATACCACTGCCCAGGATGGCATTCATGAGATTGAAGACAGAGAGGCCAAAAGAAGTGTTGCCTGCAACAGGACGTTTCACCCTCTCCAAACCAATTTCCTGTCATCAGGAAGAGATTGCACAAATAAGGCCAAGGGCTATTTTAAAGGGGATGGCTAGTAACTGATCAGTGGGAATCAGTGGGAATGCTGGGGGAGGATTGTTCCAATCTTTGTGGGATTCATTTAAGAGTACATCAATGATATACAGCTTGTATCTATTGTTGTGTGAAAAATTATATGCTTCAGAATGGTCTCATATTCAAGTAATGTGCAGTTTAATGTTTCCAGGTTAGCATGCTTGTACAGTGTCGGGGCGATCGTTAACGATCGCCCCGACACTGTACAACATGATTTATGCCTGGCCCCAGACCTTTAAGGTCTTGGGCCAGGCATAAATCTTTGAAATATATGGTGAATGACACTTGACAATACTGTAAAAACAGACACTTTTGCGTGCACAAAACTTTTCGAAAAGTTCACGAGGAGCCAACTTTACCAAGATTTACGAAAATCAAATGCAAGAAAAAGTCTCTTTTCTACACAATGTATTCAGTGCCAATGGCAATTTGTGAAAGCTTCATGGTGCCAAATGAAAATGGCTGTAAGCTCCAATTTGTGACAGTTTCATGCCAGGAATTTTCTGGTTTATAGTATGCCCTCTAGAACTTTATTTGAGTGTAATTACCTTTAAAGGCAAAATGAAACTAACTTGTTGGATTTTCTTTAACCCGTTGAGGACGAGTCCCGAGTATACTCGGGCAAGTGTCTATGGGAAATGCGTGTTGTAGCAAAATCAAACCGTTGTAGCGGTTTCCAATATCTCGGTATTTTTACTGTCTGGCTGCTGTCAATTATGCTGTCTGACAACCCAGCAATACCTACCGTCCTCAACGGGTTAATAGGTTCGTCTTTTGATTACAAATGCAAATTATATTTGGTGCCAACAAAACAATGATTATGATCCAAGTACCAACCTGTAAATAACCATGGTCATTAAACATCAGCATCACAGATAAAGGAATATGTTCACTATAATTTGGGATAAGTTAAAAGTCAAATGATTTTACTGCTAACAAAGAAGTACTGATCCAACAAGATACATGTATACGTGTAAGTCTAAATTGATCCAGTTGCCTAAGATACAAGGATTGGATCTACACTTGGCTTTCATGTTCAGCCTCTCGGCCAGTTTACTGAAATTAAAACTCTAAATTAATAGTCATTGATATATAGATGTAAATCAACATCATGATTCACCATGAATCATGATTATAACTGTACAGTATTCACCACTGCTGTCGGAATGTTTACAGATAAAGTGGGGGGGGGGGGCACTTCCGGGTTTCATGAGCTACCAAGCAAAAAAAAAAAAAAAAAAGGCCTTCAGTGCACTTCTGAATTCTGGTGCCACTTCCAGGTTTCTTCAGCTGACAAGCAAAAAAAGAAAGAAAGAAAAAAAAAAAAGGTCTTCAGCTCATCTTTCTCATTCCACTTTTCTTCAGCTGACAAGCAATTAAGTGTGACAATACTCTGCAAGAGGGATGCACTAACTTGGAAGAAGAAGAAGAAGAAGAAGAAGAAGAAGAAGAAGAAGAAGAGGAAGAAGAAGAAGAAGAAGAAAAAAAAACCAGGGTTCAGTGCAAAAATATAACCTTACCATGCTCACACTTCAAGATTTCTATCTATTTATTCTTTCTAGTGCCACTTCGGCAGACGCACTTCCGGGTAAGAAAAGTGTGGGGGGGGGGGGGGGCAAAGTGGGGACAACTAATATGCATTCCTTTGTATGGTGCAAAAAAAAAAAATGGGGGGCCCGACATCCCCCCCCCCCCCCCCCCCCGGTTCCGCCGGCCATGTTCACCATCACAGAAACACAACTCAATTCAAGTCAAGTGTTCAAGCTGCGCTCAAGCTCATTATTGGCATTGCATTTCAATTGAAAGCGTTAATTTACCAATAAACCAGGAGAAACTGGGAAAGGCTTAAAATTTATATCTAGCTAGGCCTAGGCTAACATGTCAGGACTAACGTTACCCCCGTTAGATCTTTTCTATCATGTCTAACGCTAACGTGTTAGACTATATAGATCTAATTAGGGCTTTTTTAGGCCTAATTTAGATCATGCCAGGCCATATGAACAGCTGTGGAGTGATGAATACACCGTGATATATGAAGACAGAAGACACATCGATGCGAAAAATTGCTTACATCAACAATTTGCGACTTCTTAATTTAGCGCCTCATTAGCTCACGATCATATTGCACGTAGGCTAACTGTAGTTTAACTTAGTTTAAATTTACTGTTCGTGTTGTATTCCGAATTCGCTACAGAAAGGCCAGACAATACGCAGCACGGATAAGAACTCGTGGGACTGTTACAAGTCGTACCTGTACGGAAGCAGAGAGAAGTGCAGTTTCTTCATTTCCTGCGTCTGTAACGTTTCGATGAAATGATTGGAAAGTGTCCTCATTGGCATCTTCAACTCGACCTGCCATTAATCGGTGACAATCATTCTTCGACTCCATTCTACGAGTCGTCGTAGAAAGCCTCGTCAAGGCAGTATAAAACACTGAGACAGCCGCCAGTTACTGCCGCTCCGCTGCCGTGGCCGTCCGCTGATGAATTGAAAGCCGTGAGTTACTAGTATATGGCCTACTCGTACTGTAGTATCTATGTACAGTGTATTGTATGCCGGTACACTCACGATCACAGAACTCTTGTGTAAGAGTTCTGTGCTCACGATCACTGGACCGTGTGTGTAGACAGTCGACAAGAGAGGGGGCCTTCTTACAAAATATCCTTCAGAATCAGAAAGATGGCAATGGCGTCGCCCAGTGCGGGTAAATTTGAGTTTGAGTAGATCTTTCGTGTTTCATTTCGCACCATATACGTATCGTAAGGAGCTAACAAATTTCCCTTGATATAAGTTGTCATATTTTACGTGATTGTTGGTATGTCAGAGATTAGACAGAGTTGAACTTTCATTGTAAAACTTCGTGTAAATTAACCCATTTACCATTTTGGCATTCAACACGGATGATGTTTGGGGAGTGGATGTAGAGCACCGTGTGATGAGAGACAGAGAGCAGAGAGGGCGCTGATTGTATTCCGAAAATGGAGATTTACTTTCCTCAAAAAGCTTCCACCTCCGCTCCCTTTTCTACCTGTTTATGTTGAAAACGTTGTTATTCGCTGTACCTCGCACAGCGTCTGGAGCTGGTCGGGCTATGTGTTGTTTCTATTTATTGATTATTATGTGATGTGTTTTTCCCCACTTTATGACATAATGATAAAGCAAAAAAAAAAAAAAAAAAAAAAAAAAAAAAACCTAGAATAGATCTAACGTTAACAGTTAGAATTCTAGTCAATATCAGGGAGGTGAGGCAAAATCACCTCCCTGTCAATTTGTACATACAATGATACACGTATCATAAGCACGATTTTAGAGTCTAGGCCTACTCAGATAAGCAAAAGAAAGGAATGGCACCCATTAATAGAACTTTAGAACTAGTAGAACTAGAAACATCTATCTACATCACATGATCTAACATTAGGAGGTGGGTTCTTATTGTACTGTTGTATGTTTACCCTACTACATATTGACTGCCCTTGCCTACCCTTATGTTGGAACCGACCGCGTAGTATTGGCGCACAGAACGCTTAGAACGCACTTCACTGCGCGCAGAGCACATAAAAATGGATTGGCTTTGACTGTTGGTGAGGATGTGTGGGAAAACGCGAAAATTCTCTGTTCATTAATGGTTTGAATCAAGGACGAAATTTCGCATGAATATATTTACCAAATCGTAATATAATGTCTATGAAAGTTTCTAAACGGCTTCGTACAACACGGTGTTCAATACAACTCGGTTTGTGTGCATTGTCAATGCAAAATCAGCGGTCGATCTAAATAAGGAGTGGCACCGCAGGGAGCTGAAAAGAGGCCACGCAAGTTCGACGGCGATATTTTTGCACTGAAACTTCGAATTGAAAAGGGAACAACAGCATTTGATAGTGCTGGCTTTTCTCAGTCACGTAGGTCAAGTTTTTATGTGAATTTCAGTGTTAAATATTCTTATTAAGCAAATGAACATTAGGCGGTTGATGAGTAGTACATGTAGGTCCAACCATACATGGAAAGTTGTAAACGAACTGAAATCTTGTTTCAGCAGACAGGTAGAGGATGAAACTTGATGGAAAACGAACAAGCAAACAGACTACCACCAGTCACACTCACAACTGTTATTGGCACAAGAGTCTAGATTCAATCACGTATAGTAGTAGATTCTACCAGCATGTCAACGATGAAGGGTATCTGTATTGAACCAGTGAAACGCAACATTTTTTTTTTTTTTTTTTTAATGCTGGGGGGGGGGGGCATTGTCTGCCTTTCAGTTTCAAAAGAAACGTGACCATCGACATTGAGAAAGGTCACTAGATCTACAGTGACGTTACTAGAACCTAGAATATTAGGATTTAATAGGGGGTCAACTGAATATCTTTGTACTCGGTCTCGAAGACACTTTTTTTAGTCTGTAATCTTTATGTGTATCCCATTGGTGTTTGTATTAGCTAGGCCAGATCCTTCGTGTGCCACTTGCAGCATGTGTGATGATGATGCATTGTGCCATGCATTGCCACCAGCAATTGAAAAAAAAAAATACTGATACTAAAGTCTCCTTTTGTACAACACTAGTTTATGTAATGACATTGACATTCATACTTCTCCATTCTTCAGTTGGGAAATGAATGAATATGAAATTTTTAATTCCCTGTTTTAACAGACTTTGAGGCTACGCTGCTGAGCTTTGAAAGGCTAGACCGAACTTCTCCAGAGCTTTGGCCAGAGCAGAGTAAGTATGGAAACTGGTTGCTTGATCCACCAAGTGATTGTTTAGCTTCTAAATGTGATAAAGCTTGAGTCTTAGATGTTTCGTGTTGTTTTCTCTGCTTTTAGTATGTATGTCATTTCACTCTCTTTTTGTCAAATCAGTTTTGTCAGTGCCATTCTCTTGGCCTGTTTTATGTGATACACTGTAGCAGTTAAATTTATCTGCAACAAGGTAGTCAAGATAGCTGTAAATACCAGTACAAGTAGTAATACAGATGTACTAGTACAATTGTAATACAGATGTACTAGTATGCTTTCTGTGCAAAATTCTGTAGGTACAATGTAAAATCATTCAAGTCTAGGAATGCTCAATATTATGACATAGGACTGCAACAGTACTGTAACACTATGTGCAAGAATTTTACATTGCCTTTTTTCTTTATTTGTCTTTTTGACTGGTTATAATATTTTTATATTTGGACACTTAGACCCCATTTACAGTGCAGGGCCGGGCCGAACCGCGGCCGAGCCCGGCCTCAATTGCGGTACTCGGCCCCGCAATTTTGTCCGTTTACGGTGCTGGGCTCGGCCCGGGATTTTAATTCAAACCTTTCAATATTTTGTCGAAGTGGTGCTCTGCTTGTAAACAAACAACTATTATTGGGAGCGCGCCAGTCGCAATTTGGTACAGTCTGGTTTCCAGACCCTTTGCCAACTGGACTCCGCAGCAATGAAGTCGCCGCCCCGTGACGAAGTCGCAGCCTTTGCCAAAGGCAAAGGCCAAAACCACCTTAAACTATATTAGTTTTTGATGGTGAGGGAGTCAATATCCTGAATAGCGAAATAGTACGGGCAGAGGGTCTGGAAGCCAGACTAAATTTGATACTGCATTTGGCCCAGTTTGCATTTACAGTGAGAAAAGGCCGGCCTCGGCCGCGGCCGAGCACGGCCTTTTCATTCACTTTAAACGGGGTCTAAGTAATCAAATAAAAACTTTTCACTTTTTCCATCTTAATTTTCAGTTCCTGGTGTTTCAAACTTTGCAGACATCAAGAGTGTAAGTATAGTTATTCTATTGTGTAATCATGTCTTCTTGATGGGGAATTATGTGATGCATGTGTAGTGATATATTCCTTTGAATTCTTGCTATTATGAGGCATTTATTGTATGTCACAATAAATGTGTAAGATGCTTCATTCAAAACTGAACCCGAAATAAGGGTATTATGCAATTTTCCATTTTCCATTTTCCATTTTTTTTTTTTTTTTGCTTTTCGCAAAACACTAATATTTAGTCTCAACCATATACCCAGATTAGCACACTTGACGAAGTCATTACCTCACATCTTTTACTGTACTGCACCCAATTCTTTGCTTACAATAGTAAATATAATTTTGTTTTGTAACATGAGATCAAATTTGAGTCATCTCTTCAAGCTACGATAAATCAGTCCAATCCTGATCAAAACCCCCCTAGCAGTCTTGCAAATGGAGGATGTTGCTCAAAAACATTTAAAAGTAGAAATTGCAGTTAATAGTGAGAAATGAATTTGCTGGTTAGTAAAGAATGTGGCATTCATCATGATTAACTTCTGTTCTTCTTTCAGCCCTTTAATAATGCCAATTCTCCACCATGGGAAGCCGATCTTGAACAGAATGATATTGACATGCTGAATGGTAAGCACTCTGAAGAGAGAATAATGGCATGATGATGTCATACTCTTCAATATTTTGCTGAACGTGTTTAATAAACTTGTTGTTTTTGCTATGTACAGCAGCTAACTGTGTCCCAATTAAACTTTCCCAGATACAGGGATTTTGTCCTCTTCCATTGAGCTAACAGTTGAGATTTGCATCATTGCCCAGATGAAGAGGCTCTCTGTTAGTTATTAATTATGGTTACAGAAATGAGAAATATCCTAATGATGAAAGGAACTCGAAAGAGAGCCATTTTGTATGTCAGCAATGTAATTGAAAGAGAAAGTGCTTGTGAGAAATTATGGAGATAGCTGTTTGTTAATGTACTATATAGTGCACTCCTGTTATGACAAACACGGCGATGACAAAAATTTTGTGACAACAGATTATAAATTTGGGCTCCAAAATTGTAATTGATATCTTTATATGCTGGTTGTTTATTGTTCGTCAATAACAAAATTTGGATATAACGAAAGAAAACTGCCAGTCCTGAAAAATTTGTTGTACTGAATGTAAAGGGGAGTTACCTGTATTCTGTATGGTACAATACATTTTGAACATCTTACATTATGATAGCACCAATCCCACAGTTAACATACTTTTTATGCTCTTCAGCAATGCCTACTGGTACATATTTTTGTTATTCAAATGTACATCTGTCCACAATATTATAGAGCAGTGTGAAGAGGTTAATTGTGTGTTGTATTGCTAGTAATTCCTCTGACGCATCCGGTTTTGTGATGATTTTGTTCTTGTGTAATTTCATTTTCTTGTGCTAGAATTGGGAAGCCTTACAACAGCTAACCTGATGGAGAAAGTGAAAGGTCTACAAAATCTAGCATACCAGCTCGGATTGGATGAAGGTATGTTGTTTGCCAGAAGTTTTTCTATTGTTATTTTTTTGTTGCATTTTTTATTGTAATACATGTAATTCCAAAGATCCCCATGGATAGACTGAAATGCTTTTTTCTTTTTCTTCATTTTTTACTGAGATCACAGAAATTGCAGAATCCATGTTTGGTTTTCGTTTCACTGAAGCACAGAATTTTAACTGGATTTACTAGTGGATAGAGATTCAGACTACAAGCCATTACTGGGCCTGACAAAATTTATCAAAATCACAATTACGGTACAACTGCAGGATTGCTTGAGCAGTGTCAGCGATACCACTTACGTTATTGACAGAGCCTACGTAGCAGAACTTTTACAGAATTCAAAACATTCGACAATATCTGTTATTCCCATGTTTTCTATTATTTTCACGGCTCTGGTATTTGTTGAATTGAAATATATTTTTATAATATAGTATATAATATATTATGTATTTCATATATTATATATATTATACAATATTTTATATATTTCTAAATATTTTTATTTGTTTAATGAACAATTCTGGAATTATTCAAGAAGATAATCAATTGAAAAGTCCCCCCAGTTTATGTACGTACCTTTATTTCTTCAGGGGATGGATGTAGTTATAAGCATAAACACATGTATATTGACATTAACTGCATCTGTGAAAGGCCCTTTGGTTTATTACCCAGTACTCATTTATTTGGTGAATTATTCACAAGCAGAAGCAGTCATCGTGTAATTCAAGTAACAACATTCCATATGATACTGTCCTTTCTTTGTGTCAACCTTGCAGCGAGAGAGATGACAAGAGGAAAGTTCCTGGATGTTCTGTCGGGCAGCTCCAAGAACCGGAAGAAATGAGCCTGCTCCCGAGATTCTAAATGACTGGTCAAGCAAGTTATGGTGGGAGATGCTGTGGAAGCATGTTTTCTCAGGCGCTGATGCTGTTTTTCCTGCAATACTCGCCACCATCTTTCAAGTGCTTGGATTACAAAACATATGCAGACATTGCAAGCATACTTCTTTTGTGCCAAGGTGGCTACTGGACTGACAGCAGAGGAAAGATAATGTGACTTGAACTGCAGGCAGTGTTGATGAGACTTTAGGCTTTGCGTACAATGCAACAGGGATCTTTTGCGAGGAGAGCCCACCCTCGAGATCAAAATCATGCACAGCTGGACTTTGGACCAGCTCCATCGAAAGCTCTCTCTCTCAAAAAAAAAACCAAAAACCACTGTGACAGCTTAGGTATTTGTAGTATTGTACCAAGAATGGCGTAGGGGGAGTTGAAGGGGGTCATTTTCATGCCATGCATCCCCTTTGCCTCTGTGTTGTCACATACAGGGCATATCTCATTGGAGGAAACTTTGTCGCAACTGCCGTGATTCTTGTGACTTGAAAGACAAAAATGAAGGCACTCTCACTGCAAAGGCAACTTCACAGCTACTTCAGAGACATCTACAAATAAGGTGATGATTTATCCATCCGGAAGTTGCAGAGATGTCACCGCAAAGTCTCCCAAGACGTCTTCTCAGTCACGGAGATGTCTCAGCAATGTTTCTGGTAGTTTGCCAATAGGTCCCCGCAAAGTCGTGGAGAAGTTGTGAATGAAATTACTCTCTGTGACTTGGCTGCTACTAGTGGGATACGTCACTGTGCGACATTTCTGCAACACTCTTTCCAGTCTCTGCTGGAGACTTGAAAGAAATTGAACGTGTCCGATTCTCTTGTGACTCTCCTGGGACTCGGCTACATTCCAGGAGACGTCGCCGAGATATCTCTGCGACTAGGGAAGCTTGAGTTGCCAACATGTCCCCAACTAGTCTCCAGCCCAATGAGATACCCACTTCAGTCTTTTTCTCATTCTTCTACTTCTTCAGGCCACAGTATGCATAGTTAGTACTGTTCGCTGACAATTAAAGGTCATTTAGGCCGAACCAAAAAGGGATAGTTTCATCACCCATTTTCTATAGTGTTTGGTTTATTGAAGGTAACACGCTTAAGGAATCCATTCAGGAACAAGTAAGGCATGCTGTTATCAGGAAATGAACCGAGTTCATTACTAAAACCAGTCTGGTCTTGTAGCCCATATTCTAACCAAAGTGTAAGAGAAAACTTGCTTAGTCTTGTAGCCCATATTCTAACCAATGTGTAAGAGAAAACTTGCTTATGCCGTGTATTATGATAATATTTTGCCACAAAACCACAAATGTAGGGAAACTTAACTTGGGACATTAAAAAAAATAATAAAAATTAACCCATTGAGGACAAGTCCCGAGTATACTCGGGCAAATGTCTATGGGAAATGTATGTTGTAGCAAAATCAGCCCATCCTCAACCGGTTAAAATAAAATTAGATGAAACTAGAAGAGCACTCTGAGAGCTCCGCTAAGCAGCTACTTTCCACCGGTGATTTTGCTCTTCCCAAAGAGATTTTAAAAGCTCTTTGGGCTCTTTCATAGAGATCAGTGATTTCCACCCATAGGTATACATGCTGAAAAATCGCCCGATTTCCCAATACAGTGTATAGAAGCCTTTGTTACGTCATAAACCCTCAGCTGCGCGGCGCACCTCGCCCTACCTAGCAGAAACTAGAGCACGCACTTTAGTGCGCGCATGCAAACCTCAATAGGCGCAGCCTGAACTCCCAAGGTTATTGACCCTACCTGCCAAAATGTCAAAAATCCTTCATAAATTCCCCCAAAATTCTCGGATCACTACCAAAATTTAATCATCTGTTACTTGTATCATTCTAAATCTTTCCAGCAAGTTTCATCCAGATTCGTTAACTACTTTGAGTTATTTTGCACACGGACAAACAACCAACCAAACAAACGAACACACAAACCAACGGTAACGAAAACATAACCTCCTCCCTTGGCGGAGGTAATTAAGTAAATGGACAAGGTCAATGTTTATGTCTTACTTCAGTTTTGTGAAACTCTGTATTCCTTATTGATGATTAATTGAAGATTTGTTTGCTTGGTCTCGATAAGATTCAGCCATTGGCTTCAATAAAATTGCATTAGAGCTAGAGACTAGTTTTGTTTTGTGTGCTATTTTCAGTCTGGATGTTGAGAATGAATGTATTGGGAGTTCGTGAAAGATTGTGTCTTATTTACAAAACAGATCCTGAGACAAACAAACATGAGTAAGACTCGGTGCTCAGAATTCATGTTTTTTAGCTGATTAAAGTCACTTATACTTCAGTGAAACGATCTCTTTGTGCACAAACAAAACAAGGGCAAAAAACCCCAATGTTTCCATAAAATGGTGACCTCTTCAATTGCCACAATTTAACTGTGCATCGCATTGTAAGGGATATTCTGTGACCCGTTATAATGAAGTCCTCAGAACCGGCAGTTTTCTTTTATTATAACGAATTTTGTTATACTGTACATTGTAAATCCAACAAATAAAGTGTATAAAGATATTGTGATGGTGACTTTGGGCCCTGAATTCTACTTCATTGTATCTGAAATTTTGTTACACATGTATAGTGTAACTGTTTGTTATAACGGGAGTGCACTAATGTCCAAAAATATATAACTTTAGCATTAAAGTGTAAAACTATCCGTGGCTATCCGTCTAAAAAATCAACTGCCCATGGTAGCTGTTAACCATTTCTGTGTTTCTTTGCCTAGTCTCCATCATCCCCAGCAGTACATGTACCATGTTTTGACAGTTTAATCTCAAACATGTACACCCATGTGATATTTTACGCATCCTATGGTGAACAGATGTTAACGTGCAAGAAACTGGTCCTTCGGTGTTTAGTGTAAAACACAAGTAAAAATCAAATCAGATTTTGTACATGTTATTCATGCACATAAAGAGAGATCAAGCATTTTTACTCAGAGGGCATCTGGTAGAACAAAACAAATTGTCCTTTTTACTTACACATGTATTCATTAAAAGTTTATTATTTATAATATTCAGTAAGTACAATGTATACATATTGAGATGAATATACATTTACAGTCTAAATACATAGTATACAGTACATTGCATTGCATTATTTCAAAAATATTTAGTATCTTGTACATGTATATGGTTCATATATATATATATATATATATATATATGACGGCCCAAGTTCCGTAAAGGTAGTGAGCATCAAAGCCATGGTTATCATTCAGTGCATGGACTACACAAGTGCAAAATAGGCATTGCTTACACATTCTTGTCATGGTGCATGCATTATCAGTTTTCTGTGGGCAAACATGTGTCACACCTTTTATGCACTCTAAATTTTCATAATGCATAACTAGATTCAATTACTTTCATAAAAGTCTGCCTATTTGATATGACTAATTGTTTTAATAGTGAAACTGCGAGTTGTTTATTGTCACTGTTGTGTATTCATTTGCCAGTATAATGTATCTCTTGGCCTGGGCTCTCAGAGCTTTGGGTGAATGTATGAATGGCACTATCATTCATTTTGCAAACTCTTCTGGGAAGTGAACAGTGGAGAAGCATGTGTAATATATCAAAGACAATTAGGCATCTGGATAGAGGTAAGACCTACGAGTGTGATAATTGTACTTCAACAAGAGCTAACCACACTTGTGTATCAGATGTAAATGACAATGTGTCCCCGAAAGGACACCAGGTTAAATGTTCAAAAAGAAGGCAACTATGCTTGAAAAACAAAATGGCGAGTGGTCTTCACATTATACCCAGGGATTCATTCACCTGCCATATATCATTTTTGCAACATGTCCAAGGCCTTGTTTTATTATTGAATAATTGATCACAGATAATTCTCAGGGTGGTCTTATCAAAGTGTAGAAATGGTACTGTTCATTGGAATCTAAAAATAAACTGAAACTTTTCCAGCACAGGGGTACATGTAGCTCCAAACTATTCATAAAATTTAGTAATTACTGTACATGTAGTAGTAATTTCAGCATGTTGCGTACTGTTTTGGCCTCGTAAAATGCTGCATCCATATATTAGTATTTTCTTATGGTTATTAATATACTATTTACTTCTATGCAAAACAAACTATTGGTAATTTGTACACAGGCATGGTGGCAGCAATGGGTACAGGCAAGTTTTGTTTTCTTTCTGTTTTGTTTTGTTGGGTTTTTTTTTTTTTTTGAGTGATTTAAAAGCATGAAAATGTCAAAGGGCAAACTTTCAGAAACAGCATATCAAGAAGTCTTCATAGATTTTAAGCACAATAACTCCACATTCAAACACAGTGCTACCATCACCAATGATAGAAAAATACTAATACACATGTCATGAGAGTAACAATAATGGAATTAATAAGGCACCAAATCCTCAATCATTAAGTGCTGAAGGCGCAACTCATGCAAAATATGAATTACACACGCAAAAGAACGGACAAAGTGAAACAGTACAGTACATATATCATGAATATAATGGTAATCAATTACATGTATTGTAGACCGGTTAAACAGAAGAACTTCTTGAAATTATTATTTTTTTTAATACATGTACAACAAAACTGCTTACCCATTGAGGACAAGCTGATTTACCTGTAACACACGTTTCTCATAGACACCTGCCCGAGTATACTTGGGACTAGCCTACAGTGGGTTAATCAATTGAGGGAGTGAGTTCCATAAAGAAGACCCAGCATGAGCACAGGTTTGCTCCCCCAGCCCACTTTGTGTGCAACAACCTAGGGATGATAAGAAGCCCAGATAGATTTTTTTTTTTCTTCAAAAAAAGTTGCTCTCAAAAGGTATTGGGCAGTTTTAACACACAATGGTTTCATTGCAACATCAGTCCCAAGTATGAGTTAATTTTTAACCACAAAAAAATTGCAAATGAATGTAGGTATCCCTGTTATCGACTTTTCTCCTTTCTTTCTGCATCTACTCCACATGAGTATATGGGTGTGTACTGGCACATAACAGTAAACCATTGCAATTCAGAGATTTTCATGAAATTTCATATGAAACTGGCAAATGCATTAAAACAATCATACTATGTCAAAAGTTCATTTCAAACCTCAAAAGAACAAAAAAATGTGCACATAAAGTAGCAGTTTAGAATGCTAAGCCGGGTACAATGAATTATCATTTCAAATCAACACACATGGATCACTACATTGAAAGACTTACACGTGATTTATTGTACTACCTGTAGATAATTACCACCAGTTTTTTCTCTCTTAAATGAAATGGCAGTTATAAATGAAGTTCAGTACAGTAAAAACATTTTTTTTTTAATTATGCTCAAAGTTTTTCAAGCTTAAATCAAATGAATAGTTAAATGTAATTGTGGCATTAACAGTTTCAGGCATATAACATAAAAGCAGTATTTCATTTCATTCCAGACATAGTCCAGACATAGTGTGTTGGAACAAAATCAAGGAACCAAGAGGTTGTGTAATTGCATCACACATCGCCCCGTCACTGTACAGGCATGCTAACCTGGAAACATTAAACTGCACACTACTTGAATATGCGACCTTTCTGAAGCAAATAATTTTCACACAACAATAGATACATAATGTACTCTTAAATGAATCCCACAAGGATTGGAACAATCATCCCACAGCATTCCCACTGATTCCCATGGATCAGTTACTAGCCATCCCCTTTAAGTCTATGGTGTATAATTTGTTCACAAAGAACATGGTTTTTGCAAAATTCTTGTTACATGGAAGTCATTTCCTAGTACATATTATACTATAAAGAAAAACACAATATGCTCCATCATAACATAATGCGAATTACTTACGAAATTACATGGCAAAACAAACATTTACAGAGTATCCTTTTGTAGGCGAAGATTTTACATTTCAGTGAATTTGCTCAATTTGCTCCCTGTGCCATATCGTTTCTGAGAAGAATTACGAGTTGTGTAATGTCAAGTGATACAAGTGTATAATGTACCATAGATGTAGCCATGTGCAAGTGTGCAGTTTATGATTTGAACCTGAAGAGACCGAACAGACAGGGAAAGACATGTGAAATGCTTATGGAATGCATGCATCAGGTTAGCACCTGAGCAGAGAAGAGGTGTGTCTCAAATGGTTTGATGATTGGTTCATATGAAGTGAAGTGGGGAGTGAGAAGGAAAGACATGAAATCCTAAACTGCACAGTCTGTGCAGTAAAATTCTCTCAAAAATTCTTACAACACAGAGACCATGAAAACCGTTTTTACTTTTACACTTTACAGAGTGCAAAATGGGTGCACGAAAAGTCACTTGAAGTGTAACCTTTTGTCAAGGTAGCTCTCAATGAACTCGCACACAGCGAGCAGTGAAATCGCACCCACACAGTGATTGGATCGGAGCTCACCTCTCGTGCACTGTGTATGCGAGTCCACTGCTGTGTGTGTGTGTGTCCTCAAATTATAGCGAGCTGCCTTTGCACAAAGCTATTTGAAGTGTTAATATATTAAATTACATAATCATGAGATTCAGATGGCAAGTGAATATAAAATTTGTCCCACACTCTTCTTCATCACTTTCTGTACATACGTTTTCAATTTTGCACCCATTTTGCACTCTCTAAACGTGAGAGTACAAACAACTTTATGCTCTCTCTCACATGACAGATTAAACAAAACTACCTGTAATGAGATAGTAACGCATCTAACATTGCCTTTACGCGTATGATGTGTACAATAAACAAGATGCAGCGCAATGCGAGTATGGTATGCATATTTTCATTACATATGGAGAGTTTGTTCACAAAAACCGATAAGTCCATATTTGCCAAATGGAGATATTTGTGATTAAAGGTCAAGAAAAATTAATGAGAATAATTAGACAATTTTTGCTTCTTTTGACAGTAACTTCAAAAATGTACCTTTATATGTAGTAACCAATATATCATTTAAAAGGTATTATTTTGTACTTAATGACAGAGACCGTACTCCAAAATCTTCAAAAATGGACTTACCGGTTTTTGCGAACAAACTCTTCATATTTTATTTCTTCGGTTATAACTTGATTTCAGTATGAAAAAAGAAAACTGCTGATTCTAGGGACTTCATTATTATGAGAGTCACCTGTATAATATCCCTGTAAGTGACTCTCATCTTGTGTTGTACAGTGGAAGATACAGTAAAACCCTCTTATAACAAGGTAGGCCTACGGTAATTGTCATGGTTTTTAAAGGGTGTGTACAGTTCTGGTCGAGGTGAGGATTTAGCTTTTCACGTTTTGCGAGATATTCAGAGACCACTCTATGATATGTCAAAGAGCATGCATTTCTGAAGAGCAATGGAGAGACATTGTGTGTTTTTGTGTGGCATGCAACTCCATGGGCAAAAATAATTCCTGAAACAGGAAGACTTTGGTATTCCCTTATCTAGCTAGATGTGAAGAGCTATAAAAGTTTTTAGGAAGCCTTCAGCAGAATCAAGGACAGTGGGCAGTTTCTCACGTTATCACTTTAATTGCATGACCTTTCATAAAAAATCAATGACCACTCATTAATCTTGACCACCAGCTGAAGATGTGACCTTCAACCATCTCTGCAGAAAAGGAAATGTTTTCTAAATCATTACTTTCCATACGCCACATAACATTTCTATCGAACCAGATGGCACATACGGCCAAAAAATTACATTTTGGGAACATTTTGGTGGCCTTTGACCTTGACCTTTCACTCCTGTCATTTTGGGAAAGTGACTGTTGATTTATTTCTGTCCTGTCCACCAATTTACCTCAATACCTGACATTCTGAGGAGAAGTAATGACAGGAAATGACAATTTTTTTTCATTTCAAAAGTGACCTTTGACAATTGACATTTGACCTTACATACCTTTACTTTCATGGAAATGATTGCCTATTATTTTTACCATCCCTAGCAAATGATACTAGATACTACCACATGACACTCTGACAGCAAGTCACGGTAAAAAAATATACCAATATTACCATTATTAATACCATTATTAGCTAATGTTCAGTGACTCGTAATCAAAATCTTTGACCCCAAGGGATTTTGCCAAAATCTACACCTCATGTACCATACCCGGGCCAAGTACCATGAAAATTTATTGGGCAGCTTTTTCTTTTCTATCTGACAATACTGAGGATGTGGGACAAAAAGACAGACTAATGGACAATCCATACACACATTGCCATGGCAACCCTGATGGGCAGAGGGGAAAAAAAGAAGAAGAAGAAGAAGAAAAAAAAACAGATTTCCAAGCAAAGGTAAATATGAAAGCCTCTTTACAACAAAAGGAAGTGAACTCAGACAAATTCAATGCCACAATGCTGTAAGTGCACTGCAGCAACCACAGACAACTAAATATTAACTATAAAATGGAATTTAATTTTCCAGAGAGAAGCAGATATCAGTTTGGTGTTTGTTTGTGTGGTGTTTTTGTTTTTTTTAAGGGGGTGGGGGAGAGTTCCTATATCGAAGATAAGTTTCTATTTCTTGATGAATTCCTACAGATTAATTCCTGAGATCTTCCTTTGATATTTTTTTTTTCATTAGAAAATAAATGAAGGGAAAAAAAAAAGGCTTTAGTTGCCTCTACACACATGGAATATATCTTTCATCCATGGGTGCCTTCACAGTAGCCGGAGGACACCAATGCTGAGGAAGGAGCCCGTGGCCAGACCGAGCACCAGGAAGAATGCCATCATGTTCCCTGCTGTCTCCTGGTACTTTGACTCCACGAATCTGTGAAAGGAAAGATCAATGCAGTGAAATCTCTATCAGAGTCTCTGTCTGGTCCATCGTCGTTGTTGTAGTGTTTTGTTTTGTTTTTGGTTTTTTTTTCCAGCAAAGTTTATCCAAAGTTGAGCTTAAGCTGACATTTAAGCAATCCTGGCCGTACAAGTTCAAATCTCAGTTGTTAATAAAATGTTCTTCTCGAAGTTCTTCTCGAACATGTTGCCAATTTAAGGATCACTTACAAATTTAGTGATTTATAAGCTTCTGAAAAATCCTGCTATCGAAATGAACACTAACATGCAAACAACTTATGACTCAAATGAAAGAGCTCGATTATTCCCTCTCTAAACTATGAAACCGTAACAATTAATAGTAAAAATCATAATAAGTAGATAGAGCGCAAAACCATAAAAATGTCTGGGGTTTGTGATCAAGAGAGCTTCCACTTACTTCGGCCCATAAATCATGCAGAGTGACCCCAGGTAGCCGTTAGAAAATGCAAAGAAAATCATGAAGACAATGGGGTAGGCATCGTGCGTGAAGACCACTTCGGAGTACCTCGTTGCAGGGCTGGCATTGCACAGAGCGAACAGCGGAAAGAACGCCAGCCGCAGCAAGACCAGCAGACTGAGCACGCCCATACGATTCTGACCCGGCTGATTGACCAAAGGAAAGGAGTAAGAGTTGAGCCATACAAATATTGTTATTATGTAGCTCATCACTGTTTGTTACTGCTGTTTAGTGGCAAACAGATGGTTTATGCATGCAGCTACAACACGTTTGTAGTTGCATGTAGCCATTCATCGTTAAATGAATGTTCACATATTATACTTGAATTTTATTGATCACTAATCATATACAGGGGGATATTTGTCAATGACAAATAGACATAAAACATCATGGATAACAAATTCTTCAAAGAAGCAACATTTACAAAAGTGTGTAGTAGGTCTGTGAGTTGCTGGATTTCTCACTTATTAATAGAATTCTCCACAGGATTTGTCCCCTTTTAAGGCAACAATTAAGGCATTGGTAGTGGCTCTGCAGCTTATACTGATGAAAGGCACTGAAAGCTAGATATTCTATGGTTCTGACAATGATATCTAATTTCAAAACCTAACACACATAATGATGCCATTCTCCCATAAAACTGACCTAAGAAAGCACTCTGACACACAGTTTTGAAGCATCCAGCACCCTGCTATTTCCTCAATCTGTCCTATTTCTAGTTTCTATTTGAATCCAAGGAATGTGAACCAAATATCTTTTATGGAGTACAGATTATACAATATATGATTGTTATCAATCAAGCTTCAAACACTGAACAGACATTGCTTACAAGAGCAAAACAAATTTAACCCTTTCTGTGCCATGGACTTTGGACAGAGTATACAATGCTATGGGGATTTCTGTGCCAATCAACACTCAACGCACATAAAGGGTTAATGTGAATGGACCAATGTGTACAATGAAAAGTCAATGATTTTTAACACTGCTCAAATCAGAGTTGGTATTACAGGGATGGAATGAGTACTCCACAGTGTGTTACCGTTTCACGCGGAAAGGCTTGTTGGGGATTAGCTGTGGACTAGTCTTCTCAACAACAACAACAAAAAAAAACAAAAAAAAGCAGTCTGCCCCACAGAGCTGCTGACCATCTTTCTCGGGTTGTACAGTTCTATAACATGCATTGGAGAACCAAATCATCTCCATCACACACTCTTAAACTGTTGAGGATGGACTGATTTTCCTATAACATGTATTTCCCATAGACCCCCTCCCCCCCCCCCCCCCCCCCCCCCCCCCCCCCCGAGTATTCTCAGGACTCGTCTCAACGGGTTAAACATGTAATGCAAATCAAGACCTGACTTCATTTAACAAAATACAGGAGACATCATGGCACGCAATACAATCTTGATCACTCTACTTACAACTTGTAGGACTGAGACGGATCGTCCAAGGAAGTCCATTGTGTTGAATAATAGATAGCAAAAAATGGGTGTGAAGTATACATCTGTGAAGAAGTGAAAGACATAGAAACAGTGTCAACAGCTTCCATGGTAAACATGTGCTTAAAGATACATCTTTGAGATAAATCTGAGATAGATTTTAAACAATCAGACATAGAAATAGTGTCAACAGCTTCCATGGTAAACATGTGTTTAAAGATACATCTTTGAGATAAATCTGAGATAGATTTGAAACAATCAAATTTTCAAGATTTTTCTCTTACATTTTTCTTTTATAGCTTTGTCTTTCCATGTTTCCGTTTGCAGTGTGTAGCTAAAGCTGTATCATCTGACTTGGCAATTCTGACGTATGAAAATTAAACAGCACAAGCATACATACATACATACACTCAGCAAAAAAAGAAAGTAAACACTTTTTCGAGGTCATATTTTTCATAGAAGATTTTTATGAAAATCAATGTAGTATATACCATATTAACGGTAATTTAATTGGCTATTAAGCTCATGGGTTAATCAAAAAGAAAGCTTTACGCATGAGTGAGCACATTCATTTTTGTCCTCCAAGGCACAAAATCAAAAATTGCAAAAATTGACATGTTCTCTTTCATTTGCAAATTCTCTTCACGATAACATTGACAACAAAAGACCAGTTTAACACAATGAGAGACATGAATGAAATAGGAAAAATAATTTTTTGTTCTCTTTATCCCTTTATTACCTATAAGAAAACAAAGTGGGAAACTAAAGGGGAGAAATAAGAATTTTCGATCAAGTCAAACTTCAAATGACATAGGGAATAAAAAGCATAAAGATGGTTAAATGAGCAGAATTTCTTTATTTATTTCCTTTAAACTAGTGATTTAAAATCCATGTGACAATTTCAAGAACCAAATATTATTTACAATTTCCTAATTTGAAAGAAAAAGCTCAAATTTGTAGCATTTTTGTTAATTATTACTTCTCTCATTTCATTTGAGTTTAGATTTGACATAAGATGCTTTATTTTCCTCCATTATTTTTAGCCTTCATCGGTCTTTTGGGCTTTAAAGATACCATAGAGATCAAAGATTTGTTTTTGCAACTTAACTCATGTTTCTTTTTGTGTGAAATCTGTTGTTTGTTCTTATTGTTCTATGGAAGAGCACATACGCATGAATGACAACTTGTTCAGTTTTACAATTTTTACTTTTGTGCCCTGGAAGAGAAAAACAATGGTGTTCACTCATGCGTTAAGTTTCCCTTTTTGATGACCTACCAGGTCGATAGCCAATTAAATTACCTTTAATATGGTATATAATACATCGGCTTTCAGCCAAATATTCAATGAGAAATCATAACTTGAAAAAGCGTTTACTTTCTTTTTTTGCTGAGTGTATATACATACAGTACATACATGCACACACAAAAACACATAAGTATACATACACACACACACACACAAGTTAATAGCATAATGACAGTATTGTAAAAGTGGATATTTTCACGCATGTAGTTTTTCGTGCTTGGCCGGGTAAAGTGAATTTCCCAAAGTTTTTTGTTCTGCGGAATCAAAATATGAACCAGTATAACCAATAGGAAGCAAAAATGTTCACATTCTTATATTTCAGGCTAGATGCGCGCATTGAAATGTGCGAAAATTTCAACAATGTGAAAATTTCTACTTTTACAGTATAACCTGGATTTAATTGAACTGATACCACAGGACACTTGTGGATTTCATTATAAATCATGGACAGGCACAGTGACTGAATCTTTTTTAATAGGTAATCAAGTTTATCAACACACATTACTTGCTCTCATACAGCAAGTGGTGAAGTAACTTGTATGTTTACTGAAACATTCTGCATGCATAACATAGGGTTGCACACTAACCCATTCTTTTTACTGGTCTGACCTTTCCTTCTCAGACTAGTAGATATCCAGTTTTTTCCTTTTTAAGAGTCAAAACCTAATATTTGATGATCCTGTTCTTTTCTTAACTAGCCCCGGCATTGTTATTTTCAATTATTTTTTTTTGCGGTCACGTCCAGTAAATTTGGCAATTCCTGAAAAGCTACCGGCCCAACAGTGACTTTTACCGGTCTTGGACCTTCAGACTGGTGCAAGTGTTAACCCTAAAAAGACTGGGGGGGGGGGGGGGGGGCCTAAAAGGCCCCCCCCCTCGACATTTCGCGCGATTACTCTGCAACACGCAATGCTCTCGCCGCGATGCTCTATGACTTTTTTCTTTCGAGTTTCCCGCACATTTTGACACCAAATTTGTGACGCCCGGGGGTACAGTTCTGAAGTTACATAACTTTTTGTACATGCACGTGAGGCCGAAAATGGCTCAAAAATGTGATTTTGTGTACAAAGTCAATGCAAATTGAGTTTTTTCACATGGTTCATATAAATATGCTTATTTTTACTCTCAATGGCTAAAATTAATTTGTTTTAGGAGTATTATGCTTCAGAAAGTGTCTGCCACAAATTCTGTTAAAAAAAAACAACAAAAACAAAAGGTTGAAAAAACAAAGAAATACATAAGAAATTCATAAAACAATAAAATAAATAAGAAATTAATCTTGATACCGAATTTTTTTTTTCAAGTATATTTGCAAAGAATGCCACAAAGAATAATTAGACCAAAAATGAGCACTTTTGGAGCTTTATTTACTGATTTAGATCAAAGAGTCTGATTTCTCGCATAAATTAGCATTAATCAAAATAAAATAAAAGAAGACTATTTTGTAAAATTTAAATATACGATCTTGTAGATTACATCGCACACTACCATTGTGCAAATTTCCGCGGCGATCGCGCGATCCACGGCCGAGATCTTAAGGGGGGGCCCTTTAGGCCCCCCCCCCAGTCTTTCGAGCTACCAAAATAGCCCAGTCTTTTTAGGGTTAAGCATTGCATAACATGCAGTTGTGCACATCTCTTTCAACCATGCCGTCAGCCCTATTGAAACAACAGTTTTTTGTTCTGCGGAATCAAAATATGAACCAGTATAACCAATAGGAAGCAAAATTTTTCACGTTCTTGTATTTTCAGGCTTGCTTGAAAGAGATGTGCACAACTGCATGTTGTGAGACACACAACCTGGTATCGCGCATTCGAGCTCATGCACTTCCAATGTGGGATTTAAACTAAAATAACGATCTCTCAATTACTTATGAAGATTTTTAACACCTCGTCCAGCACAGCATAAACTGGCAAATAATTACTTTCGCAATCATAAAAACCTGCAACAGTGTTCTGATCTGTGGGAAGCAGTTGCTAGGACTGACCAAAGTTCATCGGATGTATTTTGTTGTTCTCCGAGAAAACAGACACACACACACACACACACACACACACACACACACACACACACACACACACACACATACTGTCAAATAAAATCAGGCAGGTGGATAGACAAATACACCTACAGAGAGACTGAGGTGTATGTGAATGCATATTCTTATAAGAGAGACAAATATCTCATATGAGTAATCATTCAGATTTGATCTCTCTCAATAACAAGCAAACAAACAAACAAAAATATATGATCACACACTCTAAACTCCATACTACTCCAATAAATGGTCTTATCAAGGTTCTGACCAGGGTGTTCACATACTTTGGAATGTTCTACACGACCCATATCAAAACAAGATTGTTGTATATGACTTCATCAATCAATCAAAATACAAAATCGTAAGATTCATAGAATTCCTCTCTGAATACATTTCTATATAAACTTATCATACACCAGGTTATACTGTAATCTCACCTGCAAACGGTTATACTGTAACCTTACCTGTAAACTCTGAATGATGCATTGGATGGATCTGGGATACAACGGCCGGAAAGTTGCCCAGTGTTACAGCAAAGGTGAGGAAAACCATGACAGCCGGAATCCAGATCTGTGAATGGAAAAAGCCGTAACATCAAAGCTGAGCACCTCAGAATTCTAAAATACTTACTACAGTCAAACCTGTCTATAGCGACCACCATCTATAGCGACCACCTGCCGTATGCGACCACTAAAACACAAATCCCCCCAAGAGAAAAGCCATGTTAACAACCCTGTCTATAGCAGCCACCTGTCTACAACGGCCACTTTTTTGTTTCCCCTGGGTGGTCACTATATACAGGTTATATACAGGGCACATACTTTCTATGACAGTATGACATATGATACCAAATACTTGGATGGTAGCAGACCTCCCAGCTTTTCTTAACTTAAAAATAGGGATAATTTGGCTCAAAAGTCCCTATACATAGAGAGTGTGTAGTGGAATCATAAAAAAAAACAACAAACAAACAAACAAGGGCTGGGAAAGGTCAAAATTCATATTCTTTCCTCCTAATACAGAATGTTTGGGAGGTCTGTGATGGTTATACTTGAAAGACTGCAGCTCTTTAGTCTTATTAGTAGTTTATCAATTCTCCTAGTAACATGTTTGGCACACCATGTGTTTATTTGACCCCACTGTTTTCAGACTAATGTACACATAATCTTGTGATTGTCTTGTCATGATAAAAGTCCTTCTGAATGATCTTCCTTTCACACAAATTATTAGCAATTATTTCTTACATCACTCACGCATTGAATGTTTGATACAAACACAGTTAAAGTGGCATGCAGGCATTAGATATCTGAAATAGATTGAACAAAACCTGCTGTTACTATTTGCAATCAATACACTTTTACTATGTGCTTTAGTCAAAACTTTAAACTCTTATAGAAAGGATGGATTTTGACCTATCAAACTTATATTCGAAATATCAATGTTTTACACCCTCATTATCAAGCTGAAGATTGGCTACCATCATTTGCCACAAGAAGGGGGAAAAATAGAGTATAAGAGATGTAGAATTAACATGCCCATGGAGTGCTAAATTGAGACTGTCATTCTGCCATGGAAAAAGGACAAACCAAGGGTACATTAAACTTAAAGTAAAAAGATGTATAGGAAATCACATGATCATACCTTCTTGAATATGAACCAAAATGGTGGTTTCGGGGTTTTTTTCTCTTCGAAGCTGCTGCTCAAGGATCTTGACAGATTCCCGACATTATCAACCTCTGTAGTAACTAGAACATTAATGAGGACAGAAGGAGCAAAAAAGAAAGAGGAATTTGATGGCATTTTGTTACTAAAATTCCCGCTACCCTTCATGAAAGTCTGATGTCACATATTCACACATTCCTGATCATGTGACCTGGGATACTTGATGCAAATTACAGTGCCCATTGCACGACAAGGTGAAAAAAAACAAAACAAAAACAAAAAAACAGCACAAACAACAGCATGTGGGACCAACATGTCTACCATTCACGAAAATGATATATCATTGTCACAGTTGTTGAATTCAATTTGAACAGCGGTATTCTTGATAAATTTGCATATTGACATGTACTCTTTGATACATTAACACCTGGTATGTACAGGAAATGATTCAAAAAGCATTTTCTAGTAATCTAAAACAGAAATATCTACCTTGAGTTTCACAGTGAGGGCTTTTCTATAAAGCCTGTCACAGTCAAACCTGCCTTCTCAATATTTAGATTAGAAAGCCCACTCAAAGGTAGCAACGTGCTTCTTTCCAACAGGAAAACCCTGGTGCACAAGAGATATTAGGATTAGGTAATCGCTATTCATAGACTATAGACTATTAGTTTTCCGACATCTATGCTGATCAGGGATATGATGCATGCCAATCTGAAAACAAAGCGCAGGAAGGATGAACTGACTGCTGAAGAAAATACATGGTACCGTAAATTACACCTATTAGTATCTTGGCACATAATGTTTGATTTACCAGGCTTTTCCCCCAATCTTTCTTGCCCTGTGGACACCACCATGGCAATATACACATTTTCCACCACATACGGTTAAGCAGTTTTAGTCTTCTACCGCATGTACCCAAAAAGATCATTAACAAGATGTGCGCTCACAAATCAGAAGTACGACATGGATGTCGACACAAATAAGTTCATAATGACACTGTTGAGATTCCATAACACCTGCAAGCTTTTAGGCAGCTACAGACTTAAGTCTAAAGAACGCCACAAAAGGTTGTAGTTTTCAAACAGAATCACGATAACAAGAGTGAGCACAGCAATGTCACAGAGCATGATTCTTGGTGCTTTACGCATTACTGGCTTAGTATTTGCTCATCAAACCTGCATAGAGATGGGGGAAGCAGATGGGAGGGAAGGAGGGAGGGAGGGCAAAGGGCTTTTTTTATGACATTGAAACTGAAATATCTTCATTTTGCAAACACTGACAAGTGTTACATGAGTGTCACAAGATATGTTTGTCATGACCATTCTTTTCTCGTTCGACAACATTCACTTTCTATTCACTGGTTGTGTATTCTTGTTAATTTTTTTTTTCGCAGGGCCGCAGGCTTCATTACAAGGTTTGGTTCATAGCATGGTATTGTTTCACTGTCCGACTTCATCCTGCACTAATGAGGCATTTCACAGCTGTGATGTCACGGTACCATACCAACTCTGCTTGTCATTCATAATAGCTACTTTTTGAAAAAATTCTTGAGGGAAACCTTCATCAGATCGACGCTTATCTCTTAACCCTAAAAGGGCCGGGGGGGGGGGGGGGGGGGGGGGGGGGGGGGGCGGAATCCGCCCCCCCCTCGACGTTTCGCGCTATAATTCTGTTATGCGAGAAGGCCTCGTCGCGAGGCTTCTTGACTTTGTTTGTTCAAGTCTCGCGCAACTTTTGAGACCAAATTTGCGACGTCCACGCGTACTTTTGCGAAGCCACGCCCATTTTTGTAACGGAATGTCGCCCCAAAACGGGCACAATTTTGTGATTTTGTGTACATTTCCTATGGAAAACAGTGCTCTGTCGTGAAAGTCATAAAAACCTGATTATTTTTACAATTAATCACTTTCATTGATTAGTTCTGTGCTAATTATGGTAGAAAAGTGGTCAGTGACAATTTCCAATGAAAAAACAAAGAAAAAACAAAAGTTGAAAAACAAAGAAATACGTATGAAATTCTGAAAACAATAAAATACATAAGAATTGAAATGAATTTTGGAAGTTTTTGTGATGTACAATCGTTGAATATGCTGCAACAGATTTACAGACCAAAAATTAGACTCTCAATGCTTTTAATTAGGCTAAAATATGATCTTGAGCTTAATTTGCATAATGAATTAATCAAAATTAGAAATTGATTGTTTCAAAAAATCTTATGACACAATCTTGTAGATTATGACGCGGGTCTCACGCATGCAAATTTTCATCGCGATCGCGCCACTGATGGCTGAGATCTCAGGGGGGGGGGCGGAATCCATCCCCCGGCCTGAGCATAGCCAAAAAAGCCCGGCCCCTTTAGGGTTAAGTTGGCAGACAGATTATGATCATACATTTTGATGATTATAACATCTTTCGGCCAGTTGTTCCAACACTTACAGAGCACCTCAAGTACTTTGATTCACGTGGCAAATGCATCAAGTCTGGAAATCATGCAGTTGATTAGTCTTGAGATTTGGTTGGATATTATGTAAGTGATCACTTTATGAGAAAAAAGATGACTGTCATGGTGTGGTACTGTTGCAATTTTCATGTGAAACTTCCCCCTAATAATTCTATAACCCCCTATATACCAAATCGTTAATAATGTTCAGGAGACAAAACACAGCATGTTCACACTCCACAGGAAGAGCGACTGCAATCACCCCTCGAGTCTGTAATTCCACATGGTCAAAATTGCAACTAAGAATTAGATGGAGTGAGGGTAAATTACTGCAAGGTGCAAAAAGAACCGCTGCTGGGAGAGAGAGAGGCATGAATCTATCAAGCAATCACCACTGGTAATAGCATTGGTGATCACACTCACGATGTAGCGTTCAGATGATGAAAACTTGTGTTGAACATTCTCCTTTTTTTTTCCCCATTCTTTTGAATCAAAGAAAGTCATTCCTCCAGTATGAAGGGATGAAACCACTATGACTGATTGCTAAGAAGTCTTGTGACTCAGTTTACACACTCCTCCAATATTAAAGATAACTTGCTGAATGATTCATGTACAACTGAACTATCGGTCCCTGATAGCCCAGGGTAGTAAAGAGCTAAAAGACATCACAGAACAAAACTGGGATGGACAAGCCAAATTGCTTAAAACCACAGCATGAGAGAGTGTAGATACCCAGTTCTTCTGAAGGGTTCGATACAGCAGTGCAGCTGATATATTGTCCAAAATAGATGAATTTGGAGCAAGGAGAAAGTGAGGGAGCAAAAGACTATGAATTTGATGATTGGTTCAAAGTGAATCCCCTCACATCAACTTGGAGGAGTTGGAGGCAGAGGCTGGGGAGAAAGCATTTTGACGGAAAGGACAGAAAAGTCACCAAAAGTTGAGCAATCTCTCTACACATATTTTCCATATAACATACTCATCTGGAAGGTGGGAAGTCAGTACGTAGTAGCACATCATTATTGCTTTAAGTACTAGTTACTTGCCAACAGCTATGAGTGCGCTTTGCATATTACAGAACGAGGACACTTCAAATAGTGTTCAGTAGCCATCACCATAAGAAACTACTTCAGAATATTTCAGACATGAGAATGTTGTTACTTAGTGCAGGGCAAAACAGATCGTAAGAGATTTATTGTGCAAATGGCCAAGGGCCAGAACTGCAAACACATTTACCACATGAGCTAATCCCCTGCTGTTTGACCCAGCGTTGACAGATTTGTTTCTTTTTCAAGTGCTGACCTGAAATCATGGGAAGTAAAATGTTGCAGACAAAGTGAACAAGCAAGAAAAAACCTGCACAATAGACAGGTTTACTACCATAATCAAATTTTATGCATGCCTTTCTGACAACGGTTCTTCTTGACAAATTGAAAGCTTGCCCGAGGTTTGCCTGACATAGCAACAACCACTTAATGCAAACTACATTCCAAGTATTGAAAGACATTTTTGTAAGTGATCAAGTAGACTTTGCTTATTGGGGGGGGGGGGGGGGGGGACTCATGGACTGAAGAAATACAGCCCAATCCATCTCGGAAACCTGCAACCTTATCATCTGTTGAATTGTTGCAAATGTTGCAACAATTCAACAGATGATAAGGTTGCAGGTTCTGTGTTAATCGCTATTTTCTATACCCATGCTGTAGATATATTGCAAAATTCAGGTCAACAAACGAAAATAACTATTGGACTGAAAGACTATTTTGTACACTCTCGGTGAAACCTCAGATCCAGTCACAGGGCAGTGGGGCAGCAGTGCCCCATGACATTATCTGGTGGGGAACCTGGGACAAGAAGTAACGAGATGACAAAAATAGGAGATAAAACAGATGAAGACAAAGACAAAGAAGATGAAAGAGACAAAAAAAAAAAAAAAAAAACACTTGTCATATCTCGGTGTGGAATTTCATGATTACCTTGCTTGTTGAGATAGTACTCTGCAAACTGGTTTCTTGGTAGCACGAGGTAGGCAGCGAAAGTGAAAAATATGCAGAGAACGGCAAGCAGGAAGTACACAAATCCTATAAGTGAGACGTCTTCAATAGCTGGTGACAATGAAGAAAAGAAATGCAAGTAGCCATAAAGCCTGATAAATATGCTTTGCTCTGTAAACCCGATAGTGGTGGTGGCAGGTCGAAACAGCTATAAATCATTCAGAAAGCCACTCATCCTCACACTGATATGCTACAATTCTTCAACCATACATTTGTTTCCGAATGTGTATTAACGTATCCACACACAAAATGAAACACTAACAAAAAGGAAGCAAAGTCATCTAATAGTATGCAGTGTTTCTTCGAATCTCTGCAATGCTACACTGACAAAATGTTTAAAGAGTGATCAAAGCAGTTTGGGAACCCTCATATTTACAAACACAGAAGCAAAATGCTTATCATAACATAAATTCATATGCCACCAACAAGATAGCGGAACCTGTTCTAGGGGGTTTTCCCTTCACAGTGTGGCATTCATCTGGGGCATATTTGTATTCACTTGGAACAAGGAAGGCATTATGTGTCAATTTGACTCATACACTGTAATTCAGTGCAATGATTTGGATACATTGTAGTTCTGAGGAAATTATTAGTCCTAAACAATATGACAAACATTCCCATAAGTTAGCAGCATTCATCAGTCCAACATTTTTGTGAGCATGGGGTTTCATTCAGAATGGTTTCAATCTACTTTCAAATGACAATCAATGTTAGGCAACTAGCAGTGTAATGACAGAATTTTCACTGGGGAATCATCAACATTCTCTAGATTAACTGCAGTCTTTTGGTCTAAAACTACATTAGCTCTCACACAGAACAGAAAATCTACAGAATATTTCAATTTGCTTCTAAATGCACCATTTGAGGCAGAAGTGTGACACAAATTAACATTTCATGCCATCTTTTGATAGAAATTGAGGGGAAATTAAAGGTCCAGTTTACCTTTGGGAGCAGTGATTTCAAAAATGTTCAAGATATCACATTTGATGCATATGTGTAGGTCTGTTGTATCATAAAACACCCTACCATATGAAATATTTGTAATAAAACCTAAAATATAAGGAGATATCAGGGTTTTTCTCAGTAAACCATAACTGTATACGGTTTAGTCTGGAAACATTTTTATTATAACTATTGTTCACATTTTGTGTATTTAACAACACTTAACATCGATTATACGGATTCAAATTTTGACAGTGGTTGTTTCTATCCCTAACTCACATTTTAGAACTATTTTAAAGCACTAATGCTTTCATCTGCAAATGGTAAATTATGCCTTTAAGAGAAGTCTCCTGTACAGTTTTCACAAGAAGACAGATTACTGAAATGTCACAATCATGCATAACAAGTCATTATGGAAATGCAACAACGAAAGAGATGTACTTTCCTGCTGCAAACACAAGAAATTTTGTGCTCGCAATAGAGTACACAGTTGGGAATTTACAAGGATGGCTCATCAAGACAGCGGCATGTATCTCGGATACAGAGCATGATGAGATATTTCTTAAAATACATATTGCATCCCATACCCACATATACATATATAATACACTTCTGGAATCTTGGTTTAATACACCCTTAGAGTTTATAAAAATCAATTTGAAGTAAACTTTTCATACCTGTGATACTCACAGAGATAAGCAATACCAGATACAACAACATAAAAGTAGTCCTAAGTCTCTCTATTGCATATACCTGGTTCATGTACTGTATTTCATTGCAAACACAAGCTTCACTTCTCTACAAGAGTTTTGACATGGAAAAATTACATCCCAAGGCATAGAGATTGGTAAGATTCTGACAACGGCTTTCCACAGTCGTCAGAGTTGAAAAAATGTCACTATCATACCAGATGAATTAATCAGTTAATAAATGCGCTTTATGAGGGAGCATAATCCTCTGCAGATCTTTCATAAAATTTCTTTCAAAGTCCAGTGATATTTGCCTACATATTGTTAGACAGGACTTCATTTCTTTCCTTGACATTTCCTCTTCCTTTTATTTCATACAATTTACATGGTATCACTATTTTGAGCTTGTAGCTTCTGGTTTCAGAGATAGCATCCTACACAACACAAACTAACAAGGTCCCGGTTTTAATGAAACATTGCCTTTGTATAGAAAGAAACATATATGATGTAGCAACACATCCTTATTAAAAAAAAACATCACATCATCTTTCTGTTTTTTTGTTTTTGTTTTTGTTTTTTTGTCCCATGTGGAATTTTGTTTTTGATAGGCAGAGTGTGCTCCACTGAAATGACAACAAAGATGGATTGGGTGTATTTTGAGGCTATTCTCCTCTTACTTACTTACTTGCTATACAGATGATTGAGACCAATGCTGGCAGTATTCCGCCAAGGCCCTGGCCGGCCATGAGAGACTGTGTGTACTTCTTTGGCAGGAGCCCTCCTAGACCAAACACACTGCCTTGGAAGATCCCACTGAAACCTGAACCAACACAATTCATGAAAACCAAAGCAGAGATATCATTCTTTCTGCACTTAAAACTTCCATCCATTTTCTTCTTGCTTCAATGTCCTTTGCAGGTGGCCCAGAATGGCATACACAGTTTTATACTTGACATGAGCCTTGTAATGAATTCACACTGTTACGATATTGCACTTCTCGGTGGGAAATCATAGTGCGTCAGTAAAATAACATGAATAAGAACAAAAAAGAGTGAAAAGTGAATAAATCAAGACAGTCACCATTGTGCAGACTCTACACAAAACCTACAGGTGTACCAGATGACAGAATGAAAAAAGCAGTTCTGATGAATTCCATGGAATGTCTCAGATAACCAAGTCAATGCTTTATTATCCCTACTAGTTTCCATGATTGACGCTATTGTTCATGTTTTTATATATATGCATCTACCTGATGGAAATTTCACAAAGTTCTGTAAAGTTGATTGACTGGAACTGAACTGCACTGAACTACTATAAAAGTGGAAACTTTCGCGGTGTGGTAAATTTTCAAGCATTTCATGCTACCAGAAACTAGTGCAAAAAAAAAAGCACGCTAATATTTTTGCATGCCATATGTTCCAGTAACAATGTCCTGATTCCACAGAATCAGAAACATTTGAAATTCATCTTACCCAGCTGAGCACAAAAAATCACTCATGCAAAAATATCAACTTTTATAGTAAATTGAACAGGCAGAGTAAGATGTGTGTAGAGCACAAACGATGACAAGGTCACAGAGGTATTGGCAGATTGCAATGAGTAAGATCAGAGCAAAAAATCCATGTCTTTTTACTTACAATTAATGACGACCACACTGACCAAGGTGACAATGAAGAACTGTGTTTGCCCTGGAAAAGGAAGCCAGACATACATGTACTATATCAGTATGTTTGATTTCAATACATAAATGGCCACGTACAAGGACACTTTCAAATCAAGCACAATATAATAAGACAGATTAAAGAATACGGCTAATGGCCAGTGTATATTCAGGTCATAATACGACAATTCATTCATTTTTTGCAACATGTACTCAGCTCACAAGTCATGCTGCCTACTAATCACTGCTCGATCAAACGTTTAATTGAAGGGTCATGCGTAACATTTCTGCACAAGGTCGGCAGCAATGCTACAAACTTTGTGTGAGCAACACTGAGTAGAACATGCATCTAGTTCTTGTACTGCCCTTTAAAATAAATGAAAACCGAGTCAAGATATAACCATAAGGTAGAATTTAACCCATTACCAGCGTCACATGCATTTTACAGCCAAGCATGAACAGCTGGTACACCCTTAAATTTTTTTTTTCTTGACTGTTAAAAATGCACAGCTCTATGCTAACGACATTGTGGTAATAAATTGCATTGTAAAAAGTGCTAACATTGCCAAGCAACACAGTACCAGTATCTCTCCTACCCTTTACAGTAAGCTGCATATCCCAAACATATTCACAGCAGTGTATAGTTTGAACTAGAATTATCACTGAAGGTGATTAATACCCCCGCCCCTACTGTTGCTTTATAGTATGTGATGTCATGAGGGCAATGACGTTAATACCAAGTTTGTGCACTTGTCGAATTGGAAACAGAATAATTTTAGTTTACTGTACAATTACAGAGTTGAAACTGAGTTCCACAAGGTTTGGGTAAAAAGTGTGGTAACCATGGTAATGCATTGTCTGACACAAACACAAGGGACATTTTGCATAACTACACTTTTTGCATAACTACTTCATACACACCAAATTTGACCTTCATAGCGTGAATGGTTTATTTTGATGCAAAAATAAGTGGTTACCATGGCAACACATTTTCCTCAAACTAACACATTGGTGTCTTGCAAAACTTCACTTCTAGATCATGATACATACTAAAATTGACTTTAATTGCTTGAATGATGGAAAAGTTATTCGATCTGCAAGGTTTTGGTAAAATTGTGGTTACCGTGGCAACCGTTTGTGTGACAAACACAAAAATTATGTGTCCCACATCTATACCTCAGGGCCACAATGCCTACCAAATTTGGTTTCAATTGCTTGAAAACCGTGGAAGAAGTTCACTCCACGGGATTTTTTAAAAAAATGCGGTTACCATGGCAACGCATTGTCCGATACAAATACAAAGGACATTTTGCAAAACTACACTTAAAGAGCATCATACACACCAAATTTCACCTTCATAGATTAAATGGTTCAATTTGATACAAAAATGAGTGGTTACCATGGCAACACATTTTTCTTATATTAACACATTGGTGTCTTGTATAACTAAACCTCCCGATCATCATACATACTAAATTTGACCTTAATTGCTTGAATGATGTGGAAGTTATGCAATCCACAAGGTTTTGGTAAAATTATGATTACATGGCAACGCTTTGTCCGACAAACACAAAAATTATGTGTTCATCTACGCCTCAAGGCCATAATGCCGACCAAATTGGATTTCAACTGCTTCAAAACTGTGGAAGTTGTTCACTCCACAAGATTTCGAAGAAAACATGCGGTTACCATGGCAACGCTTTGTCGAGTACAAACACAAAGAGTGTCTTGCATAACTACACCTATAGATCATCATAGATACCAATTTTGAAATTGATTGCTTAAATACTATGTAAGTTATTCAATCCACAAGGTTTTGGTAAAATTATGGTTACCATGGCAATGCATTGTCCGACAAACACAAAAAACATGTCTTGCACATCTATACCTCAATATCATCATTTACCCTCCGTTTCATTTAAATTGCTTCAAAACTGTAGAAGGAGTTCGCGACGCAAGATTTTGCAACAGACCGCCCGACCGCCTAACCAACATCACAGTGATTCCTATACCCCCTTCACACTACGTGCAGCAGGGGTATAACAATGGTTAATATTATGTGGCAAGAACGTAGACAAATTATAAGACCTACGGGTGATGGTTTTTTTGTTTCAGAAAATGACTTTTCCAATTGGGGAAAAAGGCCAATTTCATTGCGAAGAAGTTTCTGAATGGAAATTCTATTGTTTATAAGTAATATGATACAAAGGATCAAATTTCCATAAAACACTGGGCAGGTGACAGGTATGGCAAAAGTTATCACTTACAGTATACAAGCTTTCTGTACTTACAGTCTTCTGTATCTATTCTTGTGAGCACTGTTGTAAATGTAAATATGACCAGCATCCCTGTTAAAGATGTTATCATTCGGACTTTTAGGGTCACTCTGTAAGGAAGGCAAAATGATTAAAAACAATACAATCCTACATGTAAGTGCTGTGCAGTACAATCTGGATCAGTGATAACAAACTTTTGGTAATAACTGCACAACAAAAGACACTACAAAAGATCAATTCAAACAACACTGGATTACATATGTTTATACATCATCCACACATACAATTCAGATATCTTAATTCAGCCGGTTTGAAAACTGTTCTTTTCAATTATTTTGAAAAACTCAAATTCAGTGGAATGTTCGATATATATCAGTTGCATAATTTCAGTTTCAGAAGGAAATATTTGTCTAAATCTGCAGCTGAGACACTTATTCATGCTTTGATTTCTTCTTGGTTGGATTTTTCGAATTCGTTGTTGGGTAATTTTCCAAAAAAAAAAAAAGATGTCACAAAACTTCAATGGTTGCAAAATTCTGCTCCCCGGTTGTTAACTTTTACTAATGAGTTTGATTCCATATCACCACTTCTCCCTTCCTTAAACTGGTTACCCGTAGAAAAAAGGATTATTTTCAAGATTCTTTTATTAGTACATCATTCAGTTCACTCTTTCTCCTCATCCCCACCCCCCCCCCTTATCCTATGTGACTGTGTTAAAAAATACAATCTGACACGAAGCCTAGGTTCATCATCAGGGGGGCGTTTCATCAACGAGTTCGTCGGAGGTTTTCACCGACGAATTTGCTATCAGCCAATCAGACGCAAGGATTTACACTGACAACTGTTAAAAGCTAATGAAATCCTTGGTCTGATTGGCTGATAGCAAATTTGTCGGTGAAATCTCCGACGAACTCGTTGATGAAACGCCCCCCAGATGCATTGTTACTCCAAACACTCAGAGTAAAACATGGATGGGGCAATCATGCTTTCTCCGTTATGGGACCAAAATTGTGGAATCAATTACCTATTCAGTTATTGGCAACTGTCATCTACAGAAACGTTCAAATCCCACAGTCTTTAAAACGTATCTGTTCCTCTCACACTGAGGACTACTAGTATAATTGTTATCTATAATGTTCGGAACAATTGTATTTTTTTATCTGGTATGTGTTCGTTTGTTGTTTGCCTTTTTTTTTCTGTTGTCATGTTTGAACAAGTACATACTGTATATATCTATCTTTTAATTTTTGAAACACCGTGAGCACTGAAAGTTGGACCTGTGCGCTATAATACAAGTAGCCACTATCATTATTTTTATTAAATAGGAAGGATGACTCACCTATGTTTGATACCCATATTCACCAATACAATGAGAACATTTGGGATTTGTGCAGCAACTGAGAAGTATGCCTCATACATGGCCACAAGGTCATTTTCGGTTGCAGGCTTCAGGGTAGGGCCAGCCGTTATGCCAGTGTCGGTGTTTGTCGTATTTTCTTCGGCTGGTGCAAACTTGAAGTCAAAGTACTGAAAGGCAATCGATTTGTAGACACAGGAGATACATAGGGTGGTCTGCAAGGGTTTTGGCAGAGACTCCAACTCTCCCGCTTTTGACGGGAGATCTCCCGCTGAAAGCCCATATTTGCAAAATCTCCCGTTCTCCCGCTTGAGATTTAATTTCTCCCGCCCTGGCTCTGTGTCTCCCGCTTGAAATGATTTCTTATTTTTTGTCTTCGTGTGTTGAAAAATAAGCCTTAGATAGCACGAGAGAGCATCAAGAACCCTAATCATTAGAGCTTCCAGGGTCAAAAGCGGGCCCTGAACCCCGGCCGCAAGGAACTTCGTGCTCATGATATACGCTTCGCGCACATCAAGTTGGAGTCTCCCGTTTGCTAGGGGTTTCAGGCGGGAGAATCTCCAGATCAGAAGGTGCTTGGGGTTGGAGTCTCTGTTTTGGTGTGCCACAATGGCACTTGAAAATGTTCATCGAATGCAACATTAACCCTAACTAGGCCGGGCTATTTAGGTAGATGATACGGCGGGTTTTGGTGTGCCAAAATGGCACCTGAAAATGTTCATCGATTGCAACATTAACCCTAACTAGGCCGGGCTATTTAGGTAGATGATGGGGGGGCCTCCCAGGCGCCCCCCCTCCAGATCGAAAATTGGCACACACATTGCCTATGACGTATTCTAAAGTACCGTGAAGTTGATTTTTTAAAGAATTATCATTTATGCTAAATTATGCTAATTTATGCATAATGATGCATGAAATCAGACAATTTGGAATAAATCACTAAATACAGCTCAAAACAGGCACATTTTTTGTGTATTATATTCTTTTTAGTGTCCTTAGCAAATGTAAGAGAAAAAAATTGTGCAGTCAGAAAAAATTTCTTAAGTATTTTATGTTTTTTTAATTTCTTATGTATTTCTATGTTTTTTCGACTTTATGTTTTTCATCGTTTTTTCGATGAAATTCGTCTGCAAAATTGTTCCGAACAAGAAAATATGTTATTTATTGATTTTACTCAATAAAACCCCAAAATAATCATGCTTTTATGAAATTTGCCTGTAAACACAGTTTGCATTGAAATTGTACACGAATTCACGTTTTTTAGCAATTTTTGGTCTGGCATGCATGTACATATTTATGCACAACTTCAGAACTGCGCGCCAGGGCATCGCAAATTTGGTGTCAAAAGATGCTGGAGACTCGAAAGAAAAAAGTCATGAAACATCCTGGCGATAGCTTTTCGCGATAGCTATACATCGCGTAACGTTTCACGCGATGGCCTAGTTAGGGTTAAATTTAACAAAAAACACACACTAGACATTCCAAGGATGTTTAAGAGATGGAGTCACAGCAGTCTTATTCCCTTTGAACCCATGTTCGATGCTGCCACTCAATGCATCAAACTAGATCTGCCCTACAGACAGGAAGACAATTTTCATGTCTCATTGCATAATGATCAGCCACAATATAAGACAGATATGTCTTTACGATGGCAATTACATTTCGCCCTCCCTACTTACAAAAGATCAGCGGTAAACACTTGTAAAGACATGGGGATGCACGAATAAAAATTGTGCACAGATTATTGAAATTAACATTAAAATCACTAGACTGGACATGTCTAGACAATAATCTGATACATTAATTTATGAAGAACTATTCACAGATTATACCATATCAGTTTCATCTTTCAGAATCAATCAGAAAAGTGATAAAATTGGTTTACCAATCAGAGGGTACAGTTTCAAACACTTACATAACAGACAGCTCAGACACACTGCACATATTTATGGATGGGATAGACTTTTTCATGCTGTGTAGTAGGAAATTATGTAAATAAACACATAAAAATATACCAGACATTATGTGAGCATTATACAAATCTTCACAATGCCCAGAAAGATGCGGTATTGAAACCCAATCATCAAGGGCGCAAATGCACCTGTGGAATCTTTTTGGTTCAATCATTGAAGACAGACACCTGTTTAAACAGTAAACAGCTACTTTGAGATCGTAAGTTTTGAACCTCCTTGGTTAAATATATTACTCTGCATAACGTATGTACTTTGAATGGATTTTGCCAGATTATTTCCCTTTTCTATCTACAATACAGGATCTTCATGAATCAACCATCACCTGCAAAATTAAATTGCTGCTGCTACACATCATAGTGCATTTAGAGAAAGAGAAAACTGACGGCTGTTTGCA
This sequence comes from Diadema setosum, assembly GCF_964275005.1. Taxonomy (NCBI): domain Eukaryota; kingdom Metazoa; phylum Echinodermata; class Echinoidea; order Diadematoida; family Diadematidae; genus Diadema; species Diadema setosum. The sequence goes on from NC_092685.1 coordinate 22,902,842, forward strand.
CAATCATAACCAGTTGGATCTGCATATCTTGAACCACCATCAGACATTCTAAACACCACACCAAAGATTTGACATGCAGAAAGTATGAGTCACATATACATCCACAAGCTTTACTATATATCCTTGCATTCCAGCTCATTCACTCTGGTTGTATATTTCAAACTAAGAGCAAAGAGAGCACAAGAGAACATCTACAATCTTGTAGATCTTCAGAGCTTCTATGACCCTTGAGCGGACCCCAGATAACAGACTTCAAGCTTAGCGCACAAACAATCACACACTTAGAGAATGAGGACTTTCTTAATAGCAACATGGTATAACTACGTTATTCATTGCAATCATGAGTACAACAAAATAATGATGCACTATGAACTGCCTTGTCACTTACGTTCTTAGCAGTGATGAACATATTCCACGGAAGGACTGAGCACATTCCAAAGGTGTAGAATACTGCATACACAAAGAAGTACCTACAAATTGTACAAGGAGAAGCACATATGAGCTTGGCAATAGCAACAATCATCCTCTCAACAGATTTCTCAGACAATTATCACACATCACAGCCTGCATGTCACATTGACATGCCATTATGGTAAGATTGAGAATACTAGCTTTACTAGCATACTATACATCTATGGATATCCCGGTATTTGTACACAAGCTGACCTGCAGAAATTTACAGCTCACTGACATGTTACACATGACTGTAGTAGAAAAAGGGTACGTGAGGGAGTCCATGTTTCAGAAAAGTTGCCATGTTTTTAAGTTCCTTTCTAACTTGAATTCTTAGTAATAATAATTTTCCCGCAAAACTTACTTTGTATACCACAATGTATGTACATGCAAATTGCACAATTGAATTTGCTCTTTAATCAGAGACTCACTTTCAATGACTCATAAATATCACTGCCTAAACAATACTTGTGTTTAAAGGACAAGTTCACCTTCATAAACATAAGGACTGAGAGAATGCAGCAATATTAGTAGAACACATCAGTGAAAGTTTGAGGAAAATTGGACAATCGATGCAAAAGTTATGAGTTTTAAAATTTTTGTGTTGGAACCACTGGATGAGGAGACTACTAAGGCTCGTGATGTCATATGAGTACAACAGTATAAAGAATATGTAAAGAAAATTCAACATATTTTCACTTTTTTCGCATAATAAAAGAGCCCTTGACAATGGGGATAATATTACCCATAACATATGTCAGTAATGAGTCAAGGGAATGTCTACTTTTTTCAAAAGATGAAATTTTGTGAAATTCTCTTTATATTTTCCTTATATTGTTGTATGCATGTGACATCATACACTGCAGTAGTCTTCTCATCCAGCGGTGACTGCACAAAAACTTCAAAAATTCATAACTTTTGAACGGATTGTCCGATTTTCCTCAAACTTTCAATGATGTGTTCTACTAATATTGCTACATTCTCTCAATCCTTATGTTAATGAAGGTGGACTTGTCCTTTAATTGGTCAAGGTTTTAAAATTTGAAATATAGTCATGGCTGCTCAAAACAAATGCCTAAGTACAGCAAAAAGTTGGGTATAACTGTCAGAATATTTGAATATATGATTATGATTAACCTGTTGAGGACAGACTGATTTTACTACAACACGCATTTCCCATAGACACTTGCCCGAGTATACTAGAACTCGACCTCAACGGGTTAATGACCTGTGAAGGAAACATGTATCTATCACATACTGACATACCTGGGAGTTTTCACTTTCAGCTGAAGTGACCCTGCTTATGTGTGGATTTCATATCATGTCAACAGACACAAGAAAAAAAGAATATGTTTTAAAAAATGGGTATTAGGCCTACAGCACTCTGCATTTCATGGAATACAGTCTCTGAGAGGATGATTTAACTCAACTAACTCTAGAACTTAACCTCAAAGGTGAAATCCTCATTCAGGCACATTCACAGGAAGTGCACATATTGAAATCCATCCAATCAAAAGTTTAAAAGGTGCGAGTGTCAAATTAGCTGGTACCCCATATGTTCTAGAGACTGTAGTACAGAAAACACATTAACTATCAAAACTCACCTATCTACTGGAGCATCGGGTGGGGAGGCGTCGTAGACGGCATCTCTTGCTCTCCCTGATTTGATGGAGACTGCTGGATTACCACGGACATGACCATTACTACTGCTGCTGAAGTTGTCTACATCTTCGAGCAGACTGTCCGTTTCAGCCATGGTCCTGCAAGTGCACAATTGAAAGAAGGGGGTTTCAGTCACTCTCAATATCATAGCATTGATGATAGTCTGAAACGCTATACCGCAACATGTCATGTGTGAAATATAATGGGTAAGCACAGTAGATGAAGTTTACATTTCCAATTGCCACATACCACAGAAATGTGTGTTTTAACTGTCTTGGAGTGAATACTTGTATTTGGCCCTTCATCTAGATGCTCTGACAGTCACAGGCATAAGAAACTAGAAATATCACTGAAGGTGATTAATACCCCCGCCCCGTGACGACAGTCTTACCCAAGGAATGATCTTTCCTTGATCTTCTGCCATTTAAATGCCGTTACCATGGCAACGCAGCTTCCGACACGTCCGAAAAATATGTCTTGCACATCTTCCCACCAAGACTATTGTGTGTGCCACATTTCATAAGCTTTTGTCAAAAACTGAGGAAGTAGTTCAATCCACAAGATCTTTCCTTGATCTTTCGCCATTAATATGCCGTTACCATGGCAACGCAGCTTCCGACACGTCCAAAAAATATGTCTTGCACATCTTCCCATCAAGACCAATGTGTGTGCCACATTTCATGAGCTTTAGTCGAATACAGAGGAAGTAGTTCAATCCGCAAGATCTTTCCTTGATCTTCTGCCATTTATACGCCATTACCATGGCAACGCAGCTTCCGACACGTCCGAAAAATATGTCTTCCACATCTTCCCACCAAGATCAAGGTGTGTGCCACATTTCATAAGCTTTGGTCAAAAAACTGAGGAAGTAGTTAAATCCGCAAGATCTTTCCTTGATCTTCTGCCATTAATATGCCGTTACCATGGCAACGTACTTTCGGGTACTGTCAAAAAATGCGTCTTGCACATCTACAACCAAAGGCACACATCTGTACCAAGTTTCATGGAAATTCGGCAAAAACTGAAGAAGTAGTATGCAACACAAAATTTTCCATCATTTTTGCTCATATGTGAGCTGTTACCATGGCAACATACTTTTGTCACTGTCAAGAAATGTGTCATGCTGACCTATATCCTAAGACAAACATTCAATATGAATTCCATGAGAATTGGAAGAACACTGATGAAGCAGTTTTGCCATGAAGCATTTTGCCCTATATTTTACCAATAACAATAACATGCCGTTACCATGGCAACACACTTTTTGCCACTGCGGGAATATGTGTCTTGCACATAAACATATTCAGATGAACATCTGTGCCTAATTTCATAAAAATTGATCAAAAATGTGGGAGGAGTTCGCGACGCAAGATTTGTACCCATTTTTGCCCATAATATGCCGTTACCATGGCAACGTACTTTTGGGTACTGTCAAAAAATATGTCTTGCACATCTACAACCCAAGGCACACATCTGTGCCAAGTTTTATGGGAATCGGTTGAAAACTGAGGAAGTAGTTCGCGACGCAAGATTTGCAACGGACCGACCGCCCGACCGCCCGACCGTCCGCTGATTCCTATACCCCCTTCAAACTTCGTTTGGCGGGGGTATAATGAGAAATTCTGCAAAATAATGTAATTGGGTATGGTGTAAATAAGCAGGTTAAAAAGAATAAAACTTCCTCTTTGTTCAAATATAAAAAGGATAATTTTACCTCCCATGTTGAAATTCAGCAATGTGACAAAGTGCATGTATTTGGTATTTAGTGTTTCTATGAAGCATGTTACTGTTTTTGTTCTGAATTGACCACAGTTTGCATTTGAGTGTTTCATCTCCTGTACACTTCTCTGCACCTTCACTTCCACGCTGATGTGTATCTCACGTACTGCTGGCCATATCTAGTGTGGTCATTTTTGCTTTTTCCTCTGGTTAAGTTTCAAGAAATAAAGTGGGGTATTCATTTGAAAGGTTAGAGACTAGGGGGTTACAGTAATGGTGATCAGCACAATCAGAAGATCAATGTTTATTTTATTAACCAATTTATCAGGCTCAGATTTCTCAGTGATGGGTCACACATTAGTGTCAATTGGTCATATTTGAAAAAAAAAAATTGACATGTACACTTCTGACAGAGCATACATAGAAAGAGAGAGACAGAGAAAAGGGGATAAGTATACTCAGACAGCACTCAAGAATATTATACAAAGGATTGATGACACCTTACCCTGTGACAAAGCACTGCATTAATCTACGCAATCACATGAGACAGAGCCACCTCCATCGTGTCACATGACCTACAGCCTAAAACAATGTTGGAGCTACAGTATTGTATCCACTGTACACTTGTGAAGGTTGGGACCTTAGATACACAGATAGTACGGTGTGGGTCTTCTGTCCTGCCACAATCTCCAAGCGAAGAACTAACACGGGAAGTCAAGGTAGTTGTGATTCTCCGGTTTGCCAAGCGGCCTTGTCCCACAGGATGTTATCATACAGATAAAACAAGAGGTTGTCAGGGACCATGTGACACTAAAGCCATCACATGCTACGTAGAGTCCAGAGACACACACACTGGAAACACTGTATTTCACTTCACAATTGTACAAGAACTGCCAATAGCAATGCACAGTATTGTTGAAAAGTTTTAGGTCATATCACAGGCCCTTTTAAAAGGAGACATTCTGTGGTTTGAAACTATATTGTGTCAATAACACAGGCATTCACTGCAGTGGTTTGGAACAACAATGCATGTTTATACACTAAGAACTCACTTTCATATGATTTCAAGCTCTTTGACAATGTTAGTTTTAGCGACAGCCAGAAATGTGAATACTGATTGTTTGAAAATTCATGTTCATGTAGAAGGATACACAAAAGGGTGTTACATATTCAAAGAAATCTAGACACTGTGTCAGCCTTTCTTATTCTTGTCATGAGGTTACATCTGCCAACAGTCAGAGCTGACAATGTCATCACCTCACAATTTTCCAATGATCAAATACAACAACACAAAGAAGAAAATTCAATGTTTCTGTTAGTGTTACATTCAATGTTTCTGTTAGTGTTACATTTGTATGTGTATAAATCAAAGCGTAAAATGTGATGTTATTCCTGGATGAATTATGTAACTTTAATAGAATAATGATCAATTAGATATCATGTTAGGATTTGAGACTGTGGCATGCTTGTGTTGAATGAAAAATTGTGCAATGTTTGCATCATGCATGGTTGGAATTTTACAATCAGAAAATTGCAGAATTTTGGTAGAAATTTACATGGCAAGTGGCAAGGGGATGACATCATCACTTCTCTAAATTTGCATATATTCATACTGACTCAGACTGTTCAAGAACTATTTCCTGAAAAATTAGCAAAACTTTAATTAACTTCCATATTTTTATCTGATTTTGATTAAATTTTCATTGTTGTGCTAAGAAAATTTTGCTCACTACTCCTTTTCACACTAACTTTCAGCTGGGCACACTGGAATTTCCCTGTATGGACTGGCTCCTAAACAAATCATCTTCAAAGATGCAATTCCCTAAATGATAAAGTTGTGTATTCCTTCTCATGCACTACACACAGAGCCAACTGACAATTCAGCCTTTATTAATAGCAGAGTATATTATCAAGGTGAAGTTGGCTCTTTGCAAGAAGCGAAGCAGATCCGTCAAGCACTAGTACAACAGTTAAATAACTTTCTTGCAGACTGAAAAGCATTTATTTAGAGCAATGTGCTTTAAAGGGACCTCTATCTTGGGATCCTGTTAGTGTTGCCTCCTATGTCACAGCAATATAGGATCTACAATGTACAACATGACCATTCAATAAGGAAATCATAAACTGAGTCAATCTTGTTCATGATGTCTGCCAAACAAACAATGCAGTGAAGTGCAGTTCTTTGTTTATGCCCCAAATATCATCAAATGTTTGCCATGACAATACTGATAAACATAACTAAACTTTCACTTTCATTTTCACGATTTACAAGTATCTGATCCAAGTACAACCCTTTTGTCAATCATTCTGCTGTCCATCGTGCTTCATTCTTTTTGTTCTTTACAGCTGTCATACACTCTGGAGGTTCATCCAAAGTGGGTAGTTATGTAGCTCTTTGGTTCAACATATTACCATCATCAGATGCTTGTACACTACAAGCTTCATCTTGTCTTAAGTGATGCATCGACGGTATATTCCACACTAAGTATACAGGCCCATGTGCATGGCAACTAACATCTCAAAGTACGGTTCCAAAATCTATGCAAAAGTCATAAAACAGTATACAATCAAAACACTCAAAATTATTTTAATGGAGACTTCACACAAATTGCAATTAGAACTAAACATGACAAAGAATATAAGTCAAAGTAAACAATAGAACAATGCACACTCATTTTTGACGTACAATACACTGTTCTGTCAATATGTGATAAACATCATTAACCCGTTGAAGACAAGATATTTTAGTTCAAAAATCTAGTCCCAAGTAGATTCTATACGTTATGTGGGCAGATGCAGGGTTCGAAATTGGCAATGGTCCGCTGGCCATTGGCCACCCGAAATCACATCGGACTAGCTAAAAATTGAAAAATTCTGAAGTTACTAGTCCGTCTGGCTAGCCAAAATACAGTAAAAAGTTAAGTGCGACCCCTGCAGATGTCAATGGGATCTGGGAATATGTGTTACTAGCAGGATAACATACATGTAAATGTGACCCGCTACAACAAAAGGATCTGAAAGTCGGGGGAGGACAATTTTGTGAAAATTGCATGACATCATTCCCTTACTCTTCTACTTCAATTTCATATTATACAGCACAACTCATAAAAGTACTCGGTTGCGGAGATTAGCGCATGTCAAGTGGTTGAGGAAATCAGAATTTCGAGAAAAACGCCTTCAAAGTTCTTCGATGCTATCATGATCAAGGGGAGGCGAGATAGTTTTCACCACTTGACAATAGAAGGTATGCTCCTAGCAACCTCCGCGATGTTCATTCAAGCTCAGAGCCAGTAGTCTATGAACGACCAATCAGTAACCAGGATGCCTCGCACTGACCAATAAGATCACTCCCTCATTGCTAGGGGCGGAGTCCAGCTGCGGCACTAACAAATCCAAATCTTTGGACACGTTTTGGTTACGTTGAAAGTCGGAAAATCATGACCCAGAAAAACGCTGATTTCTTGCCTTTGCTTTGATCATTTAGCTTCGAAATTTCGGCAGATGATAGAGTACAGAATTATGCCAAAAAAATTAAATCCGGTTGTTTTGACCAATTTTGACGATGTGACTTCAAAGTCAAACTCAATTTTCTCGGCTTAGCCGTCAGCGGCATTAGGATCCTTTTGTTGTAGTGGGTCACAAATGTTGTGTGGGACCTCCCGAGTCATGTTAAAAACTTAAAGAGCTTTTCTAGATGTACTGTAGGGTCTACATGTATACCAATGTCCAATGAAATAGAAAATGCACTGGTAAACTTAATCGGTATACTGCACTGCACTGCAATCTTGCATGTGCATGGACCAATCAATGACAATGCAATGCCAATGGCATGGAATATGTGCGATGAAAGGGACTGTACAGTACTGGTTGAGGTGGGGATTCATGTCTTGAACATTCCTCGGTGAGATAATGAGAAACCTTAGTCTTATGAAATATGAAAGAGCACGTAATTTTAAGGATTCAACGTTTATGTGATGAAAACTGGTTTTCAAATGGCTGAGATATCAAAAAAAAAGTGATAATAATAAAAGGTGACAGGCCACACCTTTAATTACGATCTCTTTGTTTTACCTTGTTTTGGGATATCTCAGCCATTTCAAAACCAATTTTTATCAAATAGACTGTTGATACCCCTTTAGTCTTGCATGTTCTTTAAGTGACATCTCAGACATAGAGTGGTTTCTGAATATCTCGCAAGACGTTAGAAGCTAAATCCTCACCTCAACCAGCTATATTGACCTAGCCTGATCAGACCGCTGTGCAAAGCACAGCAGTCTGACAGTGTTTTTACGTTGTACATGTATAGGACCATTGCTTTTGACGGCAAAATCACATTAAAATGCCTTTTATTTTGTTTGATTTTACCAATAGGATGATTTTTACCACTCATCTACATCGTATTTTGCTGATGGTCGAGTTGAATTTGGTGTTTTGTTGGTATCCAGACCTTATTGTTGAATTTTTTCGGAGTAGATCATGCGATGATTCACAAAATCAACGAACTACCACGAATGCTCAACGGGAAGTACCATGGTAGCATTTTATGTACGCCCAAACTACACGCAGCCGCTGTCGCGAAGGGACAGCAGCTTCACATCTACCCTATAGTAAACGTTGTCATTTTCAGCGGTGGGTGTACGTTTCCTTCATGAATATCTTTATTAATTGCAGAAAACTAAAATATAAGGAATCCCCAATATTCATTCAATAATTGGTAGGCCCTATGCGATTTTTTTTTTTAACTACGTCAAAAACTCGCCGAAATCCGTTACTAAAATCAGGTCTGTAAGCGTCCGTATTGCTCACTCCTCATCTTCTGCGCGTTATTTGAATGGCAGTCAAAACATGAATCCCCACCTCAACCAGTACTGTACAGTCCCTTTAAAGGGTGTGTACAGTTCTGGTCATACATGCAGCCGAAGCAACAGCGGCTGCACGTCTACCCTATTCGTGTACGTCGTTGTCATTTTCAGCGGTGGGTGTACGTTTCCTTCATGAAAACTAAAATATAAGGAATCCCCATAGTCTATGATATTCATTCAATAATCTGTAAATTTATGCGATTTTTTTTTTATTTTTTAAATTACGTCAAAAACCCACCAAAATCTGTGATTAAAATCAGGTCTGTAACTGTTAAGCATCCATATTGCTTCACTCCTCGTCTTTTGCGTGTTATTTGGCAGCCATTTCAAAACCGATTTTCATCGAATAAACTTTTGATACCCCTTAGAACTGCATGCTCTTTGACATCTCATAGTCATAGAGTGGTTTCTGAATATCTCGCAAAACGTATTAAGCAGATCCTCACCTCGACCAGAACTGTACACACCCTAATACAATAAGAATAAAACTTCAAAAACTCTTTCCAAACTTTTTTTGCCCTTTTTCCAAATATGAAAGCGAAATGAAAAGTCACTTCTTGCCTGTTGTCGATGTCGGATGTCGTTTATCTTGTCTCTGGCTATTGTTTCATGAATCACTGACTTGAGCTGTGCGTGGTTATCACTGTCACAAGTTTACCCAGCTGATCTGCTGATGATGGCCATCGATGACATTACGTAAACACAAACTTCGCTGTGGTGGATGCATGCAAGACCGTCAACCTAGCACGGCGAGCCCGTTATGGAGCCAATGGTGGGAATTAGTTGCTAAAATGCTGCTAGACGAATCCAAATCTTCCCACAGTATCCACTGTGCTTTTTAGTATAGTTTTGTAGTCAAGAAAAATATTTCTTGTGGGTTTTTCACTTCCCGTCGTCTGTTGCTGCCGCTAGCGCGCTCTGCAGCTGCTCTGTATCTCAAGTATAATCGGTGTACATACACATTGTATCAACGCGTGTGCATGCGCCATAGTATTACGCGTCATTGGTTCGGTTAGCAGTGTACTTGTCTACTGCCGTAGCTGGCAGCAAACATGATTTCACATCTTCCTCGTTTTCGAATGTAAGCTACTACAGGCCTATTTGGTTTGGGAGGAAAATAATGATTCAAATGTATAAGTTTGAGTGTATTGTTATGATCATCTAGGTTGTAATATTGTGAGGGTTGTTTTTCCGATAATTGAGTCAAGCGGTAAATAGAGTAAAATAATGAGTGTTTTCTTTCTTGATGATTGAGTGATGCAATGAAGTGTTTTTGTATACAGTTCTGTATCGATGATCTTGTCTTGTTTTATAAATAGTATAACCATTTCATGTATCATGTATTGAGAATGTATTATTTCGTGTATTGTGAATGTATAGCTAGAGGAAGAAAATGAAATACCATTTGAAAAAGAAAAAAAGTCTGGTCGCAACGACCACACATTAGTTTCATTAGGCCCAATGGCGGCGAAGATAAAGCTTGTCTTATCTCATCTGCAGTATAGTACTAATGGAACAAGGCTTGCAGTAACAATTTACGTTGATGTGAAGCGAAATCATCGTCTTAAGTTTTTGTCCTTTATATTTTGGATAAACAAAAATTATCCTCTAGCTTCATTTGATTATAGGACATACATGTATATACTTTCTATTATATTTTGGATCAAAATTAATTGAATCTCTTGTGATTGGTTGAAAGAACTTCAAATGATTGTTTATGGATTTTTTTTCAACTATTTCAGAATGTTAATTTTGACACTCCATTGTATATCATTTGGAAAATGTCGTCATTCCTTATGACGACATTTTTTACAAATAGTTCACGATTTGTGAGAAAAAAAAATATGTTACAAAACAACTGTGACACCTCAAAGCAGATCTGACATCGTGCGCCGCTTCCCACGATCTCTCTGCAAGATGTGAAATAATTTCTCATAAATAAGCGATTGTGACATCACAAAGCACTTCTGACATTGCACTATTCGGATGCTTCGCGTAGTACTCAGTATCGTTAACTCTGTGATGTAACAATTTACAACAAAGCAATTATTAGTGACATCATAAAGCAATATTGTGACATTGCGCACTGCTTCTTTGGTCTCTTTGTGAAAAAGCACAAACATAATTGTGACATCGTACCCCTGCTCCATAAGGCCCCGTAGTCACACTAATGCGGATCGAGACAACGAATGCCCGATGAATTCGAAAATTTGGAGATCCGCACAAATTCGTTGGTTGCCGTTCGTGACCAGTTTGACATTCGTTGTATTCGTTGGCTATTCGCAAAGGCTCGCAGATTGTCGTAACCAATTACATCCAAAATATTGAGCTGATGACGAAGCGTATGACAATACGCTCTGTGTTCGTTGAACATTGGCTGTTCGATCGTTTTTGTCGTTGTGTGTCCGTTTTTTATTCGTCCGCCGTTTGCCCAAATTCGCCCAGCCAATCTGGAACAGATAGGTAGTTTTCTTCAGCGAGTATCATCTGGGGCCCGTTTCATAAAACTTGTCATCAGTGACAACTGCCACATTTCTATGACAAATTTGCTCTCAGCCAATCAGCTGCAAGGATTTCAGTAGCTTGTCATATCTATGACAACTTGTCACTGATGACAAGTTTACGAAACGGGCCCCTGGTCATCAGAAATGGAGGAAGCCCCGCGAGACTTCAGATGCAATATATTCTTGCTGTTCATTAACATGAGTATGACATTAACCCCCCCCCCCCCCCGCACTGCAGGCGGTCAGCAATACACATAATAGGCTTGTTCCAGATTCCTATAGAAATACCCCCATTACGGAGGGAAATTGGTTTGGATTTTGACCCATTATCACGGGCTTTTGGAAGGGGATCCATCAAAAGTGCCCCCCCCCCCCATTTTAGGGTTTTGAAAGGGAGGCCAGCAGAACTGCCCCCCCCCCCCCCATCGCATACTTCTGGAAGGGAACTAACAAAATTACCCCTAAATGAAGGAAGAGTGCTGATGTGAAGAGTGTCAACAAGTTCAGCACCTGCATGGACAGGAATATTAGATTAGAGACATTCTCATTTTAAGCTGAATGTACAGGAGAAGATGAACTTCTTGCAGCACTTTTCCTCCACTCGAGGTCCAGGTTGGGATTTTTACAGATGGACATGTGTCAAAGATGTTGGAAAAGATTTGTAAACTACCCCTGATTAGAAATATTTCGATATATATATTACGATATCCAAAAACAAAGTAAAACAAAGGGATCCTAAATAAAAGGTGGATCCCATGTTTTATTAGGATTGCTTTGTTTTGGATATCTCAGCCATTTCAAAACCAATTTTCATCAAATAAACTTAGAATTCCTCTAAGAATTATATGTTCTCCATATTTCTTAAGAGGTTTCTCATTATCTCAAGAAAGTATCATTAAAAAAAATGGAAACGTACGTTAAAGCCCCACCTCAAATGAAAGTGTAACATCCTTTAAGTTTTAAAACCTTCACTTTTAAGTTAAAGAAATTTCAGAAATTCCCATATGGAAGAATGTGTATACTCTTGGAAGCCCTAATTTCAAGCTCTCTATTATAATCGTTCACCCTCATTTATGAAATATCAACCTCGGTGAGCCCTAAAACTCGTGCGTTGCGTGCGTTGGTTTTGACCGAAGTTCAACTCCTCTTCCTTCGCCCCTTTTCCCAGTCCTCTTCAGTCCCTTTCTGTTATTTCTTCTACGCTAATCTTTTCTTTTTCTCTGTTTTTCCACAAAAGAACTGCTCTGTGTTTGTTTGTGTGTGTGCTGATTTCTTTCATGTCTTTCTTTTGTTATGGCAATTTGCCTGGTTTTAAGGTCAACGGTTATTTATCATTGTTTAAGAGGAGACTGGAAATTACAAGATATACTTTTTAGCAGTTCCTGCATTTCAATTTTCCAATCAATGTTGTTATTGTATTTCAATTCATAATATTTTCCTTGATAACAATGCTGTATTGGTTTTTTGTGTTGGGAAATTGCAAAAGGATTGTGACATCTCGCGTTGCTTCGTATACTGTAGTGTGGTCACTTTGTGAAATGTCGCAGAGTACAATAATTGTTACATCGCTCTCTACTTCGTAATACGGTCGGTCACATTAAAGAGCTAATGAGTATAGGTCATAGAGCTGTATAATACAGCTCTTTGGTATAGGTACAGAAAAAAAAATCTTTGGTGATATACACGTAACAAAGCAATTGTGACATCACAAAGCAATTTTGACATCGCGCGCTGCTTCGTATGGTTACTGCAGGATCCCTTCACCACGATTTCACGCTTCATTTTGTCCCTTGCTTTGTTTTTATGTTTGATCCAAAATATAACGCAAATAATACTCTGCCTAATATATTCACTACGGAACTGCCCTCTATGAATAGTACTTTGGACTCACTTCTGCCCATAGTTTCAGCCAGAAACTCTATAGGCAAATTGGGGCAAATTTCTATTGAACTGTGAGCAAAAATAATACCACATCGCACTCACTGGCCCTGTGTTGTTGATGCGCGCATAAACGCATACCAAGATCGAACAACGGTTGCGCAGCGCAAATCCCAATAGCGCGCATCATATCATACCTTTCCGTTTTCAGTGTGGGCGATATGCACGTACTAACGTGCGTGCTGACTCTACCAAAGATGGCTCTGAGATGAACCTAGCAGCGCGAGTGCTGGAAGCCCGAGCGTATTGTCAAAGAGATGGACCCCGGGAGTGACGGGTACGCGGGCAAGTAAAACTTAGAGCTACGTTACCGGTATCTGGAATGGCCAAGTGATGAAAGTACGAAGACAATGCAGGCCTTTTATTATGATCTACACAGATGAAATGGCATCGACAGCGACCTTCCTTGTCATCTAATATCATAGGGTAAGAAAATTAGTAACCCCCTGTCAATGAAAAGGGTAGATCTGAGCAGGCTAGTTGTTTGGTTTTTTTTTCCCTCGCTCAACGTTAGAGAGAGCATCTAAATCAGTGACCCGTTGCATAAAAAGTTACCATAAAATTAACTTTTATGCAACAGGTCCCTGTAGATTCTACATTTACATAGAGTAAGATTCATATAGGCCATAGCAATATCGCGTTCTCATGCTATCACAAAAGTAAATACTTCGACCTCTAGAACTACTCAATTTTCACAATCCATTCTTATTTATCTTATTTTATATTTTCACAGGGTCTCGGGAGTTTGAGTGTATAGGATCAGTGCTGTTAGTAATAGCCACTATAGAAGATAGCAAGAACTTTGCAACATACCGTGTGTCCCCCCAAAAAGTGACAACGGGACCCTCCGCAATGATATCTTTAAAAATGGTGAATCAATCTAAATATAAATTCAGGACATGAAACTATAACTCATTGCTCACATCTTACAGAAAACCCCATTTGATTTGCTTCAGTGGTCAAAGAGAAATGAGGAGTTTTGTAGAGGATGTCAGAAATCTCTTCCCTCCAAGTTCTATTGCATTACAAGAGCATCGAAGTTCTAAACTTGGAAGAATCAGACTCATGACATGATATACAACAATCTACATTTCTCTGCGTGACCGCTTTACCAAATTGAATGGGGTTTTCTGCAAAATAGGGCTAAGATGTTATATTTCACGACTCTGAAGTAGCATATAGACAGTTTAAAGGACAAGTTCACCTTCATTAACATAAGGATTGAGAGAATGCAGCAATATTAGCAGAACACATCAGTGAAAGTTTGAGGAAAATTGGACAATCGATGCAAAAGTTATGAATTTTTAAAACTTTTGTGTTGGAACCGCTGGATGACATTACTAAGGCTCGTGATGTTATGAGTACAACAGTATAAAGAAAATGTAAAGAAAATTCAACATAATTTCACTTTTTTCCGCATAATGAAATAGCACTTGACTTGCCTCTTTCTAAAGGCAATGGGAATAATATTACCCATAATATATGTCAGTAACGAGTCAAGGGAATGTGTACTTTTTCAAAAGATGAAATTTTGTGAAATTCTCTTTATATTTTCCTTATATTGTACGCATGTGACATCATACACTGCAGTAGTCTTCTCATATCCATCTAGCGGTGACTGCACAAAAAACTTCAAAAATTCATAACTTTTGAACAGATTGTCCGATTTCCCTCAAACTTTCAATGATGTGTTCTACTAATATTGCTACATTCTCTCAATCCTTATGTTAATGAAGGTGAACTTGTCCTTTAATCATATTGGGTTTTATCAATGCGAAGATTTGATTGTATTTTTTTGGGGGAAATGCTGTATATACTCGGGTTCTAACTCCTAGATGTCTTTTTGAAGAGCAACATTTTACAACATGGGTTCAGATGGAATCTTCCAAACAGAGATTCGGGGTACCTCCAGTAGGCCCTACATCTAACTTCTTTGTAATCTTAATCTTAGTGGAAAGGGGAGGGGGTTAGAGCCTTCACTACTTCAGAAAACACCTGAAAAATAAAAGCAGCAATCCATAGATGCATCCCTTGATCTGTGTTGTTAATGTTATCCATTGTCAGGCAGAGAGACTATGTGTCGGTGTCAATCAAATACTCAGTAGTCAAAGACGTTCTATGTAGACCATAAAAATAAAGAACATCGTTGTAACAATAATGATAAGCTCGTTGTAAACTCGTCGTCATCGCCTAGTCCTAGACCCATCAACTTTCCACTGCTGAAATTATCACTATTAGACGAATCTGAGTCTCATTCCCGATGTATAAACTTCATAGACTTTGGTCTAGACTAGGATCTATAATCAGAGAAATATTAGATCTGCACTAAATTAAATTTATGAAAAACTGAACCGTGCTGAATTACTCTAGCAAGCAAGATGATTTCAACATTCGTAGGACTGGTGTTGAGTCATTATTTAAGTAGACGAAGTGATTCAGAGGTTCTTCGAGCAATGGATCAAAAAATATAACATTATGATGCCCTAGTCATGCTAGTAGAAAATTATAGAAGCTAGAACTACAGAAGTTGGAACTATGTCGACATGAATGTTTGATTTATCATTATTAAATTTGTTTGTTTGTTAATAAATTGTACTGTTTTATATAACTTTACTTCAAGAATTCGGAGAGGATTTTGGGCAGAATTATCTCAGGACGCACAGACACGGGCCAAGGAATCATTTCCGATTTTTTTTTTCAAGCAATGTCTATAATAAAGTTTGACAGCCTGTACTAAATATATCACAGAGGCCTATGAAATCTACTTTTACCACTAACTCACCTTCCAAAGAAGATCAGAGAGAATAATATTCTTTACGCACACATCTCAATTACATGACAAAAATGCTTGCAAGCTCCTACTGATAGATCATTATTGCTTGAATGAAAAATAAAAAAGGAGAAAAAATAAAAGTAAAAAGTTACCGCTTGCCAATATTGAAAATGATTCTCCACCAATCTGACATGGTAATAAAAAGTGATTACATTGGTAGAAATATGATTGTTGATAGTAGTTATTGTTATAATTATCACATTTATCATTACTTCATCATTACAATCGGCATTACTTACACCTCTATTATCATTATCCCGTTTATTTTATCATTGTCAAATCCTCATATGCTATGTCGTCGTAAAAGCAATCTCACCGTCCAACCTGAGATGGCTTGGTCCTTTTTCTTTCTTTTTTTCTATGCCTCTCACAATATTTCACTATTTGTACGTACTTATACTGGGACAGGCAAGCGCGAAGGCGATTAGGGAAGTCACCATGAAGTCCGCCAAAGATAGCAGAAAGAGCGTGTTTGCGGCTACGACCACGGACTCGAAGACGTCGTTCACGAGCACTGACAACTCGACCCAAACTGAGACTAAAGTCTCCAAGGTAAGACGGTGATCGGAAATGTAACACTATTGTTACTCAGTGTTCTTGGAGTTCTTTGGCAAGCTTCTTTACATTTCCACCATGTTGATCTATCATAGGCGACATGCAAGAAAAATAGGTTCAATTTTTCACCTTTACCAGTGTCACACTAGGAGCATGCACCTTTACGGGTGCAATTTTGCACCTTTGAGACCAGTGTCACAATGGGAGCACCTGTCTGGTCTGAATTATAAAGGTGCAAAGTTGCACCTATTTAAAGGTGCTCCCAGTGTGACCTTTGTACTGTGGTAGAGATGTAAATTGAACCTATTTTTCTTATAGGTGCAAAGTTGAATCTATTTTTCTTAGAGTGTGCATCGCAAGATTCACAGAAGCAAATGCCACGTCTTATATTATAGCCAATGTACGGGTACATACTCAAGTTTGAACAGCATCAGTGCTGTGCTGCTTTAATTTGTTTTTACTTTCTTTGAGCGTCCTTAACGTTCTATTCACCGTCAAAAAAAAAAATTGTGGCATTGTAAACATAATGTTGTTTACCCTAGCAAAATGATTCAGTCTTCTATTCAAGAATATAATAATCCTCGATTAATGTAAAAATTTGAGCGTATATTATACCTTGAAAATGTTGTATTTGTGACCATGCTCAGATCAGATCTCCTAGGTAGAGATGTATTTTATTAATGCTGAAAAGGCGACACGGGCCAAATCCAATCATGTCCACATTATATCCTGGCCCACCCACCTGACACCGCCTGAGCAAAATTACTCTCGGTAATAACCACAGAATATAAAATGGATATGAAGGATACTGCATGTTCTGTACATTATAGTGTCGAACTCGATTTGAGGCTCTGTTTCTCTCTTTCCCTCTGCCAATTATGAATGTTTTCCTTTACAGAGTAGATCAACTCATGTGAAAAACGAGTAGTTTTTTGACTATTAAGCATTCTAAATGAAAGTCACTTGTCAGTAAAAGTGAACCGGGGGGGGGGGGGGAGGGGGTCAGAGTCATGGAGGCCTACGTCTCGATCCGAAACCTACAGTACCACGACTGCTCGCGCGGTGACCAGATTGCCTTGTAAAACTACAGTGTAGGCCCTATACTAATTGTGCCTACGAGGTGGGACTCAAGATCTGTCTAAAGAAGAATAATGAACGTGAGAACTTAATAGATTCCTTTCCAATTTCATTGCTACACGGAAGCATAGATTGAAGTAATCATAATCATCGCTATATCATGCGATTTTACGTTCTCGGCAAAATTTGGTTGACTTTTGAGGATTTACGAAAGGATTATTACATGTATACTACACTGTATACAATAACATATCAATCTTCTTCTGTCGTATTATGCAGTACGACTTGGCAGGGGGGGGGGGGAATAGACTCATAGGATAATATCCAGCTGCGGCTTCAGTTCAGGATAGCATCACTTCGTTAGCAAGTTCTGCAAGCCCTCTTGGGAACTTCCAAAGGTGAATAACATTTCCATACACAATTTTGTTTTGGTTTTGTCAGAAGACCAAGATTATATAGAAAGAAGTAATACAGATAAACATATTTTTACTATATGCTTCTGACTCGGAACGGAAGCAGCGCTGCAAGCGTTACACGGAGTGTCAACTCCGAGTTTAAGTTATTGACGACGCCAAGTGGTGACAGTGGGGTATGCACAATGGAAATTAATGAGGCGCGCAAATCACAACAATGTCATCCGAGCAGAATACCGGCCGACAACTGCCAGACGGGTAGACGGCGGTGTGTTTCCATAGCAACATAGTTAATCGCACCTGCCAAAGGTGGAAATGCTGTCTACATTGGAATCATAATTCATTTCGACGTCAGCTCTCCATAATAAGATGCATTGCCGTCTTCAAGAATCACACCGAGTGTATGCCCGCATGTTAATCATCGATCTCCTGTAACTACCGCTGCTATCTATATTATACTGCGAATTGATGCTGTCGCAAGATGTTGCAGCATTCCAACGGCATTTTGTATCTTACAGTTTTACACTTCTCAGTCGATTAATCAAGAAGATGATTTGTTGATTTTAAAATCACACTCACACAAGCAGCTATAACTAACAAGGTCTATGCATGCAGATTGGTTTGTTTTTCTCTGAGTTGACTAGCGTCATCAATATCTGTCTGTCTCTCCCTCCCTCTCTCCCCCTCTTTTCATTCACTCACTCATTCATTCATTCATTCATTCATTCATTCATTCATTCATTCATTCAGTTCAGTTCATTCATTTTCATTTCACCACGGTACAAACTCCATCCAGAGCTGTCCTTCAGCATGCCCATGCACAGACCTATGAAAATGAACAAAAATACTATGATATGATTTTACTCTCTTTCTGATATTAATGATGTTATTATGCTGGGTCACCAAGCATGTATGGTCTGAGGTGTAAAGAATTCCGAAAGCAATGGACAGCTTTATCTTTAGTCTTTTCTCAAGCTGATCTTATTAATTTCAGTTACATCTCTCTCTGTGTGTGTTGCGTGTATCGTTGTGATTTATCTGTTGGAAGTTGTATCTCCTCATTTGGTGGGGGCACGTATGGCATAGTAATAAGACTCCTGCCTCCCAATCGGAAGACCCGAGTTCGAATCCAGTCCAGTGCTTACGTCCTTGGACAAGGTGTCTTTGCTCACCATGTACCTCTCGAGCCAGGTGTATAACTATTAAATGAGTACCTGGCAACGCTAGGGCAAGGACATCTGATAGGACACTGTCAGCACTGAAAAGGCTATACCTTCAAAGACCATTATTTCCACGATATCCATGCGATCTTTATGTGTTGTGGCGTAATACCTTCGTTGTTGTGTAAGAGGCTGAGGAACTAGCTCTGAATGGCATTCCATCATCTGAGAAATAGAACGCTCATTCTATCTGAATTTCTGATTTCTACACTTGCTATGAGTGCATACAGGTCAAGTAAGTGAACTCAAAGAACAGCATGAGTAAAATCTCTTCAGCTGCTTAGAAACACCGTCTGTAATTTCCTTGACCAAAAGCCGCCCCCAGCTTCTCCTCCGCCAACACAGTGATTTTGTATTATTGGGGATACAATAACTTATAGGGAAATAAAAATCATCATTAATGATGACCGTTGTATGATGACGTTGTATGAACGCTCGACGCAGTCATCTGATGTCTCCTATTACTGCCGATACTGAAAAGAAAAGAAAAAATAGACAGCGAACTCAAGAACAACAATAAGAAGCGCTATTCATGAGATTATGAGAGTAATCCCTTAATCCGAAAGAATGGGATTTCTGAAAGACACACAGCTTCAGTTCCCAGTACCTCTCTCCTCTTGCTCCCCGGCGCCCCAATCGTCCGGTAAAATAGACAAAAACAAATAATATACAGCTTATACACCCGTTATTTTCATCGTATAGCCCGCAACTTTTCCAGCTTGTTGTACAAGGAGTTTCATGGGTAAAATGATCAATATTATGGATTTATGCAAATGAAGGGCTTGTCGTCAATGGGCATTTCAGGCCCCGCTCATCGAACCGCGAGAGCTAAGACTGCACAAAGAGCCCGTGCAACTCTTGTTTCACGCTGCAGCCCCCGTTACCATTGTAAATAAAAACCACCGAGCGACCAAAGGCGACGCTAAAAAGGGAGTTCGAGAGGGCTCGCAATGTGAAGCGTGAGAGATCTTCAAATCCAGTAACAAGTTTTTGCAACGTTATCTCATCAGGCACTTCGAATTTCATTGGACTTCATTAAGAGATGGAAGCCTGGAATAGGAATTTTATATAGACTGGTGCGAGGGATATTGTATTGGAATACGCAATTAGATTGGATTCGAGTGGGTAAACATTTTACAAATCGGAAAAAATGTATCTCAGTCCCACGCCGTACACCCCGGAAGACGGCTCGACTCGCCGGGCCGGTGCCGGCGGCGGAGGAGGGCGATCGAGTAAGAGATCGAGCCGGCCGACGAGATCGAGAGCGAGCTACTCTGACGATGACAGTGATGATTCTGATTGTGATTCGCAGGGCTCGAAGACGTCGCTGACGGGGAAGCAGGACCCAGGCGTGGGCGTCAGGCTTGAAGATGAAATGAACAATGATCACCTTCAGAAACTACAGGAAATATTTGAGGTAAGGGGATACTTTAGCCATCCCAACTTATATCACACCTTGAATTAAAAATCGAATGATGCAAATGCTATATTTCTACTATGTAACAGTGCATGTGTTATTCTCGACCCTTTGGTGTCGCTACGTTTATTTATTTTTGCAGAATACTTAGAGTATATCAATAGAGTTCAATTTAGTTTTGTTAATATTTGTGAAAATACACAAGTTTCTCAAGTCAGTATAGGCCCTGCTAATATGCCGTGCATGCAGTCTAACAAAAATTTGATGATGAATCAGAATGTCATGTCATCTGAGACAAAATTATATGAAATTTTAAACCGAGCAAAAACGCTTATTCAAAAAAAAAAATTAACTACAAAACAGATGGTGAAATTGATATCGCTCCCTTTGGCTGATTGAAAGTTTCAAAGCTTTCGTCCGGTCCCCTCGCAACCTTTTTATTTTATTCTTAAAAAAAAAAAAAAAAAAAAAAAAAAAAAAAAAAAAAAAAAAAAAACAACAACAACAACAACAACAACAACACCAGACTGTTCGGCGTCAATGTCTAGTCCTATGGACTGGTAATGAAGATCACACACCTAAATTGTCGACGCATGCCCGAATACATAAACAACGCGTCTATAAGAATGAAATACTGTAATCACCTCATGGCTATCATGCAAGGCCATTCGACTTCTTGCTCCCCCCCCCCCCCTTTTTTTTTTCTCGAAGAACCAACAAGCCTGGGTCCGAGTAAAGAAAACGTGCATCAAACGTATTTCCTTAATTATGGTGGGGATTTCTTGTATAGAAATTGGCATTTAGAAATGGTTTCTGATTGCATCGTCTTTATGATAATGCATCGATGTGCCCGGCAGTGAGTACAGAGTAGTTTGTTTTTATAACAGCACTAGGCTTTCTTCCCATTAACCCTTCTGTCAGAATGGCGATGACTGATTGTGAAAATCGTCTCAAGTGAAGCGTGAAATTATTTCGTAAGAAAGCGTGTCACATTTCAAGCAAAATTTGAGGAAGGCATATGGTCGTAATGGTAAAGCATCAACTCTGTCATTTGCATCACAAAAATACTGTACTGTGCACACGAAATCGCCATAATATACACACATGAACAGACTGCTTGCCTTCCAGTTGTATTCTGCACCGTTAACTCTACAAGGACCTCTCAAAGAAGGTTTGAATTCTTCTTGTTGCCTGCTAAAAAAAAGAAGAAAAAGAATAAGTCTTGATTTAGCTGCTTAGCGAGGAACGACAGCACGTTTATCCTTTAAGCGCATTCTTCAGAGCATCTAATGTCATCTGAAGAAATCACCTTGGTATGAGGAGAAGACGCAGTCTTTTGTAACACGATGGGAGATTATTCGCTTATTCCTCAAACAAATCGTAAACACGGTGGAAAATGTCTGGATAAGTGGCGACGTAAGCCACACTTGAGTCCTCTAAGTCCGTAATAATAATTGCAAGGTTCCAGGTTTGCGTGAGTGTCCACGAAACGCCAGAATAAACCTGCAAAAAGCTCGCGGCCGGCTGCGGTAGAATTTGACAGCTTTGGGCTAAATTTACATACACAGCCTTGCTTTATTCTCTGATGCGAATCCCACACGTAAAAAGAAAAATCTGGTGTAGTGCCATGCACTAAAGTGTCGTAAAGCTATAAAATCAAATGTTAAATAGTAAATTTTATCATCTTTTGCAAAGAAAAATAGTCGTTCTGTATTTGACTCGCGGAGCGTTGATTGTTGTCGTAGTTATACTTTGAGAACGTGAGCATTATACGATGATCTAAAGGCATCATGGAGTTGCAGATGCACATAATCTAATCTGACAATATAGTTGTCGAAACTAAAATTGCTAAAGCTTGAACCATACAAGTCATGTTAGCTCCTTTTCGCTATCTCTCCCCCTCCCCCCGTCTGTCTGTCTGTCTGTCTGTCTGTCTCTCTATTTGTCATCTTCAGCATAGAAACTTGGTTAACAAGTTATGTGACGGAATATAACGTCACACGTGATCCCCCCCCCCCAAAAAAAAATAAATAAATAAATAAATAAAAAAATAAAAAATAAAAAATAAATAAATAAAAAAATAAGGGGGCCGATCCGAACTTTGCAATATCTTGATTAACAATGTGGTTAGAACCAAACGGTGAAATATGATATCTTTTCATAAGTGCAAAATCCGAACCCCTTCAAAAAAAAAAAAATGTATATCTGTTTGTAATCATTATTAGTATATTAATTATATTCACATTGTTGATTTACTTCATGCTCTGCAAAATTCCATTTCTTTTATTTCTGTTGTAAATTTTTTTCTTAACATGTGTCCTGAACGGTTGTCACAAGTGTCAAATAATTCGATCAAGTGTTTTTGGGGTAAAATCGAATGTTTGGGTTTTTCTCTCTCTCTCTCTCTCTCTCTCTCTCTCTCTCTGCTGTGAATACGCCTTTCACTAATCATGCTGCAAGCTATACGGTGTCATTACAATGCATATTGATCGGCAGCATAAAGACTACTAGAAACAAGCTATACTAAGGTAATGTATATTGTGCACTGGAGAACAGCTCTCACAAAGAATGTTGTTCATGACGAGTGATCCATTACTATTTTTCACGTTTGTCGTAATCGTATAGGAAGCGGATGAGGATGGCGGTGGAGGTCTGGATATCGATGAGTTCAGAGGAGCGATGCGGAAGATCATGGGCGAGGGCATGGTAAGAGTTCCAGACAGAATGATAAAAGGAGCTCCTGGCTTCTTTCAAAATCACGGTGACTTGATACAATATGCCTCGGCGTACGCAAAAGACTAATAACCAATCATCACGAGACGGAGTTGGCCGATTTTTAAAGGGATGGTATAGTCTTGGTTGAGATGGAGATTCAGGCTTTCACTTTTTGCAAGATAATTAGAAACCAGTTATATAAAATATTAAAGAGCATACAATTCTAATAGGAATTCAAAGTTTATTTGATGAAAATCGGTTTTGAAATGGCTGAGATATCCAAAACAAAGTAAAACAAAGTGCAAATAAAAGGTGGGCCCCATCTTTTATTAGGACCACTTTGTGTTTAGATATCTCAACCATTTCAAAACCAATTTTCATCAAATAAACTTTAAATTCCTTTTAGAATTGTATGCTCTTTAATATTTCATATCAGTGGATTACAATCATCTTGCAAAAAGTTAAACCTGAATCCCCATCTCAACCGGAACTATACCATCCCTTTAATGGATTCTGTATTTTTTTGGATATTTTCCAACTGAGGACATTGTCGTGAACTATCCACTTGACGTGTTCAGTCTTGGCATACGTCAATCCAGTTTTGATACACTACAGAAATCGCTCTCTCAAGCAATGTTCAGACAAGCTCCTTCATGGTTGAAAATTTTGGAAATTACATGCGTTCAACGTGAATATGTGATTAGTAATATGATTAGTCTGTCATTGTGGATATAAAACCGAATATATATGTATATGTATATATATATATATATATATATATATATAATTCGTTCAGTGGAGTATCAAAAGTAGAAAATACATTTAAGAGATCTCACTTGAGCTAAGGCTACACTGAAATGATAGATAAATGTAATGTACTATGTATAAATGCTGACATTCTGTTAACATTGATTTGATGAAGTCATAAATTATTTCCCCAAAGAAGTATTATTATGATGAAGACTTAGAAGAAGAAACAGATTAATGGGACAATACTTGAAATACTTCAGACTTGGTGTCTGGTTAAAATAAATTAGTTTTACTTAAGCCTTGAATGTTTCTCATGAGAGGACTTTCCCGCAAGAAATGAACTAAAAATTGCCTGTGAAGTACATTTTCCATCTCCACACCGGAAGCTTCAAAGATCATGATGTTCGAAAAACATGATATTGGTACGTTCCCTTACCTAAGATTGAATTCATACACTCCGATAGTACGAAAATGTTCTCCTTTCCCTCGAATGATTTCTGATGAGTATCATTTTTCACGTTGCATGCTCCGCTCTTGACACAGGATGAAGTAAGTAACTCGACTGTCAGAAACGAAAACCATTCGCACCTCGAGATATCCTATCCCTAACACTGATACACTCAGTCATATGTGCATGCGTATATTTAACTCGGTTGCACAATATATAGCTGTAGAAAGAAGGTGATTCACCGCTAACATGTAGAGTACTAGTATTCTTTTGCTCTTGGTATTCCCCCACCGTATATATATATATACCATGTCTATCATTCCCACTCTCACTCATCAGCCTTCCATCATAATAGTTATCATCATTCTCTATCAATGATATTAATGATGATGATGACAGTGATAATAATTATAATAGTAGTAGGAGTAGTAGTAGTAGTAATAATAATAATAATAATAATTGTTAGTATTATTATTTTTGTTATTATTGTCATTATTATCATTATTATTATTATTATTATTACTACTGCTACTGTTACTATTACCATTACTATTATTACTATTACTATCACTATTACTATTACTATTACTATTACTATACTAAAATGATGAGAACATCGTTATTATTATCATCGTCGTCATCATCACTTTCAGCGTATTTTTTTTTTTATAACATCATCCTCAGCAAAGCTTTGCAGTCTATAACAACAGTCTTTGCAACAACTGTGTACTAAATCGTGTCATTGCACCTGAATCTCTGTTTTTGTTGCTTTTCAACGCACCAAGCCTAATATCGATGATATATCGGTATAATATCTGTATAACAATTTGTCTTTGCCACATCACAAAATCATATCCTGGGAGTAAACCCCGCGATCTGATTGTTGGCAATGAAATTGTGATCAGAAATCATTATCAAAGCATGCAAAATGTTTAGTCTCTTCTCAACACATAAATAGATACACACGTAAGAGAAGTATAGATAACTTGTATGATGATAATCCTTTCTCATCACCGGTTTTGTATTTTTAAGAGATGATTATCATTCAATTTTCTGCATTTTTTTTCCTCGTGTATATCTTTGTGCGATCACCGATGTCACTCGCAGCACGTCAAGCTCGCAGTCCATCCAGAATTCGACAGAATATAACCCACACTGTTGCAACGTCAATACTGCACAGACGATCTTATCGTGCACGCTGAACCAAATTCAACAATTAAATCAATGATCGACTGCTTTGTAAAAACATTGCGTATATGTACATCCTATAAGAATTTTCGGAACATGGGTAGAGGATGCTGCGCTTCCTATCTGTTTGCATTGTCTTTATGTACGCCTGTCACGTACTTGAGATTTTTAGGAGTGCTTCTCTGGGAAAAACCCTTGCTCTAAACATTACTTACCAGAAGATTAATCTTTTTATTCGTAATAGAGGAACCCAGTATTTACACACTATTTAAGGGCATTCGACTCATTATTGGTCATGTATAAGTGCATGACATCTCTCATGTCATACACACGTTCTCGTGAGACAGTGTCCGAAATAACTGTACTGTTGTAGATTATACATTATCTTTTAACCTCTTTATGCACATTCACTTGTGACGTGTCATCAACCTTTTTTTTTTTAATGCATACTGTTCTAAATGTATAATGAAGCGCATTAATATTACCACTGAGCACACCTATAATTAATATTCTTCGTCTCACCATTTCAGTGTGCGATGCAAGTTTCCTATAGCTACCGAATAACAGCTGTTAGAGAAAGGTCCTTACTGTCATTTGCGTCTCATTCTACCGGTTTTTTTTTTTTATTATTTATTTATTAATCCCGTCCCCTCCTTAATCAACCCTATCTCTCGATTTGTGTTTTCTATCGTAATATTTATGTTCAGTCATTCAGAAACAAGATAAAAACTCATCAAAAAATAACAAAAAAAAATATTGGTAATTCATGGCTTCTGATAAACGATTTATCATGGCAGACAGGTTATACCGACCGTCGATGTTTCAAATATTTTGGTGCTCTTATTGATTTCTTCCTTTAATCTCGAATGAAGATAGGATCGTAAAACAAACAAGAAATCGATTTGCTATTCAGTCAGCGAACAACAAGGCCGAGCTTGTCTCAGCCTGGTCCGGACTACTACGGTAACCGTAAAATGTACTCACCGACAGAACAGCGAACAATAAAGCACCCTAACACAGTTTTCTCTAATTTCCTCCTGTTTTTAAATCACAATCAAATTCAGTTGATTGATGTTGTCCTTACCTGTAGCATTACTGAAGTTTAGAGTATAAATTGTGTATCTCAGCCTCTTCTTATTCTGTCATGGTTAGTACTACAATGATTGTGGAAGATTATTTCCTCTTTTTCTGTATGCTCTGCGTGGCATATACATGACTGGCAATTTTTCGTTACTTTTCATTCCCCTGCTACTACATTTTCGACAAGTGGAACACCCGATATTTCCCTCTGAGCAATTCATAAGTAATTCAAGATTTTATTGAAAACCTGAAACCTACTGATCATGATGATGAACGCAAGACGTTGCGTCAACGTTTTTTCTTCTCCGGATTCCCAAATTTCCGTTGGTCTCGATGAACCCATTCGTGATAATGTACAAAATGCTATGCTGTCTTCAAAATAAAGAAACAATAAAGTGAGAGGGAACGTTTAGCTAAGAAATGATTCTTACGAATGCAGATAATAACATGACAGTCAATGCTTGTTTCGTGATCGCAGGTTGACGACAAGGAGCTCGCCATCGTTTTCATGAAGGTTGACGCCAACTGCGATGGAACTGTGGACTGGGTAAGTTCGAACTTTGTCTTGCAGGCAGGCGCTGTCACTTTTCTATATAAACAACTGTATTACGCCAGTTTGTATAGGCGACACATGTACAGTGATTGACACCACGTTCCCCTACCCTCAATTACCCTGGCATAAAACTGACCCACCACACACACACACACGCACTTCAAAAATAACAACCACCACAACAACCAACAACAACATGAGGAGCTTATAAAATCCTACATTAGTGCATAACTGTGCATCACAGCACTTAAATGTAAGTGAGTACAGTTTCGGTATCACTAAAGCGTTATGTAATTTTTATAAACGCAATATCGACATTTCATGGGATCATAATCATGGAGTCATATTTTGCGATCTGCGCGATAAATATGACGTAAAAATAACACGGCAAAATTGTCTTTGTTTCTCCACAGGACGAGTATTTGTCTTACATGCTGCTGGAATACCAGGAACGCGATCACATGAGCAACCTTTTCAAGGACGTAAGTTAACCCTAAACAGTAATCTTGGTTTTTCATGCTTTTCAGCAGTTTTATATTATGTTTACTTTAAGATCAAACATTCCTGAGGATGCGCGTTGTATGAACGAAAGTATCATAAGGTTATCATACCTAGATGTGAAACTCCATTGTGTTATTCTGTCGTTTTATTACCTCTAAGAAGCGCCTGTATCATAAACTTTGCTTCAGCTGCCCGTCATGAGTGTCCTATGCAAAACTACAATGTCGTTTATGGCCGCCCAATAGATGGTTTGCATGGGACCGATGAATAAGAAATAAATCGGCATCCAACACGAGTATAGCGGATTATGATAAAGAGAGGAGAGGAGAAGAAGTCAATTCAGTGTGCTGGTTTCCATGGCTTGAAATAATATCCTGTGGCTCTGATCAATGCGTGCACTATCGTATATATTACTGCCGGTTATGTTTCTCGTTCAAGGTGCTTGAAAAGTTCTAACAGTTTTTGTATGACTTGGCTCTCAACTAGTTCAGTATTCGTGAAATTCTGTTCTGTGAGATTCTTTTCTTTTTTTTTCTTTTTTTCTTCTGGAATCGGATGAACCACCGGTATATAGCGCTTTTAATGCAATCAAACTGACATACTCTTGGACGGTATTTGGGGATTACTCTGAGGTATATATTGCCGCATGTTCTGTAACTGCAATGTGAAAATGGATTGTGGAGGTGGTAAACGGCTTCTGGGGCCCGTTGCATAAAAGTTACAATTATGTTAACTTTGCCATCCAAAGGTAACTACCATGGCAACAATGCTCAACAGCCAATCAAAATCAAGAATTCCATGGAAGTTACCATTGGATGGCAAAGTTATACCATAATAGTAACTTTTATGCAACGGGCCCCTGGCAACCTATGGTAAAAAGCTACGGGTATATTTAAACGATAAACGTGTGTGTCTATGCTTTCCCCTCTCATTTACAATGCGACCTGTAAACAGAGAGTAAGTATTCTTCAAAATAAAAATGCTAACCCGGCTTGTCGTGAAACCATCACTAACAAATCAATTTTACATTCTTTCTCATTTACCATCGCGTGAACCATATGATAGCCTACAGTATACGACGTTACGATTGTATAGTTTCAAATTGAGAGATTGTCCGAAACCCTGAAGAAAACGGGTGACACGTCGAAATTTGGTGCAGTTTTAACGATTAAATGTTGTTGGACGCTAATATTGCATTACAGTCCATTCTTTTCATCTTTTATACAAATATATATGCTATGTGTAAGTGTGTGTGTGTGTGTGTGTGTGTGTATACATACCTCAAACAATATTCTTTTGAAATTGTTCTAATGTGTTAAGTTTAAACGACCACACCTCAAGGGACTCAAATCAGCTATCAACTTGAAGGAGTTAGTACCTAAAATGACCGTGTTTTTTCAACTATACAGTAGAATGATAGATGAAAATGTTATTCCACTGACCATTAACCGCGGAGCCTCTTATAGAAAGGACTTTCCGAAGATTGTGTTTGTTTGTGTGTTTGATGGAGAGGGGATGCCCCTTGACACTACAGTTAGACAAACCACATCACCCCACCCCCATAATATAAAGAAGGTTCTGCGGTCTCTGCTTACAAAACTTTCTCAACTTCTTCATTGGTCATTTGAGTGATTATCTGACTTTGCAGTGTCTCAGTGTCACGTGTGAATAATGTTCAACTACTGTGCACTCTGCTAATTTTTCTTTATTTTTTATTCTTTTTACACTTATGATTATGTAAGCCGAAGTTTTGAGAATGCTTGGAATCAATATTGGGATTTTAGTATTTCAGTATAATGTCACTCGGGGCTCGAACGGTAAGTGCTTATTGTCGAAGCTCAACAGAACTTGAGACGAAATTCTCCAGCGTACTGGTGAAGAGCTAAAATCTATCATAAATGGTATGAGCTTTGAGATTTTGGACCAACCGGTGATAGGTCTTGCAGAATTGGTATGAACCGCTGCAGCCGCCCTATTTTAGATTCAGGGAGTCCATGATATACAATATTAGTAACTCATCACAGTAATCGAATTTGTAGGTGACACTTGCGTGAATGCTTCTTCAGCGCTGTTCTCATCTACCCATTTTGGGATTCGTCGGAGATTATAATCTCATATCATTGTCATGATAATAACAAAGTGCTGGGGACCGTTTCATGAAAGTTGTCAGCCTTGACAGGTTGTCAGTCTCTGACAATCACCATAGTAACAGTCAAGTGACCAGAGCTTCTTAGCCAATCAAATCTCCAGACTTTGCTGAAATTGTGAGAGACTCACAACTTGTCAGCGCTGACTAAATTGATGAAACACCCCCCCTGATTTACCTATCATATTATAAATTTGTGATGTCTGCATCCATATTCAAACTTCGTGTCACGATATAATCCTATACATCTGAAATTGGCCGAATGTTTAATGCCTAATTTAATTTCCAGTTTATACCACCATAAAAACGGAGATTACATGCTGTCTCATATAGGTGTGCCATGCATATCGTAAAATATTTCCATCTTGACATATTTGAATAATCATCGACATTTAATGAGATACAAAAAGTTATGGACGTATAGTGTAAGATGGGAGATAGCATTGACTTACCATTCTGAATTTGGATACGTGAATCAACCACACAACCGTAGTGTGCCTAGAAGTTTGGAGTTTAAACTGCTAATAACCTTTTGTCATAAACAAACGTATTCATTACTTGCTACCAAAGTCTGCCTGTAGCATCTTTCTGAACCTAATTTAAGTCTATCACTATTGTATGAGGCACTTGTATCACTTGGCTTTCCATAATGTGGTGTATTTGATATGTTTGTGCATTCATGGTTCTTTCCTCTTTTTTTTTTCAATACGCAGATTCCATTTCCAAAACCGTTGAGACAAATTCCAAGGTGAGTCAACTGCTACTGAGCCATGCAGTGATTAACACCGACACATTATCTTTTCCAAATGCTGTCTGCTGTATTTACCTGGGGTATAGGCCTAATTGCCCCCCCCCCCCCAGGGTTAAAGTAAAGATTAGGGTTTGAGTTAGGGTTAGAATTTTGGTTAGGGTCAGAATCAGATAGCGAGACATGCCAGAACTGTTGATCCAAGGTAGATATAAACACACACATAGTGATTATACATTGTGTCCTACATTATTTCTTGAAAGTTTGTGAACAGGCATTTTTTTTTCTTATACTTTCTTTTTCTTCTGCGTATGTGTGTGTGTGTGTGTATGTGTGTGTGTCAGAACCTCTTTGGTGTGTGTGTGTGTGTGTGTGTGTGTGCGCGCGCGCGTGATTTTCTTGTATCAAATTTATTCACACTGTTCTTTTCAATTTCAATTTCAATTTCAATTTATTTTCATATTTCTCGATGAAAAAATACATCAAATATAACAAAATTAAATGAAGTACATGATATCAAGCTGGAGACATACATTGCAAATATATAAAACATATAGTGGTCGATCTATGAGGTTTGGAATCTGTGAAAAAATGCTAAAGAAATATGAAGGAACCTACTTAAAAGCGAGCTTGTTGAGCGTAGGTCCCAATTAAAATCGAGTTAAAGATTAAGATGGGGAGCACGGGTACAACAATGACCGAAACATAGAGAAAAAAAAAGTACAATTATACAGTTATATAGCAAATTCTTCTCAAATGCAGATTTGGGGTCGGATAAGCCACATGCTGTAGGCGGATGAACCATTGTCGTTCTGGCAATAATAACAATATGACTCATGTATTTTTGTATTTGGGCATCCCAACACAGGTTACTCGTTATGTGTAACTTCTTGGGACACGCACTCCTTATCAGATCACTGTTGTTTCAAGCGATCATGCATCATATAAATCTACTGCCGTATTTTGATTAATCTGACTGGAATAAATGTATCTTGAATGGAAATGTTGTTACGGGAAGCTTATTGAAGATTAGCAGCCATGTCTAAATTGTCCTTGTAGATACCCATAGGAAACAAACAAAATAATGTATAGGACAAAGAATCTATGCAGTCACACATTTGCAGCTCACGTTGGAAGGGGTGAACGGGTATACAATAACTCACAACATGGCCACGTTTAATTTAACCCTGTGTTGGCACGGTTTAGTGACATTACCTACAACCAAGTGTGATTGGCTCCTCTATCGTGCTTTTCCTTTCCATACGTCATATTCTGTTCTAGCTATCTTGCGGCACTCCGATTCGTCTCTATGTACTCTTCCTTTGTACCTCGAATCAAGCATAGTTGGGGGATCGTGCTTTCTCATACATGGGCCCATAAGTTTGGAATACCCTTCCAAAATCTCTTTGATAACCGCCTTCTATTGATGCTTTTAAAAAGAACCTCAAGACCTACCTTTTCAATTTAAATTGACAACGTTTACTTGTATGCATGTATGTACGTATATTGTTTGTTTATTGTTCTTATATATTCTGTGATATCCATACGTACTTTGTTCTACAGCGCCATGAGTATCTTTGTAGGTAGAATGAGCGCTTTATAAGAGTCTCTATATTATTATTGTTGTTATTATTATTATTATTATTATTATTATTATTATTATTGTTATCATTGTTGTTGTTTTCTCTTCCCCCCCCCCCCCCCCCGACAATGCATAGTAACCATCGTGACATGCTCGCTAAAGTAGCCTTCTATCAGACGATCAATTTGCGTCACGGTAATATTGCGGACGAGGGTGAACACGGCGGCAGACATATCTCGGTCAGCAAAGAGGGCGTCATCAATTTTTGGAACATGGAGATGAACCTTATGAAGTCTGTTGTTGTGAGTTACTTGCCTTATCCTTTTCCGTTGGCGCCCCCCCCCCCCCACTTTTTTTTTCTTAAAATAAAAGAAAATGAGAAAAATGAAAGGGGGCGCGTGCGCCCCTTTCAATTTTCTATTGCAGCGGCACCAGAAAATTGCGCTGTAAGTTTTGTTGTTGTTGTTGTTTTTCTTTTTGCTTGTCAGCCGATGAAACCCGGAAGTGGAAAGCGAAAAGATAAAATGCACGGAAGTTTTTTTTTTCTTTTGTCAGCTAATAAGGTATTATTTTACATAGTTTTCTTCTTTTCTTTCAGATTATTCTTTTCCTTGTATCCATGGCAATATTGTCATTGTTAGTAGTAGCAGTATCATTATCATCACATTTTTTGTTGTCATTATCATTATCTCCTACTTGCCAACTGTCCCTATTTAACAGGGACATTCCCTACTTTGGGCAGTTGAAAGTGCTATTCAATGTTGTACTTTTTTTGGTCTAAAATCTGTATGTAGCAATGTATAGGAAATTAGAAAATGTCTCTATTTCTTTAAGATACTCCAAACTGTCCCTATTTTTTTCTGTTTTTGAGGTTGGTAAGTATCAGTATGTTTATGATTGTTGTCATCCCCCCCCCCCCCCCACCATTGAAATGTTTTTTTTTTTCCACCATCGTTTTCAGCTGGAGCAACCGCGAGAGAAGAGCAAACCGATGTGGCTGACAGACATGGTGTGTATGCCCAACGTCAACATGATTGCGATATCATCGACAGAAAGGGAAATAAGTGAGTATGGAGCCTCGAGGAGACCCAAGACATGATATATCCGTGTACCTTTGCTCATCGCTAAATGCAACTTAGTCTCTAACTGAAGAAATGCAAGGAACATTATATGTACACCCTCTCGTGTGTACACGCAGCAATAATGCTTTCACATTTAGAAATAGCTAGCTCAATAAATTCTATTAATAAATAAACGCGATAAATGACTAAGTCAGTCATGTCAGTAGTAGTTACATCGTGATTAACACAGACAGTAATTGGCATGGATTATAATAGTAAACACACAAAGACACACTTGAACACAATGACTCATAGACCATGCATATTCTTCGACATAGCACAAGAACACATCAACGGTCGCACACACACAGGGGCCTGAGGACACACACACACACTCACCACACACACACCAGTCTGGACACACACAACGAGGAAAGTAAACTGTAATAACTCCTTGGTAAATCTATCATCGTCCACCTGCAACACACTTAAAAGTCTATGCACACAAACAACACTCTTGGTTGCAACAAGGAAATGGTGTCACGAAATAAGATCACCCGCATCAACATCATACTAAATTCTAAAAAAAAAGACTTCGGCTTGCAAAAACAGATAAACACACAGGGAGATGTGAGTTTGTCATATGTTTTGGATAAGCTATCGTTTTAAGGCACTGGTGACGCGCGGGGTTAGTTTGACCCAATGGTCCACTCTCTAACCTCGCCTTCATTATACCGTTGACAACATGTCTGTCATGTCTGTATGCAATCTCAAAGGGTATGGCGATCGTGATCTTGAGCGGTAGATGAAGCGCCATCTACCTATATCTTTTTGCTGCAGAGGAAAAAAATCTGCCCGTCAGTAAACAAACACATAAGACAAACCATGACCTTATTCATTGTACAAAGTACCATCCCTGTGCCCCCTTATGTGGATCATAAATGAGGAAATGCGATTTATTATACGTAAAAAATGTTTGCATCTCACTCTTAAAGAAGAAATTTATAGGAAATAATATCATATAAATTGACTGTTTTCCATCATTTAATGTTATTTTGATTAATTTCTGACATAAATCATGCAATAAAGTTGTCTCTGCTTTGAATATAAGAATCTTTATTTTTACCAAATTTGAGCACTGGAAAAAGTTCGATGCGGCTACGAAAAGTGCCAAATCTGTGACGTCACCACGTGTGTATGCAACCCAGTGAGATTTACGTATCTATAGGCAAACTGTGCGCACTTTTCAGGAAATTGGTGTGTAATTTGTTGTCAATCTAGAATAAATCGTCCGCCAAAACTACATATTCACGTCGTGAAATTGTTTGTTTGTTTGTGTTCATTGGAATCATATTTTACACCCATAGATTTACGGAAAACGAAGTTTTAAAAGCACAAAACCTATCGTCAGCTCAAGATTCACGATTGCCGTGATCAGCTGTTCCTTCGTACAGCAACAATTTGCTGTTATTATTGACACAACAAATCGATCATTGTGGGGGAATTGCGTATAGCTGAGGTATACATACTCATGAAGGATGATAACTAAGTCAAGGGCTGTAATTGATTGGAAATCATTTTTACACCCATAAATTAACGGAAATACGACGTTTGAAAAGCACAAAACCTACCGTAATCAGCTCAAGATTCGCGATTGCCGTGATCAGGTGTACGCACAACAGTACCAGCAGAATCGGCAGTTAAGAGGTATTCCTTGATGCCGTGATTTCAGCTTGATTCTTCTTCGAAATGGCATGATGAAGGTTTGTTAGATAAATGTGACCTTCTTTTTCTCTTGTGTGTTGGTTTAAATTCTAATTTCTACCTCAACTTGCTAAAAAAAACACTCTAACAAAGTGGGAAACTGCAACATGCATTTCCGTGCTGAGCAGCAGTCACGATACACTGCAAGCATGCATCGCTGCTGCAGCGATCCCCATAGTATAACACGTAGGTTGCTTGTAAACAAGGGGGTCCTCGGCGCAGTTGACCAATCGTGAACACGTATTTCGATCACTTGTCTTGGTAAGCAACAAGGCTGTTTACGCGATGTTTCAGACGAATTTATGAATGAAAGTGAGTAGCATGACATCATGCCATGACCATACTTGGAATAAGCAGAGGTAGAGTTTTCTGTAAGTACCAAATGTGTCAGGGTTCAACGCAGAATATCTAAGACACGATCGCCAAAAGAACAGTCATTTTCGCCGTAAGCGAAGGCGATTTGGTCTTTAGACGTAAGATTTTGGCCAACATTTGAGATTGACATCCCACTTTTCTCTTCAAAATTCCACATTTTGTAGGTTGTATTTTGAAATGTTGTTGATATCAGTCAGAAACTAGAAAATTTCCCCTACAACGTGATACCAAAATGTCAATTTGGTCCCTGAGGTAGGTCATTTTTTGACCTTTTTCGGGCTGTAGCGCGAAATCACATTTGCCGAGAAGTTTCGGGTTTTGCCAGAGCGGGTCTCATATAGACGTACGGCAAATCAGCTCATACACATTAGGTGACGTCGCTCAAATCCGATGTTTCTTGTAGCGAACGGAGCTACGTGGTCATGGAAATTGGGTGTTTTTCAATCTCAAAAACAGTTTGGGGGTAAAGTTACATCGTCTAAAAGATATCCAGTTTTGTTAACTAGCTTCTTAGCTTTCCGTAGATATCAAACTTGTCATATTTCTAGATTCTCTATAAATTTCTGCTTTAACACACATTGGCTTCTGTTTGCTGAAAGTGTCGCGATGTAATGTATAGCGAAATGTGACGGAGAGGTCCCGTCTTATCGGTTGAAGCATCGTTACGTTAGTCATGAAAAGTTGGGTGTGTAGCATGGTAATATCATATGAGGGCACGTACTGCAAATATTCGCAGTTGACCAGCGGCTATCACATTCCCACTTGTCAAAAACATATCGTTCTCGAGTTTCGATGACGAAAACTGGGAGGATATTTTCGCATTTTGCCAAGAATAACATTGCATAATATGCTGACAGTTAAAGGTCCTGGTTAACTTTGGGAACACATTTGATGCATATTGTGTGGGTTTGTCGTATCACAAAACATCCTCCATATAAAATTTTTGCAATAAAGCCTAAAATATAAAGAGATTTCACTATTTTTCTCATTAAACCTTAACTGTAGACGGTTTAGTCTGGAAACATTTTTATTATAACTATTGTTCACATTTTGCATATCTAACAATACTGAACATTGATTAAACGGATTAAAATTTTTACAGTGGTTATTTCTATCCCAAACTCACATTTTGGAACTATTTTAAAGCACTAATGCTGGGTTTTTGTTTCATTTGCAAATGGTAAGTTATGCCTTTAAACATATACCGTCTCCAGTCGCTGACATGATGGGCAGCGTCTCGCATACACAGCTATATGTTACAGAATGCGTCAACAGAACTCGCAATGAACTCACTTTCTACATTCTCCTTACTGAACTGTCCCTTCCTTTGAAGTATAGAGTTTGGTTTCGTTTAAATGGACTGAGTGCACTGCCAGCTTCCCCAGCCAGGACAGAATGATGTCATGCACACACTTCACGTCGAGTAGAGTATGTAATGTGCACAGGGCTCTGGAAACAATTAACTGACAGTGAAATGATCGTGTTACAAATAGCGAGGTGATGAGAGAGAAACCGTATCAGAATTAAGCTACAGAGGGGATTTTTTTTTCCTTCGCGTGTATCATTGTTTTACCACTACAGATATTCTGATACTACTAAGTACAACGCACTTACGTTATAAATGAACACGGACATAACGAAACTTTCGATTGTTACAATAAAATGAAAATTCAAATCTCTTTTTTTTTTCGTCTTTGTATCTTTGTATGCTTTATTGTTTGGTTATTATAACAAAATTTCGATAAAACGAAAGAAAGCTGCCGGTCCCGAGGACTTTGTTATAACGGGAGTCGCCTGTAATAAAAGCCCCTCAGTTTTCATGATGTCCTTTTTTTTTCGTCATTGCAAAAGATATCATTGAGAGCAGCAAATATTGGCCCGATCAAGCCCAGCTGTCATAGGCCTGTTACATCTTCGATGTATCCTTAAGTATAATCTGCACTCCACCTGTTTATAACGTAGGGCCTATCCAAAATGTATACATCAGACTAGAATATTTGCTCTCAATCACAAAATTACAAGCTATTTTCAGCAGAAGCCTCCCCCCCCCCCCCCCATTTGCAGTGATATGGAGTCTGTGTATACTCTAAACAGATGACACGTACATTGTCATGTTATGCCAGTTTGTCTGAGGGAATATTACAGGCAAGGGACATGACTGCGTGAATCCCCATTGATTAATTTCATAAACAATTATATAATCATTTACAATCATTCATTGATATAGATACTGAGGAGCTGTTGAGGCCCAGTAGATATGACAACGTAGCCTGTGAGACAACGGAATGTCAATCTGTGGTCCCCTGGCAGCGGCTGTTGTGCTCCTGTTGGCTGGGCACTTTGATCCTAACTGCACGGTCCTTCGTTGGCCCTGTGGTTGCTACCTTAGCCGTCACGTAAAACAAACCATGATACCACACGTGTGATACCATTAAAACAAACAAACAAAGATATCTATATCCCATAAGATTACCAAATTCATACGAAAGCTATTCCGTATAGTAGGGACACGTTACCTTCTGGTTCTATACCACCACGCAGGCTGCCACCGCTCGTAAAAATCCATTATCATATGGAAGTCTCTGGGAAGGGAGACGTTGAACCCTGAGCTTCCACAAATTTTGAATCTATTCTGTTATCCGGTCTGATTATACTCCTTTCTGTGCAGGCTTCTTCGATGTGAATGCCAGTAAATGTGACAAATGCTTCCAAGTCGCGGGGCTGGAGCACTGCGCCCTTACAATGGATTATTGGTAAGTACGACATGAAACAAGAGTGGAGTGTCTTCCGCAATTACTGCGCATAATCGCATCCAATATGATCGGCGTCGAGTATGTTTCTGTTTCGATTGATACAAAAACAAAAAGAATGAGTAGGTTATCCTGCCATTCGCCATCATCAAGACTGATATGCTTTAACATATTATGCTAGGTTTTCGGTTCACCATGCAAACCTCTTCCTTCAAGAATCGTGTGATATGCTTTAGTTGGCTGACAAAGAACAATTAATGCAAGAACATAAAGAACAAATCAAGTCAAATTATTTACCACCTACGTACACTGCGGCGCACGTTCATTTCCTGTCACAGTTAATCTCTGATGTATCAAAATAAACTATCATTGTGGTATTAAAGCTAAACGTGTGACGGCGCAGAATGAGAGATGCTAACTTTCAAAAGTACGTCATCAGAAACTGAAATTATGTATCACGTGCATAGTGTTGTATTTCCATCATTGATCTGCATCCAGAGGGATTTTATGGTATAGCATAAACATGTATGTTGAAGCAACTCAGTATGCTTTTCATAGTGATCATCATTTCCATTAGTACTTCCGATATTTTCTCTCGACAGTGACTGACTATAAAAACGACATCAGATAAGTGTGGACAGTCATTATAGCCTTTCAGGTTGACTAAATTAGGTCTGTCCACGCACCATAGTAGTCTAGAGAGTATCAGCGACAACACTGTACAGTCTTTTCGTTTCTCGCCTGAAAGTTGTTGTTGTTGTTATTGATGATGATTCGTGTAGTGAAATAGTATTGTCATCTCTGTCTGTTGATCACATACGACCCATCAAACAGGTTCGACCACCGGAACATGAACCGGGCTGTTCTCGTGTTCGGCGACGCAGGGGGCGGGGTGTACTGTATCGTCTTCAGCGAGGCTCTGGGCTCGGCGCTCTTCGGCTCACAGAACGCCAAGTCTGTCGGGTCGCGAAGGGTTCCGTTCCAGGAACTGCTAAAGGGACTGGTCAAAGGGATCCAGGTCTTGAAATTTTCGGTAAGTGATGATTTGCAGACACATTCAACCCAGAGAGACAGAAAGGCATTTGGAGTAACTCAGTCATCCTAACGGTAGTACTGTTAGACAAAAGAAAGAGAAATAACACACACACACACACATACACACAAACACACACAGCTCCTGGTCTGTGAGGTAATAAAATTGTCTGAAATTTCGCGCATGATGAATTCATGCCCAATTCCGTGTGAAAACAGAAATCGGTACGCAACATGAAAATTTCCGTGCAAAACGCAATGTCCTACACTCCAGCGTTTGGCGGATTAACATAGGCAGCTACTTTTGTTATCTCTCTCTGTGATTTAGGGGCAACACGTATTATGATGTATTTAAATCTTAGTTCTTATTTTTGCTGGTCTATATACAAAATATGATTTTCTGGAGGAGGTTGGTTACAAAAGGTTCTAGTGTACCATCGATGAAACACATGAACGGATCACAGGAATGCACGCACCTGGCCGTCTGGTGGTCTGTACGATTATTCAGCCACAACGACGAATTCTTTCTATGGTAATAACTGTGATTTGTTGAAATCAGTACAGTGTGTGATAGGCATACACATCAGTGGAGATATGTATACACAAGTGCGTTAAAGGGATGATGTAGTATTGGTGGAGATAAGGAATGGGCTTTAAGCTTTTTGCGAGGTACCAAGAAACCCGTTATGAAATAGTACAGAGCATACCATTCTAAGAGGAATTCAAAGTTTATTTGATGAAAATTGGTTTAAAATGGCTTAGACATCCAAAAACAAAGTGAAACAAAGCGATCGTAATAAAAGGTGGGTCTAGATTGCTCTATTTTGGATATCTCGGCCATTTCAAAACGAATTTTCGTCAAATAAACGTTGAATTCCTTTTGAAATTACATCCTCTTTCACATTTCATAAGAGGTTTCTTATTATCTCAAATGAAGTTAGGTCTCAACCAAAATTATATAATTCCTGTAAGAATTTTTGTCCTGTTGTCCTCTCCTCTGACCATTAAGCCCCTTCACGAGGACTGGGTGAGGAAAGTAAAGTACTGCTGTAACCTGAACTCATTCGTGTCATGTGCCACAACAAACGATACGTCCATATTCATCGGCGATTTGGAGAGGAAGAAGTCGTAAGTACTTCCGGAATTGTCTGGATTAATGAATAAAAGAGAGCGTTAATAATGAGAGCCTGGTAGACTGGGAAGTTCGACATGTTCGAGTGCTTGGGCAAAGTATCATGATTCATAGCGAACGTATGGAACAAAGGTTGGAGATGTATGAGAGAGAATCATGCACAAAGATGATCTTTGATGAATTTTTTTTTTTAAATACACATTTGATATTCCTCAGTTCACATTTTGTCTTTTGATTTGCTTGTTTGTTTATTTGTTTACCTTCAAGATAAATTGTTGAAAGACAGACGTCGTTCCATATTAAATACTAGTAGTCTTAGTCTCGAAGATATAAAGATACATTTTCTATTTCCATGACTTTACTTACATGTTGTTATTGGCTTGTTTTCAACGTGTTTGTGATCTGCTTTTTCAACACTCGTCTGTGTATTTATTCCATAATTCCTAATTTTCAGGGGCTCGTTTTTCAAGATTCGCAAGGGGATCCTCTGCTTCGATTACGACAAAGACTCCAATGTAATCGGTAAGAATTCCTCTCTCCATCTATCTATCTACCATTATCTATCAATATCCCTACTTCTATATACCTTCCTCTTCAACTCCACACATACATCTTTATGTTTGGTTGTATATCTGGGTGTGAATTTATGCGTCAAGTTGTGCCAGAAACTGAAACAATTTTGCGGCTTAGTGGTCAGTGCCCTAATTTCACCATGTTGGCGGCGGTGTTTCACCATATTCACTCAGTTATCGATAGGAGTGGAAGTGTTGGAGTGATGAATATAGTGTGAAAATGAGTCATATTAATGGGGTTGTGATTATGTGTTTTCAGTGACCGGTGGGATGGACCGTTCAGTCAGGACCTGGAACCCGTATGTCACGACGAAGGCGACAGCAGTCATGAAAGGTCACACTTCGGCCGTGGTGCACGTCGTGGTCAACGCCCAACATGGTCAGATCATCAGCGTGGGCAAGGACAAGGTAAGACTAAAAGAGCAAACGGCAATGAAAGAAATTCCAGCACAGAAAATCGTAGAATGTAGTTCCACACTCTTGATTTAGAATCGCGTAGGTATATCGTTTATATATTTGTAAGGTCATAAGGAATGATTAAAGCGTAATTTTGGCTGTACTGCAAAGCATATCGCACTGTTCACTACCATGTGCTCCAGATCGAGTGTCTTGGGGTTTTAGTTAGATAAGTCTGGTTCAGAACTGGTTCCCTGACTATAACACATTTTCCATGTTGTTAATTTCCTTTTTATATTTTATAGGGAATCAAAGTGTGGGACATGCGTGACCAGACGTGTCTACAGAACATCAACCCGCGGAACATCACGATGGGCCAGCACGCCATCAGCACGATCTGCTTCCACGCTAAAACGGGATCCCTCATCCTTGGTACCAATCAGGTATGGGTCGACTTTTGGGATCTGGAAGAGACATAATTATTTTTGCTTTGACATGGCCGTAACAACGTCCTGCAGGAGGCATACTAGAGAGTTCCTAAGGGCGGACTCACACTGTGCGATCTTTACTGCGATACGTGGCGACGCGACAACGAGCGATATCGCGACCTGTTGCCCTCTGTCGCAGGTGCTGCGATGCATATCCTCACACTGTGCGATTTTTGGTGGTACGACATCGCAAAGTGTAAATCGCAGTAAAGATCGCACAGTGAGTCCGCCCTAAGAGCTTATATAAATCAGCCATGACACGGAAATTAGAGCAGTCGCTATTGCCATAGTACACCGAACAGATATGTTGCCGAAATGTTGATTCTGAGTACTAGTAATTTGTGCTCATCCAGTTTGCAAAATTTGCAGTTGCATGAAGAAATTAGGTCAGTTCATGAAGGAAGATACTGTCTGGACCCCCCGAAGGAACAGTGCCATCACAATAGCGATGCTGAGTAGGAAAATCCAAACAGATGGAACAATCTTGCTCGTACACCAGGGATGTATGATCTCTCTCCCTCTTCCCTGCTCTCACTGTTTGTCATTCATTTTCTTGCAGTCAGTTATTGCATTCTCTTTTATAAGAAAAGTGGAAGTCATGCATATCTTCCTTTATTCCTTCCTTCCTACATTCATTCATTCATTCAAGGAGTTATAGATAAACCAGGTTGTTACCATGTACTTGGCGTAATTATGTCTGTCGCCAGTCGGTCTGATGTTAACTATCTTCACTGCGTTGTCCATGACGTTGACAGATTGCCCTCCTGGAGCACAAGTGGGAAGTGGAGGGCGACGAGGATGAGATGACGTCACACAACAAGCCCATCACGCACTGCCTGTACAAC
This sequence comes from Diadema setosum, assembly GCF_964275005.1. NCBI lineage: Eukaryota > Metazoa > Echinodermata > Echinoidea > Diadematoida > Diadematidae > Diadema > Diadema setosum. Next base: position 22,945,621 of record NC_092685.1, read on the forward strand.
AGCCTCTTCAGTCAGGTGGTCAGCAGCTGCCACGACTCCGTGGTCTGCGTCTGGGACCTCGCCTCGGGCACCAAGACGATCCAGTTCTCCAACGCGCACAAATACATGGAGAAAGGCGTGGAGAAGACGGCGGAAATCACGGCGATGACCTTCGACCCGTCGGGTCGTCGTCTGGTGACGGGCGGCAGGAACGGCACCGTCAAGATCTGGAACTTCAACAACGGCGCCTGTCTGAGAGAACTGGAGGTCTTCGACAATCTTGAAGTAAGCGGATTAGGGAGTATTTTAGGCTGCTTTCCGCCATCTCACTGAATTTGATGACGATAAATTCATCCCCGATTCAAGCTCCCTGAAAATCAGTAAAAATCAAAGTGGATATTACCAAGGAGGTACCAAGCACGCCTATACATAGTACCTCCTCGATAATCCTGCAATCATGCCTATATGGCGCGTGAAAGGAAACATTTTACCAGTATGGAAGACAAATCAGAACAAGAGAATGTAATGCAATATTTAAGAAATCAGATTTTGTGGGAACTCGGCAACTACAGGGCATGGTGATCAAAATGTGTTGCTTAGGTTACATATGGATTTTTACGACAATGTTACAAAAGACAGCATAGATTAAGGAAGACTTTGCATCTAAAATGGCTAGAAGGTAGAAAGTATGATCTAGAAGTTACCGGAAACAAAATTTGTGTCGAAGACAGCAGAGTTTTATCCTTCTCAACAACGTATACATTGCTGTTGTTCTCGTATTGTAACAAAGTGCCTTTATATTTTGCATACTTTTGCGTCTTCTCCAGGTCACAGGAATTGTATGTCCCAAACAGCGTATCGTCACCGCAGGCTGGAACAAACGCATTACCAGTTACATGTAAGTAAATTAGTGTCAGTCATGTTCACTGCTATATGCAAACCCTGTAGATAACAAGCTAAAATGAAAAAGTTCCTTTTATTTTGGAGTATGCGGTAACACACTAGTGTCGCTGGTGACGTGGGTACAAATGTATTGCTTTCACTGTTGTTATTGTTGTTTCTGTATCACTGACATTGGCATCATTATTGCCGCAAGTTGTTTGTCTCTATCATCATCATCATTATCATCACCCATACTCCTACGTCACTTCAGCTGATGATACTTCTGTATATTATTTTTAGCTGCCGTCATTGCAGATTTTTCATTGCAGATCATTGCAAAACGCTGTTTAAAAAATTTCCACCTGCCTGATTTCCTTATCATGCAGCGATTCGGATGACGATGAAGACACTCGCCAGTGGGCAGTCAAGCACAATGAGGACATCCTGAGCCTGGCGTGTTCCAACGCCAGCCGCTCCCTGGCCACCTCTTCCTATGATGGGGACATATGGGTGTGGTCACTGGAAACCGCACATCCCTTGTGCAAACTCAACGCCTTCGAGGGAGTCAAGCCCCAGACGGGCTCGCGGGTCCTCAGCGTATCGCGCGAGACAAGCTTTCACACGACCGCGGGAACGTCGAGGGCGAGCAGCGCCACGCGGGTCCCGAAGCCGACTGGCAGCAGAGAGGGACTGAACGATCTGGAGGGGCAAGCAGACGACGGCGGGAGCGCTGACGAGGAGCAACTGCAAGAGGACGTCGCCAAGATGACCGTCGCAGGGGACGACAAAGAGGCCAAGGAGAAGTACAAAACCGTGTTTCCCGTCATCAATCAGCCCCAGAGACGAACGAGTCTCGTGGACCAGAAACAGCCGTCGAATCCGAGATCGGAGTCGAGAACATTCTTCACGGAATCTTTCGGACCAAAATCAAAGGACAACCAGAGGAAAGGTGAAGACGGCGAAGAAAAGGCGAATGACAATCGTGACGATGGCACCGTCGACTCGGAACGAACGAAATCTTACTGTCTAGGCGCCAAGAATAAGGAGGAGTACACGAGGAAACATGAGGCATCGGTCGACAAGGTAACACACAAAAATAATGTCTGAACATAAAGTCATTTACTACATATACACTCGTACTAATGTAGGCTGCAATGAGTGACCTGCAAGTGCCGAGTATCGGTGTTTTCTTCATGATAGCGAGTGAAGCCGCAAGCAAAATGTTGCCTTAAACTTCAAAAGCATACCGGCATGCTTTTAAAAGGCTGTTTAAATGGATGTCGCTGTGATGGATATTAATTTTAGTGCGTCCTTCCACTTAAAAACGATTGATAGTATCCCAGTTTCTATACTACTGTTATGGTCTGTATACAATTCATCACACATTGGAGCTTTATCCTGACCCATGACTTATACACGTATACTGTAGATGAAGTTGAAGTCTAACCTCTGATATATTTCTTTAGTTGAGTTCAAGTTATGCAGATGTCGCAAAAATCAATATTGGTAAAAGCGTGGCGTTTACGTCATTAGCTTTGTCCAGTAAGAGCGACTACCTGCGTTTTGTCAGGTAGGAGTAATACTTTACACGAATTGCTGTTGGTAGCAATTGGACAAATATATCCAATCAGCGGTCAGCTTTTCAGCTGTTACTATAGTAACTAAAACTTTTTGTGACGTATGATTATTGTAACCTCTCGGAAATGGATGCTTTGGCCTACGACCTATTCATATCAGAAGTAGACAGATGGGGCAAACTGCAGTAAAATGGTATATTTTTCTTAGCACAGCGAACAGATATCAGTGATAAAATGATATAACATTTCGTGCGTTTGCCTCCTAAACAAGCTCCTGTTCTTACAAGCTCGAATGAACGACAAGGACACGGCAACCCTAATGGCAAGCGGGGCCGAGGGTTGGGTGCGAGCCTGGTCCATTCACCACAAGGGAGGCCTCCTCGGGCAGTTTAACGCTGCCCAGAAACCGGGCGAGTCGGTGTTGAGCATGGCGACAGATTCCCAGAACAACTTCCTCATCACGGCGGATACACTTGGCTACGTCAAGGTGGGTGTCTTGGTTAAACTGAATCTTCTCATGGATATGACATCGCAGTCACTCTTAGGGGCTCCGGTGTGAACGCAAGACTCGAGTGTTTATTCTTGTTTTGATCACTTGCAGGATCATTTTAGAAAAAAAAAAGTAAAAGAGTAAAGTCATCAACGACGGTTATGTCCATCATTGGATAACCCCGTCATCGCAATCTATACGATTACGCGTCAAATCCGTTGTTGTGCAGAGGTTAGCGGCTAGAAACCTTGCATTTCTTACCGAAATTTCAGCTTCGCGTAGTCAGAAAGGTTCGTTGATGGTATTAAGTTGAGTGTAACGTCTCTTTTCTGTTTCCTTGTTACAGAATACAATGAATCAGATACAAATTTGCCACGCGCAAATCTGCTTTAACCTCGGTGTTCAGATGTCTGCTCATTGGTTGTTCAGTATTTTTCTTCGTCTTTTGTTTCAAGTCAGCACACCTTCAATTCATTTTCAACTCAGAGTCTGCAATTCATAGCCATGGCAATGTCTGAAAACAACGCAGCATCTCTGGGTAAACTTCTAGTTTAATGTTGACAGAAAATTAAGCACCTATGTTCATATCTCGCGGTCGTTTTACGTAGGTGTGGGACATTGCCGAATACTGCGTGGGCAAACGGGAGATGGCCCGTCGGCAACGCGAGGACATTAACATCGACTACAAGGACCGAGAGCGCCAGTTCCCGTACCTCTCGGGCAACAGCAGCTTGAAGCGGCTGTCGCTGCGCATGGAGATGAAAGCCCGAGCGAACATGAAGCAGCCCCCTCCCCAGAGCAATCCCAGGGAGACGCTGATCTGGCCTCCTAAGCTCAATTCGTTCCGGGCCCACCTGAAGAGCATCACATTCATCGACTACGCCGAGGACAAGCAGCTGATTCTGACGGGCAGTACGGACTGCTCGGTCCGGCTGTGGACGCTCAGCGGCAGATACGTCGGTGAGTGTGTGGCAACCGACGCTCATGGTCTTAAATTGTTCTCGTATGTCACTCTCCTTATAAGTCTCTTGCCTTCTTCCTCTACCTCATGTTCTCTATAATCTCTTTTCATTATTTATTTTCTTGTCCTTTCCGTATTATTTTTCTAAATCCGCCAAATTCATTTTGACATTGATCATTGTCATTATCCTAATCATCAGCAGCATTAACACAAGCACCACATCATCATCACCAGCTTTTTGTCTAATTTCTTCGTTTGCCTTGCTGATTTTTGTTCCTTCTAAGTGATCAGATTTTATTGCTACTTTTATCATGTTGACTGATACAATCATCTTCATATCTTAGAAAGATTACTTATACTTACTTTGTATTTACATAACTTTGAAATTTGAAATTTGAACTGCTCATGTGCTCAGGATGATTTTGTTCTATCAAATTCGAATTGGAAGAGTGGTCAAGAAGAAACATGCGAGTCAGTGACCCGCTTGCACCTACGCATTCACTTGTCTACCTTTCTGCACTGACCACACATCACTTCATCTTGCCAGGTACGTTTGGTCAGAAGGGGGGCTGGACAAAACTGCCGGATGATATGGACCTGGCTAAAGCACCGAGGGCGATCCCGCGTGACGTCCAGAGGGTTGCATCGGCCATTACCCTCAAAGTCCTCAACGGAGGCACCATGCCGAGATGGAAGTAAGTTCGACCTTTGAGGTATTGGCATTAAATTTTCTACCCCTTCTTGTTCTATCACGATTTTTTTTTTTTTTTTTTGTAAATGACAATTTCGAGTCACATTTACATAGACGTCAACAATACATTGTATACTAATATATACAGTAATATAGTTGTACAAACACACGTGAGTGTGTTTGTTCAACAGTATGAATAGATAAATACGCTAGATAGATTCATTCATTCATTCATTCATTCATTGTACAATGTAGATGCTTCCCTTCTAATAGTCGATTTCTGAAATGTGTACATTAATTCAAAGTATGAAATCAAGGGTGAAATTTGTGAATCTATAGGGGGCGGGGGAGTAACTGAGTTCACTATGAAACCCGAGAACAACTATAATCGCTGATAATATTGAACATATTTATAAAGGTGATATCCTGTATTTCCCGTTTTCCTCAGATTTTTTTTTTTGCGAAATTCGTAATTTGAAAGAATGGACTATGAGATAGAAAGCGAAAAGAGCTTTTGGATTATAGGCGACCCTCTGATTTTTTTGTTCCTTTCTTCGATGCCTTTCTCCACAAAGGCTAGCTAAAACCATCATGATGGTGGTTGGCCGGAAGCAGATTCGCAATGACGAATTTGAAGAAGCAAACTCCAACAACGATGCGATCGACGACATCGAGCAGGCGGAGGAGAGACGGTCGGCATCGTGGGGCACGAGCTCGATTCTCGGCAAGTCGTACAAGCCCAAGACGAGGCACAAGATGCCTCCGCTCCTTCCAGAGATAAAGCACAACCATAGCCAGGTACGGAGTGCTGATCATTGCGTCCAAAGTGTAATGTGTATGGTTGTAGGAAATACTTGGAGAGTAACTATAGTAGGAACTTCTTTGGTAGAATGTCACAGTCATACTAACAACTGAAAATAAAATATCCACAACTGACTGATTATTGCTGAGCTGTTCCGGTAGGCACTTCATCAGATGTCTAAACGAGCAATGCGAGAAAAGTCCGTCTGAAAGGGACCAAAGTGAGTGATTCCATGTTCATAAACTCAACGACTTTTTATTCTCTTATCATTTTGATGCATATTCAGTATTGACAAGCGGAACATTTGTGCGTAGACTTTAAATTGTCCAGTTATGCGACTGGAGAGTGAAAATCTCTTCTATCTTGTAATGTCTCAAGATCGACAACTGCGTTGCAATAATTTTGTGCTCAAGCGTGATGTGACTGTAGTTCGTATGTTGAAAATATTTCGTCACAATTCGATACCACAAAAGGCGTGTGAACAACTCTTTCAATCCGAAAAGTTACATCACTTTTTTTTGTGTGTGTGTAACAAACATCTGCACACGCCACCGCAATCCTTGAAACTCGATATCTCAAATTCTACGTTCAAATTTCATCGCGCCGCAATTTGTACCAAGGCCTTCAATATGCAGGGCTGCCGTTGTGTGACAATGTACAACCAAAAATCTGATTTTAACAAAATAATTTGCTCCGTGTGCTCTCATCACAGGTCATGGTCTATTCGTCGCTACCTTTCACCGACCTCGCCCCAGTCAGGGAGACTACGGTGCCGACAACATTACAGGAGATTCAGCTTCGACACCAGGGCTCCGACGACGCGATGAACAACCAACTCGCCGGCGGACAGGCAGGGCAGCTAAAGCGAGGGGTGAAGAAGTCTCGACTGCAGGAGTTCATCCAGAAACAGCGCGCCGTTCGCATACTAACAAAGGGGCGCCACCCGAAACCAACACAACCGAAATAAAAACGTATCATTACAAAGGAAATATACAATGTACAAGAAAGATCCCGCTTAAAGAAGCAAAAAATTGTTGCAAGCTCCACTGGCAATCAGTTTCAGGAGTCGAGGCCTATTTCGTCAAGAAGATTGAATGCCAAAACGATGTAAGATGTACAAAGAGGCGGTAAAATTGTTTTACACAAAAACCGTTGCTGAAATTGACAGGCAGTGGGGAAAAATAACACGAAGCAGCTACCAGCATTTTTTAAACGTCGTGTCGACGTCCTTAGAGGATATGTCGGTCCTATAACTGACGTTCGATTTGCAAACACCTGCTAGTGGTTTGCTGTCGGTGTACAGTTGTGTATTCTAATGGGTCATTTGAAAGGACTTACTGAAGAAACTGTTATCGACTCTTGCACATATTGCTGCATACTTGTACATATGCGTAGAGACAATAAACAACCGTTCAAGTGCCAAATTTGCTAGAAAATAAGAAGAAAACACGACGATATGAATTCCAAAATCAGGAGTATGTCAGCATTGCCAGCAACAGTATGACGTGAGTTATGATCGTCATTTGGTCCAGACTTAACAAGTAATCTGTGCTCCCCATATGTATGATGTTTGGGATCCATTTGGCGACCCTAAAATATGAATCTAGCAGTGTACAAGATAGAGAAACAGGTACATCGTACATCACACTTTCAAATGGAATGTTCAGCCCCATCATCAAATCAAGACCTTAACATTTGTGATCTGATACAAAATCAAACGCACACATGCTTGTAAAGGTGTACATGGTTACGTATGATTTTCATGAACAATGATCCTTGTGAAGCATGGTAACCTGTTTATTCTTGTTGAGTTTGTGCATGATCACCATAAAGCCAGCAAAAAGAACAAGAAACTCCTCAAGTCTTCTTCCATTACTTTCATTTGCTCCAATTCAAATATGAATGTGTCATAAACAGATCACAAAAATGGCACACACTCGGATCACAAACACTTCACAAAAATGCCAAGTATATGGTGTGTAATTACGTACACTAAGTAAAGATATTTATTTTCAAAAATGAACATGTTGGTGTTCACATAAGAATGTAATAAATAAATGCTACAACAGACTTAATCATTTCAGTTTGCGTGTGTTGTTTTGCATTATACTTGTAGCTATGCACATTGTTCCATTTACTTACCCAGTGAAGTTGCAGACAACAACAAAGCATGAGTGGATGAACAATAAAGTGATTATACAGGAAATCATACACGGGGTAAAAGAGAAGTTACAGAGGGATGGACATATTTTGCAATCAGTGCTTTCTGGTTAGCTCTCCTAAAAAGCAACATATAATCTGCATGATAAGCCAATTCACAGTTATAATCTGAGCATGTGCGGAAAAAGGTCATTGCAGACGTTCTCTTCACTGGACTTGTAACTGAGATATCTAAAAAAATTGGAAAGTCTTCAGAAAGACTATGGTATAAATATCAATGTGTGAACCAGGTGCATATAGGTGAGTTAGAAATGCAGGTGAATATGTACTCCCTGTAACGAAATCAACAGAAGACATTCATGCAGCAATTGATTACCTCTTTCTTCTTGGTTGCTTTTAACTGCTCTTGTTAAAGATTATTCCATGTTTTGTACAATCTGTAGTTCCAGCGATCATGGCAGACTAGTGCAAACTGTGAACTGGCTTATTCATGGAGTAGACATACTTGTATATAAGGCACCCACTGGGTACGCACAACAGTGAGAATGTTAACACTTTTATTGAACTTTAAATGGCCCAGGAGCATGGCCATAGATTTCATCACATAATTTTCAAATGATGAGCTGCACATTTTCAAACCAAATCATTTCATTCTGCCCTGCTTGAATGTATGGGCATTTTACAAGTCTGTACATATAGTGTTCATGAAAGCTATAGTGGCCTACGGTTCTTTTCCTTCCATTGTAGTACATCCCTCCCCGATAAGACTAGCTGCACAGAGTACAGTTAAAGGTGCACTACAGTGGCTACACATAAAATGCAAGGGTACACTTTTTACCAAATGTTTTTTTTTTTTTTTTTCCATGCCATTCTAAGCCTGCACCTCTGAGTGCCACCCTTTCAATATCCAATATGGTTTGCATAAAGAGCTACTACCTTCACTGGAGTAGGATACACAGTGATATAATATGAACCAAGAGCAAAATGAATCCATAGGGGAGAACAGAGACAAAGAGTAATGGGTGTGGGAAGGAAGTGGATGAGACCAGAAACAGAAAGAGTAGCCCAAAGTTGCATTCGCTGTATGTAAGTTTTTAATGGGTCATAGGCAAGGAGTTATACACTACACAATTCTGCTCTGACCTAAGTGGCAATCTCTACGACCTTTTTCTCTTTTTTTTTTTTCTTTTTTTCCGGGGGGGGGGGGGGGGGGGGGGGGACCTGGTCAAAATTCATTAGCAATATGGGTCTATAGACTGTCGCAGAGGTCAAGTCTTCATGGAAATAGCAACTGCATCAACAAGAAGGAGACAAAAACATACCACAAAACACTACAGTACAATACAAGATTATAAATCTACTCATCTACTCATTGTAACGCTGGACAAATATACTGTTAAGACGGATATTAGATAAAAACATTCATGTACTGCACATGAGGATGTGCGCTTGATTTTCACTGTGCAGAGAAAATGCTTATTCTAGATCCACAACACACAAAAGAAATGTCACACAAATCATTAATAAACAAGAACCATCTCAAAACTTGAATGAGGATTATAATTCTGCTACAGTTGCAGATTTGTGTCAGGTAATATTGACAGGACTATCTACTCCCAAAAAAAGTTGTTATTCATAAAAGTGAAGCATGTCTCTGAAATAGTGCTTATTGTTGGGTCATCAAAAAAAAAAAAATGTTTCCGTCAGCATAATGCAAATCAACGAATTTGGCAAATCACTTCCTCATCATACAACTACAATGACTATTTTAAGAGTGCATCAAATCATCATATCAGATACCCAATTGACAAAAAATGATTACTCAATGTTTCTTTCTACCTGCTGAAGTTTGGCTAAAATTTCACTGAAATTTGCTCATATCTGCACTGACCCAAATCTCTTGCAATTTCTGCACCATTGGCATTCTCAATAATAGTACTATCTCCAGGGTGACTTACAGTAAGTCTTTCATATACACTACCAACACTACCTATGGGAAATGTGTGTTGTAGCAAAATCAGCCCATCCAATGGATTAAAACATGGCAAAGGGTGATAACATCAGTGATTTACAGGCAATGTGATGAAATGTGCATTGTTATTGTGTTTTCTTCATGTCAGCTAATTTTTCTACATACCAACATCACAGAAATGCTTCATGGCCCTCCTCAAGATACACTATTTATCTGAGAATATCTGTGCATACACTGTAAATATCCTCTGTGAAAAAGGAAGTTTATATTATAATTCAAGACACTCATTCCAATGAAAAGAGGCATTTCTTTTATCTTCATGTGCAAAAGAAAATAAAACACAGACAAACAAAGTAAGGGACAAGGATAGACACAACACCACAGGCACAGGAGCAGGCTAGATATTCTGAGGTACATTTCAGATGCCAGGGTAGATTGTCCACTGTCACAACCATTCGCACTAATGTTTGGTTACTCCAACCTACATGTATTCAGCACTATGCTGCAATGAGCTTTATACATGTACTTATGCTCAAACAATATCATTTCTAGGATGAGATTGAATCTTTCATCACAATATGACCTGGTTACAGAGTGATTATGTTGAAATACATGTAGTTCGTAGTTTTGCTTTCATGTGAATGCAGAACAAAGCGGTGTGCACATACGTGTGCACAGTACACAAGGCTTGTTTACATTCCATATACAGGTACTGTACATGTATACATTCTCCGATACTCGCTGACTGGCTGGCTGGCTACTAAGCTGCGTCCTCGATCCGGACCAGGCGCTATATTGGCTCAGAAACATTCTCAATTTCAGGGGGACGGGGAGGTATTCAACGTTGAACTTGCGCAGGTGCCAATTAGCACATAACACGCTCAAATCAGTTTCTCTACACTACATGTTCATCACACATGTCTGTCCACTGACAAGCCCTGGCGGCATCAAGTCTTGCAGGTGTGAGAGGCAAAATTCAAGCACAGTCCCATTTTGCACACAGCTTCTAATGACTGTCTCCTTTTGCCAGACAGATATTCTCTCTACACCAGCAATGACAATCCACTGCCCACATATATAGCAGTCCATCTCTGCACCCACTGCAACTGTTACACTGATGTCTGCTTATAGTTCTTTGTGTCTATGATCCTCTTTCCACACATTGCACATATTCCTGCAGCGGAGATAAAAGTCACATATTACGAGTTGTAGTCTTTACCTATCATGTGTCTTAATAGCAAGCTTCTTTATGGGACTAAAGTTAAGTTCATTATTCTAAGCTTATTAAATTCTAGTTACAAAAGCAAGAGTAGGATACATCAAAATTTGAATTTCAATGACATCAAAGAAAAACAGTGTGTAACGGAAGCACTGGAAATTATATATATATATACCTTGTATATACATGTATATATATATTTTTTAAAACTTTCTGATAGTGAGAGAACCGAAGTAAAATACTGAAACTTCCAAAAACTATACTTTTTAAAGGGGAAGGCTAGTACCTGATCAGTGGGAATCAGTGCGAATGCTGGGGGATGATTGTTCCAATCCTTGTGGGATTCATTTAAGAGTACATTATATATCTACTGTTGTGTGAAAATCATTTGCTTCAGAACGGTCTCATATTCAAGTAATGTGCAGATTAATGCCCCGTCACTGACCAGGGACGCTTACCTGGAAACATTAAACTGCACATTACTTGAATATGAGACCATTCTGAAGCAAATAGTTTTCACACAACAATAGATATGATAATGTACTCTTGAATGAATCCCATAAGGATTGGAACAATCATCTCCCAGCATTTCCACTGATTCCCACTGATCAGTTACTAGCCTTCCCCTTTAAAAGCAAATTACACAGATATGAATGAGATAGATATTCAGTGAGTTCTTCCAATTAGAAGAGTATCCTACATTAATGTTATCTTCAATATATGCAATTTTTGATATTTCTTATTTGTAACAGCCCTCTGGTGACAAGACCTTGTGTCTCAATTGGCATACAGTATATTTAAAAACCTCTTAACTCGGTTTTAAATATCACACATACTGATTTGAGTTTTTTAAAGGCACATACTTTGTAGACCCAGTGGTTTAGTCGAATGCCTACGCAAGCAGATGGTGCGTTTCCTACAGAGACCTACATGTATGCTATCGACTCCTCTTCAGCACGTAAGCTTTGACCCATTTCCATAAGTCCACAGAAGTCTGATCCACTGTAGTCAGTGGTCCAATCACAGTTCGGCTTCTTCTATATGTCATACTGAGAAGCACGCACCCTGGCATCACTACAGACTGTGTGATGCGCAGAAGACAACAAAGGCAACGTTACCTAGTATTGTAACACCTCCGCGCTTTACTCTTGATAACAGCTCAACTTCGGCAATCTTCGTATCAATGCCAAACGTGATTGGCACTATCATCCAAAAGCGCCCCCATAACTGCCAGGTCTATGCATCTTTAAACATTACAACCATTAATGTAATCCACAATAATGTTTCTACATAATTTGAAGTCAAGATTGATGTCACTTTGCCAAAAAGTATTTTTGCTCACCTAAAAATTTATGATATCTGAGATATGACTGTCATCCCAGGGATGACAAAATGTATCTTACACCCGATTTACAACTGTTGTCTCCCATCTGTGATACTGTATAAATATGCCATTATGTCAACCACACTTACCAACTTTGTAGGCACAGGCTTGGCAGTAGTGTGATCCAACTTGGTGCACTGACTGCTTGCAGATTCGACATTTCTTGAACTCCTTGGTGTACGGATTCATTCGAGCCTTCTTGGCAGTCAGGAGCTTGTTTTCACCAACTCTCCTTCCACCGCCCTCTACAATGCAAAGTACAAAATTAATTGTTACATTCTATACTCTTTTCTCCACTGGGATATACCCATTTTACATTGCATCAAATAAAGTGCTAAAATAGCATAACTTTCCTATCTCACTATTGACTGCAGGCATATCTATGGTTAACTCACTCCATTAGCCAAGAAACCTCATTCCAGCTACACATTTATTTATGATACAGGGCCGACGGAGCATTTTCAAAAGTGGGGGGCCCCACTTCCGGGTTTCATGAGCTAACAAGCAAAAAAAAAAAAAAAAAAAAGTCTTCAGTGCAACTTGTGGTGCCCCTTCTGAGTTTCTTTCAGCTGACAAGCAAAAAAAAAAAAGGTCTTCAGCTCATCTTTCTCCTTCCACTTCCAGGTTTCTTCACCTGACAAGCAAAAAAAAAAAATAAATAAATAAATGAATAAAGGGTCTTCAGCACAAAAACATAACCCTACTGCGCTCACACTTCAAGGTCTGTATCAATTTCTTTGTCGTGCCACTTACGCACTTCTGGGGTTAAAAAAAAAAAAAAAAGTGAGGGGGTGCCCAAAATGGTGACACCTTATGTATTCCTTTGTATGGTGCAAAAAAAGTAAATTTTTTTTTAATAATTTATAAATCTATTATAATATGTTCCCAAGTTGTCAATTTTGCACATTTCAGGTGACTCACAAAATGTACAGAAAAAAGAATAACATTGCAATATATACCATGCATATATATTATTAAAGGTTTTAGTTAAATGAATGCAAGATTTCATATCTCGTATGGTTGCATGGAATACATTCTTAATGATGACATGCTGATTAAATGAGTCCTCGGGTGATATCCAATGTCAATTTGAAATATACAAGAACACTCAATAACGAGACATGAAACTCGTCACTTTAAAGACGAGTTAGGTGATACGCTTTGGGTCATCAGATATCGGTCACCAGTGATTGACAACGAAACAATTAAATATAGCGACTTTAAGTTATATTTCTGCAATAATATTTTAGCAAAGTCGATTTTTTTGGACCTTCATTATTCAGATCATATTGTTAGTAACAATGCAAACCACATGGAAAGTCCTGTACGTGTGTCTGCGTGTGCAAGTAGGCCCAAGTAGATTAACAGGTTTTCTTAGTACAGTGTATCTCTACGATGACGAACAAATATAAACACGAACAAATTGAAACACGTCAATACAGTGTTCTAAAGATCGTCTTGACTTTAATAGTGGTCTTTTAAAAATATGAACTCTAGCCCTTATTTCCATAACCAAAACTGCTATATCGAATCTTGTCATTAATATGATCAGTTTGGAGAGCTCTTAAAGCTACAAGCCTGTAAAATTTTCCAGCAATTAAGCAATGAATCATCCAATCCAAAACAAAGGAAAATACAGCGAGTGCGTGTCTTTACAGAATGGGATTTATACCCGGACGAAATATGGTGCTATATTGTACTAGTAACTACTTGCTGACTTATTTTAAGGGCTCTGCTGGTTGAGTATCCATGTTTAGCTAAATGAATTGTAATTTGGCGATAAACAAAAATTCCCACGAGCAACAGAAACACTCTAACCTCCGATATAAAATAAGGGAAATTGCGTGTTTGTGTTCGTGGGGATGTGTATACTTGAGGAAATAGTGAAACAAATGACATAGGAGTGAAGCTGAACTGCCTAAGAAAAAAAGGAAAAATAAAGAAAGCCCTTGCAGCTACAAGCCTGTGAAATTTTCCGGCAGAAAAAGCAATGAAACGTCCAAAAACAAAACAGAGGCAAATAGAGAGAGTGTGTGTTTGTTTACATGACAATATGATTTGTACCTAGACGAAAGCGGCATTACCTCAACTAAAATAAAGAAAGAGACATAGCTTCTAACCACGTAACTAAATGGTAAGTCTTTTCGAACCAAGAGTGTGGAACGTAAGATGAATCATGACGATCACCCGTGACCGACACATCTTCAAAGGGAACAGTTAGAAGTGGAAGGAGTGTCAAGCATATTGTCTCAACAAAGCAATGAGACAATGACATTTAGGCATTCCATAATTTCGCTCTAAAATCAATGGTATTAATCATGTAGGCCTACCATTGCTTGCATAGTCCATAAACTTTGCTTTACAAACTTTCAGTGAAACGTGTCATAACATAACTATGTAACTCCATTAGCAGTGACTACTAGATAAACAAAGATATATCAAAATGAACGCTTAGCACATATAACTCAGGGGATTATAACCTGATACTCTGCTCTTCACTGCTCAGATGGCAACAACACTCATCACCTACGGCTGCGTATAGAGAAACAGCCATTACTTAAATAACAGTTTTGCCTTTTATTTGGCAGATCGACACACAACCCCTTTAAACACACTGTAATTGGCACGGAGGGACATGAAAGAACTCTTCATTAATACTAAACAGCATATGCATTCCACTCATGTGGCGCAAGATACCTCTAAAGCAACATAAAGCCTGTCTACAACTCCGTTATTGGGTCAAACAATACAGTACGAAATATCACAGAGATGAGCGAGACGGTATACACCTGGCTTAGAGTAAATCAATTCAGTTCTTTTTCCCACTCAAGTTGAAGTATTTATATAAATGCATAAATCCCCACCTTCAGTATAACAAAACAAACGTAGCGAAAAGGGAAGAGAAGACGAGAGCTGGCAAAAATATACTGCACAACTGCAATTTATAACCTTTTGTGTGACAAGTGAAGCAAAATGTATTAGATGTTATAGCAGTTGTTTTTTTAGCATAAACAGACAAATAGAGGACATGATACACATTCGTGAAGTCCTATTCTTTATACAGTCCCACATAATTCAGATGAAATTGTTTCTGTCATGCAACCAGGTGAACATTTCATGGGTGTGTCGGCGTGGGCAAGTAAGTCGATCAGACAGGATATGTAAATGAATATTTACCAATAGGTCTTTATACTGTTAAAAAACAGAAATCAAACATGGCGATAAGGTCTTTTAAGGGTCACCTTCACATTTACATGTGTATTTTCAAGTCGAAATTTCCAGTCGAAGCGCTTTGGTCTCCAACACAAAACAAAGGGATATTGTGTGTGTGTGTGCGTATAGGTGCGGTTACATGCGAACGTGATTTCTGCATAGGTGAAGGTGTAGTACTCCATTGAAGAAAAAAGTAAAAAAAAAAGTAAGTATTTTGTTTCGTGCTCTTGTGGGGTTCGAACCCGCAACCTCACGTCTCTGAAACGTCGCCTTTAACCACTCGGCCATACGTCTCGACGAGAAAACATGAGGAACGTAAAGTTATGTATGTCAAAGATGATTCAGTAATCGTCTGGTCGACATTCCATTCTCATTTTCAGTTTTAAACTGCAAAATTATCAACCTGATGAGATTTGCAAAAATAAAATGCGTGATTTCTGCAGCTTATTGTCTCAGCTACAACATACTATAGATTCAGAGGAAATAAAGCAAAATCAGCTGAGATAAAGGTGCTTAAACGTTGTCAAGGCAATGCATGGTTTAAAAAAAAATCACCTCCCATTGACATAACACGTAAACTTGTCCGATTTTGCGTCTTTACCTTTAATCGCAATTTGAAGTGTGATGGTAAGTCTTCTCGAACTAAGAGTGTGGAACGTAAGCTTCTACGTGAAAGATGAATCATGACGATCACCCGTGACCGACAAATCTTCAAAGGGATCAGCTATTAGAAGTGGAAGCCCTCGTGCCAAGCATATTGTCTCACCAATTCCAAAGCAGTGATACTCTTACATTTAGGTATAACATAATTTCCCTCTGAAATCAATGGTATTATTTATGTACAATTGCTTGCCTTGTCCATAAACTTTGCTTTACAAACTTTCAGTGAAACGTGTCATAACATAATTCTGTAACTCCATTAGCAGTGATTGACTACATAAATAAAGATATACGACATTGAACGCTTAGCGCGTATAACTAAGGGGGATTTTAGCCTGACGCTCTGTTCTTCACTGCTCAGATACCAACAACACTCACCACATACGGCTACGTATAGAGAAACAGCCATGGCGAAAATAGGGTTTTCCTTTTCTTTGGCAGATAGACGCACAACCCCTTTAAACACACTATAATTGACATGGAGGGACATGAAAAAGTTCATTACTACTACTGAGCAGTGATGCCTTGTACTCATGTGGCACAAGATACCTCTATAGCAACATAAAACCTGTCTACAATTCCGTTATTGGGTCAAACAATAACAACCTGGAATTTCAAAGAGATGAGCGAGACGCCGTTATACACCTGGCCTAGAGTTAATTCATTCAGTTGCCATTCCTGCTCCAGTTGAGTTATGTAAATTATTTTCCAACCTGTCTTGTGCAGTGTAACAGGAACAAACGTAGAGAAAAGGAAAGAGAAACGAAAGGTGGCAAGCGGGGCACTGTATACCAAGGGCAATTTACAACATTACGTATGATAAATAAAGCAAATACAACCTCCAGCCTCCGACAAAAAAAAAAAATGGAACTTGAGTGACTGTGTCTCGTGGGGTAGTTATATACTTGATAAGATAATACGATAAATGACATCGGAATAAAGCAGAACTGCCAAAAGAAAAACAAAGAAAGAGAGAGAGAAAAAATAATAGCGTCCTGCGGGTCTCGAACATCTCGTCCTAAGGTAGTGCATAATGACAATGCAGCGGGCTAAGCGACTATAAAGCCACACGGCTGTCCCGAAGATTGGATGTGAAATTCATAACTTAATATCATTTACAACATGAAAAAGTTCATTACTACTACTAAACAGTGATGCCTTCCACTCATGTGGCATAAGATACCTCTATAGAAACATAAAACCTGTCTACAATTCCGTAATTGGGTCAAACAATAACAACCTGGAATTTCAAAGATATGAGCGAGGCGCCATACACCTGGACTAGAATTAATCAATTCAGCTCCCATTCCTGCCAGTTATCTAAACGTACATGTTCCTACCTATCCTGTTACAATATAACAATAACCAATGAAGAGAAAAGGAAAGAGCAAACGAAAGGTGGCAAGCGGGACACTGTAACAAGGGGCAATTTACAACATTAAGTGTGACAAAATTAATGAAGCAAACCCAATCTCCAAACTCCAATACAAAACAATTAAGGGAAATAGAGCAGCCGTGTTCACGGCTTACGTATACTTGATAAAATAATACGATAAATGACATCGAGTAAAGCTGAACAGCCGAAAAAAAAAAAAGAAAAAAAGGGAAAAGTCCTGCGGGAGTCGAACTTCTCGCCTTCCCGTATGGCGTTATGAACACCCAGCGCGCTAAGCGATTACGCCAAATGGCTGTCCTGAAGATCGTTTGCGAAACTTAAATTTTTAATTATACAATCGTGACTGTTGACGGAGATGGCGCTATTCAACTTCCCACAAGTGGCCGCGTGGATTCGACCAATATACAGTTGCAAACAACGATCGCCAATCGTTCCGTACAGATTGCATTCTCATTTTCAGTTTTTAACTACAAAATTGTCGACCTCATGAGGAGATTTTAAAATATAAAATGCATGATGACTGCAGCTTATTGTCTGAGCTACAACATACATAAGTTTCAGAGGAAATGGAGCAAAATCAGCTGAGATAAAGGTGCTTAAACGTTGTCAAGTCAATGCATGGTCTAAAAAAAAATCACCTCCCATAGATAATACACGTAAATTTGTCCGATTTTGAGTCTTTACCTTTAATCACAATTTAAGGTATGATGATGTCATCAAATTTCAAAACCATGACATGGACTTGAAAGGCAAATGTTCAAAGTACAACATATCTGAATTTGGGATAATATTGAGCTTAAACAAGAGAGATACGAGCAAATGAATGTCAGAAACAGTACCTCAAAAAAATTAATTCCACTTTTTTGATTTCAGATGATGATATGATGACGTCATAATGTATTTCGGGAAATATTGATGCTTGAAATGTTATTTCCAATTCATATGCTTTTGTAATATGCAATAAAAACATAGGGTCACCCTGCGTTTTAAAGAGCTATGGCGAAATAAACAAAGACATGTTTTTCGCTATATTTCCACATAGACGCGCACACGAAATTTCAACTTTGACGCCAGCGCATTCCTTTGTTATAAGTCAAAATTGATCGGAAATCATTGGATATTGTTACTTAATGTATCAGGAATCCAAATCTGTCAAAACAATTGCATTTTCATGTTGCTTACGCGCACTGCGCGCGAAAATGCGCGGACGGACGCCTACGCGCGGAACGCTTAAAATTGTCTGAAACTTCGAGATTTCCCATTGGAAAGTTGTTTTGAGCCTTTTAAAAGTTTGATGCGCGCGTACGCGCGCGTAATGATGTCCTAGGTAATTAGCATTAACATGTAAGATAGAGCGTGACCTAAACTTAATGTCCACAGAAAATGATACAGAAATGACCTTTAGTTATGAAGTTATGATCGATCATGTAACATGGTCCGAAAATCACAAAATGGCGCCTAGATGACGTCATAGATATGTTACTGTCATGAAAACCTTATTGTGGCTAGATTTTGTCATGAGACATGTTCCCTGAAAATGTCATGTTATTCCGTAATGTCATTCTTGAGATATTGATGACACAAAATTGTCCAGAAAGAAAGAAGAATAAAAAGAAATAAAGAGAGATTTTGACAATCACAATAGGTGATACGCTGATAGCGTATCACCTAATTACATATTCCTTTTGGCTCAGTAATCTCCACTCTCAACTTTTTCTCATGAAATCCTTGCTCAATGTTTCAGAAGATTAAGTACCAGTACTTTCCACACAATATCAACTAGGCAAATCCTTGCCAATAGCTCATTCCAGCCAGCTATTACTATTAGTTGACCATCACAAACACACATGCAGGAATAAAGAGATGCCAAATGGATGAAGAATTCCACACCAAGGATTAATCAAGATTTTCAGGTGCAAGACATATGTCTCTATAAGTATTTTAGATGCAAACCTGTTGTATTTCTTGCGCCTCGTTTCCATGGGTCTGGTGTGATCACCTTCCCAAGCTTCTTCTCACCTGTATAACAAAAGCAACGAAAAAAACAAAACAAAAAAAAACATAGCAATGAAAGTACCCAAGCACC